>NC_060248.1:125696654-126331024 GCF_921293095.1 Ischnura elegans
TGAGCATGTTAAATTACCTATATGCCACCATAAACAATTTATTCTGACATTTTTTAGAATTGCTAGGAATTCATAGGTACCATCTACCATAACACAATACTACCAGCCTGTGAGGTTGTAACTGCATGTTATAAGCTGAATGCTGAATCACCAGTTCTTTAAAAAAGATATCTTCCATATCTATTGTCTCATCTAGATTATGTTAAATATTCATTCTCACCTGCTTCTCCTTGCACTCCCTATTTTATTTTGTTCGTGAAAACCTAGGCTATACAAGAGCAATAACAACATTTTAATATGTTATTCATGAAAAACTTCACGGTTTGAGCCTTGAAAATAGGAGATTTTTGAATGGATTTTTTCTGCCTTAAAAACGTTTGGAGAGCCTCATAGGATGGTACGAAGCAGGTGTGTGGTTTCTCATCTGCTTATCTGTCTCTCCTCACCAATGTTTTTCTTTATCTTTCTGTCACAGCTTGGGATGATATGCCCATCTCATTGGGTACTTCTGTACAATAGCCGTGAACAGGGCCTTGGTGCTAACAGGTGAGCTCTTTAATATACATTTAATGCGGAAACCGTAGATATTATGAGGCATTGTATGGCAGTGATTGAAACTATTGAAAACTGTAGGCTAGGAGGGAAGATAACTTTTAAAATTGAGCCAAAGAAGCAAACCTTATATGCAATATAAATCTGTTCACTAAAGAGCTACTGTATCAATATTTGCTAAGTAATGTGAAAGCATTTTTGTGCGGTCAACTATCCACATCTACTGTATCAATATTTGCTAAACAAGACCATGAGAGTCTCCACACTTAATAAGTTGAATATTAACTTGTGGTTGCAGTTAGATATTTGCATAATAAGGTCGTTTTGGATTCTACCGGTTGCCTCCTAAGTCTCTGAAATGCTTCAACATACTGTACGCTCCACTGGGTGTAAATTTAAACCAAAAATGTCATTTTATCCTGATTTATCATGAACATAAAATTGATGATTTTAAGCATGTATGTACGTATCAATTTTTTGCCAAACACATATTGGAATTTCTCAGATTATGCATAGGCAGATTTAGGGGGGGAAGGCACGGGAGTACATGCCCCCTCCAGACGAAAAATAGACAAAATTTTTAATACGGTTATCATTATGTTCATTTTATTTTGTGTATTACAGTGCCTCAATCATTAAATTTGATATTATTAACTTTCATCTCAAAATAAAGAGAATATTTTCTACAGTAATTGTTGTATTTTGTTTTTAAACTCAAATATGAGAAGACTTGTCAGACCCTTGTGCCCCCGCCCAGAAAAAATCCTGAATCCGCCCCTGAGATTATGCATTAGATTTGCCTCTGTGTCAGCCTAAAAAGAACCTCATTGGTATTCTGCGCAGACCAATAATGAATTGTGCAATGTGCAGTAATGGGGAACTTGCATGAATTTTTTTTATTTCACAGGCGGACAGAAAATTATTTTCTGAATACAACAAAGAAAACCGCATGTATATCTGAGTTTTGCTTCGCGAGATATTTAATGATAAATATTACGAATTTTAAAGCGCGGGAAAAACAACCTCACCCCCCAAGCCACTGCCGACGAAGCCTCGATGACGTCAAAGGTGCCTAAACATCACGCGAAGCTATTGTTGTGATTGTTTGTAATAGTTGCCAGCAGTTGTGAGAGCTTCGTTTGTTAGACGTGTTGATTGTTTTATATTTAAAGATAAATATCCGACGATAGAGGCTTGAAAGCCCTCATATTTTGCATTATTTATAATATTAATATCTGAGTACGGGCATAAAATATAAAACTGGTGCAGTTAAACCAAAAACTATATAATACCTAAATAACATCGTTGTAGGAGTCTGAGCCACGGCCATTGGAAGGGGGATACGTTAATTGTAAGTTGATGTTATCGACGGTATATCATTCATTTAAGTATGCAATTAGAACGATTTTGATGTTTACTGATGTCAGCTTAGCTTTTATATACAATAACTTCATCCGTTTATTCGTAGGTACTGGAGAATTCGTCGTTTAGGACTGTCTGTGCTTGTATTATGGGGTGAATTCCAGTCAATGCAACTTTTGCTCGCTGATTGGAGACATCTAGGAAGATTTTTGTGCCAAAATAGTGTTATTTTCAACGTGACGTCTCCCGTTAAGCTACTTCTAATAATCACAGTGCCAGTGGTTGTAATGCACAAAGTTTGACAAGGTTGAAAAATATCGGCCAAGAGTTATCAGTGTTCCATCGTGATTGAATTGTAAAAAGTGCTATTACGCTATCGATAAATGTCTAACAGTAGTGTAAAAATTGTCAGTGGCGTGCTAATCTCCGTTGTTCGCCGTAGATATGACATTTCACGATCACGCTATTGAAATAAAAACTGTGTGTGAAGTTTGTTATTCCATTATTTCAACGAATAGTAGTGAGAAATGTCACCTGTGTCACTTGTGTGGGCTAATTTAAGGGTTTAAATCAGTGAATAAATAGTTGTATTCATCATAACGAGTTCTGTTATTGTAAGTTGTATGTGATGAATATAAGAATGCGACAGTGACATCCAGTTTTTGATAAGAGTATTTGCCTATTTCCCTCTATATTTTTATGGTATATGCTAGTATATTGTTTATGGATTTACCTATATTATTGAAATAGGTTGTAGCTTGTGTGTGTGTTGGCAGCGGAACCGACCGCGATCTCACATGTGGATTGTGTGCAGACTGTTTTGCTGTGAATTCGTACCGTAGGACGGATAGGACTACCTTCTCCGCTAATCGGGCGTTGCCAAATTCAACAGCACAGCTTACTCTAATGTCAACAGCACAGCTTACGATCGTTATCCTCCAGTATTACAAGTTTCTTTTACAACTCGATTTGCCGCCAACGTATAGCAATAATTTGTCTTAACAAATTCCATGAGGGTCATGGCATCAATTTTTGGTGTCCTAAAAAAAGGCTGGTGTCCTAACATCCCATGCCACACGCCTTGTAGGCGGCTTGCGGGGTATTATGTAGACGTAGATGAATTTCAGGTGTACTGTTCGAACGAGTGGCAACGTTATCATCCATTTTTCTGATAACTAAAACACACGAAGTGAAACGCTTGTACTTCATCATCCCGATGCCGCGTTATTAATATCCCAAGTAATAATCTAGGCACAATAGCAATAGGAAAACTTGCCCAAGAATAACAGAACAAAATAAAGTGATGATGAGCGGCTAAATACTCCCTCAAAACAAATTTTACACCAAGCGCTCAGCGTATTTCCCTACTCCCTACGGTTGTTTAGGCACCTATGACGTCACGCCTGGCCTCGGCAACGCTCGGGTGTCTTCGCGCAGTGGTCGGCTCAGAGAAATTTTTCTCGATTTTAAATGCAATTTTTTTATTTCTTTTGATGTTGAATGGAGAAACTGAAGGTATTTTTGCGAGCTAATGTATCCATTTGACTTATTCAAAATAGTTTTTAGAGCAATCTACGACCCATGCAAGTTCCTCATTGTGATTTGAGAATATGTTGGATGTGAACGCTCCACAGTCCATACTCTTATTCCTGTTCTGTTGTTGATGTTGTCTTGCTCATTGTTCTGTCTTTTCTGCCCTGGGATAGATTTATGCATCATGTGTTGAACTACAGAGGCCCATCACTCACGTTCCTCCAAGGCGACGGAGGAGTGGAGTTTTGTCTTGCGTCAACGGACGAGTGGAAAGAGTCGAACCATTATTGGGGCCAGGACGAGTGCTCCATCATCCAGCTCCTTCCACTGTTCCACATCATTGAGAGTGAGTTCTCTCTCTCCTTTTTCATTCTTGCTTAATCAGGAATCGCACCCAGCTGTGTGGACATGATAATATTTTTTCTGTCTTGAGTTCAAGTTGTTACAGATGCTACTATTAATGGAAGACGTATCAAAGTGCAAAAACAATAAAAATAAAACATGAGACACAATCATAAAAATGCCTTTCATGAATACAAGACACAGTCCTGCACTTACATTGGCAAGTTCATTGATGGAGTTATGCACGGAGCCAGGGTGTGGCTTTGCCCCCTTCCCCTCCCTGAAAGATTTTTCCTGGAGCGACTGCCTGCAATACATCCCCATAGGAGAAAACTAGACCAGAAGAACTTATCCCCTGTCTTTCTCTTAGCTATTAAAAGTTGTATACTGAGATCAGGGCCTCACATCCAAAATTATCTTTAACTCAGATAATATTACTGCCAATGCCCTGAAGTTTAAAAAATGATCTATCAGGTGGCATTCAGGTACAAACACCAATGGAGACGAAGCCATAATGACTGAAACCGTTTTGATAGACACCAACTATGACTATAAATGTCAGCACTACCTAAGTAAACAAAGTTTATGGCTAATTTAATGAAGTTTGTAATTTTCCAGGGCTTAGAATTTGAATAAAATTACCATTGTAGGCAACCTTCAAATGTCCCAAACACCTCCAAAGCTAATTTCTGGACATGCACAGCATTGCAGTGCATTCGAAGAGAGAGAATCGGAACTCTTTCCACTTTTATGGGGTGTTGCATTCACTGAAGCTATACCGTATAAGCGCGTGTAAGAGGCGCACCTTTTTTCCCAGACATTGCAGCCGAAAATAGGGGTGCGCCTCTTACACAAACTTCTTATCTTCCCCCCCTCCCCTTCCCCGGTCGCAAGTCCAAGGGGAACTGAGTGGCCTTGCTTTTCAGCGTGAGTCATCTGAAATCTGAAACCCTGGGTCAAAATCAAGCGGCAGGCAGGGGAGTTTCTCCCTTAGTGACGTATTTTTAAAATGCTCTTGTTTGAATTTCTTGCAAGCATCGCGCTGTCACGTCGGTACCCCAGAGGTGAACATTGAAAAGATCGCGCGGGGTGATTCGCTCCGGAGCGCGCGCTAAATTTACTGCCACGAGTGGGCATCCCGCGGCATTTATACTGCATATAGTAATCGCTTATCAAACGTATAGAAACGCGTAGTTTTGAAGGGACATACCTGGTTAATAGTCAACATCTGTCTTGCCGAGCAATTTCCATTACGCTGAGCACCCGATTTTTCAAAAATCATCTTCAGACGCTAATATGATGATTTTTGCAACTGAAAATTATATCGGTGTCAAAACCTGCGGTTTAAAAAATTCGAACGAGTGTGTTCATTGCTGGACTAAATGGTGGATAGAAGAAATCGGAAATGCTTATAAGTGAAGAGCGCTGAAGGAGAGGTCGAGGGGAAGGAGCGCGCTCCCTCCCCTCCGTATTTCAAGCTACGAGGCTATGAGCGAAGGAGCAAGGGAAGAACACGTCCGATCTTGCATGTGACGTCGTTGCCTACAGAGCGAAGGGGCGACGGCGCACCAATGTGATGTACGCAGTTTGCGTCGCCTGAAGTTTCCAGTCCGTCTCGTCATGTTTGAATGCGCTTATGCTACGCTTGTTTCTTCCGAAATTGTGCTGTTTGGACTATGTTGAATATTAGTAGCCTTGTTTTAGCTATAAATCTTTGTGTCTATCAATTAGAGCTCAAAAAACTTAAATGCTGTCAGATATACGTCGCGTTAGGTCTAATTCTTTTTAGAACCTCGTGCGTGTCATACAATTGCTGAAAGATATCGAGATATCTTCGAGCTCAGAAGGTGACTCACCTAGCATTTGGCCTCCAGAGAATTGAACCTGGTAGACCGAAAAAGGTCAGTTGGTGAGATGGGGTAGGGATGAAACACGTTTCCATGTTCCCCTTTAACTTGATATTTTCCTATTTTCCTGTGGAGTATCGGAAAGGAAAAAAACGGCAGAGGCATTGGCTGATGGAGGGCCGAGTGTAGTTCCGTTAGGCTCCTTGCACACACACCGATTTTGGACGGCCGGTAAAATATCGGCCGATATTTTACCGGCGAAGCGATGCTTGCACACACGCCTGATTTTTACCGGTCAAACGATAAGTTGCTATGTTTTTGAGCCGGCGCCGGCGATCCACAGTGACAATGGCCGGCAGCTAACCGGCATTTTGCCGATGCCGGCGCGTGGTCGGTACGTGTGCAAGCTCCAATGTTCTCCCATTGTTCGCTATTGGAATGTGGACGGCCGATGTTTTACCGGCCGTCCAAAATCGGTGTGTGTGCAAGGGGCCTTAAAGCTACGACGTGGTTATTATCCTACGGCGCTGAGATTGCCCCGATTGTTGTCCAATCTCTTGGGAAGGTTCATGCTATGTGCCTGTCATGTTTTGCCTTAAAATTTTCCACGGCTGCAATTCTATTGCAATACTCCTGCGAGAGCTTTTAAACAAAATTGTTCGTGAGTAGGAAAAGCAACGTAGTTCGATGGCGTATGCGAAGACAGGATCGGAACTCTTTCTACTCCCTCTTATGCCGCTATTACCGCCGCAGTTATCAAAATTTCCTCTTTCAAATAGTACTGAAAGAGGAAATTTCGATAACTGTCGAAATTCCGGGCATACGTCTGCAGCACCGCACGATAGGATAAAAAAAATGCCGCATATTTTTTTTTCTTTATAGCTTCGATTCTCAAAATAGGGGTGCGCCTCTTACACACGCTTATACGGTATTTAAAATTTCGGATCCAGATCTGACTTCTTCCGCGACTTTGGATCTGATGTATCCGATGAAGGGCAATATCCGCGGGTATTTGGATCCAAGGTATCCGGTCCAACCATCCCTACTTTTGCACTGAATTGTTGAGGCCTTTACTTTGTAGAATTCCATTATATGGTTGGAAGAAAATTACTTTGCTTTTCTAAAAAACACACACTTTACTGCCGACTAGTTTCGGTACACTGTACCATTTTCAATACTAGTGAACTAGTGAACACTAGTCTTGAAAATGGTACAGTGTACCGAAACTAGTCGGCAATAAAGTGTGTGTTTTGTAGAAAAGCAAAGTAATTTTCTTCCAACCATGCATCCCTACTTTTAATCCTATGTTCATGTTCCCACAAGGCTGCTTTGTTTAGCTTCTTAAGTCTTGGATCAAAATCTATTACCCAGCAGAATTTCCTCCTCAAGCATTTTGAAATTTCAATTAATAATGACAAAAGTGTTCCTGAAACTATTTAGTGGTGCTAGAGAGGATAAGAATCTGTGTCTAAGTTTATCGTTTTTTCAGGTGGCCCGAAACTTCTGTACATGAATACATCAATACGAGGATACCCATTTGGTATCAGGGCTGGAAAAGATCCTCGTAAACCATCCATTGAAGTGAATCAATCGTTTTCTGTGCTTAACTATTGTGGAATCCCGTACCCCCTCCTTGGCATTGAAGTTTGGGGCTGTGGAACCACGCACTCCAGGTATTAATAAAAAGCTTTCTTCTTTCATTATGCCATTCTTGCTTTTGTCCATCGGCTAATGTCTGTATTGATTTCAGGGAAGCCCAGCTGGACGTGAAGAAGTGGGAGGTGAAGCAGGCGGAGAAGCAGAGGAAAGTGAAGTTGACGTCCAGTGACTGGGTGGACCACCCAGACAGGTACCTCCTGGAATTGGCTGGCCGCCAAAGCTATAACAAGTAGCTTCAGTGGAGGGAGTATGTCACAGTGAAACTCCCATTGCCTCCATATGTGTGGTAATGGTCCTATTTAATGTTCTTGGTTGTTGAAAAGAGATTTTTGTGATCTTTAATGGATACCTCCGTAATCATAAAATGAGCCATTATTAGCCTTGATATGGGCAAAAAATATCGTCATGAAAATTGAATCCTCCAGTGTGTATGATAGTGCATTAAATCATATATACCTCTGTTGAAATTACACTGTTATCTCAGTGCAAATGCTGTTTTTTTTTTAGAAATTTTATGTGGAAAATTACATTTTCACCATGTGATTGTACTTTTAAACGAAGGCCTAAACTTTAAGATACATGCAATATTGTTGATAATATCATGTGGCACACTTCTGGATCACCTCTAGATTTTGACTTGTAGCTCTTTCTGTAACATGAGATTCCAAAAATAATGGTTCCTAAGTTTTAATACTCATTTGCTGTCTGGGAATTTGTGGGTATGTAGTCGATTTGCTAGCATCATGATTTTCAAGTGATTAGCTTTGATGGTTCATTCTCTTCCCTTACAATTTCCCCTTCACACCATTTGGAAGGCAATTTTTTAAAGTTTTATGTGTTTTAGCCAATTTTTAATTGCTGTGTCAGGAACTTATCTCCCAAGTGATGCTGAAGTATTTTTTTTAAAGCGAAAGAAGTGCTATTCAGAAGCTGAAAATAAGATCCAATTATTCTGATGAAAATCATTAGCAACAACCATTTTGTGGAAAATTCACTCAGTTCACACACATATTCCACAGTATGGTATTTATTCATGCTTAATCGATTTCTTTGGTTTGGTATATGTCGTACATACACACATTTGTGCTGTCTCGGAAGGTCAGCATTGCTCTCAATTCTTGTTGTAAATTGGTGCTTTGATATTCTTGCATTCCTATTTTTTTAAATACTCATTGGCCAAATGTTGAATCCCACATTTGACTGCAGGCCACTGCACAAACCACTTCCTAGACATGATAATTTCTTAGAGGCAGTATGGACGTAGATGTAAAATAATTTATCTTTCATATTGTTCCTCTGTTTCCTAGTGATTAGTCATAAGTCGTCTCTCTCCAATTCTATATGTCTAATTCGAGAACATGCAGGAATCTGAATTGTATTTAGTAAATGGCTTCATTTTGTAGAAAAATTAATTTGGAAGTATTTTGGTTAAACTTTGCTAATGGATTACTTATCTTCCTTGTTAAATGTTAGGTATCTCATTGTGATTGTGGGTCAAAAGTATGAATGTGTGAGGGCAAAGTCTTTAAAAAGACCTGTAAACTTGGTGCTCCATCTAAAAAGTGAAATTGTGCAATGTTGTGAATATTGTTTCAATGGAATGGAAATTTATGGAACTTTAGAATTTTCTTCATTTTGGAAGCTTGGATTCATTGGAATGAAAGGAATGTGATTTTTCCTTCGCAATATTTATGTTGGTTGTGATGGATAAAACTTTCTGCGTCCAGGTACATCCATTAACTCTTTTCTGTGATTTGTGAGGCAAAACATTGTACAGTCAGAGTATAGTCTTTTTTTCACCAAAGCAGTGGCCAGGAGGGAGAATCAAGTGATCAAACACTCTCCAAAATATTTGCAAGATGAGGTGTATTCAGTGGTCCTCATCTAAATGAATCCCTCTGATGCTTACCACCACGCCAAACCATCCCCCCCATTTTTTCTGGCTTAAGCCTTGTTCTGTGCATAGATTATTTTATAGAATTATCTGCTGTCAAAATTCTGAGATCAAAGAAAATTCGTCTATGAGCCAGCACATGCTGAGCTTATATTTATAGTGAGATTGCCAAAGTGTGCCATGTGGAATGTGTTGTTTTCTTATAGCCATATTTTTATTATACTTACAAAATGCCTGAAAGTTATCATTTTGACATTCCAAATGTATTGCAATAAAGTTGTGCAGAAATGAAATGCTATTTTGTTAATCCAGATCATAGGTGGATCTTGAGGGGGGGGCCCTAGGGCCCTCCAGAATCTAAAAAATATGGAAGATTTTAATGAAGTCCCATTGCGTTTGTTTTGTCTTACGAGGTATCCTTGTGCCTTCCCCAGAAAGAAATCCTGGGCACAGCCTTGCTTGTGCCCCCCCAGAAAGAAATCCTGCATCCGCCCCTGATCCAGATTATTTTCAGCTCGTCTTCTTTTCCCTTTTGCTACCTATCATTTTGAAAGTAGAGCATGGCTCCAGTGAAATACATATTAACTGTTTAATAGGGATAAATATATGAACCTGACACAGGTATGTCAATGAATTTGAAAAAAATTATTCGTGAGAAAAAAAAATCCTTCGAACTGGTTGTCAAATCATGAACATTCGACATTTCAGGCCATTGTGCAGACTTTAAGACTAACCAGGTTTCTCTAGTTGACCCAACAATTTTACTTCATCCCCACCTGTCTTCTTTTTGCTAATTTTTTGTGCTATTTCCCCTTTTTTCTGCTATTGCATTCTAGAATCCTATTTCCATCAGGATTTCTTTCCCTTTTGACTCTAATGTAATGCATGCATATTCCCTAAGAATCCACTTAGTGGTCTCCTCTTGTAACTCTAGGGCTGGTATTTTTCTGTTATTTCTTCTTCCATGGCCACTATATCTATAAATATTCTATATCGTTCTAACAATGTGTAACGATTTGCCCAGAGAATCACTGTCAAAACTTGCATGTGTGCGATTACATGTCGGAGCATCGGCAGATCCTGGTGGGGGTCACTTCGCTCCTATAACAAAACAATCCCCTGTCAAGTCTTTCATTTGCCTCAAAACTCTCACCATCCTCGGAGATGGGGTCCTGCATCCAGCCCTGTATCAGAGCCATCTAATGGGTTGGATGTGCAACAGTTACTACACTGCTTCAATGCCCAGCTGAAAATTTGTCCAACCGGTTTCGGTTACTAAGCTGCTTTTTGAAACACTTAACCGGGTTCGGTAGCTGAACCGAATAAATACTGCATTTAACCGGGTTCAGTAGCTGAACCGAATACATACGGGATTTAACCGGGTTCGGTTGATGTACCGAAAACATACTGGATTTAACCGGGTTCGGTTGATGTACCGAAAACATACTGGATTTAACCGGGTTCGGTAGCTGAACTGAAAATACACTGTATTTCATAACTGAACCGAAAACATACTGTACATAACCGGGTACGGTAGCTGGACTGAACATCTACTGAACTCTACCAGTTTAACAGCTGAACCATTCATACAATGTATCGTAGCGGATTCAGTAGCTGAAACAAACACTCTCTGTTTCCAATTGGGATCATGTCCCTTCGAATAGAGTTCGACATCAAATCAATCCCTTACTATTTCCCCATGCAACTCCCTTTAAAAATTTGCACACTTACGTGCAATACACTTATGGAATGGGTAAAATACCACTGTTTAAACAAATAAAAGCTTCAAAAGTAAACATCAAAATATATTTATCAGAAAATTATACAGTACCCCAGGTGAAAATTAACTGCTCACTCTGACAAATTTCCTGGACCGTTCATGATCATATACTTACATGGTTTTAAACATATGGTGAACATAATAACTGCAAATAATTTTAATCCTACAATAAGTTTAATCCTGCAAGTCCCTGAAAAGAATAAATTAGCTCATTTAATTACCTGTGGTAAGCATTTTAATCAACTTATTATTAAAAATAATAAAAAATCTCTAACTGAATTATTACCATGTAGTTATATGTAAACTCATGTGATACTTATTATTCATAACAGCTTACTAACCCTTTTTTAAAGGAGCAAACTTTGGCAAAGGATGTATGTACCAGGAGTAGCAATTGTTTATGCCAATGAATATCTTCAATGTAATATTCAACATTTTCGTAAATACTCACGTTACTTCCAAATTGTTGCCTTCTCTTTCATTCAAGGACCGGTCCTCGCGATTAAGATACATAATCTTATCTGATATATACGACTTGTATTTCTTGGATCGTGCCATTAACTCCGCACCTTCCACTCCTTGCTTCTCCAGCCAATCTTCAAAAGTTGCTACGGACAGAGTTAAACAAAAATGTTGGACACATGCTACATAAGACATGAAACATTTAAGCCTTTCAATTACTGGTCTATATTAATTGAAATGCAATTTTAAAGCCACTAATTTTCGAACTGGAAATCAATCATTATGCTCACCTCTAATATCATTCAGTTTTGCTGAGGTCAGAGGTGGCTTGCTGACAGCACCTTTTGACATTAACCGCCGGCAAGGAATTCCAACTACACTACTTCCTTTCAACGCTTCACTTCCCCACACTCCCACTGCGAGGTCTTTTATGAAAATGGAATCCTTTGTATTCCTCATTACCATATCCCACTTTTCTTTGGGAAGGGAAATAACCTTTCCAAGGGTGACCTAAAGAAAAATAGGATTAATCTAACTTCTCATGCAATAAAGATTCCCTTCCCTTCCAACTATGTACCTAAGGTTTGAGAAATAATCACCATTAACCACATATGGAACAATGAAATCCTTGGAATGCGTCTATTAGTAAAGGTACATGAAGTTCTGAGAGGAAATAATTTTACAAAGGAAAGGAAACAAGGTGAAGTAGGTAAATTCAGGGGTACAGCTAGGAATTAAGGCTGGGAGGGGTTTAGGTGCAACTAATACAGGGGCATGTGGGGGTTTGGTATACCCACCAGGATAAGCAGTAGGTGTGAGATTAATAAATTGCAGAATTTTTAGGTTCAAAATGGCAAGTTTTATGGCTTTCTAAGGGATATATTATTCATCCTTAAACTATTCTATTATTAGTATCAATCCAATTAAGTGAAATGGAAATTCTATGAGCTCTGAGGAGGTTATTCCCAAAACCCACCCTCGCAGCACCACTGAGTAAATTAGTTGCATAGGAGTGTTCCCTCAAAACTCTACCTAGTAAATCACCACTAACATAAGCAATACATTACTATAACGACATATACTTACATTTCCATCTTCGACATCGTGTTCATTATTTTTCAGCATCTGCCCACCAGCTGCCTCTTGTGGAGCTCCAGGGGAGGCTTTGATTAAACACAGAGAAAAATTAAGGACATGAGCACATACTATTTTTTAATATTTGTTCCTGACAAATGATTCATATACATATAAAATACATACCGGACGAAAATCTGTTGATCACCTTCTCTTGAAGTTCATAATTTAGCTTCTTCAAAATTTTATTCTCCTCCTCGACCTCACAGAGCTTCTTCTTCAATAACTGCATCTCCTCGCTAGCCACTGAAAACTCTCCTTCTCTTTTTTTCAACACCACCATACTTTTCTTGAGACGGGTATATCTCGCCTCCAGTTCCAATAGTAATTTTTTGGGGACGACATCGCCGCCGTCAGAGCTCGAGTCCGAACCGTAATCTAAGTCGGATTCGCGCTGTATCCCCGGACTTAGATGGACGAGGGGAGACTTTAACAAAGACTTCTTCTTCTCGGCAAGAATTGCCCTACAATTTTCCTCCGCTGATTGCTGGCACTTTAATTTCTTCTCCACCTAGACGGATGAAGAAGTCAAGGTAAGACAGATGGAACAAGAGAGAGAAGCACAAATACTCATGTAAAGGTGTGATAAAGTGGCCATGATCCTTCAGCAATAAACATAAATTATAACTAATTAACCTTCTCAGCATGTATCGCCTTTCGCTTCTTCGTTAAAATACGCCTTTCTCCCCTCATCCGATTCTTCATCCATGCCCCTAATTCTGGTGACAGGAACCCTTGATGTGGATATCAGCTTCTGTAGCTTCTCTTCAGTCTCTGAGAAGAAGCAAAGGCTATGGACTTACACATGCTACACAAAAAATTGCAGTGCGATCACAGTGACTACATCCACTATTAGTGGTAACAATCGATATGCAACTTTCGAATTTATATCTGAAAGCCTATTGGATTAACGTCGGCAGAAAAGTGATGGATTAAAGGTTCAACATGTTTATACGTGTATAGATGAATGGTAAAAAAGATGTATGAGCCATATAATTTCTCTGAGAATATACCGATATACTAATCCTAAGTACTTACCAGCTAAAATCAGAATTTGGGACTTGTAAAAATCACCATCCGTGTCTCCAACCTGCCGTTCCCTCATTCTTTCCTCCTCGCTTGGACTCCAGAAGACAAAGTAAATTATGTTTCAGGAAGTCGTCCGTTGACTTTGGAGCGAAATTTAAAATTTGCGAGGAATGGACGATTGCCCGCACATCGTCCTGAACGTACTTCACGTATGCAAACATAGTGTGAGTATTCTTACGAAACTTTCCACGCAGCTACACATAAAATGTTTAAGTCTCTTGGAAAAAGCAATGGCGGCGAAATTACCCACCAGAGTGGTTGAACTGAAACATATGAATATCAGAATTCGTTCTTGTGTGATCTTTGTGCTCGGATATCGTGAAACGGAATGTGAACGCATGAAGAAAGCCGATTGTTACTCGAATAGCCCACTGCTTTGCGAAATTCAATCAGCATGCCGAGGGTAAGAGTGCGAGAAAATTACAAGGCTTATCTTGAGCCTGACTCGCAAGATTCCAACAGCGCACAAGTTCCTCGATGCACTCGTTGGAGGAAAACAAAAGGCATTCATGCTGGTGTGCAGTTCAAAGCTACAGTTGAAGACGGAGAAGTTTTCCCCACTAATCCTGCGGACCATAACGTAAGTTCTTCAATGCATAAATGTCTGAGAAAATTTTTACAGATCGGCTCTTTATCTATCCCCATCGGTACATCTCTATCCATACCCAATTTCTACTCATTATACGTTCTGGCGATTTCACTATTTTCATATGTTCAAAACGGAAAATGGTTGCATGATTTTGATGGTTAATCTATAGAAAATTCGAGGTTAATATTTCTAATAATTATTTCATCGAATTTTATTTAGGTTCGTGGTCAAGATGTTGACGATCTGGAAGAGGTGGATGTCAATGTCAACCTTGTTGGTTGTGAAGTAGAGAAAGATGATGTTCCATCTTTCACCTTGAATTTTGCTGAAGTACATGTAAGTATTTGAGAGATTCTTGGTAAACTGTATATTATAATCGAACTTCCATAGAGTATTATTGTAGGCGCATTCAGTCTAGATGGAAGATATTTATGAGATGAGGGCTTATTCCTATATCAATGGACAAGAGTGGAGATGGTTGCATGATTTTGATGGGTCATCTATCGAAAATTTGAGATTAATATTTCTAATAATTATTTGGTCGAATTGTATTTAGGTTCGTGGTCAAGATGTTGACGATCTGGAAGAGGTGGATGTCAGTGTCATCCCTGTTGGTTGTGAAGTAGAGAAGGATGGTGTTCCATCTTTCACTGTGAACTCTGCTGAAGTATATGTAAGTATTTAAGAGGTACTTGGTGAACTGTAAATTATAATCTAACCTCGTAAAATATTGGTAGAAGGGGGATTTCATCTCAAATCAGGCTGAGGGGTGTCTGATGATCATCACCGATTTCTTTGAAAGTTATACATGTGAAAGCAATATGCTTATTACGAATAATTATCACTTTATCTCAGCTCAAAAGTGAGCCGTTTAAAGTTATTGTCCTTAAGCATTGCTGAGTCAGGTCTCTGAGTAAAAACTGAAAAATCAGATAAATGCTGATTACTAAGGAACCATGGCCCGTAGTAATTTTCAATGTAAATTTCAATTTTCATTTTAATTGTCAATTGAATCACAATTTTCGTGATTTCATGTACTTGGCATTACTGAATTATGTCCTTCATAAAATTTGAACAATAGTATATTTTAGCATTGAATTTTGAAGCTTTAAATGGTTATGATGCCTTTTTATTAAAAGTATATGGAAGAGTCACGAGTGCAAAGGCAAATTGTAAAGTGAATTATGAAGGGTTTGATGCAGTTCCAAATTGGGTTTAATGTGATAAATACTTTCTATTTTCAGGATAGTAAGGCTCCCAGTGAATTCTCTGAGAGTGTTGAAAACTCTTCCTTCAGTGATGACACCTATTATGATCATCTGTTATCAGCGAGCTGCGATTCCGAAGATGGGAGTGACGACAGCAGCAAATCTGAAACAGGTGACCAAGATTCAAGTGGTGACTTCTATGACTTCATATTGTGGAAGTCAAGGAAACAGTTACTCTCAGTTGTATCTGCTGGTGAATTTTTTTTGATGGCAATTGTGTTTTCCGTTAGACATTCATTGCCATATCTGGCCATAATTGATCTGCTGAAGTTAGTGAACACCATTTTTGGAGAAGCAGTAGTACCAGGCTCTAAGTTCTTGTTTGATAAGATTTGTTATTAGTTGATGGGTGGAATGGTGCAAAATTACTATTGCAAGTTCTGCTTCACATACTTTGGTGAAAGTCTAAATTTTGAAAGTGGATCCATTACATGCCCTACTTGCAAAAGAAGTCTTGTAAAACAGCAAACAGACTTTTTTCTAACGCTACCCATTGAAGAGCAGCTAAGACTTATTCTTGAGAGACAGGATGTATCTGGTAGTAACTTCCGCAATTCTCGTGTAAAGAAACATCCGGAAGTGTTTGAGGACATATTTGATGGTCATCTTTATAAGGAGCTAATGGAACCGGGACAGTTCTTACACGACACTAACAATTACTCCTACATCTTTAATACCGATGGTTGCCCTATTTTTAAGAGCTCAAAATGCTCAGTGTGGCCAATTTACATGCAAGTAAATGAACTTCCACCAGGAGAAAGGTACAAAAATCTTGTTTTGTGTGGTGTATGGGTGGGCACTAGTGATCCAAAAATTAACATATTCCTACAGGAGTTTGTTAAGCAGGGTAAAAAGTTATTTAATGAAGGAATAACTTGGAGAAGGGATTCAAAAAATATATGCAGCAAATTTGTATGCTTGTGTTGCTGTGTTGATTCTGTTGCTAGGCCATTATTACAGGGCACTACTCAATTCAATGGCTATTATGGCTGCAGTTGCTGCCTTCACAAAGGGGAGCTTGTGGAGGGTCAAGTGAAGTACCCCGTGATTGAGGGAGAGGTCAAAGCCAGGACGGATAGGCAGCTGGAAAAGCATATGAGCATTGCTTTTCATTCCAAGAGTAAAGTGAAAGGTGTCAAGGGGCCATCACCTCTCATCAATTTGCCCCTTTTTAAAATAGTGCGTGGCTTTGTGCCGGACTATATGCATTCAATATGCCTTGGTGTGGTACGCCAATTGACCAATTTATGGTTTGAAGATGTAGGGAAAGCCTATTACATAGGTCGACCAGGTCTTCTAGACTTAATAAATCAGAAGTTGATGGCAGTGACACCACCTAATGGCATTGCAAGATTGCCGAGGTCAATAGGAGAAAGAAAATTTTGGAAGGCTAATGAATGGAAAAATTGGCTTTTGTTTTATAGTCTACCATGCCTGCGAGACATCTTGCCTGCCATCTATCTAAACCACTCGGTATTGCTGGCTCAAGGTGTGTTTAAACAATTATGTCAGTCATTGATGCCCGAAGATATCAATTGGGCTCATATTAATTTAACGGAGTTTGTGTATAATGTGCAAATCTTATACGGGAAGTCAAAGATGACATTCAATATTCATCAAGTGCTTCACCTAGCACCCAGTGTAAGGGACTGGGGTCCACTCTGGGCACACTCTGGATTTGCGTTTGAGAGTGCAAATGGGCAACTCCTTAAATACGTAAAGGGACCTAAAGGAGTTGCTTCACAAATTGCAAAGCGCTTTTTGCTCCAACAGTCTGTGGCAGTATTGAAATCCATGCCATGTACTGTATTTCACCCACAGTAGAAAAGTTCCACAAGGAAGTAATTGGTTACCCCTTGGTAAAAACATGTGTTCAGGTTGGTAGTGCACATTTTCTTGGTTGTGGCAAACCTTTTCAATGTCAAGACGAGGGTATAAAAAGGGCTTTAGAGATACTAGGGGTGGATCTATTTAATTTGACTGAGTTTAAAAGAGCTGTGGTCGGAGACCTGATAGTTGAAAGTGCCCAATACAGCAGGCCCAAAAGAAGAAATAATGGTGTTGTGCACTTAATAGACGAATCATGAGGATATTGCATTTATGTCATGATGAAATTAAAGGCATTTGCTTGGCAATAGGTTGCCCTTTCAAAATTATTGGAGAGGAGATGGAGGGTAGCATGGTGATGTGCGTGCCTTATATGAGACAGTATGTCTATGATGATAGTGTGGTAGCATTTTCGCTGAATGAAATTCAGGGAAAATGCATTTTAATTAAAAATGAAAACTGTTTTTACATTTCCTGTTTGCCTAACAATTATGAAAATGAATAATAAATAGAATGATTAATATGAACTTTGGTGATAAATTCATTTTAAATTTATCGATATGACACTGTTGTAAAATTTATACATTTATGTAGTGTAGCCTCACATTACTTAATTTTTCAGTGAACAAGACTATTACTTTCCCAAAGATAATAAAGGAGAGGGCGAGGTTTTATAATGATACTATGTAGAAAATTTATCATTAACGTTTATGCAGCAATTTTCAATTATGTATTCTTCACTTGATCATATCATTTTCAGTCTTCCTTGCATGCTTTACTTTAGTACATGTTTGATGGAACTCGTACCATTTCTAAGTGTGAAGTGAATTTTCAATTCAAAGAGTGAAAAACCCTCTCAACACTCCTTAATGGTGACTCGTGTAACACATTGAAAACTGCTGTGACACATTAAGAATTAGTTCATTCATAATGTGTTGCTATGCTGCAGCCTATACCTTATCAGAGATGAAAGTGCCTTTAAATGTATTTGGGCAACCGAACAGTGTACAGTAGAGTTCAGTTGGACAAGTATGTATACAGTAAGGTACAGTTCATTTCGGTTGGAGGTATGTTGTGTTCGGTTGAATACAGATGGGTTCAGTTGAAAACATTAACCGAACCCGGTTGAAATTTTTAGCTGGGTGTAGAGGCAGTGCTGTAGTTGGAAAAAAAATTCAGGCGGTGCTCACCAAAAATTCCAACAGCTGAACATGTATTATACATCTGGCCGCAAGGGTATTTTAACCGGTACGCTTATAACGAGTTTGGATTTTAGGGGGTACGCCGTACCGGTCCAACTACGGCACTGAGTAGAGGCTAACCTAGACTAAGCCACAGGCATGTGCAATTCACCCATTAACGCATTCAGTGCGGAGCACGTTAATTGACGTGCTCTGCCTTTCTACGCCTCCGTATGTGACTAATTTCCACTTCCGAGTCTTCCGATTGTGTGCATGGCCTTCAGCAAGCTTCCCTCTTTCGACCCGTATGCGTGGTTTGAAAATACAGTAAAACTTCGATTTTACGCACTTTGATTTTACATCAAATCTCGTTTTTACGCAGCGACACTCAAGTCCGGCCGGAAAGCATAGGGAATTGCAATCGTGAAACTTCGATTTTACATCTTTTCTTGATTTTACGCAGTTTTTCGATTTTGCGCAGCATAACCCCAGCCCCGCAAAGAGGCCGCTAATCTTTATTTTACGCAGTTGTCTTTGGACTTGTTTTGAAAATCCCGACTGGAGCAATATGAAGTTAGGTTATTTATTCGTCTCCATGAGTTGCAAAAATGAATACAGGAACGTTTAAAATTACGTCGCGCTGTTGAGCGTGAAACTAAAAACATCGCGAATCTAATTATTGCTTCCCCCTCCACCCTCTCAGTAATATTTCTGGCTCCTTTAAGAACGCGAATATTGCTCTTAGTTCAAATTTGCCGTAGAAGGATATCGAAACCTAAAACATACGGCAATTGCCGTGTATGCGTAACTACTTTTGATTAAGACAGATGATCGCTGGAGATATTAACATTATCACCTTTCGTTTATTATTTGACCTATTGATCGACGCTGTTTATAGCATATTTATAGTAATTACAGTAGATGGTTATTAAATCGGAATTATGAACTGCAGAATACCTATCCCTAACGGAAGGTTTTCTTGAATTTTGCCAACGCTATGTTTTCCGTCGCCCCAGCGAAATATAACGGCGAAATGAGTTGTTAAAAGTCCTCCCGTGCCAAAATGTTGGCTTCCAAGGTGATCCAAAAAAGATAGTCGTACTTCTAGTATGGACGGAAGTCGATGGTGATTCAACACGATGGTAAAAGCAGCATGCGTTGTCTCATTCAGCGGGCTAACCCCACATCTGCGGTACGAATGGAGGCGAGGGAAAGTTGCTTGCGCAGCGCACTTATCGGAACTGACTCAACTTGTATCACATTGTCAGTGGGTTTAAATGAAAAATGATTGGGACTTGAATAGCTATTAGCTTAACTCCGCTTGGTGGCAAGCGTTTATTTTAACGGAGTGGGAGTTAATGCCCTCGGAGAATAACTCGCGTCGTCAATCGTCATGTAGGTAATCAATGAAGTCAAATTCAAGACGTGAGTGATAAGGCAGTCCCTTTAAACTCAGGAATGGCTTAGCACCATTAAATCGAAATTCAAAAAGTGTCCGGTGTTGTTATCAGATATGGGGAAGCAAAATATTACGTGAAGATGAGTCATACGGCTTGTAAGTCAAAGGTCCCGCGCCGACAGAGAAGCTGTACCCGGTAGATTCAATCTACTAATGCTAAAATTTCATGGGAAAATGCTTTTTTAATGCGTAAAAATTATAATGAGGGAAAATTTTTCCGGACTATTAATCAATTTTTTATTCATCACTGGCGGCATGACGGCAGTTGCGCGGTTATTTAAATAGCTCACTCAAAAAAGTGATCTAAACACAGGAAAAATCTAAATTTCCGAATATCCCGGGTCCTGTGTGCTCCGTATCATCTATGGTATGCTATTTGGAAGGAGGTAACCTACAGCTGGGGTCATTAGCGCCATGAAGTAAGGGCTGGGGGGAGAGGAACCCTATGTTGGCATTTGCCAGGTTGTAATGATAGGCTCGAAAGGGGCCAGGACTTAACGTCCCATCTGCTGAACAGAATGGTGCACTGGAAGTGCCCTCCACATTACACTCAAGTAGGGATAGGACCGTCTCTGATAAGTTTCTGCTACTGCCATGACTTGAACCCAGGCCCACGGGGTGTAAAGCCTTTGTTTTGTATTTGCGAAATTTTGCTCCCTGTTAATGGGGTTACTTTGGATGACTATCCTCATATTCCTCATTTCTTCAATCTCCAATCTTTGTTTGTCTGCAGGTGGTTAAACGGATTTCCTGAAAACTGCTTTTAATGAAAATATTTTTGAAAATTAGCTTCTCTGCGAGCATTTAGTGTCACCATTCCAAAATTTCTCCTGGTTAGCAGAAGTAATCTTAGTGCCAGAAATACTAGCAATTCAACCATGTTGTTCAACCATAGGAAACATTGTTCAGGAATGCAACGTTATTTCTCTTAAGGTAACACGTCATCCTTGGTGTTGTTTGTGAGTAATTAAGATAATTAGGCTTCATTTTTTTGCCTCCAAATGAGTAATTGAATCCGGGAAACATATATCTGATGCGATCGATGAGGATTTCATGCTCTTTTACCATAAAACCTCACATATGAGACTTTTTCTGGTTCCGGATCTGGCTTAAATCAGAACTATACAAAAGTGTATAACTAAGCCTTCTAAAAATAAGGAGCAAGTGTTATCCTGAAAACTATACTCCTCCTCAATACCAACCCTTGATTTTTACACACTTTGAATTTACACAGTGTCCATATTTCTGTCCCTCCAACTGCGTAAAATCAAGTTTTACTCAAGCTGTATTTGAACGGAAGTTATGGCACGGAAACCTCCCTCTATTTTTCTTTCTTATCTTATCGGCTGATTCTGACGACGTTCATGAAAATCGGGCCCGCATCGAATGTGTTAAGGCTAGTTCTTTTCTCTGGACCTCTATTCCCAAATTTGAGACTGGAAGCCTTAAGGTTGCTTTACACAGTGAATGATTTCATCCGCATAATCATTCACCGTGTATGACGGAACAATTTGCAAATGAACCTTAATGCGCATGATCATTCAGTGAAAATTAGAACGTTCTATTTTGCTCACATGATTCTGTGAATGATAATGCGATCATTCAGCATGATCATTCATCGTGTATAGCAGCCTTTAGGTCAATAGCTCAATGTCCAACCTAATGGGACACTACACATAGGTCTGGCATTCTTTATGAATCCAGATGCATATAATGAATAAATTCTTCTCCGAATTTCCACCAGGTTTGGTTGTCCATTTTGTGACACACATTTTGATGCTTGATGTCAGCATCATCATCATGAGGACTGAAGAATGTTGTTTTGAATGGCAATCACATTCACCTGAGGTCTAGCATGTTTGATTTGTTAGAATTTGGAAATTTATTAGCCTCTGCTGTCAACTTTAGACCTGCTTCTGCTTGATGATATTCAATGCTTATTTTGAGTTGCTACTCAGTCCACCATCATCTTTCATATTGGTTGAGATTTTTGTCTGAACTGGGAAAAGCAAATGAGCATTATTAGGAAAATGAGTTTATATTGCAGTCACAGTGAATAAAAATTATTAATGCTCAGATTACACATGTAAGTACAGAAGAATCACCGTAGGCAAGCATATGTCATGGTGTGAGACAAGGCTGTTCACCATGCCCTGACTACGTTCCAAGTGGAGATTGCAACTCAAGTAAAAATTTCTCCCTTGAAACAGCTGATTCTGGGCTGAAACTCCACTGAATGTGTGAAAACTGCCTTGAAACAACCTTGTAGCTGCACTGCACTACCTTGTCCTCAACAAGAAAAGGAGCACTCAACTGAAACTCTGATGCCATTCTCCCTTGCAAGTCCATTGCATTTTAACTGCTTCTCCCTTGCTGCATGTGTGCCCCACTGATACTGAACTGGACAATAGGCTCAGGCCAGGCCGAATTTATGACACCATTGCATCTCTCTTGCCGCATGTCTTTACTGCCCTGCCGCAGCATTTGGGTATCCCCTCTCCCTCATGGATTTGAACTGCTTCTCCCTTGCTGCACATGAGCTCTACTGGCACTGAGCTGGACGGTAGGCTCAAAGGCCAAGCGAACTTAATAACTCCACTGAATCTCTCTTGCCGAATGTCTTCACTGCCCTGCCACAGAGCTGCTGCAGCATTTGGGTATCCCCTCTCCCTCATGAATTTGAACTGCTTCTCCCTTGCTGCGCGTGTGCTACCCATCATAAGTTTTGAAACATACGGAACCCATCTACCGGACATATATGCGACCCCTGTTTTCAGCGGCAATGTATTTTTTTAAATTTAGCTTTTGGCAACACGTATATCTTTTCCCGCGCGTCAAGCTGTCGGTTGCCGTTATTTCTCTCAAGTTGCTAAGAGCGGAAGACGAGTGGTGAGCGTGGGTTTTGGCATGAAAAGATTGATGGCATAAATATTTTCCCAGTACTTTGATGGTTGTTAACGGCAAGAATTAATCGAAATTAAGGTGAAGGGGAGAACGAGGTCAGTGGTGGTGACTGCAGTCATAATTGGAGGTAAGCGTTTTAACTTCTCTGATGGCATGTTTATTCCTTCCAAGTTAAGCCATGAGAACGTTGACATTGAATTCGTGTTTTAATTCAGGCACATTTAAGGATTTCAAGCTCCTTTTTCGGGGGTCATGCAGCCAATAACGTATTCTTCTTTCAACGCGTTGGCGACTGCCGTCCACTTTTCCTGCCTCATGGATACCCCGACGAGGAGGAGAATACACCAATCGGTCATCAATGCCGCGGATGCTGCGCCGTCCGTTAGTCACCAGACTCGGTGAGCTCGAGCGGGCTTTCGAAGAAATAAGGAATGCGGGTGGGTTTCGCTATAGTGCAATGTATATTTACTGCTTATACTTATTAGTTACTGCTGATAGTTTTGGAAGCTTGCGTGGTTTTCGTTTGGAGTTCACACATAGCCTAGGTAACGAGTCATCGCTTCGTTTTTTATTGAACTATGATGCAAAGCGCATGCTTCCTCAGTGATAATTTAAGTTTTGCTTTCTATTATTTGAATGCTTCCCATTAATGCACCATATAACTAATAAGCCAAGTAAAGGAGAGGTTTTTATGTGCAATTTTGCTCATTTGTTTTTGAGTTAAGTCGATAGTGACTCTCATTAGTCATGTTTCTTCTCTATTGCAGGAGCATCTAACTTCCATGACTTCTTTCATTTGGAATATTTTTGTATGTGCTTTTAACAGTTATTAATTTATTGATGTATTTTCATGTTCTAATAAATTGTGTCTCGAAAAATGTTGTGGTCATTGCAGTTATAACTATTGCTGATCACAATCACCTGTCCACCCTTTATCTTTTATCATGCATGCAAAATTGTGGGAGAAATCTGTTATGTGATCATCCACTGTTGGCTGGGTTGCGCAAGTCGTTAATTTACTGTGTTTCATATGATTTGACAAGGGAATTTTAATGAATTGGGTAGGGGAAATGTATTCAGCCAAACAAGGGAGTTTCAGCCTGGCATACAAGGGAGTTTCAGTCTAGCAAGCCAATGGAGTTTCAGTCTAGCTGGCCAAGGGAGTTTCAGTCTAGCTGGTAACCAAGGGAGTTTCAGTCTAGCTGATAACCAAGGGAGTTTCAGTCTAGTTAGTAGCCAAGGGAGTTTCAGTGTAGCTAGCCAAGGGAGTTTCAGTTTAGTCGGCCAAGGGAGTTTCATTGGAATAGCTGGAATACTTAATTGCACTGCTACTGCACTGCCATCCCTCTTCCAAACTCCACTGGTTTTGTTTCAATTTCAATGCTGTTTCAGCATAGAAGCAAGGCAGTGAGTTTCAAGGTAGTTTCAGCCGAGTTTCAGTGAAGTTTCAAGAGAGAAATTTTTACTTGGGAAGGAAGGCATGGACAGGATTAGATGTAAGGGTTTAGGTGCATCAAGTGATGTTTAACGCACTGAGGTTTATAGATGGTCAAATGTTGATTTTCCAGACTAACTGGCTCTGATGGATGTGCTAGGTAAAGAGCATGAGGAACATGGTGTGAAGATTAATTACAGTGAGGCCGAAGTATTGTAGTTTTACATTTAGCAATGTGAGTGTGGTATGTTAGGCTGTATGTGGAATTAGATGGTCGCTAACTTGAACAGGGTGAAAATTTTTATTATATGCGCATATGAGGAAAAAAGACTAACAAGGGTATCAGGA
This sequence comes from Ischnura elegans, assembly GCF_921293095.1. Classification (NCBI taxonomy): domain Eukaryota; kingdom Metazoa; phylum Arthropoda; class Insecta; order Odonata; family Coenagrionidae; genus Ischnura; species Ischnura elegans. Next base: position 125,721,320 of record NC_060248.1, read on the forward strand.
AGAATACAGCATTGACCTGGAGCGTTTTCTTGAATCAGAAGAGTTTGGCAGAGGAGCATCTTGTGAGAATGAAGTAAAGGTCAGCAAGGAGTCCAGTATGGAGTGTAACACTGAATGATGTGCTGATGAATCAGTGTGACATGGATGATTGGAGGTAGCTATGCAGGCAAGTAGTGGGGGGAGAAATAAATAGTGGATGGGGAGAGGGCACTGCTTCAGATGTTCATGGATGGAGTAAAGAGTAATACACCTCATGATAGTAGGTACCATGGAAGTATGTGTTATATTCTACGCCTCACCTCGTTAGGGAATCTCTTTTGTAGTTCATTACTGAAACCATGAATGAAACACACGAGTTATTTGTCAACGGTGGTGTCCGCCATGCCACGGGAAGGGCGCGAGGTAGACTACCGCGAACGATCGGGAGAAGAGGGGAGACATGAGCGAACTCACCAATCGCCTTTATTCTGCAACAATGTGCATACATAACAGTATGTATATGAGAATTTCGATCAGTAGCTATGATACGCTTAACATCAAGATCTCCCAGCTAACTGGGGGAGTAAGGATTACAATCTGGGATCCTATACTAACTCCAGGACTTAAAATATACAAATCACGGAAAGGCATACACTTTTATTCTAACCTTTGAGTTAGTAGAATTAGTCTCAAAAGTACTCCATATATACACCTAAACTCAATGCGCAAGATAGATGAGTCTAAACGTAGTGAATCAAGCTGAAATTATAGTGTAGGAGACAGTTCTCAAAGTAAAATCAGAAGAAATACATCAAAGGCTTCTATATTTATAAATGGTTATCTAATGGCTTAATGCATTCTCAATGACATTTTTATTGCCGCGATAGAATAAATACTCTTGAAGTTCGCGCTCATATACCGCTTTCGCTTTGCGATATACTTTTGTTTCTGTGTTTTTCTGTTCGGTGTGTGGGTGCTTCAATAAGAAATATTAATAATTCGTAAAATATCGGGGAAAAGTGGCTGATTAAAGCGTATTACCGAAGCCTCAACTTCTGTTAATCTGATATGTTGTAGTATTGTGCAGTAGCATGGTGTGCAACAGTGTGAATCTGGAAGTATTGAGTTGAACAATTTATATATAAAATGCTCAAGTTATATTGACCGTTGTGTTCTGCTTCGTCGCCAGTCCATGTGATATCTGTTTCGCACCAAATATTTACCATTATATGTTCCGTGAGTAGATTTCCTAATCTTTCGCTCGTCTTGAAGTGATGAATTCTTTGTTGATTCCCAACGCAAGAACAATCGGCAGGCGTTTAAGGTTACCCTGTGATGGAGTGAGATTTTCTCAGGCCTCTGCCAGTGAATCTTTAGGTCCTAATGATGTGGTTTCGCCAGTTTTGGTCAATCGAAATCCACGGAGCTTAGAAAAAATCCGAGTAGCATACAAACCCAAAGGTTACCACGTAGATAAGCCGGGACGTGACTTCTGGCACAAGTAAGAGAATATGAGAAGGACCAGTGGTATGATTTATAACCAATTTTTTGTATCATGTACATAATGATTATTTCTATAGGCTGGTGTTGACTCACAGTGGACGTCACATTACTGCTCGGGTGGTACATTACACGGGCCCAACAGTATTATCTGCCTCTTCAAAAGAGTGGTGCATCAAGAAGTATCTTTACAGGTTTGACAAGATATCTTTAATTTTTATGACCGTAATTACCTGCTGTGGTTGGGAATCGTTGCTACCAATATTTATCCCTTTAACTTTCTTTATTATATGTGGGGAAGTACATTAAATTAATCCTTTACCCTACGGGATTTTGAGCTAACTTCATTTTCTTTCAAACAGAACGAATGATGTATCAGCATATGTTAATGTGGCCAGAGTGTTAAGCCAACGCTGTTTAGAGAGTGGGATAATTGAAATGAAAACCGAGTATGTGGATGAGTTGCCAAGAACTGAGAAGGTAAAGGAAAAATTCAGTTTGTTATTCATCGAGCCCTTAACTGTATCAACCTAACTATTTTCGCTTACTATGTACTTCTAGCTCTCGTCGTTCTTCAACGCAATGATGGAGAATGGCATCAGTCTGACGGAACCGGAAAGGTTCGAAGGACATAAACCTTGGGATATGGATCGCCCAGAGAAACCATGGGAAGTGTTAGATGATTAGTTGCTGTTATGTATTACTTTTAAAGAATAGACTTCTTTATGACAAAACAATGTTTTATTTAAACACATGAACTTAAGAAAATTTGGAAAGAGGAGACACCACAGCCACATCCTGCAAACCCCCAACGGTCACAAAGGAAGAATGTTCACAAAATTGTCTCGCTTCACTTACACGACTCGTCGGACTTCGAAGAACCTTTTCAGATAATAAATTTGTCCCACTGTCATAGCCACCAAAACTAGAGCCTCGAAAAATGACCACATTACTACACGAGAGTTCGTGCTTTCGTTTATACTGCGGTGAATGCGGTCACGAACTTGCATATACTCTTGCTCATGCTTGACTCCAGTTAAGGTTGTAGCCAATTCCCGAATCATTTCATCCAGTTTGTTGTGATGAGCTGTAACAGGATATGTATTGAATTAGAGACCGTATTTGGGTGAATTGAGATAGGGTACAAGTCAAAAATATCTGTTACCATCAGTGTCTTCAGCAGCGTCTTTCGAAGGGGCCTCTCCTATTTCCATATTGAACATAACCACCTTCGGAGTCATCGTTGACATCTTGTTGCTGAAGCAGTATGTGTAAACTCCAGGGGCATGGGCGGCAAAAGTAAACTTTCCACTAGTTTCCCTCACACCCTCATAAATTACTTTGTTATCAGGGCCGACAATTTTTACATCAATGTCTAGGAAGCCACCCTCGGCGATTTCAAACATAAGGCCTGTGGGAAGAAGCTATTAGTAACCATATAACACTTCACTTGTTACTACTAAAGCAAATGCTAAGAATCATTACCCATTTTAGTTCCACTTTCAACTTTATCAAAAAAACATTCTTCAGCATGAGCATCCACAGTTATAAAATATGCCGATGTAAAGCTGCACCACGTAAGTAACAAGAGTGCAACACACGCATGTAAGAAAGTAATCGTGGAACTCATGATGGCAGCTGAAGTAGTTCACGGTGACTGAAATAAATTAGTTTTGTATCTTTTTTTCCTCGCACTTTAACCGGTACTTACACTACTTGTAAGTAATTGTCGCTTTCACATTTCCCGTAACCTGACAGCCATGTCTGCACGCCGATTGCAGTGCCATCTGCAGTTCTATGAATATAGCCACGTCAGTTCTTGAAGGCAGCAGCGGTTTTTACGAAGTAGCCATGTTATTTGTTTAAGTGAGCATTAATTATCACCCAAGAGTGGTGAACCTCTATGTCAGTGCGTAATAATGTTGTGAGAAACATTCGAGGATAGTTAGGTTGGGTTTCTTTGAGGTAGGCATTAATGACTTTGGACTGGCGAAATTGTCGAACCACTGCGTACTGTATTTGTAGGAAGGGTATGTGTAAGATCTTCGACGGAATCATGCTCCTCGTTACTATTATTAATTAATAGAAAATTTTAATTATCTGTATTGTGTGTATTATCTGTATTGTAGTCGTTCTAAAGTCTATAGCGTACCTGGTTCCCTTTTAAATAACTATATTGTGAGATTATAATACATGTCTTTATGGCATCAATCTACACCAGTACGGTCCTGAATATGCGTCGCTCGGCTTAATGTGAACTCGACCTTCACCTTTTTAAAAGCAGCCTTCAGGTTGAAGCACTAAGGGATTGTTGGTGAGAGACTTTCTAGGCCCCCGTACATCCCTGTGTGTCCCTGCTGTGTTAAGGAAAGTCTGGGAATTTGGAATTGGAGGTGATAGGGATGTCAGGGAACTCGAGAGTCACGTAGGGAAAGAGAATATGATAATCATTCGTACGGAGTGCTACTGCGTTCGAGTGGCAAGGTGGGTGTCACAGAGTAGCTCCAACTTAGTGCTAGTATTGATTGACTTTATTGCTGCTATGACTACTTCACCTTATTTTACTATACACCTGGCAGCTGGTATATCAACTTCCTACTTTTAATTTTTCTGATTAATGAACTCTTAAAGTCCTTTTGGGTAAACTTTTCTCAGGATTTCCATCAGGTTAAATATGTACTCCATTTTAGCCCACGTTTCGAGCTCTGACTTGGGGCTCATCTTGAGAGCTGCTGGATGCCATTTTATCCTTTTCTGTTTTTTTATTGGCTTAGAAAAATAAAACGACATTCAGCAGCCCTAATGATGAACCCTAAGTCAGAGCTCAAAATTGCTGCTAAAATGGAGTACATATTCAACCCATTCGGAATCCTGAGAAAAAAGTTTACCCACATTATTTGCTGGGAAAGCATCATATGTTATTTCACCCAAACATTCTTGCCCCATGCAAAATGTATTGCTCATTTTAAGGCTTTGGATCGGTACAAAATAAAATAGTGAATTGCTAATTACTTACAAGTTAATGCATAATTCATGAAGTTGATATCTAATACTTTATTTATAGGAATGTCCTACCTTTCCTCTTGTTTTATTTTGGAACACCCTGTACACTTTGACAGATAAAGGGAAGTGATAAAATTAATCATTACTTATTGGCAGACGTGAAATCCATCTACATTTACGTAGGTAGATTGTCAGAGGATACTTGCCACTGGGCTAGTGATCTCCTCAGCAGACTGATATTCACCTCTAGGGAAAAATTTCAGGGGGTGGGGAAGCCCCCAAAGCTCCTCCCTGACTGTGTGCCTGGCTCAATGATGACTCACTCTTAATACTTCATTTGATTTCCCAGCTTCCAACTCAGCTATATCCTTCATTCCCATTCAGCTTAATTTTTGCCTGACGCACATTGGTAACCCACACACCTCCCTGGGCTCTTATGGTCGGCAACTAAGAAAATCAAGTTTCTCGTATTTGCTGGGAAAAATATTTTATTCCCGTGAATGGATGGCCACATCCTAGTGGTAGAATTGTTCCCTTGTTTCTATGCTTTAATTTTCTGCTGTGAGTCTAATCCTGAGTTTGCAAAAATGAACTCACCTTTGGATAAAAATCCACAAAACATGTCCCTGAAAAGTCCCAGCAGGATATTGCAGAGTCCCAGAAAGCTCTGCGGACTATCTCATCATAGCACATGAAATAGCCATGGGACTTCTTCTATATATGTATGTATGTACTCCCATATTGAGTGAATCCTGGTTCATGTACATTTCATGCATAACAGGGGAGTGGATGATGCAGAAATGGTATGTGCATCTCACCTGCTTAAGGCAACTGAACACTTGTAAGGCAACTTTGAGCAGGATGCATTAAAATGTACCCTGTTAGTAACCTATAGTTGCACTTTCAACGAGTTTTACTTCAATATTTTACAATACATAAATATATTTTTAAATAGCTCCAACAATATTGAGAAATATCAAGGATAATAATAAAATGTAGATAGAAGAAGTATACCAGATTAAATGCAAGACATGAATTACGTCTATGCTCGAAAAACTGGTAGAACAACAGAGCAAGAGTCAAGGAGCACAGTGCCACCATTCACCTTAGTTAGACAGAAAATTCGACCATTTCAGAACACGCTGCCCAAGGACATTACATAGACATTGAGAGAGAGAGAGAGAAATATTACAAAGCAAGAATTTTCAGAGAAGCCATAGAGATACAGAACGAATAAAATAATTTTAGCAGAGGTAACAAACTATGGATCAGTGTCTAAAATACTATCAATAATCAGATTATTATCCCTGTGGAGGATGACAGAAGAGGAGATTGAAGGTTGGCCATTCTTTCAATTGATGCGAAAAAAAAACCCATAATAATTCTGTTTTACGTGTAGCCCTAACAGAATTTGTGAAATTCCGTATTGTCTTCTCATTGTAGCTCACCAATGAAATCCATTGCACATAGCCATTGTTCCTAAATCCAGGGAGATCCCAAGTATCATCCAATGATCGTGGAAAATGTGGGATCTTCCTGGGGGTGCTGGAACTTGCATAGCGAGCAACATAATCAGGACATGTTGGTGGTGTGTGGATACAGGTTATAAGAAGAACTGTGGCTTGTGGGCTATGATTCCATTCCTTTCCCAATTTTTCAGCCGTATTTTATTGTTTACTTTGTATGTGAAAGCCGCTGAGGTTAGACGCGTTTTTATGTGCTCGGTGATTTTCGGCTGGCATTTCATTGATTACTCGAGGAGTTTTGGCCGAAAAAAATACTGTAACGATTGTGCAAAAAATCCACAGAGGAAAAATCATTCGCCTTGACTGGGATTCGAACCCGGATCCCTCGATTTCCGGCCGAGTGCTTTAGGAATGGTATACTTAAATAAGTCCAGAGCAAACACCTCTCGTATTCAAAGTTCGGGCTTTGCTCTCCGGCTGTGGTGCCATGCGCACGACCTGGACTGTTAGTCGCATAATATGCTCAGCAGTCCATACCATCTTGTTCGGTAGAGTCCACAAATTTCCTAAGGGGAGAATGATGCCTCAGTAGCTTAACTGGCTAAAGCACTCGGCTGGAAATCGAGGGATCTGGGTTCGAATCCCCGTCAAGGCAAGTGATTTTCCCTTTGTGGATTTTTTGCACTATTTATGCATTGCGGGTGACTCCGTAAAAGTTATCACCGTGGCTAGTCCCGGTATACTTAAATAATATCTCCATTATATTTCTTGCGTAACTGCTTTGTCTTATGACATGGCTCATTCATCAGGTCCTTCTCTTGCATATATGGTGCTCCATAGTTGCCTTCCTTCCTATGTTGTTCTACATTACTCCTTGCCCTTTTCATCCATTTGATACTCTGCAACCTCCTCCAACACCCAGATCTCGGAGGACTCTATTCTTTTGTCATCAGCTTTTCACAAGGTGCAGTTGGGTAGCCAGGAATTTTGTTTGGGGGGTCCAAAATCAGGGAGGAATATTTTTTGAAAAACAGGGCACCAATTAGAGGGTTTTAACTAATTTTAATACTTTTCACTATCAAAAAAATTCATTTTTAAAAGAAAAATGCATGTATGTATTTAATTAATTATTTTTTAATATTTTGTTTTCTTTCATGAAGCAAAGTAATTGTGTTTTTATATTTTGGGGAGGGGATCTGGACCCCCTGTACACTCCCCCTTGCTACGCCACCACCATGGTCCATGTTTCTGATCTTAGAGTGCTATTGCCAATATAAATGTTTTCACATCCTCCCTCCTCCATTCTAATGCTCTTGGAGAGGATTACATAGCTCTCTTCCTGTCATAAATGCTGTCATGTAGGATGCCTATAGCTTATACTCCCCCCTCTCGCCTATAGCCTGAGTTATGCAACACTTTCTGTCGATTATGCATCTCCCATCGCAGGTGATGGTGATATGACCACATTATTTCAAGTTTTAATGGAGGCAGGTACGAGTGGGGGTGTTTAGGGGCTCAAACATGGGTGAAGTTAAAGGTTTTATGTTGGGGGGGCAGCAATCCTGCAGGGGGTTTAGGGGCAATGGAACATCCCCCAGTGAAACAAGGATATTCCATATCCCCTAAGCGTTCTCGGAAAATTCTTTTAAATTAGCCTCTGAAAACAACATTTTTAAGTATGTACTATGTAAGACTAAAATTCATTTAAACTTTTGATGTTTTTGTTTTCATTGTACTTAATTGCAAAGGTTTCGTACTTTTTTCAGACAAACTACCATTTAAGTTGAGGGGACCAGTCTCCCCCCACGGGCCCTCCACTTACAATTAGAGTCCCCTGAACAATTTTGGGCTATGGTCTTTGGTTTTAATGACCAATCGCCATAATTTACAATGACTTTTCCTATCCATTATTTTCAAATGTAGTTTCCCTGTCCATTCATTGTAGGTACCACACTCTTAACCCCTCAAGCGCGGCAGGCATTTACTTAAATCCCATCCCAGCGGCCGGATGAGATTTAAACGATTTCGCCTTTTTGGCATGCTGTCATTCAATACATATAACTCTCTTCTAATTCCATCGATATCGATGAAATTTTTTGCAAACCTCCATAAAGAAACGCGTTACCAATTTTTCTAACAATTTGAATAGTTATTAAATGGCATATTTATTCCGTAATCTAAGCAAAATGAATAATTTTTAAGTTTTTAACGGTTTGCATTTTTTTTCGTTTAAGGTCCGAGATCTCTAACATGCCATGCATTTTAAAAATAATTACATGATATAGTGAAGTGATTCGAAGTTAAACATTTCCTAATCGATTGGATATTTACTATATGATAACCTGTTCCGCCATCATGAAAATCCATGAGTACACGCATTTCTTCGACTGATTTCTATTATTACCGAGTCATTTCATATAGGTAATTACGTTTTGTTGTTTCAAACTATAATATGGAAATATTCAAATGGCTTTACCTTAGTAATTCTGCTTTGTATGATACGGTTCGAAGTAATCCAAGGATAACCCCACTGCACATTGTTCACACCATTAAACGGTGTCTCTCCTTTCCCCATGCCTGTCACAAACTGCACACCTCTTTTTAGGCTTTGATTTCTTCCCAATTGCAGGAATTCTCCTCTGGAAATGTCTCTCGGTGAGTCTTGGCACTAAATTGTCTAGGGAGTGACGGCCTTGTACAAACTGTCCATATATGGGGTTGCATATTTCAAAAATAATCCCTTGGCCAACTGCACACGAAATGATAGGTGGTCCAATTTTTTATCCGTATTTTCCCTGTGAATGATATATTAATTTAGGACTGCGGCATTCAATAGTCTCCTAAATAACTTCATATACCACTTGTTGTGGCGTTTTCTTTCTATTAGGTAGGAATGCAGCAACTGGTCCTTGAGATCCACCCCACCCATGAATTTATTGTAATCTATCACACGAACAGGCTCCCGAATCTCTTTTTTGCCTTCCAATACCGTTCCCATTTCATCATTGTGGAATGTGGAGATCATTGAGATAACTTTTTTTGTCCCTCCATTTGAAAACAGCAACGGGCCCAGAGTGGCATCCACATATTTCGTCCCTCTGCAGTTTCTTCTCCTTTACGTATTTTGCAACATCCTTTCGAGTCAACCTCAAAGTTCTAACACAGTCAGTTCTGTATTTACATTTCAGCAGTTTTGCAAGAGAAGGAGAATTATAAAAATTGTCCACCCAAACACAGCGTCCTTGATTTAGCAGTGGTTCTACCAGGTTTAAAACTATTTCTGTTGTCTTGTTTGAGTTATCTGGAGTAATTTTCGAGTGAAATATTGTGTTTTTACCAGTATACACCAGAAATGACCACAGCTATCCGGCGTTTGCATCACAAAGCACATAGGTCTTGATCCCAAACTTTGATGCCTTCTGAGGAACGTATTGCTTGAAGGATAGCCTGCCCTTCCATAGCGTCAACGATTCGTCAATTGAAATGTTGTAGTTTGGTAAAAAATATGTCTGAAATTTTTCATTTAGGTGTGAAATTACGGGAAAGATTTTTTTAGATGTGGAGGAATCTGTTGATTGTTATCTTCATTATTGTGGCAATGAAGAAATGTACAAATGATCTCAAATCGGTCCTTTGAAATTACATCTCCAAAAGCTGGGTTAGATATAACTCTCTCTCTCGAAAATTATGTCCTAAATGTTGGCTTCTGCACAATTCCCATGAGCATGAATAGTCTCAGTGTTACGTATATCTCTTGTTCTGTCACTGGTTTCCAAGGGGTTATTCTCGACTTCCTTGAAAATGTGGGATCACCTGATGAAATCTGTTGCTCGGCATAACGATTTGTTTCTAGAACAATAGTATGAATGAATTCTTCATCAAAAAATAACTGAAAAATACCTACATTGTTGGACAAATTTTTGGCTTCGTCTTGAGGTCCAAAACCACCAATAAATGGTTCCCTGTTACCTTTATAATTTCTCATTCCTTACCACACAAAGCTTTCCGCTTATCCGATTAGTATCCTCAATTTCATCGTAAATAGGCTGTAGTTCGTCAATTTCAGAGCGATCATTTATATAATTTTCTCCATCTCTTTCCGAACTTACACTTTCGTCTGAATCACTTGCAAGTAATTCTTCAATTATTTCTTTGTCACTTGGATTTGCAATCTTTTTCTACTAGTTGAAGCCGTGATAGGGATCCCTTATTGTAAAAATAGCCACTCACTGGAACTACGCACGAGGAGAATTCAGACACACTAGTTAAAAGAACACCACACAGCACGAATGGTTCTAGTGAACTGAAACGTGTGGTTTCGAAACTCCATCACGAGTTGAGAAAATATCTTAAGGGGTCCCAGTATATGCTGACTGTTCATAGGGTCTCTTATCTTTGTTGATTACTGTGATTGCTGAAAGAATAAAGAAAGAAACGCAGGGCGGAGCACATGCCCCCTTCACTTAGGACGGACGCGGCGGACCAAACGCACTTGGGGCTCGAGGTGATGACACACAAGGAGAAGACAGATAGAAGGCAGTGAGCTAATTAGGAAGATATAGTATCTCATGCTAAAGGAGTTGACCCTTCTTAACGCCTCAATAGCAGAATAGGCAGCATGTTTCAACACAGTACAACTGAAGAGAGACGGTGATTTTTTAGACTAAATTCATCAACTCGCTGGTTTTAAATGTATTTTCATCGTAATGTTACAAAAAAACCTGGAGTCATATAAATATTTTGAATATTTTATTGGAAAGAAAACATTCCTTCAAAGTATAGTGCAATTAGTTTTACTTTAAAATGTAAAAATTGGCAGAGAAAAACTCTTAAAGACAGTAGTTCAGGAAGCGTACTGGGTACGCATGATGGCGACATACGAAATTTAAAGGGCGCGTGCTGGGTACGCATGACAGCGTTGAGGGGTTAAGATTGTTTCTCTGCATCCCATGTTCTTCTTCTTAGTGAATATTTTATCTTCCCCAAGTATATTCCACACAATCACTGTGCCTTGTGATGGAACCAGGAGTTTTGTCTGGGGGAGGGGGGATAAGTTTAAAAGATCAGTTTGCCGCCCCCCTCCCCTGATCCCCCTTTGCTCCCTCCCTCACCCTCCTCCGCCACTAGAACATATTATATTCTTAAGCTATTTTTTGAGATTTGGTAGTTGAAATTACTCACCGTATGTTTGCTATTTAGAAGTTTTATTAATGTTATTGTAAAAAAATATAATTTAATAATTATTGTCACATAACGTAATTAGAAAAATCAAATAACTCTTTAGATAAATTTTTCAAATGTTGCTGCCCCCCTGAAATTTAAAAGTCCAGATACAGTATCCGGCGTGATGCGGTGGAAATCTTTCGGCAGCTTGTGCCTTGACAATGGCACAAGCTGCTGAAACCATGGTCGGTAAAAATAAAATAGTGTGGAAACAGACAAGTTGTTTTAATAAGCTGAACCCCTGGAATTTGCCTCTAGTAGCACGTCTCAGTGGCGCAGCGAAGGGGGGGGGGGGGTTTGGGGGTTAAAACCCCCCCAGAGCTTAGAGAAATATTTAAGTTTTACCCATTTCACTTAATTGGATTGATATTACTAATAGAATAGTGTAAGGATAAATAAAATATCCCTCAGAAAGCCGTAAAACTCACCATTTTGAACCGTTTATATTAAAATTCCGCAAATTAATCTCGCACCTACCGCTTATCCTGGTGGGTATTCCATACCCCCACACACACTGGTATTAGCAGTGGCGGTTTGCCCATAAGGACTCTCGGACGCCGCCCCTCCCAAATATTTGAAAAAGTAAAAATAATAATTATCCATTAATTTATAATTATACATTGATTAATGAAAGTGTTTTTCAGTCCCATGCATCGAAAGTGTTGGAAAAACACGAAAAGAAATAGCGCGAAAAGTTCGTATTTGTAGCCGTGGGGCGCTGGCCAGAACGTCCCAATCCATCCCCATGCAGTTATATGGAGAGTAGTAGTGGTGGGGGCTGCTGGTGCTATGACGCGTCTAACATGCTGCCTTACGGAAGCCTTGGGACGTCGTCCGAGATTGCGCAGAGCGACGAGTGAGTTAACATCGCTGCGCAGGCCGGCGGGCGTATAATCTGGCGTCTTCTTGGTGCTGCCACTGAAAAGGGACCTACGGAATCAGAACGGTCACTGTACTGGGTGTAGTTATACGATTTTAATTTTTAATTGCTGGTAGGTATTGCTACAGTAAATAAATTATCCCATTATGATTGCGTTTTTTGGTGTTTGAATTCCGGAACACATAAAATCCAACCAGTTAAAGGCCGTATTGACGAAGAAAAACTATTCTCGATTATTTGCCACATTACGAATTTCAAGAACCTTGGGGAAACTAATATTATAATATTTAGGCCTTAACAATGCATTAATATCTTCCCGATGATTAGAAATGCGGTACCTATTTTTCAGATAAATTTATCAAAAGACCTGCAGTATTAGGAAAAATCAGTTAACATTCCCCACTGATTTATAATTTAAGAAATAGGTGCGAGCGTGATAGGGTGAATGATTAAACATGATTCAAACCGTAAAACGTGACTTTAAATAGAGTCATCCAATGAATGTCAAGAAGTGCCGCGTACAATGCACCTTTTGTGTGTAGGTTCATCATTTTTCTAGCCGTCCTTGTTGTATTAGTTCATGTTCACCTAATTCATCAGCGGCAGAGCGGTAGCTGTCTGACGGAAAATGTCCACTTGGGTCTGATTTAAGTGGCTTCGAAGAGTTCACATCAGTGCGGAGATCCTTACAGCTCCCATCTGTGGCTCACAGTCGTCTTCTTTTACGATCTAGAATTTATATATTATTATATCATGGCAATGATTTCGAAGTCATGGTTATTCCAAATGCGACCCGTTGGCGTCTCGTGTGTTTACCACTTATGAATCTTAGACTCAAGGAGATGGTTCATGACGTCCTTTGTTTGCTTGAATGCCTTTGCTGACCTTAAATTCGTCCCTCAGCTGAATCAGCATTAGTGGACCACGACTTCTATCTCCCTTGAGTCGTCCTTATAGTAACGGCAAGACTCTCGAAAAGAACGGAGTGAAATGAGTTCAGACATCATTTTCGAGGATTTAACTGTGCGTAAATGCCGATTAAGAAGTTTCTTAGTGCTGTGTGTACATTCAAGAAGACAATTTTGAATTGATCAACAGTGCTCGTTTTCTTTTAGGGAAATATAGGGAAAAATTGTCCCAATTCTGTGTCCAGGCACCTTGTTCTTTTTGGTGGTATTTTTCGTCGGCCTATTTTGTGTCGTCCCTTGTTTATTTATAGACTAGTGCCCTTGCCATGTGTTCAATCGAAAAGAAATTGTTGTCCGGCGCTCATTTCAACGAACGTGTAATTGATCACTTTGCTGGACAAAAGGAAAGAAGGATGGACTTCTGCAATACAACTAAAGGCCTGTGAGTATTTCAGATTTTGTTAAAAATGTGTGAGAAATGTTTAATTATTGATTTTAAATCATACTGTATTCAAGAATCATCGCGAACACCGCCATCAAAATTTACATCTGCAATAGGAAAGCGCGTGCATTCTAGTGGTGTTTGTTGCCTAGTGGAAGTCAGTGACACTCCCCTCCCTCCTCAGGTGTTACAAGTGTCATTGCTACCTAAATCATTGCAAATGTTGTATAGATTTGACAAATAACGTATTATGATTGCAAAACGAACAACAGAAGTGTATTGCGGGCATATCCGCACGAAGAATGTATGCGATAAAACCTAAAGTTACGTATTTTCGTTTGTATTTGCAAAATATCGCAGCAAATATATTTTTATTCTTCAAGATCATTGATCAGTATAATTGAGAGTCCGGAATGAGCCGATCCGTATGACCGAGAGTCTATGGCATTTGGTATTTATTAATCAAGCTTTATTAGGAAAACTAGGTATTTTTGTTGAAAAAAACGGAACATATGGCATCACAAAATTTAATTCCTAGATTGCCGTAAAACTTAATAAAATACACGAAATATTAAAAACTTATGACCCCCCGGTGGAGTGCGCCCCCCCTAGCATTTGACTCACGAGCCGCCACTGGGTATTAGTTGCACCTAAACCCCCCAGCCTTCATTCCTGGCTGCGACCCTGAGTCCCCCCTGGGATGCCGACTTACAAAAAATATTGGGGGGCCCAAACCTCGGATTTTGTCACGGGAAATTTTATAAGTAATGAGTTCTAAGTTTTTTAAGCATTTAGAAGAGTATTACGATCAACATTAGAACCCTGATAACTCGAATCTCGATATCTGGACACTCCGGGACAATCGACAAGCCTGACACATCTGTTTCCATACACCCAAAACGAATTTTTGAGGGGGCTCGGCCCCCTTCAAGCCCCATGGAGTCGGCGCCACTGGCATCCCCCCCCTGTTTCCGCCAGGTTGTGATCACTGATATTTATTTCTGTGCTCCCCCGTCGCTAATGACACACCGCTTATGGTCACCGCGATTGGAGGGCCGCTCACTCCTCATCACTCTCTCTCGCTTCCTTCCTGGCTTTTCGTGCGCTGTATAAGGACAGAGGGAAAGGAAGGGAGGGCGAGAGAGAGAGAGAGAGGCAAAACCACATTCGGGGGGGGGACGACGACCCACTCGCTGGCGCGCGCGCGCGCGTCAGCCGTTCTTTGGAGGAGTTCGCTCGTGCACGTCCGCCACGGCGGAACTCGTTTCTCTTTTGTTTTCTCGTGGTGACCCTCTTCCGCACTTCCTTCCCTCCCTCGACGCACCTTTCCCCCTCCGTGCGTAGGCGTGCGGTCGGCCTCAGCGTGAAACTACTACGAAGGCACCCACCTGCGCGCCCAAACTGCGTCTCCAGCTTTTTTCTGATTGTACGTCACACAGCTGTTGACGAGAGGTAAGCAGTGTGGACATGGTCATCTGAGTGACGTTGAAGTCAGTGAGTTTTGGCCATAATTGGACGCGTTCAGCCGATTTATACCGTCAGGGGCGCAGCTAGGAATTAAGGCTGGGGGGGGGGGGGGTTAGGTGCAAACTGATACCGGGGGTGTGTGGGGGTATGGAATACCCACCAGCATAAGCGGTAGGTGCGAGCAGTGGCGTAGCGAGGCGGGGGTTTTGGGGGATAAGCCCCCCCCCCACCCCCCCCACAGAGCTTAGAGAAAATTTTAAGTTTAATACATTTTACTTAATTTGATTGATATTACTAATAGAATAGAGCAAGGATTTACAAAAAGATCTCTCAGAAAACCGTAAAACTCACCATTTTGAACCACTTATCTTTAAAATTCCGCAATTTATTAATGTAGCATCTACCGCGTATCCTGGTGGGTATACCATACCCCCACACATCCCGGTATTAGTTACACTTAAACCCCCCCAGCCTTAATTTATAGCTGCGCCCCTGGGTGCGAGATTAATTAATTGCGGAATTTTAAATATAAATGATTCAAAATGGTGAGTTTTACGACTTTCTGAGGGATATTTTATTCATCCTTACAGTATTCTATTAGTAATATCAATCCAATTAAGTAAAATGGATTAAACTTAAAAATTTCTCTGAACTCTGGGGGGGGGGGGGGGTTTAAACCCCTAAACCCCCCCTCGCTGCGCCACTGTACACCGGTGCCAAGACATGTTCAAATATCAGAACTGCGTAACTCTTTTATGAGTCCGTCCTATATCTTAACATGCTCCTAATATGAGGTTTCTTGAATTTAATAATGGCAAAAATAGAGTAAAATTATTGATTGATTGTTTATAATTCTAAATAAAGACAGTAAAAGGAAAAAAAAACGTACGAAAGAGAAAAAACTGTTGGCATTGAGAAAAAATATTGTTATTGGAAAGAAAAAAATGTGCAATGCCAAATTTTAATTTAAAAACTCATTTAATAATGTTTTTGCAATTTATTTAGAGTTTAATTGTTGCATAAATTTCAAAGTTAGATGTTTCTTTTTTCACAGTAACCACACTAAACTCTGAATACTCAACCTGAATAACAGCCAGTGGCGCAGCCAGGGGGGTCCGGAACCCCCCCCCCTAATATAAATGCACAATTATTTTCCTTCATAAAAGAAAACGAAATATTGAAAAATCATGAATTTACAAAACATTTCTTTATCAAATGAAGTTTTTCGATTATGGAAAGTGTTAAAGTGAGTTAAAAACCCATTATTTAGTACCTCTTTTTAAAAAAATTCCCCCGCCCCCACCCGAACGAAATTCCTGGCTACGCCACTCATGAAGACCAACCAAAGGCGCAAAAAATAATTTCTAAATAGAAACTGTCTGGTTGGGTTAGGAGTCACCGGGCTCAGCGGCGCGCTCAGCAAAAGCATTGAATGCCCTTCATGTGACGACATCCACGGAGTGTGATGATCAAGCATAAGGGCCTCGCGTTTGGGCCGCGCATGACGGCGCCAACTCTCCACGGCTGCTCCCTGCTCTGTCGGCTTGTTCTTATATGTTGGGTGTACGTGAATGACTAGCGTAAGGTACCTGTTGCATTTCAACGGCTATGTGATGTCGTAAAGTAGCGGTTTTTCTTTCAAAGTAAGGTTAGGAAAGAGCTGTTTTGCTTTTTTTGTGTAGGTCCTTTATGTCCGGTTGTTACGATTCGTTCCTATTGTTTAGGTGGAAGAAATGTGGGTGAATTTTAATTCAAAAGTACATCAATCAGGAGAAAACGAAGCGTAGAGAAAATTCGAATAAAAGAGTTAACTACAGCAATTATTTTCCCATGCACTGATATAAATTTCGCTGATTTTTTCGAATGAGAGTAATTCAAAAATGCAAAATAATTTTTTTAACAAAATGACCCAGGAAAAAAATTAGGACTAATTGTAAATTTAAAGCAAAAAACGTAGCATTTTTTTTTAATAAATACTTTTCGAGTTAATCACGATTGAAAACTTCGCATTTTTTAAATGTAAAAAGTCGTTGTCGACCAATGAAATGATCAAAAGACTTTCATGAACACTAATGTAGATAGAAAACTACAGAGAAACTTGTTTTCAGAAGTGACGTCAAACAACGATAAATGAAGATTCATTTCAATTTAAACAGACAGGTAAATGTTTTATAGTGCTTGAAAAGGTCTTTCAAATGAGCACTAATAATTACAGGAAATTTGAAGGAGAATTTCGCGAAACTGTTGCTGAACATGAAAAATAATGGCGATTAGGTACATACAAATGCCCTGGTTACCCAATTTTCTCATCGGGTGACTCTGAAAGATAAGCTGACTAATTATTTCTAGATTTAAAAAAGTATATTTGACACTGTACCTCACAAAAAGCCTTTATACAAATTACGGTCACATGGATAAACGAAAAAGTAGTAAACTAGACCCGCGACTTTCTGAATGATCGTAAGCAGAAAAAGTGGTTCTTCACGGAATTAGCAGTGATTCAGTTAAAGTGACATCATGTGTCCCACAAGGAAGCGTAATCGGCCCCCTTTTGTTCATTGTGCATGTAAATTACCTCTTCGCACAAGTCAGCTGTAAAATACGTTTATATGCTGACGACGCAGTCATCTATCACAAAATTAGCGTTCATTCAGTCTGACATTCTATCATCGGATTTATCAACGTTCATGCGTGGAGTGGGGACCAGAAATTAATGTTAGGAAATGTATGCAAGTACATTTATTGTGTTGGTCATCTAACTATCCCCATGTATGTGTTGAACGACTCGGAGAACATCATCATAAAATCTCACCTTATTTATCCGTCCGACAGATACCAAGATTAATTTAAGAGAGATATTTTGCCGAACAGATAGGCAGTGGCGGATCAATGGGGGTGTGGGGCTAAGGAGGCAATAGAAAATTCTCACCCGTTGGGTCGAAACACACGCTAGATAAAATCGAATTTTTTTAAGGTTGCCACTTTGCACAAATGTATTCAGTTATATTTTCCGCTATATTTACCAAATTTAACGAATTGAAATACAAATTAGCTCTAAACTCAGGGACTATTTTACAAGCTTATGGTATGTTACGATCCAATGGCACATCCAGAGAGAGAGAGAGAGAGGGGCTTGGGGGTAATAGCTCCCCTTCCCCTGGGGTATCCAATTTATCCCCCCCCCTCCGGTCCTTATCCTAGATCCGCCACTGCAGATAGGTGTAGGAATTCGTTTATCCGCGGTACAAAAAGCGAATTCAACAAATTCCGTGCCCTCTACCTAAGCAGTCTGAGCTTGTGTCATTGACGAAAGACATTTGGACTTCAGATGCCCATGATTCTTACACTTTTCTAGCGGCGCTATTCCTAGGTAAGTCGTGGTAGTAGGCGGAGGTCCCAAATGATCACTTGGGAGCAATGGCGGATACAGATGGGGGCGCAGGGGGCGCGTGCCCCCCCGTCCGCCCGTATTGCCGAACATTGCAAAACCACAATTGTAACTTTTTTATACCATAAGATGGCATTGTCTTTGACATGATCTAGCGATTTGATCGTTGGATTATTCTTCCTCATAGAATAATCCTCTAAAATCGCTGGCACAGTAGTGGCTTTGCCTGGTTTACTAAGTAAGTAAGTTTAACAGGTACCAGTTGCTGTCGGATGGAAACTCCGAGGTGCCTGACGTGCCTACTCCTACCCCGAAACCGGCACCTAGGAAGGGGCGTCAGAGTGGGAAGGGGGGGATCATAGTGTTAGGGAGTAGCAATGTCCGTCGTGTGATGGTCCCGTTACGGGAGAGGGCAGACCGCGAGGGTGTAAGCGACCGTGTAACGTCATGGTGCATCCCTGGTGGCGGTGTTCCTCAGGTGACGCAGGCGGTTGGTGCGGCGGTACGGGGCACGAAGTGCTCCAGACTGCGGGTCGTGGCTCATGTCGGCGTCAATGATGCCACCTTGCGTGGATCTGAGGAAATTCTAGATTCCCTCCGGGATCTGAATTCCGAAGTGAAGCGGGTGGGTGGGACCATTGGAGTCGGCATTGAGCTTTCGATTTGTAGTCTTGTCCCGAGGATCGATCGTGGTTCTCTGGTTTGGAGCCGAGTGGAAGGCATAAACCAGAGGCTGCGTCGTTTCTGCACGGACATCGGAGCCTCCTTCGTGGACCTTAGGCCGGCAATCCGATTGTGTCGGATCCCTCTGAACCGTTCGGGAGTCCATTACACGGCCGAGTCGGCTAGTCGTGTAGCGAGTAGCATATTTGAGCACTGTAGGTCTTTTTTAGAGTAGAGAGTAGGGCAGAGTGTAGATATATTAGTGGGTTGAAAAATAAAGGGGTAAGTTCAAAACTTTTCACAGACAAAGATTCTTCCAGAAATGAGAATAGAGAAGTAGAGAGAAAAATCAGCGTTTCAGGTATTACATTTAAGCACGAGAAGCGTCAGACGAGCAACACGTTCAAAGGCAGTCAAGGCTCAAGTCATTTTGATAGTGTGTCAATAAGACATGCATTTCCATTTATCAGCGGTATAGAGCCTGTGAATAGTCTATTCGACAAAAGCAAATCAGAATTATTCCCGAATCGCAATATTACTACTTCCGAAGTTTTAATCGTGGCTGTGGTTAATTGCCGTAGTTTAAGAAATAAGATTCCCGATTTCCACCATTTAATTCATAGTACGAAGTGTAACGTCATTTTTGGAACAGAAAGTTGGCTAACAGATGATGATTCAGACAATGAGATCTTCCCAAAATCGTTCACTGTTTATCGGAAAGATAGAATTAATCGAGTTGGGGGCGGAGTTTTTATAGCTGTAAAGAATTCAATCGTCAGCCAAGCGATAACCGTAACTGAGACCAGCGTTGAATCTGTGTGGTGTTTAATTAAATGTCCAAAATTCAAAACTATTTTATTATGTTCGTATTACAGACCACCTAACTCAGATATAACGTCAATGTTGGATTTTCAAAATCAAATAAACAGCGTAGCATCCAAGTATCCTGAAAGAAACTTGATTGTGGGTGGAGATTTCAACGTACCTTCTATAGATTGGGAGACTTATAGCTTCATTCCTGGTGGGAGGGATAAAGTGATCTGCGAGGCTTTATTACACACTTTCACATCTAATTCATTGTTTCAAATAGCATCCGCACCAAACAGAGGAGAAAATATTCTTGATTTATTAGCGACAAATATACCACATCAGGTAATAAACGTTGGCACTGTCGAAGGAATAAGTGACCATAGGGTAGTAACTGCAAAGTTTTCTCTAAATACCGCTGTAAACTTTAAAAAAGAGCGTAAAGTTTTCATTTTTAAAAGAGCTAATTTTGATGGGTTTAAGAGTCATATGAAAAATGCTTTCCCCGAGTTTCAAGAATCAGTATTAAAGTTAAATGTAGAGAATACTTGGAAAGCTTTTCTTTCGCTCGTAACTTCGGGAATAAATAGCTACATCCCTAGTAAAATAGTAAAAGAAGGCAGCGAACCGAGATGGTACGACGCGGAAGTGAGAAAATCATTGAGGCGACAGAGAGCGTGTCATGCTAAAATGAAAAAAGTCAGCACGGATTTATACGCTAATGAACGCGAGCTAATAATTAAAAAATATAGGATGACTAAAGCCGCCACGAAGGAAGCGTTAAGGAATGCGTTCACGAATTTTAAAAGAAAAACACTAGTAGAGCAGTTACAGGATAACCCAAAAGCATTTTGGTCATATGTTAGGGAAGTTCAAGGTAAACGATCTACCGTATGTTCGCTGAGAAACGACAATGGAGATGTGTTGACAAGCAGTTACGATAAATCCAATTTATTAAATTCCTACTTTAAGAGCGTGTTCACGGAGCCTTCTGAAAACTCACCCGAGACCGATGACAATCCCTGTCTACATAAGATGCCAGCTATTGACATTAGTACGCTCGGAATAGAAAATATATTGAAATCGCTTAGTCCAAATAAATCACCTGGTCCAGACGAAATCCCATCTCGCGTATATAAAGAACTAGCCTCAGAACTTGCCCCCTACTTGCAGTTAATATTCAGTAAATCCATCAAGCAACACGAAGTACCTAATGACTGGAAAATCGCTAATGTAACGCCTATATTTAAAAGTGGAGACAAGGAACAGCCATCTAATTACAGGCCGATATCTTTAACGTCCATCTCTTGCAAAGTCCTTGAACACATCGTAGTCAGCTCGGTAATGAAACACCTAGACGCGCAAAACTTATTAATGGGAAATCAACATGGATTCAGGAAAAGCAGATCGTGCGAAACTCAGTTAGCGCTTTTCGCCCACGATATTTTAGTCTCCGGGGAAGACAACATTCCAGTAGACGCGATTTTTCTTGATTTCAAAAAGGCATTTGATAAAGTAGTACCCCACGGAAAGTTAATAATAAAACTGAAATCTTACGGTCTAGACGAAGATGTCATTTCCTGGATTAGAGAATTTTTGAGCGACCGCGTCCAAAGAGTAGTATTAGACGGTGCAGTCTCCAATGAGGTTAGAGTGACTTCTGGCGTTCCTCAGGGTAGTGTCATTGGCCCACTCCTATTCCTTCTTTATATAAACGACATTGGCGAAGTAGTGCAGAGTAAGTTACGATTATTTGCAGACGACGCTGTAGTTTACAGAGAAATCCGTTCCAGCAAAGATATAGATGAACTAACGAATGACCTTGCTGCTATCCAAGCTTGGTGCGATGCTTGGCAGTTAGAATTAAATTTGGAAAAATGCGTCGTAATGAATTTCTGGAAGAAGGATAACTCCCTACAGCGTAACTATGTCATTCGGGGCACGCAGTTAAAGGCAGTTGAATCTGTG
Source organism: Ischnura elegans (assembly GCF_921293095.1). Taxonomy (NCBI): domain Eukaryota; kingdom Metazoa; phylum Arthropoda; class Insecta; order Odonata; family Coenagrionidae; genus Ischnura; species Ischnura elegans. The sequence continues at coordinate 125,743,014 of NC_060248.1, forward strand.
AAATATCTAGGGGTTAGACTCAATAATGATCTATCGTGGAATAAACATATTCGAGAAATAACCGGTCAAGCTAATCGTAAAATGGGTTTTGTTAAAAGAATATTAGGAAAGTGCGACGACAAAGTGAGAGAAATTAGCTACTTTTCCCTCGTTAGACCACATTTGGAATACGCTGCCAGTGTTTGGGACCCTCATGAAAAAGGCTTAATAACAGAGTTAGAACGCGTGCAAAGAAGAGCTGCCAGGTATGTGAAAGGTCGTTACGATAGTCTTGTTAGTGTAACTGACCTCTTAGATAAACTCGGATGGGAATCTCTGTCGGACCGTAGATTGAAAAATAGACTAAACCTTTTAGATAAATTCAAGAGCAGTGTCTTTTCTGACGAAGTTAACCATATCTTGCGGACGCCAACGTACTACGGAAGATCAGATCATATAAATAAAATAAGAGAGATAGATTGCAGAACAGACAGATTCCGAATGTCATTTTTTCCACGATCAATAAGAGATTATAACGGCAGCAATAGAACGCGTAAATAGATTGCATGACTTGTAGTGTAGCCTACTAACCTATGTAAAACTTACTGCATGTTTCTGAATTTCTATTCTATATTCTATTTCTAACAGCATATAGTAGTATAGTTTGTTATTATACGGGACGTTTCTTGGACGGTGTGGTGTGCATGTGGGAGTCCAAATGCATGCTGCATGCTGGTGATTGATCACCCCCTGCCAAACACCCTAGAGGTGGCTCGCAGGGTAATTTGTAGATGTAGATGTAGATGTTTCGCTACTTAGTTGGGCCCTTTTCGCTTCTATAGCGTTAAGATTTTTTTCCCCGTCCCATCCCTTCCAACCGTTTCCCTACCCCAGAGGCGTCGTCGGGCTCCTATTGCGGCGGCGCTTCTTTCCTTTTTCCTTCCCATCCAACTCCCTCCCCGGGTGATCGGGCGAGTCAGCACGATTGCTGTGTCCCGGCCCCGGTGTGTTGTACCCTCGGTGGGCTCCCCTGAGCCCTCATTACTTCTTGTCTTTGATATGTGTATAACCTCTTTAAATAAATTTCTCTTATATATACACTGCATGTGACTTGATCATTTTTATTACGATAAAAGTAAAGACAACTAAATATATATTTTGCGCCCCCCCCCTTGAGTTTTTTCTGTATCCGCTACAGCTGAGGAGCACTTTGCTCTGTACCTTAAGGTGAGATTCGAGAATATGTTGAAAGAGTGTGAAATCCCATTCACTAAAGTTTCGGCTGTGACAACTTATAGTGGTGATGGCATCCGCCTGGATCTGGAGCTGCTCCTCGATGACCCCCCCGAATCACGAACGATGCTTGAATCACACTATAAATAATGGTGTGATAGTCAGGGCCGGATTTACCGTAAGGCAAAATAGGAAGGTGCCTAGGTGCGTCGCAGTCCAAGGGGCGCCCTCTGTCCCCTCTTGCAATTGGCTATATGCCTTATCATAAAAATCGGGGAGGAGAGGGGGGGGCTCAAGTGAGGAGAGGCGCTCAATGGAGAGGTGCCTACTCGAGACTCAAATCACCGATGGCGGCGCTGAAGGCAGTGACGTAATTTGCCAAAATGGCCGACGCATCGAGGATATTGTTTTAATAATAACATACGCGTAATAGGATGAGTTGTCGAGGCACTGCAAAAATTACAGTAGAAAATATCAAGGAAGATTTTTCTTGGCTTTGAGGAGGTATTTCGATTCCTGGAGGCAACGACAAATAGCAGTTAAGATTAAGGAATTAATAAATTATAGCTGAAATAACCACTACTGTCCCACGGCGGTTACTCAAAGGGTCCCTAATGACCATAAATGCGTGACTCCGATTAAAAACATTATTCCTAGCGGGTTTGAAAAGAAAAAGTGCAATACGTCGGTTACCCCAAGGGCATTAAACAAACAAATCACCGTCCAAGTAAATGATTAATTTTAGCAATTTATGGCAACTATAAGGCATTTTACATAAATATGAATGCTTAAAATATATTGCTTATGACCTTATGATAGCTAATAACCCAAAAATATAATTAGAAAAATCAGTAAATTCCCAGAAATACCAATGATTTGTCAACGTGGTTTCCTTAGGGAATTGCTTGGTATCTTTGGAGCTCTATTTCCGAATTTGGCCAATAGTTGGCGTATTACGTGTCTGGATTATCGATATTCGTAACGTAACTTTGGGAGAATCCGGCCCTGTGTGACCGTCGTTGCGGCTGATTGCCAAGGACTCAAAGAAAGCCTTTCAAAAACTTATTCTGCCAGATCCAGGATGTGCTCTGATAAAGTGTGGAGAACATATAAAATGTGCGTGCGGGACAAGTTTTAAAAAAACTTTTAACTTCCCCGTGAAAAACTCGCTGGCGGGTTTGCACGTAGCGGAAACAATCGTCGGGCAGTATCAGCGGATGTGGAGTTTTGCCGCATACCACAGTAGGGGTGTGCATTACTCAAGTTTTAATTCTTGCAAAATATTTTAATTATAAAATAGATTTATTATTATTTTTAAATCTGAATAAGTTCAACAGATTCAGGCTTCAATTGGTGGAAGTTAGACATATTTAAATAAATAAAATATCGTAGCACTTTTCCACAAGATTTTTTAATGCGTACAACGCGTTTCGGCTCACTGAGTATCATTATGATGACTCAGTGAGCCGAAACGGGTTGTACGCATTAATAAATCTTAAGGAAAAGTGCTACGATCTTTTATTTAATTAAATTTTTTAAATCTGATCAACATTTTTCGATTCTTCTTCAATAGGGAAGTTCTTTGATGCCATATCCACTGGAGAGAATGCATCGATCTTAAACGCGTAGGTACTGAATTCCCTCGCACAAATTGAAAAGATCTCTCCCCTAATCTGTGGTCAAAGATATATAACATGCAGTACGGTGCTCCCCGAAATACATTTTGGATCCAGATAATTCATTCTATGACGGTGGAGACAATGCTCCCACTGAATCTTTCACCCGTGATGGGAAACAGAGGTGAGGGAATTACACTATTTATTTATCAAATGTTTAAAATTATTCTCGTGTCTTGGTCTTAACTGGGAAGCTCTATTATGTATTAAATAATTTTACTTTTGAAAGTAAAATTGCTTTTGAAAATGTTGACTTCTTTATAAGAAAGTATTCAACACCTAAATATTTTTTTCAGGAAAATGAAGAACACGGCCGTAGGAAGGAGATTAACATACCTCTTTCGGATTATGAAGCACTTCAGCCAAAGGCCACACATAAAGATCTATCTGAGAGGTTAAGCAAACATTATATCCTGCCACCTGAAGATGAGTCGCGGGCGGAAAATGATTTCCAACGGGTTGCCACGTCCAATAAAGTCTCCCGCTCATGTTTCTACCTTGGCCTTCGTTTTCGCTCTCAGATATTGGAGACTGATCGCGAGTGGGCGAAGAAAAAACTTGAAGAGGAAGTTAATGCACTCGACCATTATTTCTAACGTCAAGCAGAACCAGTCGATTGCTAATAAAGAGAAAATGACCGGTAAGTGAACAAAAGTAGGGTGGTTTCCTATTATTTTGTTGTTGCCTAAATCGAAAGATTATTACTCCTGGAGTATGCATTTCACGCCCTTAGATTTCGAATGACGATATCTATTTTTCGCGATTAAACGAAAAGTGAAAATTTTCAAGCGCGCGAAAACGCGACGGCTAATTACAAGTAGGAATGCTGGGATAAGTCCGTCTGACGTATTTCTGGTTCCTGCTGTCGCCGTGTGAGGTGACCTTGGGGCGAGGCTAAGAGCGCTGATACGATGCAGGCTGCTATCTGGTAGCAGAGTACCCTGCTAGCAGGTAGCGCTTGGCTTAAATAAGGATTATTAATACCCTATCAAACGAAGGAAACTTTCCGACAATAGGCAGTTTAAATAGGTGATTATGAAGAGATTGGTCATGGATTGGTCAAGGACTACATATCGATGGCTAAGTTCTAACAACACGTATCTCAAAATTTGGCCGGTCTAAGTTAATACTGCTTATACAGTAAATAAAAAAAATCAAGCAAAAAACAACTCCTTGCTTGCAAATGTATGCTTCTTTTTCAGTTCTATGTATTTTTGGTTTTTAATTTCAATCAAAATTATATGCAATTAAAAAAATAATTTTTTTTTTGCTCTCCCGAAACGTTGCATTTTTGAGTTACGTGTTGTTTGACCTTAGCCATCGATATATAGATGCTCTGCTCCACAGAGACGTCCCGACCCGACTTCTGCACTCTATCACGATTCATAAAAATTTTCTCCCGTTTTTGATTTCGTTATCACCTAGATTACAGTATCTTCCTTCTCGACCTCTTGGTTTATGTATCCATTAAAAATATCGATCGTACGTCGTCACTTTGGGCGATTAAAGAATCATTCTTTGCCAAAAATTTTCGGAATTAAATTTAGTACATCTCTTTGACTGTGTAAGCGATTCCCCCTCCCCCCCCCCCCCCTCGATGAGCGATTCTTCCTGAACTAGGTGATGAACCCTTATGACGTCAACGACTCGTGAAAAGTGGGCAGTGACAAATTTCGCGTCTTTACATTATTTCTGTGAGATAGTGGTTGAATGAGGAAGATATCCATCACATATCTTTCCCTTCCATCATCATATTAAGTCAACTATCTTGAGATTGCTTTAACACGGGTCTTAATTCCGCTCTGACATCTGCTAGCTTTCTCATAATGATTCCTCTTTACGTCCTTTATAACCTGTCTTATATATAACTCATTCGGGGCCGTCCCTTGCCCTTCTTCCCTTACACCTGTCCTTCAACAATTGTTTTTGTCAGGGAATCATACCTCATGACATTGGCGCAGCGAAGAGGGATTTTGGGGGTTAAACCCCCCCAGATCTAAGAGAAATTTTTAAGTTTAATCCATTTTACTTAATTGGATTGATATTACTAATAGAATACTGTAAGGATGAATAAAATATCCCTCAGAAAGACGTAAAACTCACCATTTTGAATCATTTATCTTTAAAATTCCGCAATTAATTAATCTCGCACCTACCGCTTATCCTGGTGGGTATTCCACACCCCCACACACCCCGGAAATAGTTGCACCTAAACCCCCCCCCCCAACCTTGATAGGGTATTTTCCTATTATTTTTTTATTGTATAAATCGAAAGATTATTACTCCTGGAGTACGTATTTCTCGTATTTAGATTTTTAAATGACGATATCTATTATTCGCGATTAAATGAAAAGTGAAAAATTTCAAGCGCGCGAAAACGCGACGGCTAAGTATGAATGCTGGGCAAAGCCCGTGTGACGTCATTCTGGTTCCCGTTGCCGCCGAGTGAGGTGACCTTGGGGCGAGGGTATGTGCGCCGCTGCAATGCAGGCTGCTAGCAGGTAGCGCCTGGTTTAAATAATACCTTTTCAAACGAAGGAAACTTTCCGACCATAGGCTGTTTTAATAGGTGATTAATTATTGAGAGATGTTTCCCTGAGCTCTGTGCCTCCTGCATGCATTGGTAATCTCAGACGATGTAAAACTCCTATCTACTCGTATAGAAACTAGGTCCCTGTGACGTCACGTGGAGTGGAATCGCATGGGCACCAAACTGGCCTTTTTCAACTGTGGTTAAAATTGACCATTGCCATTCGTGTAAACTGGGGTTTCTGAAAACAAATAATTTGTACATTATGAATACACTGATGTTGGGTAACGAATCGCAATCAATGCTTTTCGTGTTCTTTGATGAAGGAAACTACCCTATTCTTATCTGCGCCCCTTCCTCATGATGTGGCCAACTAAATTAACCCTTATTCTCCTTAAGGTTTTTAGAAGAGTTCTCTTTTCTCTCACTCCTTTTAGCATTTCCTGATTACGTACTCGGTAGATATATTTTATATACACAATTCTTCGGTTTTCGCATGCTTCCTCTCTACATGCTCCTTATTTTATGCATCCGATTAATTGCTTTCCCTTCTTTCTCTTTTGTTTTTGAGTTTAAATGAAGTTCATATTCGGGTGTGAGCGAAGGAGTCGGTTGTGGCGAAGGCTCTACATTTCTGAAAAATCGATTTTGATAAAAATTAAAAAAATCAAGATTTAAACGTAAAAAATCGGGGAAATCGAGATCGAACGTCGATCTTAAGAGTGTCGATCCAAACCCGATTTTTCAACTTTGATGTTGTCCATTACGTTTGATTTCATCATCCGCCTATAGGAGCGTCATCCATCTCATGTGAAATACTTTTCTTTAAGACCGGTAAATTGGAAACCGCGCCCTCCACCACTTAGAATGCATCGCAATTATTTGATCTGTCTCAAAAATTTTAGTGAAACCGAATGTTCCAATTGGTGATCCTAAAACTTAAATGTGCGTAGCATGGGCGTACCCAGCGAGGGGAAGGGAGGGGGGCAGCTGTACCCCCCTAGAAGCAAAAAGGGCAAAAGTCTTTGAGCAAAAATAGTACTGAATTGAAAATAAAGTATTCAACAAATTTTCTTTGCTCCCACGAAAAATGATATGTATTAGTAAAAGATATGTAACTAAAATAAAACCTTTTTTTCAAGGAAATTATCTCATAAACTAATAAAGCGCTGCTTTAATTTTCTTAAAAATGTTGCTTTCATTCAACTTTTACATGCTAAAATGTCATAACTATCTATTCATATTCATCGATCGATACATCTTCCAATTCATGTTCTCGATCAATCGATATTTCGGTTCAATTTTCCATTTTTGTCGAAAATTGGAGCTTTTCCTTTCGATTAAAAATCAATTTCTCGAAAAATCGAAAATTTTGACCGACATTTGTCGATCAGCAGTCGGACAGCGACGATGTATGTCCAAGTGAATGGGCATCGGTGTTGGGTGGGTAGAGCCACAGCCACCGAGACCTGAGTTTCGTAATTCCTACACGAGGGCGTTCAACGTTCATGAGCGGGATATTCAGAGGAGTGCAGTTTTCGGAGACATCCGGGGTGGATGCGACAATATGAAAGGGTGTCTCATAAGTGTCAATAAATAATAATTCCACCAATAAAATAACTTATTCATCTACACCATCTACAACTACATAATACCCCACAAGCCGCCTAAAAGGCGTGTCGCAGGGGTGTTAGGTCACCAGCCGCTTACAGCTAAAAAAATGAAGTGCTCAAACGAAGTTGGGACTAGCGTTTGTTAAAGTCCTCAATGGTTCGGGGAAAAAACGAATTCCCATATCTATCCGTTCGGCAAAACATCTCTCTTAATTTATCACTTCTATCGGACCTGGAAATATAGTGTGGCTCTAATATTATGTTCTCTGTGTCGCTCTAAAAGATATCTATTCTCAATAGGTCTCTGGACACCTTTGCTGGACCAGTGACCTTTGAAAACCAGTCTGCTGAATCAACATTTGAGAAATTTTACTTTAAAAAATCAAATATATATAACATAATTTTCTTATGTACTATTTGTAACTATTCTTACGAGCAAAAACAGGTTTAATATTTTTTAATATCTCTTAGTTTCCATACAAATGTATTTTTTTATTTCAAAAAGTATTTCAAATACTGTTTTCGATTCCAAGCTCCCAGGTATTGTGAATTTCAAAGGCTCCTGGGCCTGTATTTTGCCCATCCCTGCTTACATAATACTTGAACTGCTCTCACGTTCAAACTTTTGCTCATCAGAACTAGCTATGCAATTATTGCAAGAAAGGCTCTTAACTTCCACCTCACCGTCATCCTCAAGAACTCGTTCCTCCACAGAATAGGTCTTATTTGTGCTCGGGGCACACACGAGCTCGGACGATACACTCGTTTTGATTGTGCATAATTTGCACACAACCAATGGCGTCGTCAGCGTAATCTTCTCGTCCGACCCTAATAAATGGAATTTCATTGTTAAATTTCATAAACACATTTAATATGTATTTTACAAGAGCTAGTAATATCATATTTCCATATCTATGTATCTTCACTCCCCGGATTTCAGCATGTATGTAGCAATTGCTGTTGATTATGTAAGTAAACATTGCTGCCGTTGTAATTTTCGGCAAATTTCTGGAGTCAGCATTGGTGAAACCAGGTTCCGTGGCGTTTGTTTTTTACGATAAAACCTCCATAACCTTACTTAAAGTCGTTAAATAAACCGAGAAATTTGGTGACAATTCGCAACGCCACTGATATTTCCCACACGATTGCATGAGCTGACGTCACTTTCCGGCTGGCAAATGGAATTAAGATTTGAAGTGGGTGTGTTTGTGGAACTGTTACGGTCATTTCTTTTGTAAATTTAAGAAAATACGTGAAATAAGTGCGTTAAAGAGGCATTAATGACAATTTTACCATAGTTTACGATTTTTAGTTAATATTTGAAGGGGTATTAAAATTTTGTCCAGAGACCTATTGTTCAAGAAATCTAAGCCTAGCGCGCAGCCTCCGAGTCTCCAGCGGCTCCCAGCCTAATTCGCTTAGCATCTGGGTAACGCTGTCTGTACGCCCGTAGCAGTTTTTGACGAAACGCGCAGCCTTCCTTTGTATTTAATTCAGTTCAAGGATTAAGTCTTTCTGCACCGGATTCCATACGCTCGCTGCATATTCAAGGTGCGGTCGGACGAGTGCGAAATAGCACCTTGCTTTTACTTTCTCATCCGAAAATCTTCTCACAATACGCGTGACGAATACTAATTTCTTCAGGGCTATGCCGCAAATATTCTTTATATGTGTTCCCCACGTGAGGTTCGAGGTTATCGTAACTCCCAGGTACTTCACTTCGTCTGTTGCCTTTATGTCAATACCATCCAATGCATAAACATGGTTATATTTGGACGAATTCCGCTAGAAATGTACCTACATATATTTGCTCAGATTAAGTTCGAGTCCCCACTCTTAGCTCCACAAATGAAAGTTGTTTAACCAGGTTATTGTTAATTGTTATAACCAGAGGCGGTCTGGGGTGATAGGGGACCCTCGGCATGGGCTCGTGATGGAGCCCTCCTTACCCGGGCCTTCGGAGGTTCTTCCCCAGAAAAATTAAGGAAATTGCATATCTGAATATGGATTTTGACGCTATTCTGGCTCTTAAAAACTAGATTAAAGTTAATAAAAATGGTAATTGGATGGAAAAAATACTGTGAAAAATGAGAATTTAACAGCTTATAAAATTTAATTATGCATTATGATTCTATTATCTATTTAGTGCTGCACTCAAATGAATAATAACCGTTTTGAATGACCCTTAAAAAAGCATCAGGTTATCATCATTATTCTGACTCCTTTGTTTAATTAATTTTTTATGTGGCCCTTTGCACTAAGTATGCAGTAAATAAGATAATTACTGAAAACGTTGAATTTGATAATTGCAAAAAAATTTGTTCAAGTAATCCGAGTCTTCTTTTTTATCACACCGTTCATATGTGCTTCACGATGGACGCCAGCGTTGAGGGACCTCGGCGATCGCCGAACAGCCGACCTGGCCAGACCGCCCCTAGTTATAACACAAAGACTGAGCGTAAAATATCAATGCAGAGCCAGTTCTTTCTCTCCGACGCATGACTCGCATCTTTCCATCGTCCACGGATATCCAAGTTTCCGAGCCCCGTCCCTGACAATGCAACCTCTCCCAATAATTTTCCCTCTTCATCCACCAAGCAGAGCACCGTCTACTTTATTCCCGTTCGCCCACCACTCCTTCTCGACTCTATCTACGTATCCAACCCCGAAAGTCCACTCTCATTTTCTTCCTCGTCGACCGAGTTTCTGCGCTCCGTCATCACAGCTTTTTTTTTACGTCTTTTCTACGTTCCTACGCGAATGGCACGTCAACAGCCTTGCATTAAGTGGAATGCCTTCCTAATTCACCTCCATTTATACCTACAGAAATATGTTTTACACAAAGTTTTCACATACACTTGTTTATCTTTTTAACATTTCACAAATAGTGTATATTGTATATTTGTATATCTTTTGTATTGTAAACGTTTATCTACCATGTTTTAATATGTTTGCATTGACGCTATGGAGGGGTTAGGTGGAAGAGGGGACTCCTAGTCTCCACTCGCCCGAATGAAGACATCTTATTATTATTATTATACCTTCATTCCATAGAACTCGTTGTCCAAATACGATAGATTTGTTTTCTATTCTTTTAGTCCCATGCGGTAGCAGGCCGGTTTCTGACAACGTCCTATCCCAGGTAGCCAATTGGTACATATGCTCCAGTTTTCCCGCCGCCCTTGCGTGAATTCGTCCTTGGCGAACGCCCCATGACCTCAATTTCCTTTTGCCTATCTTCATATCGATAAACTTGCTCCGCATGACTAATGCCCTCCGATGATTACAGATCACCATGTATGTGGTGGCACGCTTCGTCCGATGACGAGACAATCGCCCGCCGGAGGCAATATCTCTAAATCGTTGAACAAAACACGGCCGAAATGCAAAAATGTGCTCAAATGAGAGGGCAACACCACAAGATAAGGTGGAAAACTTTCCGCTGACAACAATAATTTAACCCGATGAGACCCATCGTCATCTACATCGACGCAATATCCCGCAAGCCGCCTCAATAGGCGTGTGTTGCTAGTGTTAAGGACACTAGCCATTGACAAATAAAAAGGAAATGCTCCAACGAAGTTACACTTTGCATTCATTGAAGTGTGTTATTGTCATTTGGTGGAAAACGAATCCCCATGTCTATCCGTTCGGTAAAATACCTCTCTCTTAATTTATCGCTTCAGTCGGACCTGGAAATATAGTGGGGCTCTACATGGGTGTACCTAGCGAGGGGCAGGAGGGGGCAGCTGCCCCCCTAGAAGCAAAAATCGCAGAAGTCTTCAAGAAAAATCAGTACTGAATTGAAATGAAAGTATTCAACAAATTTTCTTTATACCCACGAAAAATGATATGTATTAGTATAAGATATGTAACTAAAATAAAACTATTTTTTCAAATGTCACAACTTGGCCCCCCCTAGACTATGGCTTGCCCCCCTCCTAGACCATGGCCTCCCCCCCCCCCCAGTTATGATCCTGGGTACTTCCTTAGGGGCTCTAATGTGATGTTCTCCGTGTCGTTCTTTGTTATACTCCGCCCATCATCAAAGAAACGAGTGTGCAAAATTGATGTAATTTTACTAAATTTGCAGCCATGGGCGAGTGGGAGTTGTGGCAGCATGCCTTCGTGACGAATAGTGACGTAATTACAAGTATTACTGGAGATAAAACCGTGCGATAACTGACATTTATAGTGCAATGACAGAAGGCAAACGATCTTGAGATAAACAATTTTATGGATTCTCCGGGTATCACTGAATTATTTGCTGATTAAACAATAAACAAGATGCTTAGCTAATGACTTCAACAGCTTAGAAATAATTAGGCATAAAAATAACACCAGATGTGGGACATTTTAATATGTTTTGTGCGTCTTGTATTTTACTCACCGTACTGCATTTGTGATGTAAATACATAACGCAGAGTAAGATAGATGAAAATGTGTTATCTCATTAAAATTTTAACTTACACCTTACCTTTAAGATTTGTTGGTATCACTGACTCATGAATTTTATGCATATGTAAATTAGCTAAGGAAAGAAAAATAGTCTAATTCAGACTGACCTTTCGAGCAATTTCGTAAATCACCAATTTACTATACTTGTGTAAACCTACTGCTAAAATTATTTAAATTTTCAGTCGATGAAAGAAAGTATCAAGATAAATTCATCGACACAAAAATGTTACACAACATGAAAATTAAAAAAAAACCTTCCATTCAATGACTTAACCTAAGGCTCTTTTCTTCGCTACAAAATAGATTCTTGAGCCGAAATTAACATCTTACCAATATTCATTGCTTCATGACCCAAATATCAATTCTTAAAAAAGAGTTTTTCACTGTCGATCTAATTTTATATTTTAGTCAAAAGCCTAAGTCGCAAAATAAGACTTTAAATGCTTTGAGGCAAAACAAATACCTCACTGTTTAATAACTGTATAGAATTAGGTTGGGCACTATTTTACGATGTTAAGTGCTAGGACACCAGCCGTTGACAAATAGAAAGGAAATGATCAAACAAAATTCCACCTAGCATTGATTAAAGTCTTTTATTTTTCTCAGGAAAAGTGAATTCCCATCTCACTAAATATATCGTTTCCGTCGGACCTTGAATTTAGTGGGGTTCTAATAAGATGTTCTCCTTGTCGCTCTGTACCATCAATGCGTTTCTCCGCGATAGGGGCCCTCATCAAAGAAAGGAATGGGCACATGCAAAATAAATGTAATATATTGAAAAATATGCAACCATGCTAAACTTAACTCGACGGTAATGAGCTCGTGTGTAAGTGCCGCCCACCTACTGTACCTGCCGCATCAGGTATTACTCTACGAGGGTGATTATGGTCAGTGGCGCAGCGAGGGGGGGTTTTGGGGGATAAAACCCCCCTCAGAGCTCAGGGAACATTTACAGTTTAATTAATTTTACTTAATTGGACTAATATTACTTATAGAATAATGTAAGGATTATAAAAATATCCCTCAGAAGGCCGTAAAACTTACCATTTTGAACCATTTATCTTAAATTTTTATGGAGGAGGGCCCTCGCACCTTCCGCTTCCCCTGGAAAGTATTCCATACCAATTAACACCCCAGTATTACTTGTGCCTAAAACCCCCCCTAGCCTCAATTCCTACCTGCGCCCCTGATTATGGTACCTAAATATGGTCATGGTTACACTCAAATTGAACAATCTGTTCACCCCGAAAGAATCATTCATGGAAAGATTTAGGTATGAGAGAAAATTCTCATAAACGACAAGGTTAGTCAGCATCATTTTACCCTTAAGTTGTCGCTTCGGGTCTACATGACCAGAGAAGTATTTTTTTAATGAAAAAAACTTGCATTCAGTTAAATATTTTAGTGATTTGCGTCTCGTGCAATTTCATAACGTTCTTTTCTCTTTCTTTCCTTCCCACTTTTTATCCGGATGTATGCATCATATATCATAATATACCGTTTTAAGGGTGTTTTTCTTGAAAAATATCGCTCTACGACCCGCTAATTGAATTGTATATAAATTTGATATACGAAGACAGTACTTAGAAATTGGTTCCGTGGTCATGATGATTCGAAATCGAAACTAACCAAAAGTGTGTAATGGAACGTGTATGGTGATAAAATAACTGAGAATCAGTGTGATCTACGCGACTATACTCAAAGCAAACTTGAAAGAAAGTTCTCATACCGAGGATTCCCATGCTCCCAGCCGATATGCCCTTTGAGTTTAAACGAATTCAATTTCCAATTCGTGTTGCATTAGCGATGATCAACAAATCATAAGGTAAGTGCCTTTGGCATGAATCCAGAAATCTCACGTTTCTCTCACTGTCAAATATATGTGGCCTATTCACGTGTTGGTAAACCATCCGCTTAATTTGTTCTTGCGCCTGATACCAAAGAAAAACTGCTGTATATCAGAAGGTTCTTGACTGAAGAGAATAAATCTGAATGTGGAGGGTAGACCGGGCACGATTACGCAGTGCACCTCTACGAATCGAGATATAATTAGCGCGCCACAAGTCATAGCATATTAATGCTGTTTCTAGGAGCTATTTTCACGAGATTTTAGTGTCAGTCGAGCATCGGTCTAGCGTTGCATAAACTTGCCCCGAGAACGGGGAAAATTAACGCGACAGGCTTGGACCTTCATATGGTTTCCAAAGAATTTTAAGTTTTTTTTTACGGTTAAAAACACAAATAGGCCAACAAATGAATGCATAAAATTTCGACTTTATTAATTGCTATATGAGACCACGATGTATAAAATTTCTTAAGTTAAGCAATTAATATTATAACTCATTTAAAAAAATCGCGTATACGGTCCCTGGTCTACCCTGTGTAGATTGAATAAAGAAAATGTCTTTCGAACAAGCCATTCTAACAATTACTTTTGTAGTTTTATTGATTTTTATTCTTATTATATTATAATAAGTTAAAAAGTTACTAAAATCAGTACAGCTGCTCTTGATTTATAAATGGTGTAACTGAACTCTTTATTGATTATTAGGCGGTACGAAGTTCGCCAGGTCAGCTAGTGTTTGCATTAAACGCATACTTATTAAAACGCTTACTTGATCACGGAAACTTAATGAAACGCTTTTAAGTCAGATTATTTTTCTATTTGTGGCTGAAAAAAGTAATCCTCTAGCTCGAATCGAAATTGTTTAAATAACCGGAATTGTCTGTCACTGATCGAAACTGTTCCGTCAGTATTAACGAATTGATTTCATTGTAATTTCCTATTAATATGTATTCCCAAAACCCTTTCAGTTATAATTAAATATTCAAACATACCTCTGGATTATATGGTATTATTATATTCACTGCAATCCACAAACTGTAATCATAAAATCATTATTCCTGGCCGTTCCTGGATTGTTGTCAATTGCTTTGATTTCCAGCATTAAATCGGCCGAAAATAAAGGAAACTAATTATGAAACGAAAAAGTCATAAGGGATGATGCTCTCTTGTTGATTAAGTCTAACATTGATCAATGGGAAATTCTACGGAATACTTATACGCGGCAGAGGAAGCCGTGTTGTATATCCTCCATGCTAGCACGGAATGTCACTGACGGACGGTATGCTTCCTCTGTATAGAGTGCATCGCCCTTCCGCCAGCCGCCTTTGTTCCCGCGCGCGTCGTAAGTGGGAGAAAGATCTCTGCGTGTGACGTCACCCATCCCCCTCTTTCATCTCGCTGTAGCCGAGTTTGGCGCCGAGGGCGGCTGGAGAGAGAGGGAGAGAGAGAGAGAGAGATCAGTGCTGCACAGGTGTCAAATTAATAGTGAAATTAGATGACACGATGAAACAATATCATCATCTCTGGCCAACAATCCTAAAGCCTGAATCACGTGATCATTTTCTTTCGTCGCGAAAAGCGAATTCGGAAAAAAACGGACATAAGTCCAAAATAGCGTTTATTGAGGTAGAGACTTGAAACTTGACGCATATGCTCAAAAATAATTGATGATCATGAAACAATACGTCATTTTTCATAGATCTCATCCGTTGCTTAGATACAGAAGACCAAACAAAACCAAATTTCCAAAAACACGCCCGATCACATTTTTCTTCTAAAAACTTCGAAGTTAAGCTGTTGTTAGAGTTTTTGAAGGATTTTAATGAATTAAAAAACATTATATTCCAGTAATATGGTACTTTATCTACGTTTTCTATTATTTTTAAATATTTTGGTTGATATCGTTGTGGTATAATATCGCAAAATGGTGGCTCCATTTTTATGGCAAAACCTGACATGAAGTACATATTATCTTTAGTTTGATAAATAATAGATCTCCAATTTTTACTGAGGATATTTAGAAGAGATAGCTAGATAGATAGAGAGAATAGAGATATAAAGCAAACATTTTAGAAAAAAGTTTGCAGCTGCAAAAATGAACTCAATTTTTCGATCGCGTTTCACGTCCCGACTCCGCGACGCGAAGGCTAAGAGACTCGGTGATACAGATGGATATATCATGTTGTTTGGAACCGCTTTCAGTGCGGATGACATTTATATATATGCCATGAAGGCTTTTCCACTCCGGCGGAAGACATAAATGTATGTCTTCGGGAGTTCGTTTTTCCACTGGTCACTGGGGTGCTCCAAGCGCGCCTTGTTACTTTTTCACCCTCCCGCAGTTCGGGAGTGACATTACTCCATTGCGGAAGTGTCCGTTTCTAGTTCTACGTGTTCCTTCATTTTTAGTGTTTTTTTGTTTACTTTAGTGCTATTTTTGGAACAATTTGGCAGGTTGAGATTTTTTTTTTCATTTCCTTCACCTCTTTTTCATTATTCTTATCGTAAATATCCCATCATGTCTTACAAATGGATTATTTTTTTAAATTTGCTTTTTTTACCTTCTTTTTTAATTTATTCATATTTTATGTGCTATCACTAAAATTAGGATTAGGCTAACTTTTTAATTAAAGATATTTATCCCCGTTTCATAATCACTACATTATAAAAAAATGATTTTAGTGCGGCGCTTCAGTTAATTATGTTATATTTGAATTTCTTTTTATAGGAACTTCTTTTATTATTGCAAATTACGCTTATCCTGGGCGATTTTTTTGGGTTTTTTTCCTACTTTTACGGTACATATTCTCATTCGTTTCTCTAGGTCAATTACCAATCCCCTGTTCATTTCGATTTTATCTCATTTTCTGAGTTATTCATACGTCTTGGGGTTAATTGCAGATTTTCTTCCTTTTCATAAAAAATAACATATTCATCGCGTATGCAACACTGCACTACATTATGTACAGTATTGGTTTGTATTTTTTACTCATGTATTTGTTTCCTTAGCTTTGTAAATGAAATTGCGGAAATGAATAGATAAACTCAGAGGCATTTTAAGCATTACGGCATTTAATCATTATTTATTCCCTTGAAATAGTATTTTTATCTTATTTTTTAATTTATTCATATCTTATGTGCAACCACAAGAATTATGATCAGACTTAGTATTTGTTAATAACGTGTATTCCCGTCTCAAAGCTCACTATTTTATTCCAAAATGTTTCCATGCGGTCCATAAGGTCGTATTTTATACTTTATTAATAATTTTTAAAATCATTATTTCAAATTACGTTTTTTTTTTTACATATTTTGGGTTTTTTTTCCTAATTTTACGGCATATTTTCTCAGTCATTGCTCCACATCAATTACTTGTCCTCTGTTCATTATGGTGTTTTCCTTTTGTAGGTCATTAATACGTTCTGGTGTTAGGTACAGATACAGTCTTACTTTTTATAAAAACTAACATATTAATCACATATGCAACACTCCATTACACAAATTGTACTATTTTCCTGGATAATTTTTAAGGCTCAAGGTTGGAGTCCCTCCCTACCAGCGGCACTCCCATGGTTTTTTTTAACTTGCAAATGATATTTTCTTTGAAATAATCCTCTCGTAGACGGAGAAAAATGCAAAAAGCATTTTCCTCCGAAATCCTTCACCAAGGGCCTTCACTAAGGGCATAATGGGTTGGAAGCCGTTGGGCAGGGAGAACTGGAAACTTGGCTGAGCCTTCTTCTCCACATGGGCGCAATTAGGGTTAACACGATTTCTAACGATTGGAGGAGGTCAGAGTTAGTGCGAGTACCGATATTCGGGGAGAAAATGTGCCGTGACAGGTTTTTAGGAATGATGCAGGCTCTTCATTTCTCCGCTAACCATGAAGGCATCCGTAGGACAGTGACTACGATTTGCCCAGAATGTGAAGGTCAACCAGGGCTCTGTCTAAGGCCTTGCTTTCAAATATATCATAAAAATTTGTAAGAATTTTTATTGAAATGTTTCAATTTTGCAATAACCCTGAGGTAACATAGATTTGCTTTGATTAAAAAAAATGTTTATTCCATAAATTTATATTTTTCTTGCCGTTCATTGTGTGTTCTACTTCTGTGACTTGAAAATTTTAAATCTACGGCCCTTGAAACAAAAAAATTACACGCAAAGACTAATTCCAAGATATTTTCGTCATTAACCTAAGGCATCAACGGTAGAGAAGTATTATCAACGGAAATGTTAAAAGTTTCCTCCTTCCTACGAGTAAAATTGCATGTGTGTAATGCGGGTTGCGTGAATTGTCAATTACTGGTGACGGGTGGCATACATGTATGTCATTGACGTTTTTTTCAAATTGCATGAAATAGAAACAAAAAAAAATTGCAAATTCTGCTGTATTACTTACAACACCACCGCTAGGAAGGAAAATCACCCATCCGTCATTGGAGGTTACGGCGAAAATATCATCCGCATTGAATGTGTTAATTACTTAAAATCGTCGTTTTATGCACACTATACAGCCGCTATTGATCCGAAAAACCTCATTGAAGATATTACTAGGATATTGGATCGATATACTAGGTTGCTGAACGCGTAAATCTGGTTAACATGCTTTGGTTTTATGCCAAAATAGAGTCTCTACTACGCAAACCTTCCATTTTTTTGTCATTCCACTGCCCCCGCACTTCGAACCATACACTTCTTACAATTAACGATGAATATCAATCGGAGCAACATTCTTCGGATTATTGACTGACCAGACGCAAAACATAATGACAGACCGCAGTTCGCACTGAGTGGGAGCAACTATCGGGACGTCCATCAAGAATGGGTGCTGTGCTAATAATAAGCTTTCCAATAAATCTCTACCTCAAAAAACGCTATTTTGGACTTTTGTCCGGCTTTTTCCGAATTCGGATCACTGTGCGCTGTCGCCTTGCGCATCACTTCCGATATCACAGCTCGTTGTAATAGGACCCGCATAACGAAAATAAACAGTGTGTTTGTTTATGTCGTTTCCACGATTGTCAAACGTTGCGCTGCAACCGCTTCATACTGGAATGCGTTCCGATTGGCTGATATGGGGTTTTAGTGACGGTTTCTTCGACGGAAAAAGCGACCGGACGAGTGATGAAAAAAGTGATGGGAATCCTCAGCGCGATCGTGATCGCGAAAAACAATTGCCGGCGACGATCATTTGCGAGTGATCACTCTGGTGATCGCGATAGTGAGCACTAGGAAATGACGGATAAAATGATCGTAACATTCAGCATTTTCACACCTACGTATTTCTTCTTTTTCTTCTCCTTCTTTACCTGTTCCATATATTTATTATATGTTTTGAATATGTACTTTATGTTTCCTCCCTTGGGTCATTGATTCTTAAATTTCCTCGCTTCTTTTCCCCTCGTCGCTTGAGACGTGTGTTGGGTACACGTTGTTTTCCACGACGATGCCGCATTCGTCTCAGGTCTTCTTGCAATGGAGGCGGCCGCGGCCGTGGGATTCCTTCCTAATCACTGAGTGCCTGTTTATTTTGATTGCATTATGTTTCATTACGTCGTCTAATTTAATCGTGTCTGCATTGAGGGAAGGGAGGATAGAAGCGAGAAAAATACAGGAAATATCAATTCGTTGGAGGCGTTTAAGACTTCTCTCTCCCACCAGCCGCACCTATTTTGTGTTGCAAACGAAGATTTCTTCGGATGGACACTTTAAAAGCTTTGCTGTGTTTGTGGTTTAAATATCGGAAATTAACTCAGTGTCCTTCTTCTATTATTGCTGTATAAGAGCAACAATTTAACTTAAATCAGCTTCCTCCATCATGAAATGACGATAAATATCACAAGACATGGAAGAAATCATCTTAAATAAACGAAAGAGTACTGCATTAATATATTAATGGTTTTATTCAATTTCTTAGCAATAAAAGATTCAATTTCCAACATCCGTAAAGTACGGTATTCCCCGTGGTTAGCAGCACTGCAATTTAGATCGATTTTTCGACTGTGCACGGTCGACAAAAAGATCAAAATGTCGGCGTCACTGGCGGTCGAGAATCACCTCTTCGGATCGCTCTCTGCAGGTTTTGTTGTATATGTGGTGTAAATATCTCGATGTAACTCGGCGACTCTTTTTTATAATCCAACATAAACACAATTATTCAACGAAAAACAGGGTCCGCCATTTTATATCGTATCGGTCACAAATACAACGACCTAGTCGTGGAAGCTGATGAGTATTAACAACACCAAATCGTTTAATTACATCGTGTATTTTTGGTTTCATTGCCTCACTTCAAAAGCTGTACCAATAATTTTCATATGCTCAATTTCAAGACGAGCAATTTTCGCGAATTTTTTTCAATTTTGAGGACAAGTATTTTTTAAAGAAGACACAAATGGGAAACGGTATGCGTCGAAACATGCACTAATCCATTGATGAAAACTGTGAAAATTTTCAACTTCCAAAAAAAACTGTGTTTAAAGTTGTGGCCAGATTTTTTTGCGATTTAAAGCTGAGTGTGGGGTGGTTCTTGCCCTGTCAGCCCAGCGTCGGGCGAGAGAATTTGGCAGCACGGACGAGGGGTCATCTTTTGATCCGCACCGCTGACGAATTAAAAAAAAAGAGTGCGCGCCTCTTTTTATCTCGTAGGGGGGGATAAACAATACAATGCCTTCATTTGAAGAAGTGGCTACCGTGCTCCTAAAGTATTAGACTAGACACTAGAAACGGAAATAATTAATCATTGATCTTAATTAAACGAGAGCTTTCAGAGAGTATCGACGTGAGTACTATTGCGCAATATCACCCAATCTGAGTATTTTTTTCAGACAATCATGCTATAATCAGAGTATTAAATAAAATGTTGGAAAGGCTGAATACCCAAGAAAAACCCTTGTCATGATAAGTAATAGCAGTGTACATCCAAAATATGTTTTCGTTGCAAACATATTTTGGATGTACACATATATGTATATATATATATTCTCTTTCAAATTTGTTCATTACGAGCGTGCTGCGCCCGCTCCCAGCGGGCTTCCCCCGCTCTTTTAGATGCAGGTCCACCGAGGGATAGGCGCGATTCTAATTTTAAAATGTAGAAAAAAAGGCAGGGTCTTATGTACAAATTTAATTGGAATGTTCATGTACAAATTGAGGTCAGAGTACCTCTTTAAACACAACATTGGAAGTAATTACACTATCCTCTGTTAAACGCACATAATGACTCATACTTACGTATCAACAGGAGACTTGAATGTGGAATCAGCCGCATTTTGATAAAAGTTATTTAAAGAATGCGAGATATTTTAGCAAATGAACAAATGTATCAGTTTGTGCGCCGTTAACGTCAGGAATATTTACCGTTTTTGTTGTTTTTTTAATTAAATTATTTAAAAACCAATTTTAGGAAACAGCAATATTTAGGAAGTAAGATATGCCGTCGCATGTTCTCTGATAAATACTGTGCATTTTGGTACCTCATTTGTAGAGTTTGGTTGCGTATAAGTTGAGAAAAATGTATCTATACAGTAGAAATAATATAGAAGATTACATTTACTCTGCCCTCAGATTAGCACAAAACATTAATGGCTGCAATGTGGATACCGTAAGCTAAACAAATTTGATTATTTTCCGGGATTAACCTACCTACATTTGACGTTACACTTGCACCGTCAGTGGTTTTAGCGGAAATGTATTTTTTCAAATAAAAATTTCATATTCCATCCACCTCTGTTTTACAATACACATGTCTGCGGGCATATTTCCCTTAACTCTGATCAGCCCTAAGTCCTAGACACTTGGACTTCTTTCAGAGGAATAGGAGTTAATTAATGACGTACATTCTGTTGCGTGGCGAAGTCTTTTGGTCGAAAATTTAAGGACACAATTCTTTGGGATTTACGCAATATTTTTAAATATTAGTAATTACTTTTTTCTTCCATATAAATCATTAGGGTGTATTATTTATTTTTTAAATATGCATTACTCAGCGAATTAATACCTTTAACTTGTTGAATTTCAAGTAGAAAAAATCTAATTTACTAGCGCCACCTGTTGATAAAAGGGTGTACGTCAGTCCCAAAATTTCGGTATTCGAGTATGGTTTAAAAAATCCCGAAACTCCGGGATTCCAATGCACTAAATCCCGGTGTTTCGGGATTTTCATTCCGTACATGATTGATCAAGAATGATCTGCTGATCATGAACGAGCAAGAAAGAAAATCAGCAGGGTGGTGGAAGCATTGGGTTGAGAGATTGGGAAACGGATGGCCAAATACTAGGAATGATTGAATTCAAAGAAACTTCCATGAATAGGGTGGTTTCTATTATTTTATTATTGCCTAAATCGAAAGATTATAACTTCTGGAGTACGCATTTCACGTATTTAGATTATTAAATGACGATATCTATTATTCGCGATTAAATGAAAAGTGAAAAATTTTCAACGCGCGAAAACACGACGGGTAAGTATGAATGCCGGGAAAAGCCCGTGTGACGTCATTCTGGTTCCCGTTGCCGCCGAGTGAGGTGACTTTGGGGCGAGGGTATGTGCGCCGCTCCAATGCAGGCTGCTAGCAGGTAGCGCTTGGTTTAAATAATACCTTATCAAACGAAGGAAACTTTCCGACCATAGGCAGTTTTAATAGGTGATTAATTATTAAGAGATGTTTCCCTGAGCTCTGTACCTCATGCATGCATTGGTAATCGGTAATTGGTAATTGGTAAAAATTGTATAAACCTGTTTCAAATTTTTATACATTCTTATACATTGCCATGGCAATGTATAAAAATTTGAAACAGTTTTATACCATTTTTTCATAGGGGATGCTAGCTGGTAGTGCTTGGCTTAAATAAGGATTATTAATACCTTATCAAAGGAGGAAAACTTTCCAACCTTAGCCATTTTTAATAGGTGATTATTAAGACATGGTTCCCTGAGCTCTGTGCCTCATGCATGCATTGTTAATCTCAGACGATGTAAAACTCCTATCTACTCGTATAGAAACTAGGTCTTTATGACGTCACGTGGAGTGGCATCGCATGGGCGCCAATCTGACCTTTTTCAAATGAGGTTAAAATTGACCATTAACATTTGTCTGAACAGGGATTTCTAAAACCAAACAATTTGTATATTATGAATACACTAATGGTGGGTAAGGAATCGCCATCAATGCCTTTCGTTTTCTTTGATGAAGGAAACTACCCTATTGATACAGACTATTAGACCGGTCATTGTCTGCTTTCATGTAGTATCTTTGATAATTAAGTATTCCTCATTTCCTCTTTGGCAACTATTTTCCCGCGAAATGCTAGCTGTGGAAACTCTCGATTGCGACCTCTACGGTGACTTGTCTTACTTGCGCAGTTGAGGTCACCATATTAGTTGTCCTCCATGAGTTAGTTGCGGCACAGTTGGGCATGAAGGTGAATCATATAATGAAAGGTGAATGATGATGAAAAGGACTTCGATCATAATTTTGGAAATATTCCGACAAGAATAAGTTCAGGAGGAGGATTTCTGCGGAATCCGTCCAACGTTGAGTTCCCTTCACGTTTTTGTTCAGACTGCATCTTCAGTCACAGTCTTTTTCACCAGCCAACTTTCGACTGATTGAGCATTATTACAAAAATATAATTAACGTTATATGAATGGAGACTGGTGAAATAATATAAATGAGAAGTGCGCAAGGATGTGAAGTTATATTAAAAATATTTTGTATACGAGACCCGTCAGTTAAAAGAGATATGACACGTATTAATTGGTGATTAAGGTCGTCGCCCTAAATATATATTTCATCCATCCGCTTCTTGTTACGTGAAGATCTCAATACTAACCAAGCGGATTCGATTAGGAGACAGACATTTTGTGACGTCACCATCACCATCAACTACAATGAAAAAAATGTTACTGGCGATATTTACGTTACTTAATAATATTTACTGTGAATTGATAACAGTATTCGTGGAAAATACCAGTTGCTTTAAATAAATATATCTAATTAATATTTTTTTCCACAAAACCTCACATCTCAACAAATATTTCACGTTAATAGTGGCTAGAACATGGACTTTCTTACCACCTAATACCAGAAAACTAAAATTCAATTCATAATTCAAAATAAATACTCAAGCTGCCATGTAAAAACATGTGGTAATTTCCAGTGTACATACTCTTGCCGTAATTATTGAGAAGTAAGATTGGTAACTATGTATTTTTCACATTATCTACATGCTTATGAGCTGATTCAAATCTTTTTATAATAGAAATGTTGATATTTTCAATTAAATAGCTTATATAACTCAAACAAATTATTTTCTCGCTATTACTAGAATTTTTTTTCCTTTTTTTACACTCCTTTCGAAATATATACATGCATGGCCAACAATGAATCCCCTATTTTTCTTTTCCTACTATTTTTCCACAGAACATTATTTTGTTTAATTTTGAAGGTAAGTACTTTCATTTATGTTTATATTCACTGACTACTGTCCATTATATTTTGATGTCTTTGATTCCGTGAAGACCAGAAAGCCCCATGTCGATGAAGCGAAATGATATTTTCACCATCCCTCCAAATTGGTTGCACAGACGTATTTTATTGCTTTCCATTCGCTAATGTAACTATTGTATTCCCCGATTTCATGAACACCTTAAGAGCAGTTTCTGAGATCTTTGAATGCCTATGCAAAAACAAATACACGTACGAAATTAGTTCGTGAAGGAGAAAGCATATAAGATGAGGACGCACCGAGCACACCCGATATGTACTCATACCTTCGAACCTCACACTGTTTTAGGAGTAATTTATCGAAGATGGCCCATGTGTGATCGCCGAGACTGTTGGCACGAGGACTTCCGCGGTCGGATCTATAAAAAGAGAGAGGGTGGAGGGACTATATGATCGATCGCGTGGGTTTCAAAATCGAGGAGGAGGGGCGGGTGGCCTGGGATGCGCGCGTAAAACGCGTCCTCGGAACGTATTCCGCGCGTAAATGTGTCGGCATGCCAAAGCACGAACTCATATAAAAACAATAATAATTTTACTTTATTGGACGAGATCGGGACTATAAAAGTCCCATCTAACCCCTCGTCACACTCTCAACGTTTACAGATGAATACCTTAATTTAGTTACTCTTGCAATCAAATGTAGCGCAATTATAAGAAAAGAGACGTACAAGTATGCTTTGAAAAACAAAAAAATGCAAAATGAACAAATTTACATTTTCCAAGTGTAAAAAGACGTGAGCAAACGTGGGAGAAACCGAAGGATATTGACTTTCGCCCTTATTGGAAAAGAAAACTACTGCAGGAAAACGCCCACTCAAGAAGGGGGGAGTGAAAAACCTGCGAACACCTCCTAAGAGAGAGAGCTAATTTGAACATGGATGTATACAAATACAAGAAAATGTCACCCAGTACCCGAATATTCAGAAAAGTTGACACGAATGTGGTGAAATGCCAGGATCTCATTGGCAGTAGCAGCCAAAAGAAGGAAAGTGCCACGCGCACCTTATGTCCCGTTGACAGCCGAGGAGGGAAAGGAAAGAAATATTTTTATGTATTAATTTAACTCGGTGTTCGAGGCATCAAATTGCAAAGATCACTTAATGCGTGCTATATTCTTTACACCGTGGACCACATTGTTATTTTGATGAGTCTGCTAATTGTAAGCAGTGTCTATTAATTTTAAAATATCTCTCACAGGAAAAGAAAAGATGTACTTGCCTGTAATACGAGAGCTTTATTTTAGCGCCGCCAACCGGAAAGAAATGAGTGGTTCACAGTGAGCCGTTGGCAGTGGTGCCGACTCCATGGGGCCTGAGGGGGCCCGAGCCCTCTGAAAAATTCGTTATAGATGCGAGGAAAAAATGTTTCAGGCTTGTCGATTTTCCCCGAAGTGTCCAGATATCGAGATTCGTGTTATCAGGGCTCTAATGTTGATCATTTGACTCTTCTAAAATGCTTAAAACACTTCAAACTCACTTCTTGTAAAATTTCCCGGGTAAAAGATCCCCGGTTTTGGCCCCCCCAATAATTTTTGTAATTCGGCATCCCTGGTCCTTGGCTAACATGTTTGTGAGTTCCTTCCATTGTAGCAGAGCAATAACTGTACAAATTTTGGTGAGCAAACCATTCTGTGACCAATTACATTTGATCGCGAGTGTGTCATCGGTCATAGTCCAGCTACCATCCGAAGTTCTAATTTCATCCGCTGAGAGGAAGTGGCACTTGTGGCGTCCTGTGTGTTATGCTTCTTGCAACGCACGTGTGGAATGCGTGGCGATGGATTTTGTGGGGTTGTAAAGCTTCAAGCTTCATCGCTCGACTCCTCAGAAGAGGAGTCCTCCGTCCTATGATCCTGGGAATCCTTCAAGTCTACTAAGGATCCTCTGCTAGTACCTGAAAAAAATCTCTCCACTCATTCTTTCCCTCTTGGCGGTTGTCACCTGAAATTTCGGCCGCCGCCTTCAAATGCGTAACTCACTCCTTCCCCGGGCCATTTATGCCCTGGTTGACATTTAGCCACACCAGTGGCGTAACTATGGGGGGGATGGATCCCCCCCCTAAAGCCTCAGAGAAATAAAAAAAAAATCCAAAATTATTGTCTAGTTTTGACACATAATAACTGCACCGGCTAAAAGTTAAATTTTAAGCGCCAAAATGATGTAAAATTTATTTCCAGGCATGTAATTTTTCAAACATTTTCCGAGACAACCCGTTGCCTGGGGGGGGGGGTCGCCCCCTCAAGACCCCTTATCCCCCCCAAAGCATATTCCTAGTTATGAGCCACGCCAACAATTTCCCTCCGTCTCTCTCTGTCCGTTCTTCCTCTTCTGAAGTTCCAGCCTTCTCCGATCATCACATTTCAGTCCGTCTCACCTTTATCCCTTTCTTGGCCTTCCTCTCGGCCTCAGCACATCCAGGTTTGCTTTTAGAACTTCCTTCATCTTGCTTCCGTCTTCTTTATTCTCAGCACATGGCCAAACCATCTCGTTCTTCTGCCCTAAATTCCACCGATAATGTCATTTTACTCCAGTAGGGTTCTCTTATCTTTTTATTGAGTTTTCGTCTCCAACTTCCTTGTTCATAAGCGGGTTCATAAATCTTACGCTATACCGTATTTTCGAATTCTACCAATGATTTCTCCTTTTTCTTGTTTAGTATCCACCTCTCCCACCCATAGATCAGCATTGGGCGGATTATTTTTTGTATATTCTTATTTTTGTTTTATGTGATAGGGATTTTGAAGAGAGCAGCCTATGCCTTGAGGGTAGGCATCTACTTGCCTAGTTCAGTCCATTTTGTATCTTAGTTTCTTCTCTATTATCATACGAAATAATTACAACTAATTATTTAAAGAAGGCTACTTTATCGAACTTTCGACCTTCGATTTGTATGGGGCTTATATTAGTTGGGATTCTTGTGGAATGCATGCACTTGGTTTTTGAATAATTTACTTTTAGTCCCATATTTTCCGTTTCTTACATAAATATTTTAGTCAGGCTTGTCAGGTCTTTCAAACTTACGGCGATTATCGCTTCGTAAGTAGTAAAAGCTAAAAAAAATATTTTTGTGCCAATTCTGACAACATAGTCCAGGTCCGCTTCATTTTCTAGGGCTTCCTCGATCGCAATGGTATAGTGAATTGGGGAAATCCCATCTCCCTGCTTGACTCCAGAATTTATTCCAAATGACTCCGAGCTAATCAATTTTTTTGGGATTCCATTCTCTCTCTCTATTTAAACCGTCATATTATACTTTCTAAATATCAATGAAAATTGGATAGGATTGATAGGATAGGATATTTTCTTTTTAATAACTTACACAATTTCATAATAAAGACATAATTTCTATTACTGTGAATATTTGGTCTATTATTGATCTTACTTTCATAAATCCTTCTTGGCGTTCCGGAATTATTTTGTTTTGTGTAATATTTAACGCGATTTATGATTATTTTTATAGGTTTTTAATTAGTATACTCATTAGTGCAATGCCTCTGAAATTACTACGTTCTTATTTATCATCCTCCTTTCTTCTGTATGGGTATGAGTATTTCTTCTCGCCATTGCTTTGGTATTCTTCCTCATCCCATATGCTTATTATTACTTCCCATTATCTATCTATTATTAGGCTACTACCTTTTTTCAGTAATTCAGTTTTTCATATTTTCTTGGAAGTTTGTTGCTTTTCAAGAATTTGACCGCATTCCTTACTTCTTCTCTGGTTGGCTGTTCTCTGTTACGTTGAACTTGAGAATGAGTAAATTGTTTTTAAGTCTCGCTGTCTTCGTTTGATACGCTGGCTTCTTCTTCAGCGTTCAGTATTTCACTGAAGTACTCTCTACATCACTTAAATACTTCCTGGTTTTGTATTATCACACCTCCTTCTTTATTCCTTACTCAATATGGATTTGGAATATATCCTTTTTTAAAGAATCTTAAGTTCCTAGAAGAACCTTTTGAATTGTTCTTAGCGTTTTCCTCTTCTTGTCTAGTAGGTTATTCAAATATATTCTTTTTTTCTTCCTTAACATTTAATTAGTTTCTCTGTTAATCGTAAGGTAAGACTGCCTGTCATCTGTGTTGTTGCTTCATCCAGGCCATTTTTATTTTAGCTCCTTCGTCTACTGCCTGCTTATTGGTTCTTTTTTTCTTGCCGCTAACCCCCTCTGCTGTCTCTGAGACTGCTTCTTTGAATTTTTGCCTGTTTACGTTTATATTATTGTCGTTTGTATCCATGTCTTTTAGAATATGGAACCTGTTTTCACAAACACTTACCAGTCTTAATAAAATTACCCGCACTTGGCCACATGTAAAAGTACCGAAAGTAAATGTCTGCCCCTCTTAGGTGTAAAATAACAATCCCCAATACTAAAAATACCCGTACGAGAATATAATATATTTTGATGTGAGGGGTTCGAATTATGCTGGGGTGGGTTGGGACATGGTTTTTGCATATAGGACACTGTTTTTTTATTGTTCTAAATCATGTGCTCGAAAAATCATTTTCTCAGCTCGAGATAATTCATTTTTCTCTCACATTACCCGAAAGTGTACATTTACTCTTATTTTACGAGTACCTCGTATTTTATGTCGCTTAGCCACTTATTGATTCGATCGTCCATTCTATAAAACCTTGAATTAGGCCCTCTTCGTTGCTCTGCGATTCGTTAAAACCCTACCTTTACTAATAGTTTCACATTAGTGTAGCTACAGTAATTTCTGAATATATTGCGGCATTTCGTATGATCTCGTGAGAAACAATTCTCGAGTGGTCATCCCGTCCATTCATGGCCAATATTGGAAATTCGATGACAGAATACGATAACTTTCTAGTAACGGCGATTTCAATACCTAACATCATCATATTTATTTAATTTTCGACATCTCGTTTTAATTTTTATAAATTTGAAATCTTGAGGTTTAGATCCTTTTATATAAGGAGCACATGTGCTGTCGTTTCGGGCATTTATTTTCCATTTTTAAGGCATATTTTATGAAAAGAATAAATATAGATGCTTCTTAAATCTTTAGGAGGTATTGACTTAACTTGTGTATGAATTTTTGTGCTGAGTATTTAGATCTCATAGGATACATGGTAGGCTATTTTTCGAAAATTTTGGTAATTTGTTTAGATATTTTTATGTAAATAATACCATGGTATGGGGAATGGGATGGTGTTGTATTTGTTAGATCACCTTGTTAAATAAATTTGTAGTTTGTGGACAGGAATTGTTGTTTTAGAGTACGAAGGGGAATGAATGAGATCTTTTGAAAAATGGATTTTTTTCTAAAATATATTTGATTATTTTGCTATTTTATTCGGTAACGATAAGACTTTTTCACTAAAATTTAGAGCTCTAAATATTAGTGATTAACTGTAATTATTTTGTGTGTTTATGGGTGGCGGAATTGAGATTTTATAAATATGTTTGATGTATGAGGTTTCATCCATCAGACTATAGAAATGGAGCTATGAGGATTTCTAATTGTTAACATATCTAGGAAAGGAAGTTCATTGCTTTGCTCACATTATATTGTAAATTGCAATATAGGGTGCAAACTTATAAATTGATTCGAAACAGAAGGTTCTTGAATGCCATCCGGCAGTGCTAAGAATAAGTCATCAAGAGGTAATCAATGTTAATATAAACTAGGACGGTTGCCATGGAGGATCCCGCGCGGACGACATTTTTTATTTCCTATTCATTGTATTTTTATTATAAATAGCCTTGGTTGACAGTAATATCGAATAATTCCAAAAAGTTCTCGTTGTTTAAAATTGTGTTCTTTGATATTATCTTCAAATTATCTTTGACGATATTATTAATTAGCTCCAGTTGTATAGGTACTTGTAAAAAGTGATTTAAAGTGCTATGAGGGAAGTTTGTGTTTAAAGGAATGCTCACTTATTTCATTTCATTAAAAAATGAATGGAAAAATTTTTATTTTGTATATATCTGAGGTTAAATTTTCAATGAATTTTCTGTATTCATAATTAAAACTGTTTATGAATTTTACTGCCGGTCATACCAGGTTTTTGGTTTTCTTGCCAAACCATGAAGTTAATGGGGAGTAATCTTGTTCTTAGTTAATGCACAATTTGTTTTAAAATCTATTTTCCTTTCTTTGAAAAGTTTTTTTTAAACAGACTGTTTAACATTCCTTGAAGTGTATATTTTTTTGGATTTTTGGGGTGTGAGATATATCTCTCTCTTCAAGTAATTCGTTAATGTTTCTATTATATTCGTGTTTGTACATAATTGCTGTGTTGTTGGTTTGCTTCAGTTTTAAGGATAATTTTTTCAGGGTTATTAAAAAAAAGTCGAGTTTCATGAAGCAGTTTAGTTGATGATTTTGAGTATTTTTGTCTTTTTTCGTGAAGGTAGTTATTATTTTGGTGGATTTTGCTTTAATGTTTTTTTTTAATCTGTTGACATGGTAATGAAATCGCCTCCTGATAAAATATTAATCATGTATCTTATCCAACTTTAATCGGCATTCGGCTCTCCTGTCTTCGGACATTAGTGAAACCCGTCGCCACCAACTGTTGAGAACTTTGGGGTGAGATTTAAGTTCCGTCCGCGTATTTGAACGGAATATATCGAGAACGGACCTGCGAAATAAAGGATAATGCAGAATTGGATCAATTGATTGAAGGTCAGGACACAGGGGGATGTGTAAAACTACGGATAATGGAGTGTCTTGGCCATAGAGAGAGAGAGAGAGAGAGAGAAAGAATGAACGAGGTAGGAAGATTTCCCTAGACGAATAATGGGGAAAATTCTACCTCTGGGGGCCAGACATACACCGCGACGGATTGGTGGCGTGACCAATGAAAATCGAGGGATGAAGCGAAAGATAAGGAATAACGGAGAGGCCAGTAGAGACACGTGTTTGAAACTTTCGTGGTTCTGGTGCCATTATATTAGCGCTAAAAATCGCTACTGCATCGATCTATTTTCTGTTGATCGGTGAGGCGGGCTCTGAAGCTTAAGAAGCGGTTTCGAAGTTAGCAGAAGTTTGCATTGTTAACAGCATGTTATTTAATTATGATAGCGTAGTTGCCAAAATTTCTCTACAAACAGTTAGGAATTAATGTAGGTTTCTCGAACCAAAATTACAAGTTATAGAAACGCAAACTATGAGAATTCATGGTTATGCCCGGATATGTTGGCCAATAAAATTTTACGCGCAAAAAAACGGTTAATTTTATTGAGAAGGTACAAGAAATCCTACTTGGGAGATGGTTTTTAAAGTACGTCATCGAACGTAGAGATAAGTGGTTTCTCTTATGCTTTTTGTTGTATTGAAATGGGTTTCTTCGTTTATACGATAGATCTCCTCAAACTCGGGTGTCCTGGTTATTCGACCCGCCAGTAGGTGGTGCTGAGCCCACGTTCGGATGTGCCGTAAACATTTTTTGAATGGAAAAGGAACCGGTGTTTTAATTTTAGCTGGGTTCATTTCCAGCGTTCCTTATGCGAAACATGTAGTCGCTTACTTTATCTGCTCGATTTTTGTGGCGCAGAGAGTTCACAACCTCCGTGGGACATCAACTTTTGCGTCTGTTTCTGGTTCGTAGCGTTGCAGTTGCAGGTGAAATTTCACTTCACGCTAGCCATTCCAGCTGTGAAGAGTCGATTTCCTGGTCGGGTATTCGAATCCTGATCTCCCGGTCGGACGTCAAGGTAATCAAGCTCATCAGTTTTCGCGCAGGTTCAAATCATCCAATGAAATTATGGGAACCAATCATCTTACATCGCATTACGTCTAATGCAGGTTTACGTTCGTAAGGGAATGCTGCTTTAATTAGCAGTGGAAAATCTTTGCTCGCATCACTCTAACTTGGCCGGTCGCATTTTATCTTTATGCGCGACTCATTCTCATTAAAGAGACCTCTGCGATGACTGCATGCCGTGAGTCTTAATATTATTTTTCAATATTTTGTTTGCTTGCACACGCGCTCGGATATAGAGTCCAGAGCGAGGAGCAAACGTGCGAATTTTTTACTGGTGATCCGAGGCAGACTCTTCCGCTTCCCCGTTTTCTGACATCCCACCACGTCTGTGAACTCTATAGAGCGGCGAGCCAATAATCTCGAACGCGAATAATCCATTGTGGAGAGCTCTGGGTACTCGAGCAACACTCTGGGTCGCCCCAAGAGTGAAGAATCCTTTTCAGTCATACCCTCCCTCGCCTCTTCTCCCCGGAAAATGAAAGAAGGTGGGAGCACGTGGAGAGGAATCGATTCATACGCGCATTTATACACTATACTGGGCTTTATAGTATATGGATACCACACTACCATTATGCACCAAACATACAAATTTATATTATCACAGAAAAAGAAATGTAGGGATAGGAACACATAGCACAAAATGGGCGAAGACAACGTGCTGAGGTAGATGGAAAAAGCCACGTCATCACATTCGCAATCTTTGCCTTCTCTTCCACGAGAAATGCATATCCGCCGTGCCGTGTCTCCTCCCTCGATTGTCTTCGAATTGCACTTGTTTCCGCCGAACGAGAAACGGGAGCTTGAGTGACTTTTGTATCGCGTGGTGTCTCCCAATCAGGGATTCCTGAGCGCAACGACGGGGATTTCACTTTCTTCAAGATGGACTTTCTGACCGTTTACACCCGTTGCTCGACCAACGATATTGTTGAAGAAGATCCCCATTCCAGCCAACCGTTTGCTTTTCGTGACATGTTCTTTGTTTATTGATGATGCTTTATGGAGAAATAAAAGCAGTTTTCTTTCAGAATGGCCTGGGGCGCGTCGTATTAGAATTGCACATTATTTGGAACGCTAAGATAAGGAAGGTATATTTTGCTGCACGGATAAGCATAAGAATCCTTTGTCCCTCGAAAAATTAAGGTCTAATAAATTCTATGCCGTCGTCAAATCACTTAATGAACGCACACCTTAGTTTATGAAGAGAATTACTTATCCCCTTGACCTCTTCTCATATTTTTTAATTTTTCTTGGAACATAGAGATCTTATTTTTCATTTCAATTTTCTAAAATCCAAGGCCATTGTTTTGGAACTTTATTATTCCATTATCAAATCTGTTTGAAAATATGCTGAAAACTTCTTGGTAAAAAATGAAAAAAAGGCCGTAATCATGTCTAAATATAATTCTGAGCTAAAAAATAATCGAAGAAAAAGAATCGTGGAAGGTTACTCGGGAATTCCACCGGGTCAGGTTCTCCAGGAAAAGAACTTAACCTTTGATTTAATGTACTAGTGATTTTACCAATGATTTATTTTTATCATCATTATTTATGTGAAATAACTAATGATGATTATAATAATAACAATATGATATTTATTTTCTCTGGGTATTACTCTTAAGAGCAACAGAGTTTACAAATCATTTTCAAGAGACTTGACTTTACTCAGAAGAATTATGAATGTGCAGATGGATTCAGAAGCATCGCATGATAAGCGATCTCTCGTTGACAAGGTCGCCTCGCTATATCGACCAGAGCACTGCTCCGAGCTCAATTCACGGGCGCAATTAGGGAAGAGAGAGAGAGATATATATATATATATATAGAGAGAGAGGGCGCGGAACAATGTCAATCAATTCCAGGCCGATCAAGCGAACGGTGCGCCAATGCAAGAGAATAATAATGAAAAGGACGGCATCTATACCCATTGAGGAAAGGCCGATTTATTGGAAGTATTAGCTATAAATTAGCCGTATGAAGCACTTGGAGCACATATTACTGTAAATGATACATCCTCTGTACATGTTATTTTCAGGAAAAGACATCAATGCGGCTAAGAAACTACTAAACTCAATTTATAGAGAAAAGTAGAGGCTAAATTTACTTCGTAAATTCGGAGACGATTTTTCTCTCAGATGGCGTGCAAAATATCTTTCGTTTACCGTCGCACTATGGTAGACGTGATAATCTGAAGGAAATAGAGAAAATAGACTGCAAAATAGAGAGATTTGAAATGTCATTTTTTCCTCGTAATAGTCAGGATAGCAACGGTGTCTTGATTATTTAACTTTAGTAGTGTCACTAGCTAGGATTTTTCCATTGTTCTAAGATTGCATGGGTTTGCTATAGGAATTCCCGACCGTTAGCAAGTTTTGCGTTTGCATGACTATTAGTCACTTCAGCTTCAAAGTTCACCTACATGATTATGCAGGTGAACTTCAATGCCTTGTGTGCGGTAGTTTGCTGTTATAAAATTATATAGTTCTGCAGGGAGCGATAAGCAAGGATCCCCCGGTAACTTCATCGAAGAATAGTCTGTTTAATGTACAGAATGAATGAAAGTGAAGAAGCCCTATAGCGAGAACTAACGGGGAGTGTGTAAGGGGATGATGAAAAGGGGTGCGAGATCAACTCGAGTCGAATCGAATTCAAGGAAAAAGTTCGACTCGAACACTCGTTCAAAAACTCGAGTCGTGTTCACAACAGGGACAATGGCCACTCCGCTCATCCCGGCGGCTCTTGCCTAGAATTCTACAACCTTGTTTTTGGCCACAATGCAACAATATGCATATGAAAGTTAAGTATACCGGGGCTAGCCACAGTGCAAGACTGGGAATCCTGGTCAAGGCGAATGATTTTTTCTTTGTGTAATTTCCCCCACAATACTCATATCTGTTGCATAGCGATCAACAATTCCAACTACATATACATACTGCCTCACCAAATCACTCTTCTATGAGTCTTCCCTACGTCTTTTCTTCTTCCAGTTTTAAATAATTTACATTATCATATCATTTTTGTTTGAATGTGTCCAAAACATACAAAATGTAAAAAAAATGAGAAAAGAAAAGGGAAAAGGGAAAAGAAATATACCGAGAAAATTGCTCATTGCAATAGAAAAAAAAAGATTTGAAATGGAAAAAGTGAACATAGTGATAGGAAAAAATGCAAAAATTTACTTAATCTCTGTATCAAAGTATTATAACCAATATCACCATTTAGTATTTAAATGTCTCCTAAAAAATACTACGCACTACCCTTACAATACAAAAAGTAATACAAATAACAAAATGCGGTACAAATATTAATAGAATCTATATTTTAATGTAAAAGTTATAAAATATATAATTATTAATAACTTTTATATTAAATTTAAGAGTATATTTCGTAGAGTAATTGTTGCATGTTGTGTTTATAGTACCAAATACGAGAAGACCGTTTGCCTGTCAGACCCTGGTGATACCCCCAGAATAAAATCCTGGATCCGTACTTGCTAACGACCGAATTTAAGGGGCAAAGACACTGCGAATCGAAAGACACACCTTCTTCTTACAAAGAGTGAACTCTAGCAGGCTCTTGCATTCACTAATGTTTTCAGGCTTAACTTTGTGAACGTTATGGAAAATGAAAGAATAATTTTTTTAAGGTTCAGTAAAATACTTAAAAATTTATAAAGCACGACCCGGGTTACATGACATCTTAAGCAATCTTCTTCTTTCATCTGAAGATGTAACCATGTCACGAAACCTGCTTTTCGTGCTTTTTAATTAAAAAAAATATATTTTGGTGACCCTTGCCAAGTTAATTCTTTCATTTTATTGAATTTACTGTCATTATTTATTTGACTAATGCTAGTTACGCACAGAGAAGTACCTTTTGAGAGAAGATAATATCCAAAATAGTGACAACTGGTGGCAGGAGATTAGTTTCACCAGAATTATCAGGTTTACCGCCAGATTATTTTATGGAAAACAACGAAAAAGAAGCGAGATATCAGCGATGTCTGCATCCTAATAATTCGTGTTATCCTTAGTGAATGCATTTAAGTAGGAACAATCGTGATTTTATGAATCCACCGAGAGATCAAATTAATGTATCATCCTCGGTCACAATAACTGAAAAAAATAACAAACAAGCCGGGATTGAAGACGCACACCGATACATTGATATGTAGTTACAATAATGGATCGCAATTTGTCACTACCTATTGTAAAGGCCGTTTATTGTAAATGGAACGTCATTTCGCAGTTTGGCACTGAAAACATACTGCAACTGCGAGAATGCGAGCTTGGAATTAGAAGAGGGGCTATTTTTTCGTCCCGCGTCCAGGCATTCTCGTCTGTTTTCTAGCAATTCATCACTTTACACGACGCAATTTTGATTGCGCCTTCGTACATAGGTAAGATTGTGCAAGTACGTGCCCCGTATAAAAAAATTTATTTGTATTAGTGAATGTATTTATTTGCATCGCAGCAAAATTTCCTTTTGAAGACTATAATAATTAAAATATAAGATATGGACTAAGCACCAAATAAGCTAATATTCGTCTACCGAAGGCTGTTGAAGAGTTGAATTTACTCAGGAGTTTCATAACATTCGGCGGTGAAATCTTCGAATAATAGCCACAATAAGCCCTAGCAACCGCTTGTTTGATTCTAACCCTGATTGGATGCATGGACTTATTTTAATCACTAACCGTTAGCATATTTTAGCTTTATATGAAAGGGTACTTCAATTACAGTCTTGTATTGCATGAAGTAGAACATGCTTGTTGGAAACTCATACCACTTCGAAGAATTTTTTCGTCTTATTTTCATTTTTATACACTTTTTTAATGACCGTTTGGTGCGAATGTGGGATAGGTAACTATTGCATGCGGCGTGCCGGTGATTAGACACTTCCTGCCAAACACCTTAGGGGTTTCCCGCAGGACATTATGTTATTGTAAACCTTCGGGATTTGAAATTTAGTCCGTGCCATAACGGAAAATTGAAAAATATTTCACCAAAAAAGGCTATAGCGTAGTTTTTTATTTAGAGACCTCTGATTTTGTCAAGGTGATTCCAGAGCCTCATTTCATACCTCACGAACCAGAAATTTAGCGATTTGGTGGGAGAGTAAAATCAATGGAGAATACATTATGTGTGTAATGTATTAATCATGGTAAAATCAATGGCGATGGTTGATGCTTCGAGGAAATCCGGGAAATTTAGGAAGAGGAGTGATACCTGCTTCACGTTATTGCGTTGGTGTGGGGTATTTAAATCTATACGTTATAAATATATACCGTCATGGGCGTACCCAGCGTAGGGGGGGGGGCAGCAGCCCCGTGCCCCCCCTAGAAGCGAAAATAAATTTAGTTCAATACAAAAGTTATGAACAAATTTTCCTTTTGAAGAAAAATGATATTAGTATAAGACATGGAGCTAAAATAAAAATCATTATTTTTTTCAAACAAATAATTATAAAAACTAATAAATTGCTGTCATAATGTCCTTAAAATTTTGGTTTCATTTAACATTTTCTGAGCAAAAAAGTTACAACTTGAACGACCACAGCTAGTTTTGCCGCCCCCCCCCCCCCCCCCCCAGTTTTGATTCTGGGTACGCCCATGTATACCGTGGCATCGCCTCTTAGAAATTTCATGATGATATTTAATTAGGAAGGTCGGAGAGGAAGATGACAAGGGAGGGCTGGGTTGGAGCGTTGAAGGTCGTATTTTGAAAACATTAGGCAAGCATATTGGTCGAGGAGATGGATGAGTGAGAAGATTCTGAAACTATGAGCACTTCAAAATGGAACTGGTGGACTGCACATCGTTAGCGGGAAAAAAGTAAAATTTTTAACGATCTTCGCCCCTTATGATCCTGCATTCATGCTCGCAAACCAGTCGTCAGAGATAAGTCGGTCTTCGCTAATTCTTTAAGAGTCGTTCCAAGATAGTTCTAAGAATAATAATAAATAAAACTCGAATATAGAGAGGAGCGCGTTGACCAGAAAATTTGATGGAAGGGGTATCGTAGACATCAAGAATCAGCACAACTCACAACTTTCTCAGTTACGGAAATATTTTTTCAGCGAGAAATCTACCTCGGATCTCCTGAGAACTATCTGTGACGCAGACAATAAATACTCACCGTTAAACCTATCTGACGAAAGTATGCAAGTTAGTGAAACCACTGTTACTATAGACAGTAAAATGTCAATATGGAAAGCTAAATCCCTTCACGGAAGACACCCTCATGCCCTGGAGGCCCCTGAAATCGATAAAAATGCATCGCACGCATGGCTCAGGCACGGGCAACTCTTCCCAGAAACTGTAGGATTTATGATCGCAATACAAGACCAGGTGGTGAAAACAAAAAATTATGAAAAATATATAATTAAAATCCCAAATTTATTGGATGACAGATGCAGAAAATATGATACTGCCCCTGAGACGATACAGCACATCACAAGTGGATGCACTAACTTATCCCAAAAAGACTATTTTCACCGTCACAATCAAATATGCAACATCATCCACCAGAAATTACCTCTAAAGTGTAAACTCATAGAAAATGCAGTTCCTTATTATAAGTAAACACCTAAAACCATCCTTGAAAACGATCACTGTAAAATTTATTATGACCGATCAATTATCACCGATATAACAGTCTATAGCAATAGACCTGATCTAGTAGTGCAAGATAAAATTCACAATGAAACGTAGGTACTTGATAGACATTGCCTAGATACGTCATCATCTGATGACGTATCTAGCAATAGTGAGGTTTCTGGATACGGGCCTTAATCAGAAACGTTCGCCCGACACAGGGCAAAGCACTCAAGACATCGGCACGCGGTCGGACCAGAAACTTGGAGAGAGCAAAAGACACGAACATTTTACCATGCAAATGAAACTACTGGTTAGTGATAAAAAAACGAAAAGTTGGCGTAATAAGTGATTCGTGTGTGAGTTATAACATGCCAAAATATTCATGCAGATAGTATTTACAAATATAATAAGCTATTAACTACATAATACGCAGAAACTATTGTACATTGCCAGAGTCAAGCTATTGTTATGATTGAATTGTTTTTACGTTTCATATGGCTAATGAATATTTTTTCCCATTATTTCGGTATGCCTCTGAATCGACATCGAACACTGAAAAGAGATTTTGAACGAGCCTAGTATTCCCTGGTTCCCGCCGAAGAGT
Source organism: Ischnura elegans (assembly GCF_921293095.1). Lineage (NCBI taxonomy): Eukaryota > Metazoa > Arthropoda > Insecta > Odonata > Coenagrionidae > Ischnura > Ischnura elegans. The sequence continues at coordinate 125,781,796 of NC_060248.1, forward strand.
GTCTTGGGCTTGAGGAAGTGGAAGAGTTTTGTTTCCTAGGAAGCTGAATAACCAGTGAAGCAAGAAAGAAATAGTCAGTAGAATAGCACGGGCGAGGAGGGCTTTCTAAAACAAAGAAGAATCTACTTCCATCTGAGAATACAAGTATAGAAGTGAAGGAACAATTCATCAGATCTACATCTACATAATAACCCGCAATCCGCCTGAAAGGCGTGTGGCAGGAGGTGTTAGGACACCAGTCGTTTAAAAAATGAAGTGCTCTAATGAAGTTGGGACTAGCGTTTATTAAAGTCCTTTATGGTTAGGGGGAAAAACGAATTCCCATATCTATCCGTTCGGCAAAACATCTCTCTTAATTTATCGCTTCCATCGGACCTGGAAATGTAGTGTGGCTCTAATATTATGTTCTCTGTGTCGTTCTTAAAGATATCCACTCTCAATTGTTCAAGCAATCTAACCCTAGCGCACAGCCTCTAAGTCTCCAGCGGCTCCCAGCCTAATTCGCTTAGCATCTGGGTGGCACTGTCTGTACGCCGGTAGCAGTTTTTGACGAAACGCGCAGCCTTCCTTTGTATTTTATTCTGTTCGCGGATTAAGTCTTTCTGCACCGGATCCCATACGCTCGCTGTATATTCAAGGTGCGGTCGGACGAGTGCGAAATAGCACATTTCTTTTACTTTCTCATCCGAAAATCTTCCCACAATACGCTTGACGAATCCTAATTTCTTCAGGGCTATGCCACAAATATTTTTTATATGTGTTCCCCACGTGAGGTTCGAGGTTATCGTAACTCCGAGGTACTTCACTTCGTCTGTTGCCTTTATGTTTATACCATCCACTGCATAGACATGGTTAGAGTTGGACGAATTCCGCAAGAAATGTACCATCATGCATTTACTCAGATTAAGTTCGAGTCCCCACTCTTGGCTCCACAAATGAACGCTGTTTAAGTCCGATGATAAAATTTCATAGTCAGAGTGATCACTAATTCCGTGATAGATGACAGCGTCGTCAGCAAATAAATGCATTTTACTGCTAATGCGGGTCGTCGGTCGGTCGTCGACAGATGTGTCGAGATGGTTCTATGGAGCATGTGCCTCCATGGCAACGAGGCTTGGACGTTGGCAGGTGCATAGAAGTCAAGAGTGAAAGCATTCGAAATGTGGTTCTGCCGAAGGATGATGAAGATGAAATGGATCGACCGAGTGAGTCATGAGCAAATTCTGAGAAGAGCGGGAGATGAGAGAAGTCCTCTAAAAACATTAAGGAGAAGACGGAATGACTTATGCGGCATGATTGCTTGATGAAGATAATCGAAGGACAGTTGGAAGGGAAGAAGGGCAAGGGATGGCCCTGCATAGGTAACATAGGACAGTTTATGAAGGATGGAAAAGAGAAGAAATGTTACACTAACAATAATAAAAGGATAGTGGATAGGAGATCGGAATGGAGATCTGCGTCAAACCAATATTGAGATTGTTGTCTCATTATGATGAAGGTTTTGATTTTAAGCGGATAAGGCTTAAGATGTGGTGCTTGGAAATGTGATGCAACATGAAAATAATGATGAGGATTAAATGGATTGACTGAGTATGTAATGAGGAAGTCCTAAGAAGAGTAGGAGAGAAGAGAAGTCTCATGGATACTTGATAAGAAGGCGGAACAACCTTAAAGGCCAAACCTTGAGACGTGATGGTCTGATGAAAACAATCGTCTAGGGACAAGTGGAAGGCAAGAACGGAAAAGAAAGACTACGAGCAAAATATTTGAACAGGTAATAAAGGATGTGTAAGAGAAGAAATACATAGGTGTGAAAAGATTAGCTGATGGTAGAACTGAGTGGAGAGCTGCGTCAAACCAACCTCAACACTTTTTGACTCATGATTAAATTGCGTCTTGAAAGGATACTGTGTTTTCCCAACGGGTTGATGTTCACTTGGCTGCCGACTTTTCGGAAACCGAATCAGTTTCCATCTTCGGGTCTGATAAGGTAACGCAACTCTCCAAATCGCCGCCCCGCTTCCATAGCGGGTTGTTGTTCAGCTACCTGTGGGAGTATTTCCCATCTCTTCAGCGGAAATAAACACGCACTCAGGGGAACAAGTGACACGAACAAGTGTAAACGGAGCTGTGTTTGACCTTTCTGTTTTAATTGAAGGAGTGGATGGAAGACAGACTTCTTGTGGACGCGTGCAGTGCGCACTAAATGTGAGAAGAACTAATCCCAACAGACCGAATACCCCGAATGGACAAACACAATTGAAAATCAAATACCGTAAAAATTTTAACATTTCAAGACATTTTTTGCTATTTTTTATTAATACTTAAAAAAAATCGTAATTTTTTGATGACTTTTTGTTCTCTTTTGTTATCTTTTCCAAATGTATTTGCTCATTTGGCAATATTTTGTCATTTTTTCTTATCGTGTTTGCATTTTTTAATCTCTTTTGTTTTATAATATTTTATTATTTATTTTAAATTCACTGCCAGTGGTGGCTGAAGTCTAGCCGCCAATAAAATAAAATATCTCATCGCAAAGTTTTTCCTACTCGACCTCTTCATTTATATATGCATTAAAAATATTGAATGTAGGTCGTCATTTTGGGAGGTTAACGCACCGGGAACGTTTCTGAATTTAACGAATTTTCAGGGCTGCAGAGAACCGCCGTTTAAAGATTCGGAGGCTACAATCCAAGCTTAAATTGCTTAAGCAAATGAGAATAGATATGAGATGCAGTTTCCGGCGAAATTAGGTGGAAATATTTGATATTTCCGCTCTTCTTTATTTTAACCTACACAGGTTTCGGCAGATAATGCCATTTTCAAGCCTTGGGAATAGACAGGTACTTCCATTATTTTAAGAATACATATCTTTCATAGCGACACGGAGAGCACCATCTTACTACTTTCCAGTGTCGCCTTATGGTGGTGTGTCATCGGATGATTCCGTCCATTTATCCCTGAAGATGGAATTCATTAAATTTCGAGGCGTTGGCAAAGAATGAATTTTAATCACCCAGATTGATGACGTACACTCGATATTTTTTTATGGATGCACTATAAAATATCACGATAATCAATGACCCGCTCATCCCAACAGTCGGCTTCGAGGCGTTGCGTTGGTGAGCGTGTTCAGTCCGTGTCGCGACTGAAGTCCTTCCTTCTCGATGGATACTTTCGTCATTCACTTTCAGAACTTCGTCGCGCGGCAAACGATTTTTCCCAGCTCCCAATGGAATGACCGTGGTTGACGGTTTGCGGAACGTGAGCAGCCATGTCAGCATTAGCCCGGCGGGGAACCCGAATAGCCTCCCAAGACCATGGAGAACGCGGCCTTGACGCGGAGAGTCTATCAATTACTTTCGCGAAAGAAAAACAAATCGACATGAGAGCCTCTTCGCGTGTTTTTATTCCTTTGGACGAATCGATTTAATCGAATCATACGAGAAAATCCGAATTCACTTGTTCCCATTTTTTTCCACGTGCAGCGGATGAGTCGAAGGAGTTCGATTAAAAGCATGGTGCCTACACATACTTCTTCACCTACATCTGCTTACTACTCCGCAAACCGTTTGAACAGACATGTGGCGAGGGGTATTCGGACGAAAAAAGAAACGTAGATACTCGCGCTGAGTTTCTCTTTGCATTTGTGTAAGCCCTTTATTGTTCGAGGGCAAAGCAAATTCCTGTACCGAACTGTTCGGGAAATATCTCTCTTAATTTATCATTTCCATCGGACCGAGAAATACACTTAAGTGCTAAGATGGCGTTCTTTGTGTCGCTCTGAAAGATATCTTGTCTTAATTGCTCAAGCAATCCAAGTCTGGATCGCAATCGAAGTCTTTTTATCAGCTTTTAGCTACCTAATTCGTGTAAAGGCTGGCTAACTTTTTCTGTGCGCCCTTCGCAGTTTTTGAAGAATCTTGCAGCTTGCCTTTGCATCTCATTGTTCACGGATTAAGCCTTTCTGCGGCAGTTGCCATGGGCCCGCTTCGTATTAAAAGTAGGGCTCGACGATTTCTTACACAAAAGTAAACAAATTAGTTTTTTACCTGCTTCATGTACGTGGCCTTCAACAATGGAGAAAATAATAATACCGAGAGCATAAGTGGCGCCACTCTTGATTGGTTGGGAAACTTCTTTCACCCAGGGTACAAGAGGATACTGGTCACGATTGAATTGCATTCTGTTATTCCATTCATTTTTCTCCTTTTGATGAGGAATATTACAAGTGTTTTTGGCATTACTTATTTTTCAAAAATTATTCACGAATATACTCTAGTTTAAAAACCCAAATTTAAATTATATCCCTTTCTTTTTTGAGTCTCTACGCATGAAATCTTGTGGTATCACGCGAGGTCGAAATTAATTGACCGCCGACTTCGGAATTTTCCAGTAAATATTTATGGAAAATAGTAACTGACATTGCACTGTATAATAATTGTTCCATTTACGGTTTTTCTCCATAAAAAAATATGCTTACTGTCAGGTTTAATTGATTGGAAAATATTTCAAGTTCAGATATTTTTCTTAACTTTTTTGCACTTTCTTATGTCAATTCAAATGCATTTCGACGTATACTTCTTTGCAAAATAATATTAAAATTGATATTAGTCGAGAAATAAGCTGATTTCCATTGCAGTTAATATTCAAAGATAGCTTCTGTACCCGTCACTCATTGAAGTGTTGCGTGGAATTATCGTATTTCTCGCACTCTCCGTCGGGCTTAAAATCTTTCGCTTCTACAAATCTTCAAAACTTCTCGCTGCTACATGGGGGGAGACACAATTCTTCAAATTTGACGAATGGAGTAGCTAAAAAGTTAAATGTAAGGAAGAAATTTATCATAACTTACATATGGAGTATGCTCTTCTACGGAAGTGAGACATGGACAATGGCAACTGCGGAGAAATCAAGGGCTAAGGCTGTCGAAATGTTTTGCCATTGAAGAATGTTGAAGAAAAAATGGATCGACGGAGGAAATCCCAAAAAGAGGGGGATTCAAAAGAGGCTGAAAGCCTGGAGAAGAAGACGGAACTACCTGATGGAAAAATATATTGAGACACGATAGCCTCATAACGACAATCGTCGAGGGACAAGTTGATGCCAAGAGCGGAAAAGGAAGACCTCGAATAAAAGACGCGGAAACGATAATGAACTATGTGATGGATGAGAAATATGAAGGTGTGAAAAGATCATAAGGGTTTTAGGGGTATTTAGTGGAGAGCTTCTTCAAACCAATCTTGGGATTGTTGACCTGTGACGGTGATGTGGGTAGCTAATTGAAGGACGACATTCTCGTGCTCAAAAGCGATACTGTAAATGGCTTATTAAAATACACTGGCAATAGGGTGGTTTCCTATTATTTTTTATTGCCTAAATCGAAAGATTATTACTCCTGGAGTACGTATTTCACACTTTTAGAGTTTTAAATGAGGATATCTATTTTTCGCGATCAAATGAAAAGTGAAAAATTTCAAGCGCGCGAAAACGCGACGCGTAAGTATGAATGCCGGGAAATCTCTCCGTCTGGCTCCCGCTACTGCCCTGTGAGGTGACCTTGAAGCGAGGCTTAGCGCTGATACGACGCAGGCTGCTAGCGGGTAGCTGAGTACCCTGCTGGCTGGTAGCGCTTGGCTTAAATAAGGATTATTAATACCTTATCAAATGAAGAAAACTTTCCGACCTTAGCCAGTTTTAATAAGTGATCATTAAGACATGTTTCCCTGAGCTCTGCGCCTCATGCATGCATTGGTAACCTCAGGCGATGTATAACTCCAATCTTCTCGTATAGAAACTAGGTCCCTGTGACGTCACGTGGAGTGGCATCGCATGGGCGCCAATCTGGCCCTTTTCAAATGAGGATAAAAATGGACCATTGCCATTCGTCTAAACCGGTATTTCTAAAACGAAATAATTAGTATATTATGAATGCTCTAATGGTGGGTAACGAATCGCAATCAATGCCTTTCGTTTTCTTTGATGAAGGAAACTACCCTATTGTCCGCAAACAACTTCATTCACATGGCCGGTTTGATACCGGTCGTGTCGTGAATAAAGGTGGTTGCGGAGAATTGTCAGTAAGTTTTTTATTTGGAATATGTTATAATTCCATCATATTAAGCGTTAAGCGATTCTCTATGATCGATAATTTCAATAATTTGCTATTTGGAATTATTTTAAATTATATACCTATAGGGTAGACCGGGGCTTATGCGATCATTTAAACATCTTTCTATCGTTGGTAGAGTTTTAATAATTTTTAGAACTATTGATTTACATTTGAACCTTTCGTAAGGAGGTATGACTTGAAAAACTTTTCAAATTCACAACCCTTGTCCGATGGATTGGTTTGAATGACTGTATGAAAAATTATAAAATGCCATAAATGATAGACATATTCTGAGCGGTATAGTCTTTACACGAATTGCCAACTATAATTTCGGTTCTCTAATTTTCATCTAAGGAGTATTCACAGACCAAATTTTATCATTACTCACATTGAATATTATTTTCAACAATAAAAAAACATAGAAGTATATGTAATGCACACCGCATCCTTCTAATGTGAACAGGTGTGTCTGAGAAGTTAAGCGACAATTCAGCATCCCTTTTATCGGTATACCCCTTTCTTTCATTAGTGACTTATTCATTCTTTCGCATTACACATAGTACCTACCTGATTTGCGCACTTGTCACCACTTTTTTTCTGAGGACTTCAAAGAAATAATGAACGCTGCTAACCTCCGTAAAATTCGGTGTGCAAGCAATGAGCTTAAACTATTAGCTCATACTGCAACATTTGTATCAGCTCTGGATTTTTGCTGCGGGCGTATAACTCCATTTAATCCAATTAGTCCCGGTGTGTACTCCAGGTGTGTACTACTTGAATTTGTACATCATCAAAATTTAATTGATTTGGTTCACATTTTAATGTTAGAACCTAGATGAGAATTTGGAATGAATTTAAATGGATTCAATCTTTTTTTGCAGCTAATCGATGTAAATTCCTCTCAAATTCAAGGAATTAAGAGGAATGTAGTCTGCAATCATCTCAAGGAATGACCCGAATTCATTCACTATCCGAATTTTCACGGAACACCAGCGGATCCAATAAATACAGATTCCTTCCCGTGCGTTGCACGACTCCCTTCTCATTCACAAAAAAATGATGAACTTATGAAATGTGTGGCGAAACTACTACTCATTTATTGTCAGTTCCTTATGACTTTATTCCAAACCTATTAATAGCTATATAATAATGATATAAGGTAATTTTACCTCATTTTCTCGAACCAAGTAGCAAAGGATGCGAAATGCTGGTCAGTGGCGGCTTATATGTATAGGAGGGCTCCGCCCCCTAATTTCTGTAACAATGGAAAAATATATTTAACGTGGCTCCACAATTGAGGTTTTTATTAAACCACCTTAACAGCTAATATAAAAAAAATGACTGATGAATACCTAAAAGCTACTGGTCTACTCAAATCAGATCTCCGACACATGATTGATGCTGCGAGGTATGTGTTGATTTCCACCAGGGCACTGCGGAAAGTGAAGAACTGCACTCCATTACTTACTCACGACCTCCACCAGCCCCTTCTATTGCTATCTAGACTCCAATATTTTGAATCCTAGATTACAAAATGGAGCCATCGTGACTAAATTAAAAAAAAGAGAATGCCTTGATGTGCATTTGTACTAACTTGGTCCTTACTGAGTCCTAAGGCTTGTCTGAAGGACGTTCCTCAGCGTTGAGTTGCTCATAGGCGACGACAGTTCCTCCAGCCATCCTGATGGCGTCTTCAGGTCAGAAGCGTTGGCGCCGACTCCATGGGGCCTGAGGGGGCCCGAGCCCCCTCAAAAATTCGTTATTAGGGCGAGGAAAAAATGTGTCAGGCTTGTCAATTTTCCCCGGAGTGTGCAGTTATCGAAAGTCGGGTATTAGCGATCGAATGTTGGTCATAAAAAGCTCTCCTAAAAAGCTTTAAAACTCACCATTTTATAAAATTTCCCGGGGCAGGAACATCGGTATGGGCCCCCCCAATATTTTTTATAACTCGGCATCCCTGGTCAGAAGTAGCGATGCATAAAATTTGGCCGTCTTATATAGGTGCTTTGGGGATCGGCGGATCAGAACCGACCTGAAAGACTGAACCCAGAAATATGGAGAAATTGTCGTCACCGATGGACAACTCAACGCGGAGGAACGCCCGAAAGCCGAGACTCACATGGAGGAACGCCGCGGAAACCTTAGACCTAACGGGCTTGTCAGAAGGTTCAAGCGCGATACAAAATCAAGATCTCTCAGGAAAACGGCAGGTCGGTATTAGTAATCTAGTTGCTGCATGTTGAATGGACGAGGGCATTCGCTGCAGCTCCCGAATAGGCCGGGAACATCTGCAGAGACGTATGGTTTACCAGTATTATATCGCTATTGACATGCTAATTAATTGGATACTTATGGTAACAAACACTATGATTTCAGATGTCATGAATGATTAATATCATTATCAACGATTAAATAAAATTAATACACTCTCTGTGGACCAAGCCGAAAAGGAAACTTTGAAAAATTGTTATCTAACAATGAGCCTCAGGCTGAATTTTTTTTTCGCGGGGGAGGGTTAATTTAGGTGGAGGGGTTTACTTATTGTTTGAGGGGTTTGTAGCTTCCAATTCCAAGGCATTTCGGGGGAGTTTAACCCGTGGACCCTCATCCCCTGCTCGCCTTGCTTGTTATTAATGCGTCAGAAACAGAAACCCGCGAGAAAGACCAATTGTTACGCCATCGGGCCTGTAAGCATATGAATACCCTGCTTACTTACTTAGAAGTCGTTCAAATGTTCTTCGGAAATGGCTTCTCTACCGTCCTTTTAAGCAGTAGACTGCCGCGCATTTTTCTCAGCTTACATTGTGGGAGGAAGTACTTCCTTGGGTGCGAGGTAGAGTAGGTACAAACACATGTCAACTACGCTTGAATCTTCGTGATATTCATATTTGGGAAGCATTATCGTTGTTTTTGACTATGTAGCAAGGTGCAGATTCTCATTATAATGACAACGAAGTTCCAACGTGGGTGCATTTTAAAAATCAATAGCGATTCAAACCCTGATGAGTGATTTTAGCAATAGCCTAGGGTCCGGACACCCCCCCCCCCCCCTTAATATAAAAACACAATTATTTGCCTTCATAAAAGAAAACAAAATATTGAAAAATCATAAATCTACAAAATATTTCTACAACAAATGAAGTTTTTTCGATTATGAAAAGTGTTAAAATTAGTTAAAACCCATTAATTAGTACTCTGTTTTTCAAAAACTTTCCCCCCCTGGTTTTGGACCCCCCCGAACGAAATTCCTGGCGCTAAATGAAACGGTAATTTTTCCGAAAAAAGTACGAATCCTGTACATTCAAGTACAATAAAACTAAAACATAAAAAGTTAAAATACATTTTAGTCTTAGGTGGTACTTAAAATGCTGTTTCAGAGACTTATTAAAACAAATTTTCTGGGAACTCGTAGGGACAATGGAATATCCCCGGTTCCACCGGAGGCCGTGTTCCATAGCCCCTTAACCCCTGGCAGGTTTGCTGCCCCCACCCCCAACATAAAACTCCGAACTTCGTCCAATGGACGAAATGTGGCAGAAATTGGCCGCGAAGTAAGAGATCCTATGCCATCACTGGTTATATCAGTGTGCCCACAGAACGAACCGAAATCCCTGAGGAAATATAAATATTTTATGGGATGGGAACCTAGTGGTTTTGTAGGTGGCGAGCGAAGTGGAAAAAGTCCTCCCACGCCGATGAGCTCTGAAGTCTTTAGGTCCATGATGAAAACTACATGCGACCACAAAAAAATCCATACCGAGTCATTGATATTACTATTGCCACGATTAAGATCTAAAAATTGCGGGCAAGGCCCAAGGTCTCAATTACTGTGAGATCAAGGCCATGGCATATTTAGAGGCCCTACAATAATTATGCACGTCAATAGATTGAGGCTACAGTACGAGCTCCGATCGCTCAGGTCGTGTAATACAGTGTAATAAGCCTGGTTGCATAATTGTAGTTGATGCGTTATATGGCGAGATGGCGCTCGATCAGGCCATAATCTTTTAATCAATTATTGGGTTCGAGGGGTTCGAGCAAGTCCAGGACGCTGCATTTGGTCATAATTTATGTTTAGAAATTTTTAATTGGCTTTTTTATTCGTTTGAAAAAATTCCGAAAGTTTTGTAAGGCCATCTGAAAATTTTCGGTACCAATCCATGTATGATATTATTCCTCCATGTCATTTCGAGAATACTCAGAGCTGAAGGAATTGTTTATTGGATGACATTATTAAATTAAGTGAGACATCATATGATAAAGAATATATTTTTTATTTAATTTAAGGAAGTGAACGGCTTCTTGTTTCGTATTTGGCGTCAAAATTACTTGTTTTCATGGTGACTAGTTTGTAAGGCGGAAGGTTACACTTAAACCTATGTGTTACGGCGCCATCTAAGGAGTTCGCGGGCGCGGCCATCTTACGTGTTCATAGGAAGTGTCTTCTTCACGGAGTGTGAAATCCTAATTCATCCGTCATGTCAGAAAGGGATGATAACGTTTATAAGGCGAAATTAGCAGAGCAGGCTGAAAGATATGACGGTATGTATATCAATTGTGTGCAGGATTACCACATTGTTGGCATTTCCCATTTTAAAATGTGCCGATGCAGTGTACGATTGACGCTGCCGCTATGGTCGAGTTTGACATTATGTGTGTGAAGGTTCTGTAGTGAGGGATTTCACCCTTTATTATTTAATGTTTTTGTATACGGCTGTTTTTAGCGGGTTCGCAATTTCATTTTTAAGGTATGAGTGGTCAGCTTCGATGGTTGCGGTGTAACAATTTGTGATGTGTTAACAATTGTATAAACGGTACTGTATCATTGCGTCGGCTACGGTGAAGAGTATTAAACATTGTGAAGTGTTTTATTCCTTCGTTTTCGAATCGTGTGTATACGGACAATCTGATTGCTATTATATAATTTTTGTATCGAACTATTGATAGCACTTATCCGCCCCTGCTCTGAAGTGTTCCATAGTTCTTTGGTTAATGCACTATGTCGTTCATTTTATCGTGTTTCAGTATGGTGGTGAATTTCGCTTACATCAATGATGTTCTTTTATTGCTGAGGTGATGGGAGGGAAATGAGTGAGGGTTATCGATGGCATGAGTGGCAGTAGTCATCAATTTCAGTGAATCCTGGGTGTGGCGAGTAATGCATTGGTCGACTGTGATCTTCATTGTATATTATAAAGTGTAGGTAAACCGTCGTAGTTAATGAGCGCAGTAATGAATATCACGGTAGGCGTTCACTAATACCCTTGGTAGCTCGTTGCGGGTGATTGTCAAAGCGTGAAGTTGATTCTAGTTAGTTTGGGATTTGGTCAGTGCCCACATTTCACATTCGTCATATTTTATCATGTGAGAATTAACGATTGTGTTCCTTTCATATTTTTATTTTTCCTGGTAATAAGCTTGCAGGCGAAAGTTAAGCATCGTTGATAATCGGGTCATACGGTGTCGTATTACTTGATGGAACTATTTGCGGCCTCCAGAAATCAAGGTGAGCTGTCTGGTATCACGGGATAGTAAGAGTGGGCGACGAAGGTGTAATTTGTTGCGTCCAGTTGTAGTGAATATCAGTAATTTTTGAATTCCGAATTAAGAATGAATTGTTTTCTCATAGATCTTATCCGCGCTTGGTGAGAAAGTGAGGATAGCATCGACACGAATTTCAGAGAGAGGAGAAATCATTTGTTCGAGCCATCAAATGCATGGATGAATGCGAACTGATTGCTGATTAGTTACCAAGGTTTCTCTGGCTCAGAAATTGCTCGCGGCCGGTATGGCATGTCTCAGTGGGACGCCCTTCTGGCGGCTGCTATTGATCTGCACGAAGCTGACGCGCTTACCACCCGACGGTAACTTCGTGTGGTTGTAGGTTCTCTCGCTCGCGAAATTAGGAAATGAAGTATTTTCTAACTCCTTTTATATTTGAATGGAGGGCTTCTTATATTTTTGTGAATTATAACAGTTAAATTATTGCAGAAAGTTCAGTTAATCCTGTCACGATAATGACTTGTTGCGAGGGAATTCTTAAACAATTGACCTGACCGCATTGGTGAATCAACGAGGAACTATTTCTAAATTTTATTATTAAAATAGAATCGGTGCATGTGGTAGTGCGGGAAGTATTTCTTCGATTCACGTTAATAGTTCGGCGTCTTCCATCGCTTCAAATTTCTCATGGGCAACCGGCATCGTTTATCCTGAAGGCATTGGTGCGGTCAATGACAGACTTAGCTGGTTGGAGAACTGGGAGACTCGCACTCGACGTCACGTGGCATACGACCACGCGTGATGTCTGTCGAGGCGTGGTCGCGAGTGACGTGATGGGCTAGGAATTTCTTTCTCTCACACCCAACTTCCTTTTTGCTGCGACCCACGGTAGCCGTATTCTGGGAAATCCCCGACTGAAGTCAATGTTTCGTCGTACTCATCAGTTCGGCAACTGTCGGATTGACGTGATCCAAGCCGAACTCGATCGTAAAGTGCCTTGTGCTGAGAAATTTCTATTATTTTCTTGTTATCCTTTCCCTCATCTATCCAATTGCCCGATATCTCGAGCTCTCGATACCGTCATTTTAATATCGCCGGTGTATGACGTCATTTCCTTCGCGAAGCTGTTTCGCTCTTACGCCGCTTATCTCGAGCGGTGATGGGGCCGAAATCACCTATTGGATGTTGGGAGGCGGGTGTATTTTTATCAATGTGCCGGCTCTAGTCTGTTTGTAGAAGTTTGTTGCATGTTAAATGTGTGAGAATGAAACCTCAAAGAATTTTCCGAAAACCTTGGGGGACTGAGGCGGCACCGGCACGGGCAAACAATTTGTTGCCATGGTAACGGCGCGCCCTACTGGTATTGATTTTCTCGGTATTCTGCGAGACGTAAAGGCTGCTTAGGACGGTGGCGTGGTGGGAGGCTGGGTGGAAGGGGGTTACCCCTCCCTCTCCATCACCCCTGCCTCGTCCACCCCAGAAAACGGCCATCGCCTGTCGTCTTCGTCTGACTAGATTTGCGACGATCCATTGTTCTCATGTGCCCGAATTTTTTTATTCCTACATTATTATATGCCCATCAATCCCCCGAATTAGGAGAGAATGTATTGCTGCAGCAGCAGAAGAATTTCTCATTCTGTTCCTTGGGTCCACCTAATGTAATAGTAATGAATCATTTATATTGAAGTATGAGATTCTATTGTATCCATCTATTCGAGAATAGTGAGTTCTAATTTTTGTAGGTTAGATTTTAGGAAATTAATGTGACATAATCGGACTTGGTGCCAGAATAATGATGATGTAGTTAGTAAGAGATAAGATAAAAGTATCAGATCTGACTTCGATGCTTCTGAGTTGATAGACTTATATAGCAACTGGTTACATTATTTTCCTGTGATCACAATGTTAATGAACTAAACTTGACCATGTGGCCTTTACATTAGAGATTATATATGAAATTTACACTAGGCATGGTTTATTTTAATTCTGGATATGTTTTTCCAGAATCATGAGGTGTCAGACTGTTGACCTGTGGATGTAATATTTTGTTTGGTTATAAATGAAATCCTGAGGAAATGATGGTATAGGTTGTGAAGAACGTAATTGGTGGTGTCTCAAACTCCCTGCTCTCCTGTAAATTATGAATGATATCCTAAGGTTAAAATTTTTACTGTTGTTTGAGGGAAGCTTAACTTCAAAATTAGTTGTAGCAAATTGTGAACCAATCACATTTTTGCCATGACACTTATGAATTGAGATGTGTAGGTGTAGCATATCATGTGGAACCAATATTAAGGGCTATTTATCCATATATCAGGGCTTTTAGTGGTTAGGGAAAGTTGGCTATTGGGTCATTCCACGTCAAATCACCCAGAAATTTTCAAAATGACACCCACCGACTCGGATTTTAATGAAATTTTTGTCACTAGCTGCTATCACCTATCTAATGACCCATGTAAAATATTTCCTCTCTCACTCTCATAGTTTGCAAGACATGAGGAGTCAAAGTTTGAGATGTTGGCTCAGAAGTGGTGCTCGTGGGAGTCAAATTCCAGAGTGCAGGGCACAGGGTAAAAATTCATAACTCAGAAACCACATAATATATTTGAATGAAATTTTGACCCCTTGTCTATCCAAGTACATAGCTTCCATAGTAATATCTTTTATTCCCCTTGCATTGTTACGTTAGCCAAAATGATGTCAACAGTTGTTAATTAGCCGATTTTTTTAGCTCAAAAACATTACTTCATATTTCCAGAATTATCACCAAAAGGCACAGCAGTTAACTCATCCAATTTTTTTTTAAATTGAAGGTTAATATGTGCTCCAATATACTGTGAAATAAAAATGGTGGTGTTTTGACTGCCACCATGAGTATTTCAGGTTTTACTTTTTTTTCTGCCCCCGTGAGAGGGATTTTGGACACGTACTGTAAGATAATGAGTATAAGTGTATCCATACCTTCATGAGGATATATTTGAAATATTGGTCAGTAAATGTAAGACCAAACATGTAGTCTAGTGAATGTGGCTCTTGTTCATGCAATTGTTTTTAATAACAATACTTGTCTTGTGGCAGCTGAGGGGAAAAGAGTCCAAATGGCTCAGAAATGTGAAATGATGCTTTTTTTCCTGGAATTTACCCATTTTTCAAGTGTTTGGTTTATGGAAAAATTGGTATCAAAATACATTATACTGTTACTGTGCATTAGAGGATAAATGGAAATACTAATTTAAATAAAATTATTTAAATAATACACTTCAATGTGTTTAAGGCATCTCCTGAACATCTCTGGAGGCTCTCACGGGCAACTAAACGCTTAACAATACCACCAATTCCATCACATGGGGATTTTCCATGGCTTGTAGCAAAGAATGTCCATGATGACATTAAGGAGAAATCCTGGTAATGCTTGCAAAGATTGAGAAAATTTTTGCAGTTCTTGTACCGTCCTGCACAACCATCACTAAAGTAACTCAATTTTTTTTACTAAAGTAAATTTTTCCTTAACAAAGCAAAATATTATTTTTTGGGTTTCATAAACAAAAGCTACATCATGCTCCAAATCATCTGACAAGATGCATTAACTGGAAATAATAAGCTGTTTAGTCAGGTGATCTTGAGTATAAATCACAACAGGGTGTACCGTACAACTATCACTTGTCCAGTGATACCCTTGTGCCTCATCCTCATTCCCTTGTGCCTCAGAATTTAGAAAAGCCAATTTTAATTCTGGGGAAGTCAAATTTAAAAGTGGAATACAATTCCTTCAAGTTAGCAAGTAATAATCTCTTCTGAACATGTACATTTTTGGAGATACTAATGGAATCTTTCTTTCCAGGCATCATTCTGGAGTACTCATCACTTTCATAGAAAGTCCTAACTAATTGTAATGTTTTATTTTTGCCTTCCCTTTTCTCAATTCAGGTGCAGCTAATTTTCCATTGTCTCTAAAACGTTCTCTTGCTTGGCAGGCAGTGTACTCACACACATGAAACTCTTCCATTACTTTCTTCCTGCTCCATGAAGTTGGTACCAATGATAACAGATGTACCTTTCCTTGATGAGTGCTTGATGTGTCAACTTTTTGTTTGATTAAGTCTATGAGCACATCCATATCATGAACTTTCTGAAGTAGTTCTTTTGGGAGTTTTGGGTCATCCTTTTCTGGAGATAATTCTTTATCAAGAACTCTTTTAACTTTCCTTTTAAAATTACTGCATGCTGACTCTACTTTCCTTTTAGTGTAGGTTGACCTTCTGTGAGATGATATGCCATGAAATTTTAAAGGTGACACCTCTATATCTTGCAGTGTTCTGTTAAGTAGCTCAGTTGATTTTTCTTGGGATACTGTTGTTTGAAAATTCAAAATACTATCATTGCTGTCTTTATCTACTGCTTCAACATCAGAAAGCTCATTTCCAAACCTGGATTGTTTCTGTACTTCCTCCCTACATGGCTGGCATATTTTCATTCCTGGCACTAATTTCCGAAGAGTTGGGATTTTACAGGCCTTTTCTGCAAATTCAAGACTTGCATTTCTCAGTGATTTTGATATTTTCTTCTTGTGGCTCTTAAAAGGATCAAGACAATATATTTGGTAGGTTTCATACTTTTTCAAATAGTATATTCTGTGATGTTCGCAGACATTGAATAGGACTTCCCCAGGTACACCACTTCTGAGAGATAACAGCTGTTTTTGAAGCATACTCATGATCTCAATTTTGTTCAGTTGCACCACTGGTGTGTAGCTTTTTTTGAGGCAATCAGATGCAGTTACTTTTCCAATGCTGCACAGTTCAACAATTTGCTCATTTTGAAGCATAGTGGAGACACTAACCTTTTTTAATGTTGAAGTTCACGATGAGCAGCTTCGCCTAACTCATAGCACACACAATTAATGTACTGGTAAATATACACTGATCGTACACACAGAATAAACTTGGACACGCATGGAGCATCTTCACACAAGAAGACTTGGCAGAAGACTAAAAGTGGTACCCTAGAATCTATTTTGATTTATAATGCCCTCACTGTGATACATTGAAACATTTTATTCTTCCTAATGTAGAGGTTGCACTTAATTCTCTTATTCCTTGGGGAGATGGAATAACACTGGAAAGTGAGGCTGAATAGGTGGGATTGTATTACCTTCTCAAGTTTGTCATGTAATACAATCATATGTGAGGCAGGGGAGAAGGGCACATAATGCCAGCATTATCTCTCCCAGTGAAATAGAAATTTAATACTCCAGTTGCCATCAAGGAATGTGGATATTGGTGACAACCTACCATTTAGTAAGGTAATACGACCAAAAGTAATACCATTTGCTCTGCCAGCTCTTCCATCACCAAGGGTCTGGAAGACCATACTTCTTCTGTGAAAGTGAGGCTAACTTTGTACAACTCCAGTTCAGCGGGACTCATTTAATCACTTTTTCACAGATCTTAACAAACTTGTACATTGCATGTGCTTATGATGACCACTGGTTTTTTGGATTAGTGATTTCTAAACATGAGGAAGAACATGATGTGAAAGTGAAATTTATGCACCCATATGGAAAATCCCCATGTGATGGAATTGGTGGTACTGTTAAGCGTCTAGTTGCCCGTGAGAGCCTCCAGAGATGTTCAGGAGATGCCTTAAACACATTGAAGTGTATTATTTAAATAATTTTATTTAAATTAGTATTTCCATTTATCCTCTAATGCACAGTAACAGTCGAATGTATTTTGATACCAATTTTTCCATAAACTAAACACTTGAAAAATGGGTAAATTCCAGGAAAAAAGCATCATTTCACATTTCTGAGCCATTTGGACTCTTTTCCCCTCAGCTGCCACAAGCCAAGTATTGTTATTAAAAACAATTGTATGAACAAGAGCCACATTCACTAGACTACATGTTTGGTCTTACATTTACTGACCAATATTTCAAATATATCCTCATGAAGGTATGGATACACTTATACTCATTATCTTACAGTACGTGTCCAAAATCCCTCTCACGGGGGCAGAAAAAAAAGTAAAACCTGAAATACTCATGGTGGCAGTCAAAACACCACCATTTTTATTTCACAGTATATTGGAGCACATATTAACCTTCAATTTAAAAAAAAATTGGATGAGTTAACTGCTGTGCCTTTTGGTGATAATTCTGGAAATATGAAGTAATGTTTTTGAGCTAAAAAAATCGGCTAATTAACAACTGTTGACATTATTTTGGCTAACGTAACAATGCAAGGGGAATAAAAGATATTACTATGGAAGCTATGTACTTGGATAGACAAGGGGTCAAAATTTCATTCAAATATATTATGTGGTTTCTGAGTTATGAATTTTTACCCTGTGCCCTGCACTCTGGAATTTGACTCCCACGAGCACCACTTCTGAGCCAACATCTCAAACTTCGACTCCTCATATCTTGCAAACTATGAGAGTGAGAGAGGAAATATTTTACATGGGTCATTAGATAGGTGATAGCAGCTAGTGACAAAAATTTCATTAAAATCCGAGTCGGTGGGTGCCATGCCTGGGTGAACTGACATGGAATGACCCTATTGTCAAGGTTTCCTTTAAGTGCAGTAAAAAGAAGATAGTTCATCTGCATCTACAAAATACCCTGTGGGCCATTTCTAGTTGTTTGAATGCATTGAGAGTTACTGGTTCTAGTTGCCGAGTGGGCGTTTTGTTGCATAAATGGCAGGGTAGTGTTGTAATTGTACATATTTACTCAGTTTTTTATGCCTTGCTGCGTTTATCAAAAAAGATCCCAGTGTATGACTGCTTTTCCAAAGGTATAAAGTGAAAAAAGGTAGGAAAATGAAGAAAGAAACACGATTGGAAGTTGGGGAACCCCGTTGATTTTTCACAAACTGGCTAAACTTGCTTGTTGTCATTCAGTTTGTGATAGAAAAGTAAAAAATTGTTCCTCAGTTATCAAAGCAGTGGTTAACTGTTAACATTGGACGTAGTAGATACAGAATTATCCCATTGGTAGTTATTGGTAGTGGTTTTCCTTCCGAAGCAATATTGTTTCCTCTTTGAGTAGTAATCCCTTATACTGCTTTCTAGGTTGACAAGTATCTCCATAGTATAATATTTTTCATTAGAACGAGTGTGAAATTGTCGGTGTCGATGGTCCTATTACTCTCACTTTTTCTATGGCTATAGCGATGACTTTTATGGTAGATAAAGTTGAATGATAAGTTCAGAGGTAATGGTGTGATGCTGAAAAATTGCAAAAAAAATTGAAAATTTTAACAAGGAGAAGATCTATCTGCTCTTGTGTTTCCAGCAACATATAATCTGATCATGCATTTTGAGTAGAAGTAGCCTTGGAAAGCTGCCTTTGCCAGCAGTCAGGAACATATTATAAATTTGTTTTCACGGGACGACACCCTAATGGGGAAAAAAATCTCATATTTGTCTTGGATAATGGTCTTCATGTGCTTGGATATATTTCAATGGAAATATACTCAAAGACTATTATGCTTTACACCAGTAATTAAATTTGTGTGATTTGAAAATAAATTTTGATTGGGTAAAAATAAACCCCAGTTTCCTTGGTGAATACTACAGCTGCACTTTTCTATCCATTTCAGTGGGAGTATATAATTAACAATTTACTGCTGTTTTTCTGTTTTTTTTTTTTTTTTTTACACTTTGCAAGAGCAAATGTTATTGGAGTGATAAAATCCCCCAAAATTTTCTTCCATATATGCTCTAGACACTCATTTTATGATATTAATCCATTTCAGATGGTATAGGGAAGTCCATAATGAGGTTTATCTTCATTATTTGTGGATGAGGAATCTACGCAAATACTGTTATTTTATAAATATGTTTTGGTAATCAAGAAAGTGTAGAAGTATACGATGGTAGACTTTCTGTACTAGGAAAACAAATAGTTAAAATACGAAGTTTAAAAGAGTGCGTGAAATTAGCTCGGATCATGTGTGGAAGCCATCATAATTAGGGTGTACTGTACTTGTATTTATAAACATTATATTGGAGGTAGTAATTTTATGTCTGCATCACCTGTAGTTAGCCTTTTTTTGTTCAGTTCTAGTAACTTAAATGCAAAAAGTGATAGCCCCAAGTACAGTTTTACCACCTGTAGTGTGGTGGATAAAAATATAGGCGTGAAGCCTTCGCTACTACGTAAGGCACAGACCTGTTGTTTTATTCATAAATCAAATCAAAAGATCATGGAAATCTAAAATTTTGCATAGTTAGTCTCTAAATTTGTTTTCAGTGATAAAGGATGACAACAATGTAGGTTTTGTGAATGGATTAATATGTGTTGTGAAACCATGATAAATGTATGGATTATCCATCATACTCGTGATTTTACGAAACATAACTGTTGATCGTGACCTAAATGCGTATGCTGTTTGCTTGGCAAATTTGAAATTGCGACCCTAAACCTCAGTCCCCTGGAAGAAGTTATTTGTTTTTACGAATAAGGGTATATAAAAACTTGGATACGAGACTATTAACAACACATAAGGTGTCCTTCAGTTTTATTTGTGTATTTTATAAATGTATCTTGCATTAAGTGGAATGAGTTGATGATGGAAGTTACACAGAATGACTGGTGGTGGACTGAGGATGAAGGCGGTCGATTGAGATTTCCTGAATACGGTTGTCATAACTTTTGTAGTGTCATGATAGCGGCAATGTCTTTTGTTTTGTGGTCACATGGAGAGCCATTTTTGGGTATTCCGTGCGTGTGTTTTGGGTATTCCGTGGGTATTTCATGCGATATTATGAAGCACAGGTAGTTGTCAGCTTGACTGGGGAGAGAGGCATCCAATTATAAGTGGTGGTAAACAAGGGATTGAGAGGAGACAAAATTAAGAATAAAACTAAACAATATAACAGTTTTCGCATGTATCTTGAGTAATATGTTTTCCGGTCATCCTTTGCTGTACAAAATTTGTGATCTTATTTTTGCTTCTGACCTTGAAAAATGCTATCCCCCCCTTCACTTGAAAATCATTCCTTAGTGGCAAAAACTTAATTCTCCTTCTGGGTCCTTCCTTACACATGGCCTTGATGGGCTGTTATGTTATGTCCCTGTTAGTAGTTAGTTTATAACCCTGGGATGGGTGGAACTCGAGTGTGTCACCTCAACGAGGACTTTAAACGTAGTTAGACAATTTTCATCTCCATTGTGTCAACTTTTTTTGTACGGGAGTGAATCATATCTGTCCCTGTATATTTTTCATACCTGACCATGGTTTCTCAATTTTCATTTGCATTATGGAATTGGGTAATGAAATCAGTTGCAAATAGGAAGTTTGGTTGCAATGAGAATTTAATGACATCCTGCTATTTACGTGATTTTCTATCATGCTTCAGCCATATGGGGGAATCAGATTACTTCATTGGTCCCTAATTTTTCATTTATTGTAAATAAGTTACTCTTTGGCTAAAGTACTTACATTTTACAAAGTCGATCGTGAACCTTGCAGAATGCTACATGGATTCATATGGGGTGGTATGTGGTAACACCAGTATGCATTTTATGTGACCATAAATGTTGATCAGCAATTGATCCTTAAATTGATAAAGATATGACTCACATCTGTGACCTTTTTGCAAAGTGGAATTTTACTGTACCTATGTTAAGTCAACATCGATTCCTGGAAAATGCATTTAAATTTTCCGTGCATGTTGAGAATTTCACGTAAGAAGGCTCAATACTTAAATTTTTTGCGTCAAACTGATATACTAGTGGCTTCATCATTATGATAAGATGTTTTAGCATTTTTTAGTTATGATGCAGCAGTGCCAGAATATTCTAATAACTGGAGGCCTTCAGTCAGGGACGTTGCTAAATCCATCTAGGAAAATCCTGCAAGTCCACTAATGGGTCATTCCATGCCAAATCATCACAGCTCCCAACCTGACCGTCTCAGATTTGCTTGAAATTTGGTAGGAGTTGAAGCACATGAAACTGTGCTCATACACAAAATTTTAACCCTCAGCCATACACGGTATTCATACAGCAGGGTTGCAAACATGACAAAAAATGCAAAATTTTCCCTCGCATGCTCTACAAAAATAAATCATAACTTAGCTAATAATTGTGGTAGAAACTTCACGTTGGTCTCATTTTAAAGCTAAAGGTTTCTGTAAAAAATGTTAGATTTTAAGATACAGATTTTTTTTATTCAGAGGTCACACCATGTGACCTTTGACCTCGAGTATCTAAAAAAATGTATCTTAAATATTATTCGGAAAAAATATGTTTAACAGTTAAATGCATTCTATCTTTGGTATAAATTTCATTTTGGGATGGTTTTGGGAACGGGAGTAAAAAAAATCTGAAAACATCATACTTCACATTCAGTGGAAAATCTTAGCATTTATGTATAGAAATTACCTGAATAGAATTGAATTATGTATAGAATAAAATTTAATGCTCTATACAACACCCAAGAAGAAATGTAATCAAAAACTAGTTAGTTCCTCCTCCTCTGAAGTGCTTCTTCTGAACTCAGAGTGTTGAAAGCTGTTAATTTGTAAGTTCGCCCAGCTGCAGTACATGGATCGACATTAGCGAGAACTTGTTCACATGGAATATTAAGAATGCCTGGCTGGTGAGGATACAGATATGATGGTGATGGCCCTTATGGATGTAAGAAACTGACCAAAACTTCCTGTGATGCTACATTCACACTCATGACAAAACCTAACCACCACGCATCACTATAGACACAAGTCACAAAACCTTTAATTTCTTTTAGAGACAATGTTTCTTGTGGAATATTTGTTTCATGCACATCACTGGTGGTGTCTGTTAAAAACTTCTTTATTATGAATTAATTCCTTGTTCCTGGAATGAAAGTATGAAATGTTTGAGTTCCAGGTATTGGTCTTTTTATCAAGTCGAGTGTGTAGCATCCTCCCATTTTTCCATTATTTCTTTTTGACACACATAAACGAAGTTCTTACTCTTAATATTGTCTGTTGCCCAGACAAGCAATTGTCTTGGAGTCATAATTTGATCATTATAAATACGTTAGAAGCTTGCACTAGTGGCTAGCCTCTTCAGAGTTCCACCCAATCCATCACATGAATTCTAGCCATGAGATGTGGCAAAGAAGTGCCACTCGTCTGGAATCCCAAAGTCAACTTTGTGTTGTACCAGGTTTGAAAATTTTTTCCTGTTTTTGTATTGGCCACCACACCCCCCAATGCTTAGGGCGTAGAGGGGCAAATTTTGTACTGTTCTGTCTGTTTGAGATGAATGTACACTTCTGCAAGGTTGTTTAAAATTAGCCTCTTTTGTATTTATTCTTTCACACCACCCATTTTAGCACAGTCTTTTTTGCCAGGCATAATTCTACTGACATCATCATTGGCGTAAATGCTCTTCACAGTTTCGGCAACATCTGGATCCATGCTCCTTCTTGGTTTAGGATTTGGTGTTGACAAAATCCCACGTTCTTTTACTAATTGCTTTGCTTTTCATATCATGTGGTTACTAGCTAGTGGAAATTCTTGCTCGATTCTTTTGATACTCCAGAGTTTAAGGAGACGGGTCAAAATTGTTACTTTCTCACTTTTCATAGTACTTTCTTCAAAATTTTCTTTCAGTTGTTACAAATGCCATCACAACTATGATTGTTCGGCACGGATTCTTCAGCTAGAATCGGAAATATCTTCTCTTTTACGACCTTTGCAATTTTAATAGCTTTCTTTCTGCAGTATGGCTCTTCCTTCATTCTCTTCCTCTTGTTAGGTGATTCACCAATACTACTCAGACTTTCATATAATGTTTGTATAGCAGATTCAGTCCTGAATGTGCTCAATTCCATATCACTTTCTTCATCAACTGATATGCTTGGTTCTTCATGAGGAGCATAATCAAATATGTTAATTTCTTGCTACAGTTCACAATTTTTGTTCACAATTGACATGTGATAGTTTTCCTACCATCCATGGTAGCACTTTCCTCAATTGTTTTCTACTGCATTATGCCCTTTAATGTCAAAAGGGTTGCAGCACTGTGTGTCTATAAACTTCTTATCCATTACCACACACTTATTTAAGTTGTCAATTATTATACACACTAAGTAGTCCCTTGAAACACACGTGAACTCCACAGAAGCTCGAGCAAGACTTGAGCTTGCTTACCAGACTAGTAGTGCACTTACAGAAAGAGAGAGAGCTAGAGAATTTTGAACTTGTGTGATGGATGTTTTATACAGGAGGAGCATAAAATGTCAAATGAAAATTTAGCGTACAATTTGTACACAATGTACAAAGGATTTCCAGGTTATGGTGTGGATGCACAAATGGTATAAAAAATGTGTATGTTGTAAAAAAATTTGGCTTATCACAATTTGTATGCAATGTATGCTTTGTATACAATATGCACTACCGTACATTGTATACATTTTATGGACACACAATATATGCATGTACAATGAGTTCATTTTTATGCAAATGTACGTAAAATGACATTGTACACATGCAAAGTGGAAATTGAGTATATTGTATACAATGTACTCATGTTTTCTTTAATATACAAAAGCATATAAATGTATGTAAAATGTGTACAATGTACACAGCCTGTTTAGAGCTTGTGTACAACTTTTTCATAGGGGATATTATTTTCACTCATAATTCAATAATTTTTTTACTCCTGTTCCCAAAGCCATCCCAAAATGAAATTTATACCAAAGATAGAATGCATTTAACTGTTAACATATTTTTTCCCAATAAAATTTTAGATACATTTTTTAGATACTAGAGGTCAAAGGTCACATGGTGTGACCTCTGAATAAAAAAATCTGTAACTTAAAATCCAGCAATTTTTACAGAAACCATGTTCCTTTAGCTTTAAAATGAGACGAACATGAAGTTTCTACCACAATTATTAGCTAAGTTATGATTTATTTTTGTAGAGCAGGCGAGGGAATATTTTGCATTTTTTGTCATGTTTGCAACCCTGCTGTATGAATACCGTGTATGGCTGAGGGTTAAAATTTTGTGTATGAGCACAGTTTCATGTGCTTCAACTTCCTACCAAATTTCAAGCAAATCTGAGACGGTCGGGTTGAAAAGTCCACTTTTCTGTGATGATTTGGCATGGAATGACCCCTAATGGTGTATCATAGACGACCTTGTGCAATACACACTCTTGTTACTTACTTAAACCAATGTTTAGTATTGCTTAAGAGCCTAAAACCATTGTTATCTTTGATGTTACATGTTTTGAACTTGAATTTGTTTAGTTGTTGTAGGTGATTGTAAAGAGTTATGGTGGTCATTTATATTATCCATTATTTTCAGAAATGGTGGAAGCGATGAAGAAAGTGGCCTCATTAGATGTGGAGTTGACAGTAGAAGAACGAAATTTGCTGTCAGTGGCCTACAAGAATGTGATTGGAGCACGAAGGGCCAGCTGGCGTATCATCAGCAGCATTGAGCAGAAGGAAGAAAACAAGGGAGCAGAGGAAAAGCTAGAAATGATCAGGCAATACAGATCTCAGGTAAGAATGGGGTTAGATTAGATTTATCTATTTTAATGACATTTATCTAGTACTTGGGACTTTACCTTAGCAGTTGTCGTGACTATTTCATTTAGAAATATTATATTCAGTAATTGCTAGGAAGAGTGGTTATTTTTAAAATAATTTTTCATTCTGCACTGTAATGAAGGATTCTTGAGGATGTATTATTGTCTGGTATCTGATCATTTCCTTGACTTGACTGTAGTACTTGGTGCCTTTTGTGAAATTGTCAGAGGTCTTCTATGTTTTAAGCTTCTCATTTAGTCCAGTTTTCGCATTTGCTGCTGAAACTACAAATATTATATTCTTTCATTATATGGGAAGCTGAAAGCACTATCATCAGTGCCTTTAATTTAAGATTAGATGTTCATTTTGCTGGTATTAATTGTGGCAATCTATACTCATTCCGTATTCCTAGATTTGAAGGATCTGGGAGCAGTATGATGTCTGATTAATGAATTATCTTTTAAGGCAAGTCATTGAAAGTGGTTAATAATTGAATCTATGCTAGACATAAAGAACCAAGATGGAAAATCAGCCATTGCCTGACATTTTGATGGAATGAAGGTGCAACATAGGTTTAGAAACTCAAGAGATTTCTAGTTAAAGGACTAAACAACATGAATCGAAGGGATGGCTCACCCTTTCTCACTTTGGGAGTTCTCTTTGTCATGGTTGCTGCTGTCCACCTAGCCTGAAGTGGAGCTGGATGGAGGAAAACAGCCTCTTGGTTGCCCAATTTTTTCTGATTTATGTCTATAATTTTAAAGCCATTGCCTTAAGTCAGGTCTTTGGAAACTCAAAACATAATGGGTTAAAGTTACCATCGCGACCACCCTGACCAGACCCAGTAACCTATACATTGGTTTTGTGTTTTAATGACTGGCCTTGTGCAAGAATTTTGTTCCGAATTTTCACCCATCATCTGTGGTAAGAAGTTTTTTTTTCCTGGTAGAGTTGACTTGTTGGCTAAATTTGGCTGTCTCATCTTTTTTTATATGATTTTATTTTAAAAGTATGATGGTCATTCAAAACACAAGCAACTTCATATTCAGCATAAGATATGTAATCTGTAGCTCAGGGTTTCCAGGAATTAACATTTTTCAGGCACTAGTAAGCATCTCTCTTTTTAAGGAGCAATTTAACTAACGTTCTACTGCCATTTAACTGGGGGGTGATAAATTAACAAAAACAACAATATTAACAAAACAATCAAAATCTCTCCTCTATGAATTTCTTCTCATCAGCAAGAGTAGTCACATCAAACGTTAGCAATAGCCATTGAATCTTCCGGGTAGTGCTTCCTCATTAGCATTCTTCTGCAAGTATAGTGCCAGGACCTTTGACTCACTACATGGGTGGTTTTCATTTTTAATGTTTTGCTCTCCCCCTTCTGATTGGACACTTAGTTTTAAATTCAATGCAATGGTGCTGAGTCACCTGTGACTAACTTATCTTACTTGTCTTGAATTTGAATTTAATGATTGCATGATGGCTAATGACACCAGCTCCCTGATTATGTAACTGTGAGAAGGGTGAGAGCAATGTCGTTGCCAGGGGCAACGCGATTCCCACGACGGAAGGTGATAGCAGCGATTATGAAACCGTGATCGCTCTCTTCATCACTCTGCGAGCGTCATCGGCCTATCACGTTCGAAACCCATGGTGACAAGCATATGCTGACATGAAAACGAGCACTAAATGCATATATTAGCAAACAATTATTGTTTATTTAATTTAAAAATGCCCTATAATCGATTAAAAACCAATATAATTCTTAATTATTTCAACTGGAGTGCTCTGTTGACTTAATAGTTGTCCACGTTGTTCAATTTTTATATGCGCATGGCGGTGAATTCGATTGAGCAGCTTTATTTTCACACAGCAAATTGGAAAGTACTGCTAATTGAAGTACATCCGTGATTCAAACGTCAATTACTTCATATCGAAGTTAAATTATCAACATTTGCCAAGTACGTTCTCCAACATATCATCGTTAAACTCTTTTTCGATTTTTAATCATCATAAATCAACTATTAACTACTTACATTCAAATCGCTAGCGCGATTACACTTCCATTATCATTTCAATATTAATTAGTTTCAATCCAAGGTCACGACTTTTCGACCATTCTCTACGATATAGCAAATAATTTGCAGCATCTCCCGGCGAGCATTAGCGTAATAGATTACGTTATCACACATCTAAAAGTAATACTAAACTTTCCCCATAACTTTACCATAGTACGGATACGTAAATATAATATTATCTATAGGCGAAGCGAAGTACTTAGCTTTGAACTGCCTCCATTTTATGTTTTAGTTGTTTGTTATTGTTATTTCAAACTCTCCGCAGACGACGCATTCTCGGACTGAGATGTGTCGAAGGATTTCATTGGCTCTTCAGATTTCTCAATGATACCAACCTCACGCACTCGTACCTGTATGATACGCGCGGTTACGGTGGCTTACATGATCGCGTGATACAGCGGAGCGTGATAGGAGAACGTGATGGTCATCTATTGCCGTCGTCGCTGTCACATTTACATAATCGAGGTGCAGGTATTCACTGAGGGCATCTACTACAATGGTTGTCTGCGAATGTCTCTCATTGATATCTTAACATCCTTTTCAACTCTATTAATCTGTTGTTAGCCCATTCCACTATTTCCCGTTTACAAAAAGGGTGGCCCAATAATGGTAGCGTAGTTCACCCAAATGTCCCTTCTTTAATCCATTTTAAGGTCATTTTCTACAAAGGAACTGTGGAAAATCTGAGGAAGTGTTTCCCCTGCGGTTTGATTGATCAGCGAGATTATTTTTCCTCTATGGAACAACGTTCAAATGGGGGTTATCAAATGGCCTTATTTTACCCCCGTTTGAATCGTCTATCTATAGGAAATCGAAGTTTAGATGACTCAGTCATAATCAGTCATGCTGAATGGAAAATAATCACCACATCTTCATAGTGAAAGAGATAATGGGAAAATTTAGCAGGGACTCCTTTGTGGTTGGTTCCAATAGCAAAATTCTGATGAAATTGCCAAACTCTGGAGCCAGTTGAAAATTTTTTTAATAAACTCGCTAACTGCTGATGATAGTTATTTGCTTTGGAGAGAATAGCTATTCAAGGTCCAGAAATTTAGGAAAGTCTTCTTACAACAGTGTTATATTTCTTTAATTCAGGTTGAAAGAGAACTCCGGGAAATATGCTCAGATATTCTTGGCGTCCTTGATAAGCACCTGATTCCATGTGCAGGCACTGGAGAGTCCAAGGTTTTCTACTACAAAATGTGAGTGGTTTTTTTTTCCTTTTGATAATAGCATTTGTTCAAGATGATTTTTTGACCCAGGGTCATAATGTTCAGATCATGGGATCAGGGGCAGTAATTCTCATCTGTTTTGCATTTGTTTATTTAGTGTCAGATTTGTTTAATCTGGTATTTACATTGTATAATGGGTTTTCTTGCCTCTATTTACTTAAGTGCATTAGCTTGTAAGATAGTGTGTAGCACCTACAATCTGTGCATGGCGGTGATGAAAATTATAAATCTCATTTTAAATATCATAAAATATCTTGCCAAAATTTGTTATTGATGAGTTATATTTTGGTGATGTAAATGAAAAAAAAGAATGGCATCATACTTACTATTGTGAAACCTAGCCATAGTTAGAATTTGGCATCCAGAAAGAATCTTTTACTCTAATGGCGTTGATGTGTTATGATCTCATACCATGTGTTCATGTTCGCATGAAATTAATTGCTGCTTACCATGAGAACATAAAACATATTTGTATCTCTGGATGTTTATTTCGAAGTCGTAATTTGTATAATTGCTCATTAAGGTTGATAGTTGTAAGTAAATGGAATAGGAGTTATCCATTGAACTGTGAAATTTCTCTTCAGGAAGGGAGATTACCATCGGTATTTGGCTGAGTTTGCCACTGGCACGGACAGGAAAGAAGCAGCAGAGAATTCACTGATGGCATACAAGTCTGCAAGTAGCACAGCCATGACTGAATTACCCCCCACTCACCCCATCAGGTAAGGCATACAGCAGGCAACTGCCTTTGAAAAGTCATCCATCAATGTCCGATGTGTGTATTTGAAAATGTCATATTTTTCTTTTTATGAGTAAAACAAGATGTTTCTTGGGAAGTGCAATAGGTTTTATGCGTGTTGTAAATTTCTGAGATGCTGGGTAAGATAAAGCTATCAATTGGATGTTCTAATTCTATTTAAGTGGCACTCTATCTAAGCTGTGACTGGCGGATAGTGAAAGGGTTAGCAAATAGATTTATTTATGGATAAACGATCTAATCATTTGACTAATGGTGAGCTTATGTATTTCTATATTTATGGCATTATACTGGAGTGATACAGTAAACTCTCGATTATACGAAGTCAGTGGGACCGGAAAATTGGCACTTTGTAAAATCGAGTTTCGTAATTTCAAACCTTTTTCATAAGTCACGAAAAAATGTTCACTTTTGTTTCCTCCACCCTTTTTTGTCTTTAGTGGCCCTATTTAAATGTTTTTGGTGGTTATTCACGGTAGAATTCTTTGAAAAGCCTTTTTGTTATCGATTTATGCTGTGAAAGATCGTTAAATAATTATACCACCATAAAATTCCCATTTCTTGTACATACTTCAATATCAACGATCGCTTAAGAAATTCTCGACCAGTTTAGAAAGCGTAATCAAATAATGAATTGCAAAGTTTATAATAAGAATTTTATGTTATAAATTTGTGGTTAGGCGTGAATAGCAACTATTAAGTACGCGTAAGTTATATATTTGTTTCCAACATCCACGGAATTTTAGCGGCAGCCGGCCTAACCGCCATTCATGTCGCCCTCTATCGCTAAGTGACGAAAAAAAAAAAAAGAAAGACTAGGGTCTTAACTCGTTTCCAAAATAACCTTCGTAAGTTAATATTTCAAGTTACTCCGTATTTACAGCTGTAAGTGCTATCTTTTCAATTAGTTATTTTCATTGAGATTCAGTTATGATCATAAATTACGTAGGATATGATTATCTTCTGGCGAATATTTCTGTTTGAGTTCTCCGTCCGGCTACTGTGCTCCATCTTTGCAGACGTTGCTATGAAAGACTTAATTCTTCATCAGGACCATATTGAGAGGAGTTGAGTTGAAAAGAAGTGTTCAGAAGGCTGGTTGCAATAATTTAAAGCACAAAGCGTTATCTCCCTTCATAATTGCTGGTGATGATTTGGAGTTTATTTAATTAAGAAATTCTGCATTATTTTTCATGTTTCGTAGTCATTATTGAGAATGTTAAATCAGTAATTTTATGCTTGTAAATTTTTTTGGTCTTTGGGTCCATCAGAAGGGTATGCCTTTTCATGTGTTGCATACATGACCCGTGCGTGTTATATTAGTTACAGTTTCTTACAGCTTGCTTTTGTTTTACTTAAGTGAATCAGCATTGTATCAGCATTATATTTTTTGTGAAATTATATCAAGTTAATATCTTTTCTTGTGTTACCTGTTGTTATTCAAATAGTTTTTTATTGCAGTGCCGTACATACACTGTGTATTATTTCAATGGTGTCTTGGGCGTGACACTCAAAATGGAACTTTTTTTTGGAACAACTGCAATTTTAATCACAATTATGCATACTTAGCAGACTTATCAGAGTAGACAATGAAGATATTACATTGGATGATAGAAAGTCTTCCGAGGCAGGATCGTTCTTCCACCTTCAACCGTTTGCGTCTGCAGAAAGAAATGGGATACATTATTTCACATAACCTTAATGAAACATACAGGTACTACAAACATACACCAATGGAGCATTTGAGACATTAAATAACCGCGTTACAGTTTTTGTTTTGTTGTGTGGTTTAGTAATTGTTTGAATTTTCAGCGAAAAATACCACTATAATAGAATGATCATGTAAATGCACTAAGTGCATAGAAAAGTCAACTCTTCAAAATGTGCGAAAGTAGGCAAATGGAATGCAGCTTAGATAGGGTAAGACGGCATTGCTTCTCACCTTAATCACTTCACCATCTTGAATTTATGGCATGTGTATAATTTTTTTCAGGGAAGGTTTAGTTTAAAACTGGATGAAAGCTCAATGATAACATTTGCATCACTACCCCCATATGCTAAAATGCAATTGAATGAGGCTCCCTAGCATAAGAGGACTTCAGTTTCTGTACACAGTGGGAAAGGTTGGGGAAAGTAGGGTAAGGGAAGTTGAAGAGACTGTTAACACGTTGCGTACAGATGGCGAGAATTGTCGTCATTTTTTTTCCCGAACGTTCCGGATGGATGATGAAGATTCTCATCATTTAGATGCGTCAACCTAAACAATTTTAAAGCGTACAGTACGTATTTGTTAGTACGTTTTCAGTTGTTGTTCGTTATTCATAATGAATTGATGCATCATAACGTTTGATTGGGTAAAGTTACATTCTAAACATAAGCTTTTTAACCATGTTTAAACCAAAGGCATTACGCCTTAATAGGCACATATTTCCAATCTCAACACTCAGAATCGGCGTTCCTAGGAATTTAAATACCCCGGTACGCAACGTGTTAAGAGGGATATCTCTATTGTGCTGTGTATATTCAGAGTATTCAGTTAGATGTGAATTAGTATTGAAATCTGTAGGAGCTAAATCAGAATTTTGATCCTGGAAATTGTTAAACTATCGTAACATTTGGACTAGGCCTAAATTAAATGGTAAATGTGTATCTTCTTTCAACGTAATGGGTGTGTGTTAGTGCTATTAGTGGCCTTCGGTCATGATTGGAAAATATTTGTACGTCCATTGTTATTAGGCTGTATGCTGAGGCCAAGACTATCTTCTTTATTCTAGAACAGAGATTTCTTGATATTTAGTGGCATGGTATAGTGAAATTGTCACACAAATGTAAGGAAATTTATACTGCCTGAAAAATTTTCTAGCCAATTAATTTTGAAATGGAGCAGGTGCCAAGCAGTTATTTTTTTCTTGCTTGAAAGTTAGGCATACAAGACTGGGCAGTTGAATACCTAATTGCATCTGTAGTCCATGGCACAGCGATACTGTGGACCATAATGGTGAATTATGTTACCATATGAACATCATGAAATCCTTTGTGTGTTACTGTTGGTTATTAACTTTTATCTTTTAATTCCAGTTTCATGATACTCAACCTCTATCAGAAATTAACTTCCTGTGAATATTATTATTTTTTTATTAAGAATCCTAGACTATTTTTACCTATTTTAGCACTCCTACCCTCATAATTAAAATGTGCAGTACCAAGGCAAAACACTCTAAGCAACCGTAGCAACACCTTACTCACAGGCTGGGTGGTTGTCAACTCACCTTTGTTATGGCCTGTATTTTAAAATATTTACGTGTATTTTGTAAACCATGAATGAAGGTTAGGCAGGTTAAGTTAAATATATTGTTTCTTGTCCCTAATAGGAGTTATTGATATTTCTGATGAAGAAACATTAAATATGTTTCTAATCGCTGGAGCAAGAACTTCGTGATTTTTGGGGTACTATATTTTTAAGTTTTTTCCCTAAAGATCTAGCCTTATTTTTAATAAAACAAAGTGATGGTTAGTAATCGCGACTCTAAAGATCTTTTTACTCATAAACTGGGTGTAATGTTAATGAAAACAATCTGCTGGTGACATATCTTTCTTGTACTTAGTGGGCTATTCTGTAACTTGTGGGTACTGTTTTCCTCTCCATTAATCCTAGCCCATAAAAATGCTTAAATTGTAGCAACTGGACTGCATGAATATAGTGGAATAAATTAGGAAATTGATCATATTGTTGTCATTTTTACAACTGCTTAATCACAAAAATTATTGGAAAAAAAATTTGTGATCATACTGAGAGTAAATTAAAGTTATGAATATGCAACTCAGCAAATGAAGACCACTATGATAAACCATAGTGGTGGAATGGCAATAGGAATAAATGTAGTCTGTTAATAATTTAAAATCAGTTCTATTTCAAAAAGTCAATATTTTTGGTCTTTTAAAATAAAAATCATGGTTTTTATCAACCCTGGCTACTCATCAGTCAGTTTAAAAGCTAAATACTCACTTATATCAAAATACTATCACAAATATTCCTTTTGTCTAGCGATGTCAGTTTCCCTCTAGTGTGTTGTGTAAGTAGTTCGTCATTAAATTTATTTCCTGTGAAACAATTAGAGGCATGAGGTAATCAGTGTCTGTCATTAATACTTACCTTAAATCAAATCCTATTAGCCAGCCTTGAATTCATGTTAATATATGTAATGAAATAGTATATCATAAAGCATTGAAAATTTCTTCCAAGGACATTATAAAATACGCGGTGAATTTATGAATGAAAAGACTAATTTCATGAACGTATGAATAAGAGACTACAATGTAACTCCTTTCCTGTTAAAAATCTTAACTATATATTGTTGAATTGGTAAGTTCACTTGAGCATCTGTGGTGAAGAATTCTTAAGAATTAAATGAAGGCTGCAGGATCTGAAATGGAGAGAGGTAGCATATTTCGTGGTTGATTTGGTTGTTAGCATTTTCTCCATATGCTTTCTTTTCCTTGCTCAAGGTTATAAAATAATAGGGTAGTTTCCTTCATCAAAGAAACCGAAAGGCATTGAATTCGATTTGTTACCCACCATTACTGTATTCATAATATACAAATTATTTCGTTTTAGAAATACCGGTTTAGACGAATGGCCATGTTCCATTTTTATCCTCATTTGAAAAGGGCCAGATTGCCCATGCGATGCCACTCCACGTGACGTCACAGGGACCTAGTTTCTATAGGAGAAGATAGGAGTTATACATCGCCTGAGATTACCAATGCATGCATGAGGTGCAGAGCTCAGGGAAACATGTCTTAATAATCACCTATTAAAACTGGCTAAGGTCGGAAAGTTTTCTTCGTTTGATAAGGTTTAATAAACCTTTTTTAAGCCAAGCGCTACCAGCCAGCAAGGTACTCAGCTACCCTCTAGCATCCTGCGTCCTATCAGCGCTCAGAGCCTCGATCAAGGTCACCTCACAAGACGGGAGGGGGAACCAGAAATACGTCACACAGAGAGATTTCCTTACCCGTCGCGTTTTTGCGCGCTTGAAAATTTTCACTTTTCATTTAATCGCGAAAAATAGATATCGTCATTTAGAAATCTAAAAGCGTGAAATACGTACTCCAGGAGTAATAATCTTCCGATATAGGCAATAAAAAAATAATAGGAAACCACCCTATTGCCGTGATAGTACTGTTGTACACTTTGAGAAAAGTTCAATTCAAATGTGAGGGCCCTCACACTACAAAGTTCAATGATAACTAAGTTTACTTCTGGCCCCTTCAACTTCATTATATGTGATCAAAGGACATGCTGTAACCATATTTACCATTTACCCCATAACTCTTGAATTTTTAGTAAGTTTTCTTCTATTCTAGCACACTCCCTGGTGGGTATTGATTTTTCATTAAATTAAGGTGGCATATTTTAGATTATGAAAATTAAATCGTCAAGTGTAGATCCCCCCGCATTTTAATGGTTTTGAGAGAAGCAGACGCATAGATAACCATGAAATTTGCATGAGATATCAGCAAATTTCATTAAATAAACCTAAAGAATGTAGTAGAATTATAAAAAACAAATTGTTTCAAAATCTATCTATCAGTCTCAGCAGCAAGCTGTCCAACTTTCGTGCCTTCCGCCATATGCCTTTTAAACTTCATTTAAGGGTGAGTGAAAAGGTTTGGGATTTGGTGGTTGCCTAAACTCTACCTAAACTTCTCTTCTCTCTCTCCTTGGGTAAAAATATCTCCTTCAAAGACATGACTTTACACTCTGTAATTTAAGGAGGTGGATTACACTCCCTGGCGGAGATTCAGGAATAGTTCACACCGTTAATTCGGAGGAAGATTCTAGTTTTCATTCTAAGTATAATTCTTATTTCATTAGTGTTCGTTATGTTTACAATTTCTGATAGTCTCCACTCATTGGGATCCATTTGAATGGGAAAGATTTTGCCATAATGTGTTTTTTGTGGGCTTGGTAATGAACATCTTTTAGCTGAATGGATTGGGACATCTCCATTTACAGAATCTAAAGCATTTTACATACAACGAGACTTATTTTGCAACAGAATGTGCTGGTGCAATTGCTGATTTTCTCATTGAATTTATTCTCTGGTTTTAGTTAATTTAGTCGTATATTTTAATATTGTGTGTGAAATTTACAACCAATAGGGGACAGTATTTTTTTAAATTCAAGGTCTTGTTGGAATATTTGAGTCACCCAATTCACTGGTACAGTGGAGTTTTGTAACTTAAAATATATATTTGTTGTTTGATCATGTCCGTGGTCATACAGACACAATGGATGCATTTGGCTGAGTGTGTGTGGGAATATCTTGGTGCTGTTTGAAAATTCTATTTTCATGGCTAGGTGTCAATTGTATTCACTTAGTTTCATTCAGATGGTTGATTGTCAATAATTTGGACTCTTCTCAGTTGTGCATGCTTATGTTAGTTGTTAATTTAGTATGAAAAATGCCTTTGGCACGATTTTTTTCAGTTTCTGATGATCTAGCCATTAACACACTCAATGCGAATGCCTTGAATTCAAGGCATCCCGCGCTAGCCTAGGACGCGGATGCCTTGAATACAAGGCATCGGTCTCGTTAGGTTTCTCGGCCCGCCATCTGCCTCCGCGTCTTCTACTAGACCCTGCAATTGTGCCCAGTGTCTCAGTGTGTCTTCTCCTGTGACTGGATACATGTCGTTTGCTTGCAGCAGATTTTTTGCCTTCTTTTTATTATAATATATTTATTATAATTTTATTATAATATTTAATATTTTCTTTATTAATAGTGAAAATTTTAATGATTTTCAACTATGTATGATTGTATACGATTAAGGAAGACACAATATCTGACATTATTGCTAAATTTTTTTCCGCGTGGCGGTATGTTATGATAAATTTTCTCAGCATTGAGTGTGTTAATATGTTGATTTAATGGTATGAATCCTTGTGGAAATGCTTTTTGTAACTGCTTTTATTTTGCAATAAGCGTTTAAATTCACATTTTCTTCTCCTTTCAGGCTGGGCCTTGCTCTAAACTTCTCAGTGTTTTACTATGAGATTCTCAATTCACCTGACCGAGCTTGTCGTCTAGCAAAAGCGGCATTTGATGATGCCATTGCAGAGTTAGACACCCTCTCAGAAGAAAGTTATAAAGACTCAACCCTCATAATGCAGCTCTTGAGGGATAATCTTACTCTTTGGACATCCGATATGCAAGCCGATGGAGAAAGTGGTAAGCTACTTGGGATAATAATGTCGATGTTTTGATTCAGAAATGTTAAAATTTTGTTCTTAATCGGTAAAATTTCAAAACTAACTTTCCTCCTCTAACATTGATTAACATGGCCTCACCACGGAAATGTTGACCCACTGGTGGGTTCCATTGCAGTCTCAACCAGAGGTGGAAGGTTTGACTGAAGTGAATGTGCTAAATTAATTGTACTGCAACCTACGTTAATATTTTTCATCTACTAGATGTTGTTATCTTTAATATGGCTTACATAATTTTAAAAATGCGATCCATTGATAAATCTTGGATGCAGTTATTTTTTCCCCCGTGCATCGGTTGACAAAAATTGTCATTGGGGTATCTAGGTTTGGAGAAGCACATGTTTCATCTTCTAGTAAGAAGTGAATGTATGTGCCAAGCATTTTTGAGATACGGTACTAGTTCAGCAATTGGATGGGGAACTTGTGGGAAATGCAGAGCTAGAATATGAAAGACCTAGAGCCAGTGAAATTGTTGTTTACTGGGAATATGGATTGCTGCCATGGGAAATTGTCAAGGCATGCATTTGCTGTCAATGATTATCGATCTTAATGTCTCAGTTTGGGGATTATTGTTTTAAGTTAGATACTGCTTCATGTGCGAATAAAGAAGGATTTTGTGTGTTCAATATTGACCGTGAGCATTATGGAAATGACTATGTTATGTCATGGTGTGCAAATTAGCTGTTCTAATCATCATCCTTCTGATATATTTGTCGCTTTTCATTTTTCACTGTTGTTTTACAAATTCCAATGAATTGGCTGGGTCCCAGGAGTCATCATTTGGAAGTCACTGTTAGTGTATTCATTATTTTTTATTTTATTAATCCGTGGTGGTGAAACAATCCATTTTGGGGATCCCCTCCCTTGTTTTTTTCATGGTTACAATGTAAGTTACATCGTTACATTGAACAGGATTACGTTGAATAAGTAGTTCGTGGAGGAGAAATTTGTTTTTATTCCAGGTTTAGTGGGTGGAAAATAAGAAATGTGATAAGAAAAGTGGCTCTGTCAAATGCAACGGCTGTGGACGAAGTGATAATTTTGGCATCTATATATTTGATAGTTCTCTCCTTGCTTTGCGTGCAACATAAAGTAATTGTGAGCAAATCATAATATTTTAATGAGGCCAATTTTTAGTGTGAAGTTGTTGAGTGTGATCTAGATTCCTTATTATGAGCAGCTTCATTACTGAGTAAAGTCATGGTTTCAATGAAAGGGGTGCTGTATGCTTCCTATTGGCTATGGCGTTGAGTTGTGGATGTGTTAACTACTCGTTGGGTAGCTTCTCAGGGGCAAGAGACATCAGTAGAAGAATTTCTAACCGATATTAGAGAGTTTGGGGAAATGAAATAGTCATTCATTCACCCACTTAAGCCAATTTCACCCTTTGTATCTTTATTTCCTTCCAAGGCTGCTCTGCAGGTGGGTAGGGTGGGAGTTTCAGGGTAACAGGTTGCATGTGTTAAGGCAGTTTTATACGGGGCTCGGAATTGCGTAGGTTTTCTAAAATGGCGTGGATTGTGCGAATGCATGAACGAAATTAGAACAGGGGCTATTTTGCAGTCTCGCATCCACGCATTCTCGCATGTGTTCTAGCAATTTACCGCTTTACGCAACGCAATTACAATTGTGCCTTTGAAGGTACGTCAGATTGCACAATTCCTTGCACTGTGTAAAACGGCCTTTAGGCATGGTTACCTGGGTGCACTGAGTGTGGGTCCATGTGTAATGGGTAGGTCGGAGGGTAGAAGTTGCTGAATTGATCAAAGTGTCTTGTGCTCAGAAGTTAGAGCTGATATATTCAGATAATCTAAAAATAAAAGTATGAAAGACCGGAGGGGAAAGAAAACCTGACGATCCCAATTATTTACATACAGCAAAGCAAAAATTTTTAATCTACCTAATTTACTTGCTGAAATGATCAAAATTTGGTTAAGTAAGCATCAGCACTATCTTATTACAAATATGCCAACCGCAATCCACTAATTGTTCGTGAAAAAGTTCAAACAATTATTTATACCTCTGCATCAGGAAATCGGTTTTCTGGGAGGTGGAATTACCTCGGCGAAAGTTTCTTCCTATGGGAAAAAGTTCATAGTGTTAGTCATTTGTTTATAAGAATTAATTTGTGGAAAGTCTCAGCATTTTAGAAGTGAGCATTGATTTATGGAGCTGACCTCAGCATGGGGGAGGAAGATTTTACTTGGAGCAAATGTTTAAAAATTGGTGACTCATTTGAAAACTGAAAGAAATTGCTAATTAGCTTATTCATATTACTGGTTTATTGCGCTGTGGTGTCTTGGGGAGTTATCGAGATGCCAAATGCAAAATTAAGTACTGGGGATGGGGCTTTCTGGTATCAAGGAAGGAATCAAGCATGATTGGAATTTTTTGGTGTTTGAGTAGAAGAGAAGCAGCTGTACAATGGAAATTCCGTACTTTCATTTGATTATTTTGGTGTGTGTTCATTTGATTGGGGAGTGTAGTGGGTAAGAGTGCCAGGCTGTCGATGGGAGGGTCCTGGGTTCAAAATGCTTGTAGCCTTGAGTACATGGAATTGTGCATGATATATATATGCCTTTTGGATGTGTAATAAGGAAACCCTGTAATGGTTTGCTTGTGTGTGATCTTTTCAGGAGAGACGGAGCAGAAGGAACAGCTGCAAGATGTCGAGGACCAGGATGTGTCGTAACTGTGTTGAAGTGGCAATGGCCAGTGCACCGCTTGTGTCACCACGGTGGTCTCTTCTTCATCCTCTATGTTCATTGGGCGTGGCCATTCCGTTGTGGACTGAGGGAGGTGCCTCCCCCCCAATCCCTATGTCACCAATCCAATCACGTGTGGGGGGAGGGGGAGGATGGAGGCGAGGGTATGGTGGATGGGTGGGTGGGTGCGCATACCCGGGGAGGGAGAGTGGCTTCTTTGCATGCGTGGCGATGTCTGTTGGGTGAATGGGGGGAGGGGCCATTCTGGTGGCGTGCTCGGAAGATTGGTTTGGCAGTGTCGAGTGAATGTTGGTTGTGTGCTTGTGTTCACTTGTGTTTGCGTGCGATTGAGTTTGTGTGTCTGTGTGTGTGCATGTGTGAGTGAGAGAGAGAGATGGGTTGGATTGGGGAGCTGTGTGCGCTGCGTATGGGGAGGGGGGAGGGAGGGAGAGAGAAAGAAAGAAAGAGGGAGATAGAGAGCAGTTGTCGATTCGGGGGCCACCTCCTCCTTCCCTTCCCCTCTCCCTCTCTTTCTGACGCATTTTTCAACACCCTCTTTTGCTACTGCCGCCTCTGCCTCCCCCTATAGGTCCACTCTGTGCCCTGTGTACTTTAATTTTACCACCTTTGATGTTGACTTCTAACAAAACTTAATGACACTATTCGTGATGCAGATGTGTTTAGATGGTAAGAGTTTGTTGAATAAATTCGTATAGTTGAAATTGTTTGTCTGAATGCTCTTGGAAGCAAACTGATGCCTCTGTTGGATAATCCTGGAGCTTGAAATCTGGCAAAAATTTTAATCATAACTACTATTATGAAAATCTCAGATGATTTTTTGTTTCAAATTTTAAATAATCCTTGTGTGAACACTTGGAATTGAATGTTTTTATTGATGCATTGTTCTGTTTGCTATTCCTAGAAATCATTCCAAGTATTTGCTGTTTGTACTTCTGAGTATTATGAGCAAAATTCATTCACCTTACCCTCAATTGTGATGCTAGTTAAGTATTAACTGGTACTTAAACTAGGGTATTATGAAGAACTTAAGCT
Source organism: Ischnura elegans (assembly GCF_921293095.1). NCBI lineage: Eukaryota > Metazoa > Arthropoda > Insecta > Odonata > Coenagrionidae > Ischnura > Ischnura elegans. Next base: position 125,822,051 of record NC_060248.1, read on the forward strand.
TATGGAATTACATTTTTGCTAGGCTTGGATCATTACCCTGTTAACACATAGCCATTGCCATAGCAACTTAGTGTTACTTCAGCTTGATTGCTACCATCTGCTCATACTCGCCACCCACCTGTCTGCCCACCCATACAACAAACCAGCAAGCCACGTGTGCTGTGCAGGATTTGGTCAACAATTTGCTTCTACAACCCCTGGAATGCTCATGGGGCATCACGGCAAAGACTGACTGACCTAATTTTGTATTGTCGTAAATTGCTGGCTCTTAAAAAAACTAGAGAATGTTCTTCTTTTTAATGTATTTAGTGTTTGGAAGCAACAATTCAGGCAAAAAATAATTTTTGTCCCTTGCCCTGCTCTTCTTGTAACTGTGATGCCAGAGAAGGAAGTATCAAATAAATATGTAGCATCTCTTTGGAGGCCATGTATTTTTAATGTGTTATGGTATGATGGGTTGCAAATGTGGAAAGGGAAGTCCTCAATGGGAATGTTTTGCTTTGTGCTCATCTGCCCTTGTTGACACCCAAATTGTTAGGGTGGGGGAGCGAGAGGCTGCCGCTGGCTCTTCTGACCCCTCAAGTCATGTCCGAAGCCATCTTCTGTTGGGGGCGAGAGTGATTCAGCCGTCAAAATGTATTACACGGTATGCATCTTTTGAAAGCAATACATGTTGAGTGGGGGAAAATCCGAGTGAATTGGATGAGCTAGACCATTAACATTTGTAGTGCACAATGTGATTCCTAGAGAAAAGGCAGTGAAATATTTTATTCATCAAGAAGTATCTTTTGCTGCTGTAGAATTTGTGTGATACTTTCAAAAAGACCAAGAGAGTAGCGGCTATGCATGGTAGAGGTTATTCAGTACACTTCTGTTATTAGTGGCAGTTAATTGTTCGTTCCAAATTGTTTGCATCACTCAATTGCTCTACTCTCTTGTGCAAGTTAATAGGAGGAAATGCCATGTAATGTTGTCAGTGTGGTACAGATGTGTATGTCCTAAGGATTTAACACACAAAATTACATTATCATAACATCTTTCGGTAAATTTTGCTTTTTAATGGTGTTTTTTTTATTGTGTATGACATTGTGAGTTTTAAAACAAGTCTTCTACTTTTGTTTACATCAGGTTGCTGTGTGTAGATATAGCTGATTGTGCAAAGTAAGTAGGACCAGGGTTCTGCCAAGTGGCTAATTGATGGTCGTTGGCATAATTATCTATCCCCAGTGTCCATATCTTTCTGTCTTTTGCATGTATCAAATTTTTAATGTGGAATTGAAAGCTATTAATCTCACTGCATCTCATTTCTGTACTGTATGGAGACTATAAAGAAAATAGTTTTTATGCTTGGAATTTGGGCGAGTTCTACGTTTAAATTTAATTTTGCGCTCAACTGTGTGCATATCTTGGCAAGGTTGTTGTTCAAGAGTTTTGTGAGTAATGTACAATAAATATTTGTATAGATACAACTGCAAAATGACATGAGATAATTCTTTGCTCGATATTGCTATTTTAATCTAAATTGTTTACACTTGTTTATTGTAATTTAATAAAATTGAGAGGATCACTTGAAGAGTTCTTGGTGAGTCTTTTAGTCTAGAGATCTGGAGGTGCTTTCTTTCTTCTCGGACAGTTCATACAGATTCAAATGTGAATGAGGTAGTCTTTTCCTCATTATGGATTGTGCACATCTTCATGAGATTCGATAATTATTTAAGCTGTGCAAAATTTTGGTCCGACTCTGGACCGAAAGACCCGTACCAGTTGGGAGTAGTCTACGTCAGGTTGTCAGTGTGTTTGTTGTCGTTTTTGGTTTAAGTCACTAGCCTGTCACTAGTATGTTTTCATCTTCTTTTGTTCTTTTGCTTTAGGATAAATGGTGCCTTAGATTTGTTGCTTGGGATTGTCTTTGATTGCAAAATTGAAATGAAATAGAGCTTTTCACCATGATTATGTCCTCAATCACCACCATGGTATGGTTGTTAGTTAATGATTTTTGCTAGGCAATTAGGATTTAGTCCTCTTAGTGCATAAGTCTTAATTGTCACGAGTAGGTGGTGGTTATAGACTGCCCTGTCATATCAGAGTTGTGAGATAAAGGGAAAATTTATAGCACTAAAGGATTGGTTAGGGATGTGTAATTGAAAAATATATGCATGCAGTGCTTTTTTGGTGATAACGCGTGTTCTTGATTCTTTTGCCAAGTTAGTTATTGTGCAAAAACCTATCTCCTACTACTCGTACCTTTGTTTACTTTTCACTTATTGGCTTCTTGTTATGCATGTTCAGGTTTGCATTTACACTATCCCTGGGAAAGGAATGGCTAATTACAGTAGAAATATATGCAGTCACAATCATGTTGGAGAAAGGATGATTAGAACCAATAGTTCAGTTGAATGATCTGATGGTGCTGTGTTACCCCTCCCTCATTGAAATAGCTGATCATTGGGTAGCTCCTAATCATTTTTCGTTGAAAATAGGTGTAAATTGTCTTGTGGATATATTGTTAGGGGACCCACAGTCACCCGTATAAAGACTAAAGATTAAGATGCTAATGTATGCCATGATCCATCGCCCTCTGGTCAGTGTGACATAGTTGTTGCTGTGGTGCAGTTCTGCTCTTGATAGGTTGACTTGTGCGTGGTACTGCTAGCTATTTGTCAGAGTACCAAGCATTTACAGTATCTTTTTGACTAGGTCGCAAGGTTATTCTCAGAATAATCTTGATATTATTTTCTTATGAAATGAGCACTCCTTAGACCTACATATTCGCTGGTTAGATGGAAGCTAAATGAGAGTGAAATATTCTCATAGATGGTGTCTTGGATGATTTCTTTTAATGTGATGTGTTACCTTTTTTCTTTTCTTTGCAATGACTTAACTACACTCCCAGTATTGAGAGAAGGGTTTTTCTATGATACATATTTCGATATTAATTCAAATAGGTGACTTCAGTTTACTTATATTATTATTCTAAACTTATCCACCACAGTAATGGTTCCCTGTTTGCGTAATAGTATAAGCAGAAAGATTGGCGAACAATGATTGCTGTGAATCGGTTCATAACAGATGCAATGTGTTTCTGTGGCTGTCATATTTGGAATGATTTGTCAAGACTAACTCTCCCTCTGCTCTGTAGGTGTGAACGAGTGCCGTTGGCTTCCACTTAGGAGTCAAAATCAAGGGAACAATCATTTTAGTCTGCACCATTGGAGTGAAGGCTGCTCCGTTTATTTATAAATTTTCCTTCCTTTTTTTTTTTTAATGTAAGAATTTTACAGCAATAGAGTGATTCTATGAGCCCTGTGCACCTGGTGGCTGGAGTATGCAATTGCCTGTGGTGGCTACTTTGTGAATGAAAAATATAGTCAATACATCATCTATTACCTCAAACTCTTCATAATCAAGAAAAAGTATGTTAGATTCCCTGATGTTAACGGTTTGGATAGTGATGCTTTTGTGAGAAGTGCATGGGCCATGGATAGGCAAACATTCCATTCCCAGTTCCATAGGTCCCTTGAGGAGTTGAGTGTGTGGCGGCATGCAATTATCACATTTGTTAATCTTTGGGGAATTTTAGTTGTGCTGAAGCGGACGTCCTGGTGGAGATTAAAGTGATCACTCTTGTTAGAAAGCTGTTGGTGGTGGTGAAACAGTCTCTTACCAGAGGATTAGTTCTGGATGTGCATTTGATGAAGTGCATGTTGCTTGAAGTTCACCTCTTCAATTGGAATAATTGGCTATCTTAATGTATTACATAGTGTGTAGCACATTTTACTCTTGGTTTAGGTTTTAATGCATCCATTCTCCAGGTCTCCTGAAGTGTCTGTTGCCTCAACCTGTTTTCTTGCAGCAGTATTATTGATAACCCCTGCAGGTGGGGGATAGAGAATACACCTGCAGCATCCCTGCTTGTCGTAGAAGGCGACTAATGGGGTGAAGGGTTAACATAGTGAAAGAAAAGTTGCTTCACTCCTTAATTAGATTTGTGTTTCCTGTGCGGTATGTTGATAATTTTTTTGGTAATGAGTGAAAGGACAACTTCCTGGCAAAACCTGACATGGTTAGGGAAATGCAGATATCTCAGAACATGAATATGTGGTAGGCAATATTAAGTTCTCACATGTTGATAATGTGGTACTTGTGGTAATGTGGAGGAAGGTGTCAATTGCTGGCAATGTTGTACTTTGCCTATTAGTGCAGTTGGGCTTCCATTAACAAAATAACTATAGCTAATCAGAATATTATTAATATTACAAGGACCAGACATTCCTTCCCATTCCTGTGGAACGATGTTCGGTATATGTAAGAACCGATGTGACTAATCAGTGACTTAAAAGCAAATGTTCCAAATTATTTCAGTCTTCTGTTTAATTATTGTTCTTCAGTGTGCTTTCTGACTGCACGATATGAATGCCAATTGGATATGGTGTTATTTTTGTGTAGCACACTGATAAAACGTACGAAGCTCTTGAGCACTCACAACAGTAATTTAAACCATAAGGAGGTGCAACTGTGAAAACAATGAGTTTAATGAGAGGATGACAAATATTCTATGGGCAAGCTGAAATACAACTGGATAAAGAAGTATATTTACATGAAGATGTTATGTAGCTGCAAACTCATCATGAGATCTAATTATTTTTTTATGATACCTGGAGAAGCTTCAATGAAGCAGTGCCTCTAAGCTGTTACTTTTAAACCCAATAATAAATATTTTATCTAGGTAAGATGGAGACTTGAACTTGAGTATAGTAGCGCTGAAACTTCATGCATTACTAGAGTATTTCCTATTATTAGGAAAAGGAAATAACTTGGCATGGCAAGTTTTGTGTTCTCTTATGGTGCAATAATTGACGAGCGAGTACTAACACAATCAGTACATGAAAAAAAAACTTCTTAGTCTGAGGAAAGAGATGGAATGAAAAGGTTAGGAAAGAATTTCACAGATTTCAAATATTGGGAATGGATATTACTTAAAAGGCCTTGATTTGCTGCCACTGAACAAGTGTATTCTTGGGAGGGGTCATCACTGCACTGGCATGAAGGAAATTTGAGACCCATTGCCTGCTAGGAATGAACATTAGATAGTGAACCTGATGGTCTGAGTTGAAGGAAATGAATTTTGTGAACCTAACACAGGGAAGATTGAAGTATGCATATACATGTAAATTGATGTAAAAGGAAATTTGCATTGTTGTAGCAATACAGAGTAGTACTGAGAAGTGATTGTAAGAAATAGTACGTTAAAGCTGGATTGAAGTGTAATGATTATATAAATTTGTGACAGAGTACCATGGAGGGTGGGTTGTTAGTAAACCTTTCATTTATGGTAGTCATGTTTTACAGGCCATAGATGATATTCTTTGCCTTTAAAAATTATCATAAGGCTGAATCCTTGAAATGTCCCCCACTTACCTGTGGGCTGTTATGTACCACCATAAACATCACCTTGCACAAGCAGAGCCAATACATATTTCATGCACATTTGATATGTGCAAAACTAATTAACAAAGTGCTCTGCCGTAGGATTGATAAGAAAGGTTTGTTTGGTGTAACTAAGACAATTTTGTTTTCAGGAGGGGAGCAGACCGCACCACCTTAATTTTACTTTACCGCACACTGGTGCGGTCGAAATTAGACTACGGCTCATTCGTGTATGCGTCCGCTCGCGAGACGTATTTGAAAGCACTTAATTCAGTGCACAACGCAGGTCTGCGACTATGCACTGGGGCGTTTAGGACCAGCCCGATTCCCAGTATATATACCGACGCAGGCGAGCCGCCTCTATGCTACCGAAGGACCTGGCTTCTTTGTAGCTACGTTTCCAAAATTTTAGCAATGACGAGTCACCCATGTTATAGTTTACTTTTTAAACCCCGTTTTATTAATGTTTTTAACCGAAGGACTAAAGCAACCAGACCAGTAAGCGTTCGTTTTAACGATTTTATTCGCGGATGCGAATTCACGCTACCTGAAGTGTATCCTGTTTCATTCTCGGAACACCCCCCTTGGATCACTCCCACTCCGGTGGTGAATATTCTTTCACGATCTCGACCGAAGTCTTCCACAACTCCCTCGGAGTACCAGCGTTTGTTTGCCATGTTCCGATGGAATCACCCCAACCTTACCCCCGTTTACACTGACGGTTCGAAAGATAACTCTGCTTGTGCATGTGCAGTGTTCTCCCCTATCCACGGGAACATCAGAGCAAAGCTTCACCCGATGTGCAGTGTACACACGGCGGAGCTTTATGCCATAAGGACAGCTCTAGAAGCCCTAGGTGACCACGGCGGCTCCTTTGTCATATGCACTGACTCCAGGAGCTCGCTACAAGTCATCTCTGGCTTCTCACCCGTGCACCCGATCGTGCAAGAAATACACTCTCTCCTGCTGACCCTTTCGAGAAAGGGTTTGAATATCCATTTTCTGTGGGTACCGGGACATGAGGGGATAGCCGGGAATGAGATAGCAGACGCTATGACCAAGGAAGCTCTGAATAACGAAGTTCTTGTCTCAACGCTGGTTCCCCACGAGGACTTACGAGCATCTCTAAGAAACGTGGTATTTGGAAAATGGAGGGAGTCATGGAGGATCCTAAATAACAACAAGCTCCGTGGCATCAAGGACATGGTAGCAGCGTGGCCCTCCTCAGCTCGTAGTAATCGGAGAGAGGAAGTAGTACTTACACGATTGAGGATAGGGCACAGCCCCCTGACCCATGCGTATCTCTTTACTGAAGAGAAGGAACCTCCCTAATGTGGGGATTGTAAATGTCCATTAAGTATTAGACACATCATGCTAGATTGTGTTAAGTACCGCGAAGCGCGAAGACGAAATAATCTAGGGGGAGACCTAAAAACCCTTTTAGGAGACCACCCTACCAACTTAATCTGTACATTTCGGTTTCTCAGAGAAATAAACATTTTTAATAAAGTCTAATTATGTACACTTTCAACGAAGACATCAGATGCAGTAGATTACTTTATACATAACTTTTGTAATTAAATAGCACAGTAGTGGTGCAAAATGACCTTGCCGTCGACGCACCCTAAATCCAAATACTACTACTACTATGTTTTCAGGAAATTCCTATGCAGAATTAGGTAGGATATTGTTCAATTGTGAAATGCTGGCCGATAGTACCTTAATCTACTTTAGGTCCTTGAAACAGGGTTTCATATTTATAAATTGCAAAATCAATTTTACTTCTGATCTCTGGCACCATTTCTCCTACAAACCCTCACTCCTGTACCAAGAGCTGCTAATTTGATGCTGAGCACCATCATAATGGAGATATACACTACATGAGAAATATTGCCACCAACAGCTCAAGAAAACCCTCATAATTCCCCGTGTACCAAACTTATTGCTGAAAGAGGGAGGAAAATATGGAGTAGCTTGTAATACCTTGCCCTAACAACAACGCTAATAAATAAGGGCAGGGACTGAGAGAGATTGAGCACAAAAATCATTAAGCATATTTTATTTGCAGTCGATTCATAGGTTGTAGGGTGGGATGTTTACATTAAAAACATGCAGAAAAGGGCTAGTCCGTGCAAGTCCAAAAATATCTAGAAATGACCTTCAGGAAGTGCCTCTGTGGAGGAGAGCAGAGATCCTGTCTCCCTCCCTCCATTACAACACTATTCAAGAAAAAGCACAGGGAAACCACTTGTGCAAGAATGGCATTACTTGAATTTTTTGGGACCCATGACCCCAATCCGTAAAACTTGATACAGATACAAAAGTTAACATTCAGTTTATCCTCAAAATGGATTATTATTTTTTTTTTAAAGTGATATTTCTGACGACTGTGTGTTATATCGCAACATGCATTTGTCTTTTTATATTTTTATTTCCTTCATTATTACTTTTAAACCCTCTTTATCAAGTCACCACAGGGTAGGCGGTGTATTGATACAACATTCAGTTTCCATTGAATATCACTTAAAAAGGTTAGTGGGGTCAACTTAGACAAAGTTGGTGTTTTAAAAATTGAATATAATAATACACAAGGCAGTTGAATATTTTACATGAATACCCTAACTTGGGGTAACTTTATTATGTCAATTTTCAAATTCAACCACCTACCACTTCACAACCCAGTAACTTTAAAACAAAAAAAGAAAAGCACCAAAAATAGGGGTTTGTCGTTAAACTTTCATTTTACATAAAACATTTTCATTGAACATGTGCATAAATTATAATTTTTTAAGAGGGTGGCTTTTGTTACTCCCTAATGTAACAAAAACCACAATTTTAAATCAACGGCTGGCTTATGTTAGATTAAATGTGGGTAAAAAACATACTATGTACATTTTAGTTGTTTTATTGATTAAAGCTGTTTTAAAGTTTTCAATTTCAAAGAAAAAAATGCATTAAAAGCGTATGCATGCCTATCCCTAGAAGTGCACACTTCACGCACTACACACTGGGGTCCGGCGGCCCTCAGGCTATTTTTAAATATTTTTTCTATAACACAAAGCATGCAAATTACTGTGACTCTCACACTTCGTAAAACACGAAAAGGAATTTAAATTGGGGTGAGCTACCCATAATTCGCTTTTTGAAAAAGGAACAAAGTAGAAAAAATTTGTGTGAGTGTGCACTTCTGGGGCTATAAAATAATCAATATTTAAGAATAAATGGAAAAGTGTGATGGTTTGTTGTTATTTTTATAGGGGTGACAATAGTGATTATATGAAAGACCTTAATGTCCGTCACATCATCAACATGAGGGAAAACATAATTCTGCACTCTTTCTAAAACTTTTACTGAGAGTTTTCTCTTCAGGATTGGTCTTGAGTATGAGCATAGAACTGTTTATTCACTTGTTTTTTTGTGTTCCTGCTAAATGTAAGTTCCACAATTACCTACATGCAAAATTGGCCTCGGAACTGTAGAAAGGAAAATACTCAAATGGCCGTATTATTATCCTTTTTACGTCTTAGCACTTTCAGCCTCGTGTTGTAAGTGCATTTGGTTTTTCCTTCAGCACGCAGAAAATACCTGTACGTGTGGTTTCCTCGTCCCCTTGCTGATCCCCGACGACGCTCCCCTCGGAGCAATTTTATTCTCCCGGAAGATTGTAGCCATCTGTAGGTGAGTGAATGTGTGACTGCTTATTGAGTGCGTGTGTTTTCACAATTAACCAGCTATCCCTAACAGGCCCATCCTGTGAAGATTCCCGGTTTTTTGTGGAGCGAGAATCCTTAGTGGAGGTCCCTACAGCCCCCACGAAGGATCTTGTTGTGTATGGGCTTTCCGGTTGATAGGCTGGTGTTTGGTCCCTGCGGTGAATTTCTCCCCCTTCCCGCACACCAACACAGTGAAAAATCTTGACTTGCAAGGTGGACGAGCAGTGGGAGAATTATACGGCCATTGGAATATTTTCCTTTCTCCACATTTACAAACGTATCTGGTTTTGCGCAAAACAATTTCTCGAATCCATCTTCAATCATTAATCATATAATGTAATAATGTCTCGTATTACACGTAATAATTGAATCTTAACGGTAATTGAAGTTTTCCTGCACTCGATCCACATTCCCCTGATAGGGCTTCAATAAACCTACAGCAAGAGGAAAAGCACCATCCCCCACAAGGTGGTATTGGGGAGGTATATCACCGCCTGTCAGTTTGTCCCACAGGGAACTTCCACGCAGGACCCACGAGTCATTTACCCTATCCGGGAAGCCAACGTGGGTATAGATGAACCTAAAAGCATAACATTCCATCTGAAGAACGGACAAACAAAGAAAGATTCGGTTCCAGAAAATGCCAATGCTTTCCAGTATCGACGGCTATGCCGTATGTACTCGGCCCAGGGGTAAGCCGGGACTCAAATCCGAGCGAGATTTAACGTGGGCTCTTGCTCTTGGCGTCGGGTATCAATGATAGCACATACTTAGCATTTTAATAAAAAGAAAAAGGAATTCTACCTTTGGAAGTTGCTATGGCACCGGAAACCCTCGGTGATGCGGGAGGCATGAGAAGGCTGGGGTCGGGCGGCGGCTACGGACAGACTGGCAAATACTGGGCTAGCTGCAGATAGAGCGCGAGTAATTTCCCGGGGGGGGAAGGGAATGTGAACTCGGAATTTCGCAAGTACGGAAAATTGTCGCCCTCCTGTAGGGCCTGAGAGCAAGGAACGAAGAGAGTGAAAGCAAAAAACAAGAGAGCCTGTGAGGCGGGTGCTGACAAGCCAAGCAGGCGCGAGACAAAAGTTATAAGAAAAATCACGACGTGCACAATCACGCCTTACCTGAACAGAACTTCACCCCGAAGTGTGGTCTATTCTTCAAGATTTACTTTTATAGTGTCTCTCGAATGACGTAGAGACGTTCGAAAAGCCAAGGTTCCGCGTATCTCGCGGAAACACATCTTTCAAACTAAACCCTTCTTTCGAAAGGTTAAAACCCGCGAGCGTTCTATTAATTGTATTTATTTCTTATTTTCCAACCGTTCGGCCATCGCCTTCCTTCTCCATTCTCCCGGATTATTTAATTATTGAAGGAGTTGCTCACATACAGCATTTCTGCCAATTTATGGTGACGCAATAACAAACATGAAATTTTAACATAAAAAATCTGAACAAAGAGTACAGGCATAAGATAGTAAAGAACAAAATAGAAGGAACGAGGAAAGGGAGGTGGAGATGGAGGTTTATTTATTAGCCGAGGAATGGGACATGGCGAGTTTGACAAATAAGTTTAATGGCAGAAAAAACGGATCAATATTGTCTGGTAATGAGTTGAGCAGGGAGAAAAAGCGGTGTTGGAGTGAGCGCTTAACCAGGGATAGTCTAGGGATCGGCGTATGGAGTAAGGAATGTGTACGAGTGGGTCGGCAAGACACTCTGAAATAAATGGATGAAAGCAAATCAGGACAATCAATGTGTGAATTTAGAATATTGTAAAAAAGTTTTAAATCTGTTTTAATCCTTTGTTGGCAGAGATCAGTGATTGATAGAAAAGATAGGAGTGAGCTGGTGGACATGTCACGTAAGTGGGGAACTCTGTGTCTCACGATTCTGGCGAAGAAGCAGGTCATACTGTCAAGAGAGGTGAGGTTAGAGGGAGCTGCAATGGACCATATGGGAGAGCAATATCCGGCGACTGGAAGGATAAATGCCGAAAAGTGTGATTTTAGAGCTGTGGGATCGGTTATTTCTGTGTAGCGGTAGAGGAGACCTAAAAGTGACATAGCTTTGCTCTTGGTTAAATAAATGTGTTCCGAGAAGTTAAGTTTAGTGGCAGTTATGACGCCTAAATCCTTCACAGCCGAAACACGTTGAAGATGCTCGGAATTAATTGAATATTGAAAAGTAGAAGGGGATTTTTTAAAGAGAAATCGAAAGGGATTTCCTTTACCGAAATTTAAGTGTAGCTTCCAACTATTGCTCCATTTTGCCGTCACGTTTAAAGAATTTTGAAGTACTATGCAGTCCGAGGTAGTTTGAATTTGCTTAAATAGTTTACAGTCGTCCGCGTAAAAAGAGTATGTGTCTGGGATGGAGGCAAAAGTGTGGCTAGATCATCGATGAAGAGGCTAAATAAATATAGCCCCAGGACACTACCTTGAGGAACTCCTGGTGTTACCGGGGACCAGTTAGAGGAGGTACCAGAAAGTATAACTCTTTGGAATCTATTTGTAAGAAAGGATATGAGGAGATTGAGAAAGGTTCCATGCACGTTGAATCGTTGACTAAGCTTGTTAAAGAGGAGGGTATGGTCGAGTGAATCGAAGGCTCTGGAGAAATCAAGGAATATGGCGTCGAGTTGAGAATTTTATGCTATTGAGTTGACAGCATGGTGATGGAATACAGATAGGTTAGTAAGAAAGGAACGATTAGGAAGGAAACCATGCTGATTGTTCGATAGGCTATGGGATGTAAAGTAATGTTATGTCCTATTTTATGACAAACAGGACTCTTTGCGCACCGTCCTCCACCTCGCAAATAGCCCTGTCCTTCGCGAAATATTCTGTAAATGGTCTCCGAATTTCGGGCCATTACAATACTCCCTCCTTTCGCGAAATCGAGCAGCCTCCGACGAGGCTATTCGCATTTTATGTGCGCGTATGAGACTTCTTGTTCTCAGGTAGGTCTCCCTTTTTTATTTTATTCATACTCATTCCTCTCGTGGAAATTTACAAAACAGTGAAAGAAGAAGGAAAGTACAAATAAATAGAAATATGGGTTTCAATAGGTTTCCGCAAAAAGGACAGCAAAAGATGTATCATTCATGAGAAAGGGCAGAGGAAAATTCACAAAAAATACAAGTCGCTGTCCCATAAAAGTTATCATATATTTAATGTATAAAAAAGTATCCCCAAAATCACATAACACACGTTCGTCCACAAAAACAAAAAAAATTATAAAGAAATAAAATGTTCACTTGTCGCGACACAATATCCATGGGCAACGGCACTAGTCCCTTTCCACACGGAGGGGGTGGCACAGATATACGCTGAGGTCGGGCGCCCCGGGCAGCCGGCCGAAGGGCAGCACAACCTCCGTTTCCTCATCATCACCTGTTATGACGGCCAGCATCCTGGCCGTCGTCGACTACTCAGCACACAGACGGGCTCTTCAGTCGCTTGGTCTTCGGACAGCAAAAAACACGGAAAGAGTAGCACGAAGTGACCGCGCCGTAGGCGCGAACTTGTCAGCTGTACCGGTGAGATATTTCTCACCCCAACCAGCCAGTTAACAAATGAAGACAATAAATGGCGTGCGTGTATCGTTGTCGGTGTAGTGATTTGTTCGCGAGAGAGAAACTTAAAATTAGACTAAACATTGACGATTACACTGTAATCTGAACAATAATATTTTACATGGCATTACATTAAGAAAGTGATGAGTACAATGTTCACATAGATTTTTTTTTCTCCTGCAGTGGTTTAATTCTTTTATGTTTTTTTATTATATTTTTTGTAAACATATATATTTTTTTTCGATTTTTTATAGTACAATATGTACTATCTTTTGTCCTTTTTTTTTTTGATTGGATATAATTTTTTTCTTTATTATTTATTTTTTTTTGATGTTTTTTGTATAATAGTTAATATATATATATTTTTTTTCAGGATTATTTTTTTTACCACTGCGGTATATATATATATATTTTTTTTTGGACATATGCATACTAGAGTTTTATGAGGAGAGCCAGTTATGGACAGTTGGCTGTGGAACAAAAAGATTTAAATGCAGTTTCGGAATAAGTTGATAATTAGTTAAAGTACTTAAAAATTAGTAATAGATGACGGTCTAAAGCTATAAGATTTGGAAGAAGATAGGAAAGACTCATAGAAGAGTGATTTGGTGAGGCAGTGTATACTTTGTCGGGATACTTGGGTCGTAATCCCATATGTCTGTAAGTAGTGTGTTATTCGTGCCCTGCAGCCTGGACTTAAAATTATTTACAAGGGCGGAAATGAAGTCGTTCATAGTGGGAATGTTGTGAGCGGAGAGGACGTCGGACATACGAATGAGTCGACTGATACGGAGAAGGTGCCGGAGAGACTTATTTTGGAAAGTTTCCAGTTTCTGACGGATGCTCTTATTTTTCGCATAGATCTCACACGCGTATAGTACAATTGGGCGGACAATTGATTTATACAATCTGGCTATTGACTGATGGGAAAGGGGAGAGGTGGGGGAGCAGAGGCAAGAAATTGCCTGTCGGACTCCGATGGCTTTGGAGATAACGGATCGTAGGTGGTGGGTAAAGGTAAGCTTGCCGTCAAGAATGACGCCGAGAAATTTGTGCGTGGTAGCTCTTGGAATCTTCAGTTTGTTGATGTGTAGTGTGGTTTGCGGGAAGTGTTTTTGTCGACGTGAGAAGTGTAGATGAGTGCTTTTCGTTGCGTTTATTCTGATTTTCCAGGTTTTTGTCCAAGTATGAATAAGGTTTAAGTGTCTGTTGAGTTTCCTGATGTTTGCGTCTCCTGTACGAGACGACGCTGCGATGGCAGTGTCGTCAGCGTACATGTGTAGTGATGTTTTAGGTGTACTTGGCATGTCGTTGACGTATAGTGTGAATAGCAGCGGACTCAGCAATGAGCCCTGTGGAACGCCAGCTTCCATAGGCCTAAGGGAAGAGTTGACCATGCCTTCGGCGACACAGAATTTTCTATTAAGGAGGTAGTCGGCGAGGAAATGAATGTCGGAGGGAGGGAATTGGAGAAGGTTTAGTTTATAGAGGAGAACCTTGTGCCATACTCTATCAAATGCACGCGCGACGTCAAGAAATACCGCGTCCGTCGTGTGTCCTCGATTGTATGCATGGCTTATTTTTTCCACCAATCTCAGGATTTGGTGAGTAGCCGACATCTTTCGTCGAAAACCGAGTTGGTCTGGACGAACTATTTTTTTCTGAGTGACAAAGGATTCCAGTCTTGCCAGGATAAGAGCTTCAAATACTTTGGATAAATTTGACAGCAGGGAAATAGGTCGGCTGTTGCCTGGGATTTTTGGATCTTTTCCAGTTTTTGGAATTAGGATTACTCTCGCGTGTTTCCATTTTGAGGGAAAATGGGAGAGGGAGTAGATGTGATTGAAGAGATCAGAAAGGAGAGCATTGAAGTGGTTGCTGCGGCTGGCATCTCAATTGGAGGTTATTTATTTGATCTAGGCCGGGGGCCTTTTTGGCAGGGAGAGTGGCAAGAATAGTACGGACAGATGAAGGGGAGGAAATCAAAATGTTATTGTCAGTTGCTGGAAGGCGATCACAAAACCAATTTACTTTGAATTCAATGGGAGAACGTGTGGAATCTAATGAAGTGACTGTTTGTAAGTGATCGGCTTGGATTTCTACTTTAACTTCAGGATCAAAGATTAGACCTTGGTCTGTGGAGATTGGAACGTGTGGATTTTTTTGTTTATTTTTTAGGCCTTTGATAGTTCTCCAGATTGGGAAAGAATCGTGGAATGAGTTGTCAGAGTTTTCTGGTTTTTGGTTTTCAAAAGTTAGTTTGGAGATATGATTTTCCCAGTGTTGTTGATTGAGTTTAACTATGGACGTTTTGACTGAGTTGGCAAGTTTGTTATATGCTGCTTTGTCAATTTTGCTTCGGTACTGTTGCCAGACACGACGAGCGGTGTTGCGGCGTTTGATAAGTGACACTAGGTACTCAGGGAATCTGCGGGATTTATGAACACGGGCAGGAAAGGACTTGGTGGCGCGCTCTTTGGCGGAGGTGAGGGCGGAGGTAATGAATTCAGTTCGATTCTCGATTGCTTCGGGGGAGGGGTCGGAGATGAGAAGTTCGTTTTCGAGAGATTGGTCGAGAACTGAGAGGAATTTGTCCCAGTCGGTAACAGCAACAGAACGAGGCGGAGAAATTAATTTAGAGAGAGAGAGAGTGAGAAGAATAAAGGCATATGATCAGAAGTGAAAGAATAAACTATTGACGGATGGAAAAGAAAAGGAAGGTTGAAAGAAATACCGAAATCTATTACGTCACACGAGCGTGGGGCGTAATGAGATGGTTGTAAAGGAGCGAGAATTGCAAAATCCTTTTTACGGATGAAAGAATAGAGAGTTTTGCCGTTCGCATTCGTTTTGTTGCTATTCCAACTGGGGTGTTTGCAATTCCAGTCACCGAAGAACAGCCCATTAGGACTAGTAGAAAACAGGCGCTCAAGAGACTCAATGGTGATTCTTTTGCTTGGCATGTGGTAGACAGAGTAGATGTTAATGGGACCGGCTTTAGTGTTGATTTTGACTCCAAGAGCTTCGAAGACTTCGGGGTTGGGAGAATTGAGAAGGGAATGGGTTAGGTTTTTGCTGACTAAAACTGACACTCCACCGCCCCTGGTGTTGCGGTCCAATCTGTATATGTGATAGTGTGGTGAATGAAAAGAATTATGCGGTTTCAAGTGAGTTTCTTGCAAAAGGATAATGTCTATGTTGTTGTCGACGGCATATTGAAAGAGTTCGTGTTTTTTATTCAATATGCCGTTGCAGTTCCAAGAAATGACTTTAAGCTCGTTGGGTTGCGTGGTGTGTGTATTCATTGTGTGGTTTGGAGAAGCATCAGTTCCTTGAGAAGAAATATTTTCTTCTCATTGTCAGTGGCGAGGGCGGAAAGTTTTGCAGTGATTGCAGTAAACCACGTGAGTAGGTCACTGCTCTCATTTGCGGTCGGTGGGGTAGGAGCGGAAGGTTGAGGCTGCGGAATAATGGAAGGAAATTGGTTGCTAGAGGTGACAGCGGCGGCGAACGAATGAGGGAGAGCAGGAGGAGGAGTGGAGCTTTGGTTTACGGTTGTCTTGCGGCGCGCGTGGAAGGCAGCCTTGGCTTCCTTGTGTTTCACGCAGCCGAGGTAGGTGGCAGGATGCTCGCCGTCACACAATGCGCATTTGGCAGGTACGGAATCTGGCTTGGTGCACTCGCGCCAGAAATGATTTTCCGCGCATCTGTGGCATCGAGGTTGCATAGAGCAGTGATTTTTGGAGTGCCCAAATCCCTGACATCGATGGCATTGCAGGGGCTTGGCGGGTTTTTTATAGTCACTGATTGTGACACTCAGCCCTGTGACATATTTGATGTCCATGAAAAGAGTGACGTTAATGGAAGGATCTGTGGTGACATGGCAAACGTTAGTGTTGTAGCGGGCCACTGCATTGTGGCCTTTTTGCCGCTGTGAAACAGAGGGTCTGGTGGAGGTAATGCGGGTAACGGACAGGACGGGAAAGCCTTGGTTTTGCAAATCTTTTAAGATTCGCGCGTCTGACACAGATGGAAAAACACCACGAAGGGCGAATTCCCGGCGTTTATTTTCTGCAAGCTGGTAGGTGGTGAATGGAATTTGCAGTTCAGTCAGGGCCGATTTTGTGTTATTGAAGTCCTCTACAGAGTGACATTTAATAATCGCCGAATTTAAACCGGACGCGTGAGAGATCGGTGGCGAGGAGCAGACTGAGATGATGCTATTGTGAATTTCCGGCCATTTTGCCGTATCAGCGACTCGTATGGGAGGGATCTTGGGGCGCTTTGGCGCAGGAGGTAGATCGGATTGACTCGTGGAAGGACGCGGACCTGAAGGATCGTTGTCAATAGTTGGCTCAGTAGAGCGGATGGAGTACTGATTAGAAATTGGAGTGGGAGCGACTTCTGAAGTGGAAGCGGTAGCTACGGAAATGGAAGCCGAAGTGGCTTCGTTTTCATCGGAGGAAAGCAGTTGGTATCTATTGGTTATAGTTAACGGAGTATTAGCTGGAGTTTCTGTTTTGTTTTTCTTTTGATTTTTGCTGCGGGTGACAGCAGGGGAAATTACGGTGGAATTGTCCAGGCTGTTACAGGGGGCAATTTTTTCCTGAGACTGACTGGTCAGGGGAGCTTTGTTTGAAGCGACAGGAGTTACGGATGTAACTTTGGCTTGGCTTGTCTTGCGGGAGGTGAATTGAGTGGCTGAATGAGCATGCGTGATAGGGCATGGCGCCGGCGTTTTGGAAGTGATCTTGGGAGGAGCTGCTTCGTTGGCTGAGGAATGCTGGACGGCTGCCTTTTCTTTCCCATCGGCTATGCGCCGAAGCTTCGTGATGGTCCCCTTAAGGACCGCAGCGGCCTCAGTCCCATACAAGGCTGACAGTCGCTGGATGTCCGCGATGAGGTCAGTCGTACCGTTGTCATCCGGCGCCGCCGACTCCGGCAGGGAGCCAGCGGCGACGGAGTTGGCCGCCATAGCGGCCTTTTTGGCGTTAAGAGGGCAGGAAGGGGGCCTAATACCCTGACGTGGGGACCCGGCCGTTTCCCCCGGGCGGTGCTATGAGCGATACTAGCGGCTCAGAATGCCCGGGGTAGCGGCCGAGAACGACCGGGGATGGTCACCTTGTGCAAGGGGGCGACACCCGGAGGTGAGAACCGCAGTGGCCGAGCTTGAAATTAGGAACAAACTCGGCCAGCCGCGGCCCCCCGGTTGGTCCCTAAAGATGACGGAAGGGAATATGAAGAATCGGCAGTCGCTTGTTGATGTTTGCCGACGAAGTCCAAAATTGGCCCTCTTTAGGTCCTCGGATCCTGAGTTGGTGGCGTTTCCTTCCCGTACGCTGACGCGGGTCCAATGGAAAGGCTTCCTCGCTTGCCGGGGTTTGGCCGGACAACGCTGAGAGCGTCCTCGACGGTCCGGGCGGCGGATGCCGTGCCACAAGCGGTGACGCGTGTCCCTCGATGCCGATGAGGTCCCTCGTTGGCGGCGTGCCGCGTCGAAGTGACCAAGGCTTGACCAAGCAGAGGAGAATAATCAAGTAAGCTTTGGAGCACCCCAACAAGTTAGCAATTGGAAAATCATTCGAAAATGAGCGATGTCTCACGGAAAGAGTTTCGTATCTGAGGTAGAAGACTGGGCCGCTGAGGTTGCACCTCTCATGGCGTTCCATTGGTCGGGCGGCATACCCCAGATCCTCCCTCCATTGATACGGGTCGGCCTCCCAGGGTAGTCCGTAGACCACCACCCAGTACGCCTTCCAAATCTCGGCCGCCCTCCACAACATCTCCGTCGTTTCAGCCGTGGGCATTATAACTATTAATAGTACAGTGGTACCTTGAGATACGAATTTAATTCGTTCTGTGATTATCGTCGTATGTCAAAAAATCTTATCTCAAAGCAATTTTTCCCACTTAAAATAATGTAATATGCATTAATGCGTTCTAGCGATATGAAAATAAACCAAAACACAGTTAAATTACATATAATATACACAATTTGTATAGAAATAAACGATTAATAAAATTTTTTATTAATTAATTTATTAATATATTAATTAGCAACACTAAATGTTTATTAATCATCACTTTAACGTCGGGCCTTTCTGGCCTCACTTTCCCGACTTTAACTGCGTGGCAAATGTTTGTTTATGTGATGTTTGCCGGCGGGTCTACATTAGCATCGAAATCATATTGTGACCGCTGTTGCTTCTCTAAATAACAATCCCTCAATAAATTATGCAGGCAGCATGCTATTATTATCAGTGTTTCGCATATTTAAGGAGTAATCGATGTTGGTGGATAACACACAAGTAACACATGACTTAGAAGCCCAAATGCCTTTCTCGTTACTCTACGATCAAGAGTTATCCTGTAATTTAATATAGTTTTTGCTCTGTCCGCCCGAGATGTTACTTTTTATATGGCTTCATTATGTGTTTGTGTAATTTAAACGCTTCATCTCCAACGATAACATGGGGCAAAAGCTTATGACACACTTATGTCTTTCATCTGGCGGGAAAATTTTCCAGATAGAACTGTTTGATTTATAGAATATGCCACTGTCCCCTTCTTTTCCATATGATCCGGCATCTCTGGCCATAAACTTACAAAAGAAAGATTGTTTCTTTACTGGTCTTATTGCATCATGCAGGAAAAGCATTCCGTCACGACTATTTAGAAGGGAATTAATTTCTTCCGAGAGTGCTTGCACATTCAAGGAAGGTGGTGTATTGCCGATGTCCCTTAGTCTATAAGAGCCCTGGACACTTGTTCCCAAGGTACACATTCCCTAATTTCATCATCCTCACATTCACGCTCGTAAGCGCGTAGCACAAAATTCAAGTAGATTCAAAAATTTTCGCGCACACGAGGACCACTCGCTCCGCTCTTCCCATCGGAGTCGATTACATTCGGCATAGTTCAAAAGTCCGCACCACGAGGCTTCAGCTAGGTATGGAGTGGAAGGTTCATTCTTATGATTTGCTTGCTCCAATACTAGGGACTTTACACCATATGTTGTCTTTAATTTAAAAATACACTTTCCGATGGGGATTTTATGAGGCACAACGTCACTGTAGAAATAAGAGGCGATAAGATTTTCATTCTTCACCAGCTCACACCAGTCCGTATATTCTAATTTGACGCAAGAACCACCAACCTTGCCAATCGTGATGAAAAGAGGGCAGGTCCTCACGTCAACTCCAAGTGTAACTCTCTTTGAATTGCTACAATTCACTTTATATGAGCATTCCAGTAGGGCCTGAAGATCAGGACGACGATTCTTCATTGTGTTGAAGCACACTACGTTGTCGTTGGAAACATTTATTGTTATGCCCCGCACTTTACATACCCTCTTCTCAAAGGCAGCGTCAGACTTGGAACGGACTACATATGCCTAGTTTTTAGGACCTCCTGATACGAACTCTGATATATAGCACCTATCTTAAAGGGGGGAGATCTCGTATGTCATATCCCCCGGAAAATCACCTACAGAAGGTGACCATTCCCCAGGACGCTGAGTGAAGATCACAGAGTCGGTATCATGGTAGAGTGTGCGCCTGTCTAATTTTTCCAAGTAACTATACAGCTCAAGTCGAGCATGTGCCGTGGTATAATTTGCGAGCACTACGTTGCTGCTTTGTGCGGGTGAAATGACTTCGTCGACCTCCTCCCAGTGAGCGTAGACGACTTCGTCATTGACCTCGATCACCCTTGACACCTCAGTATTTGGGCTTGTGAGTAATGAATACAGTTCATCGATCTTTCTGATGACACCGGTGCGAGAAAGATTCTCCCTCTGCCCAAACTTTCCCCAAAAGCTGTTCAACATGAGTTTTGAAAGGGAGCGTCTTCCGCCGTTAAATTCGATGTTATCACCGTCCAAGGCGATTCCTTCTCTCTCGTGAAACTATTTAAGGTATCTTCTTTTCTTCTCATCAGATGTACACCAACTAGGCATTCCTTAAAACCAAACTAAACATTCGTTTAGTTTGGTTTTAAGGAATGTTACTATATATCCTGAAAAAAGTCCTGTCTCCCGAGATTACTCAGTAGTGTCATAGTGCCATGCTTCCTGCATTTTGAGTATCTTGTAGCCCATACTGACTGCTTTCTTTGCCTCGTTAGTCAACCATGTTCCTTCTAGAGCTCTCTCAGCCTCGCCATGGTTACATGAGTCCTGATTCTCTATCAACGGGCACTCACCGCGAAGAGGGAAAAACAGTTTTCCGTTTGCCTTCATAGGCAGGACCGGCAAATAAAGATCTGTAGGAGGGAGCACATTGCACTTTACCAGGCCTTCCACTGCCTCCATAGGCGGACAGTCATCACCCACGTACACAATGGGATGTCCAACTGGGTATTTTTTGTATTTGTTCACGAATGGATACAGTGAGCATATTTTAATGTATCTTATCTCCTGTATTGCCCCCTCATTGTGGTAAAGTTTTATAGCGTTCGTCCTTCCGCCGTAGAACGCATCGCGAGGGTTCAGAGGAGCTGATCGATTCCCATTTCTGAGTCACTTTGTAGCCTCGGTCTGTTAAAAAATTTCATTTTCTTCGGAGACGTGTCGAATCTGGACTGCTTTTTCTCGGCGCAATTATTTAAAATGGGTCCTTGCCTGTTTTGGTAGCATCCAGGGCATCCGTGGTAGAAGCGGGCAATGAAATTCGAAAATTTCATTGCCTGCTTCGAAAAACTCATCTGCCTTCTTCCCCAGTTTCTTAATATCCCTCACGTTGGCCGCGTGCTGAATGTTGATAGCGCGCTTTCTTTCTTCGGCGAGGGGGCACAAGATTGCCTCTCGAGGTTGCTCGTCACCACTGCGATAGCCTCCTGGAGGGATAGTGGCTATTTCCTCGGCCTTGAGGTACGGAAAACGTGCATGCATGCACTTGCAATAGTGAGGGCGATAGGGGTCTGTATCATTATGAGATGAGAACTCCCGGCGGAAATTCACTCCGGCCAATCGTATGTTATTTACATCTTGTATGCAGTACCTTTCCTGCCAAGAACAAAGGATAGAATTATTGCCTCATTCACCCACCGTTTTTTTTTCTTTTTAATTTTTTAATTTTAATTAATAATTTTTAATTTTATTTTCACAAAATTTGCTACAAAGAATACAAATGTCCAACTTACATTAATTTTTAATGTAGTCCTTTCATATTATCATACAACAAATTGATAAACTTTGATTTGTTTAACTTTAACATAGTCCTTCACCTTAACCACTGTCAAATTTTCCTCATGTGCATTAGAATTAAATTTTTGTATACATTTTGAGGATAATTTAAAATATTTAGGCATATACATCTTTCTATGCCTTCCGTCGTCTGTTAGCCAGAAGAACCTCTCCATATCTAGTCGTCGTTTGCTCCAGCTTATGTACGATATACTCCTGCCCCTCTATAAGCTCTTCCTTATTCACCTTTTCCGCTTCCTTCTGCTGGGTAAGAAGGTGATTCTTCACAGACTCCATCTACAAGGAAAAAAATATTGTTCCAAACTCAGTAACAGCTCCAGTGTACGAACCAGTATAAATCAAGTATTAATTGCAGAAATTATAATAAATACTTATTTTATTTAAATATTAGTATACTTACTTCTTGTATTAGCTCCTTAAAGGAAAAAAATCAGAAAGTTAGGCAAAGGGGTCATGCTGGTCCTTAAGCGTGGATTTATATTTAAAGCTCGTCCTCGTTGTACCTTTCTCACTAGAAGTCAGCGAGAAATCTGCCTCTACGGATTCTTGTCCCTCAATATATATGCATGATAACGCCCTCGCCCCACTACCCTCGTTCCAGGATGTCATCATTGGGACAGCTGCCAGGATGATGCGGATGTCTTTCCATTCCCACAGACCGGAGGAATGATCTCATCGGGCAAGAACGCGCTCCCTCACCCCACTCGACTGGTTCCCAGTTGTGGTCTCACGCCCTTCACGAAGCAGCTGAGTTATTATTCACTCGACTCAAGGCGTCGCAGATTTTTTTATCTCATAAATCTTTCCAAGAGGCGATTTTCTTTGGCGATCCATCCTTTTGTCATGCACCTGCATGAAACACTTTCCCACATGCCTTTAGGTTCCCCTACCCCTTGTCCCTCAGATGACTATGTAACTCCCGCATGGTTTTCATGGTCTCATAATGGAGCCAATCGAGCCATTGACCTCATGTTTTAGGTGTAAGGCACGAGGTAGAAATTGTCTCATATGGATTCTACCAATGGCCCATTATATTCCTGTGAACGATTTAGTATGTACCGCGTGCATGGTAGATTGCTACGGAGAAAATTAAGGAGACTTTTCCAGGGCTGCTAAGGTCTGCAGCTTCTGTTTCTTAACCCTTTCCAGCCCAAGTTTTTTTAATCCATCAAATTTTTTTTCATATTTTTCCTTTACTTATACTTCAAAAATGATTTTATTTTAATTTGCACTATTGTCGCGACGCGGCCCCGGGGTAAGCTGGGACTCGAATCCGAACGAGTTTAACGTGGGCTCTTGCCCTTGGCGTTGGGTATCAATGATAGCACATGGATTGCATTTTAATAAAAAGAAAAAGGAACTCTACCTTTTACAGCGGCTGGCACAAAAACCCCCGGAGTGGCTGGAGGCAGGAGAAGGCGGCTTACTGGGCGGCGGCTACCGACGGACTGGCAAATACTGGCCTAGCTACGGATAGAGCGCGAGGAATTTCCCAAGTTCCCGGAGGGGGAAGGGATTATGAAGTCTAAATTTCGCAAGCAACGGAAGCTGATGGCGAATGTGGCCCACAAGAGAGGGCCTAAAAGCAAGGGACGCAAAGAGTGAAAGTAAAAGCCAAAAGTGCCCGGGAAGCGGGTATTGACGAGCCAAGAAGGCGCGAGACAAGAGTTTACGGTAATCAAGACGTGCACAATCACGCCTTTCGCGATCAAAGCTTCACCCTGAAGTAGTGGAAGACTCGAAGTAGAAGACCCGAAGTATATCCCAGTTTACCTTTATATAGTGTCTCTCGAATGACGTAGAGACGTTCAAAAAGCCGAAGTGGGGGGTATTTCGCGGAAACATATCTTTTAAACTAAACCCCCCCCCCCCCTTCGAACAGTTACAACCCGCGAGCGTTCTATAAATGGTGTTTATATATGCCAGTCTTGCGGTCATCGCCTTCCTTCTCCATCCTCCCGGATCTCCCATTTATGACAAACAGGGCTGTTTGTGCATCGTCCTCTGCCTCGCAAACAGCCCTGCCCTTCGCGAAATATTTTGTAAATGGCCTCCGAATTTCGGGCCATTACAATATTTATCATTATTATTAATAAAAATAAACACGTTTCCTTTTGGCAACATTAGGCGATTGTGATTGTGTTTGCCTCCATGTTCCCAAAGTAGCGATATGGCAGCATACTGTGATAATGGAATATAATATATTCTTACTTATTGCTGTTGTTTGTGAATTTACATTGGTTTAATTAAGTATCCCCTCCATACTTATCGAATTATTCTAATATTAATTAGAGTATGTGAAAATTACCTCTATTTTCTAATTTAATTGACATGGCATTTAGAATCACATATAGTTTAATTGAATCCATTTATACATAAAGAATACTTTGAATTTTACACATATATGTTGAGAAAATAAGAGCTGAAGGTTTTTTATAAGATTTTGGGCCTTTGTTGAAATTCAAGTAATGCAAAGAGTTGTAAATATACGAGAGCTCCACATTTAAACTGCTAAAATGTAGTAAGACTCAACATCTTACGATACAAAATTATCTATTTTTTGTGTTATTTAACATAGCAATTTCTCTCTTGGGTCAGACATAAATTTACTGTACATTTTGCGAATGAGATTCTCGAAAAGTGTGTGATACATAATTTACACCCTCCTTTTCTTTCCCCGGACGGGGGGAAGAGAGTAATCTCTTCCTTTGGGGTGTCGCGCCCCCACGGGCCCGAGCCCACCGAGGAGACAAGCTCGTAAAAAAACCCCGTCGCTCGCTCGGATAGAGTCCAGACAGCATGTGACTCTGCTGCTCTGAGTAGCCGTAACATCTGGCGTCCAGAATCACCCACGTGTTTGCCGTGCGTGGAGACCCGTACGTGGGGGAGAAGGGGATCCTGGTGGGTGAGCTCTCCGGCACCCAGCTGGGCGTCGGATACCCGGTATGGGCCGGAGTTCAACACCCCACTTCGGCCCTGGATTTCCCGCAAAACGGGCGGCCGAGAAGAGCCCAGCTCGGTCAATCGGCTCCTGGCGGCTGGGGAGCTTGGCGGCTCCTTCCGAGCGTACGCCAGGACGGGTTAGTGCTGGAGATATGGGGGTCTCCGTAGGGCGGCTGAAGGCGTGTGGGTTCGGAGGGCCCCCGCGCTGGAGGTTCTAACCCAAAAGAGACCCCCTTTCGAAGGTTCCTATGTCCCTTGGGTAGCCCTGGCGACCACACCGAATCTCGGTGTGGCGTCCCGAATGTGTGGCTCCGTGGTGGGTGGGGAGCCCAGGGGATGAAATATAACGTAGTATGGAGTCTGAAATTCTTCCTCCACCAAAGAGATCCCGCCCGGACACGGGCGGAGGAGAACAGTTATTCGAAAGAGCAAAACGGTTTCTGTCATTGAAATGCTCCAAGGACGGCGAAAATTTGAAAAAGGTTTCTCCCTTCTTCATTAAAAAAGCACTTCAAGCCATCATTCCAGGAGAGCCAAACTCAGTAAAGAAACTTAGAGATGGTTCCCTATTAATCGAAACAGCCAATAACGTACAAGCCGAAAAATTGTTAAAAGTAGAAAAGTTGCACGATATACCAATCAATGTCGAGATCCACCGTACCTTAAATACATCTAGGGGTGTGATCAGCCACTACGACCTACTATATGTCGAACCAGACGAAATTAAGGAGATGGCTTCCCAGGGTGTCATTGATTGTCGACGACTTACAACAAAGCGTAACGGTGAAGTGATTAATACTACCTCGGTAATCCTCACGTTCGGTTTGGATAAAATCCCGAGCAAAGTCTACCTATGCTATGAATCGGTACCTGTGAGACCTTTCTTTCCCAACCCGATGCGTTGCTTTCAATGCCAAAAATTCGGCCACATCGCACCGCGATGTGAGGGCAAGAACACCTGCCCGCGCTGTGGCAAGGACAAGCATGACGGTGAGAAATGTTCATCGGAGCCTTTCTGCGTCAACTGCGAGGGCACGCATCCATCGTACTCCCGAGATTGTCCCGTCATGAAAGATGAAAGGAAGATAATGGAAATAAAGACCCTGGAAAGAATCCCCTATTCCGAGGCACGAATGAAATACCGGTCACAGATGACCCCAACATTTTCAAAATCGTTTTCGGGTCATTCCATGTGAATTCAACACACCACTCAACCCGACCACCTCAGATTTCTTTCAAATTTGGTGTACTCAATGGTGCTGGTAAGTGATGGAAAAATATCAATTTGTAGAGGTCAATGATGATTTTGACAAAAGTTACAGGTCCGCAAATGTTGTGAATTTGTCGAAATTTCAGCGTGTCTCTCTAAAGATAAATGACTATAATTCCGGTTCTATTCAAGGTAGAAAAATGATGGTTTCGGAAAGGTAATATATAGGGCTTTACAATGATATACAACACGGCCTATTTATAATAATTTTAATACTCGAGGTCATTGACCTTGACCTTTGACCTTGAATATCTCAAAACACCCCCCCTTCAATTTTTTTTATAAAAATGTATGTTAATGCTCATACATTTTTCTACACGCATACAAAATATCAAGATGGCACACTTAGGTCGTCATGCCCAAAAAATTATTTGTCTACAGAACTACACAAGCAAAATGCAAGAAGTACCACTTAAATATGAAATGCCCATTGTTGAACGGTATAGGTCATGGCTATATCATTACAGCGTTACAGAAAACAATGTGATGGGCAGCTTCAATGAAAATATAATAAAACTTTGTTTCAACTCACCTCATAAGTTTCCAATTAAATTGTTGATGTTCGCCAGGTCTGATCCAGGGAGACGGTATGTCCTTCCAGTTTGTTTTAAAGGATCGAGCCTTGTGAGAATGTCATATCTTTTGATGATATGACTGTCTGGTTTGGTAGGGAACACAAACGATGAAGATGGTCCGTGTGGGTGCAAGAATCGGGTTTGTACTTCATCTGTGTCTTGGTAAGTGTGTTCGACATATGCAACCCACCAGTGATTATTGTATAAACAAGCAACGAATCCATGTATGTCTGTAAACAGCATTTCTCTCACCACAGCTGTCACTGACTCTTCTCTACACTCTGATGAGATGGAATATGCATTTGTCTTCACTATACCTTTTTTAATAGGTATGACACAATGAAGTTTATGGGTACCAGGAATCGTCCTAGTATTTTCGAAACGATGCTTTAGCCTGGCCATGTCTTCATTGTGATGGGTAGTCGGTGTATAATTGAAGGTACATGAAGGGATATTTACTTTGCTCCACTGAAACAACTCTCGTGCTGTCAATATGTGGTTATCGAAAGGTCTCTTGAGGCTTGCAAGTGTGGCTAGTCTTTTTACGGTCCCTGCAACCCCATCACAAGGTCCTTTGCCATGAGCTGTAGTAAAAAAATGCCATTCTGCAGTGACATCAAAGTCTTCCTGATGGTAGCTCAGATTAATGGAATTCTTTCTATTTTTATATTGGGCAGCACATCCATCGGAAAAATAATAAATGTACTTTGGAGTTGAAAAGTGGCATTTCAGGAAATTGATGAAATTGCGCTGGAGGCAATAGACACATACGGTATCATGGTGAAGGCAGTCAGATATTTCTACATATGACACATGCTGTATTTTATTACATGTAACGTCTCGATAGTAAGCCACGAATGGATGAATTGTGGCCTGTGAGTTATTCCAGTGAAATCCTTGAACTTCATCTTGAATGATGGAGTAATTCTCTGCAAAATCACAAACCACAAGATATTCATTCACTTTGAGTTCTTCTTTTGTAGTTATAAAGAATTGTGACTGCTGTTGTGTTATGAATGAGTGTGGTATTAGCTGCTTTAAACTGGATGAAAATGCCTCTAGGAAATCATCCGTTGATTTTGTTAAAGTCTCTAAAACTGCCCTGCCAGTAGTTAACCAACACTTATACGAAACTTCATCTATGCCATTTCTACGGAAGAGTTCAAAGAGATAATCATTTAGTTTTTCTACACATGGAAAATAGGGACATGCGCCTAAGAAGCATGCTGGAAGAGCGGGATTGCATGTAACAAATGCTAAACAATGCTTGTATGATGGTAACGTATGTTCTTCGTGCTTGGTTAGCTCCTTTAATTTACATCCTTCAAACATCAACTTAAAATTTTGGTGGGAGACGCAAACACAAACAGAATGGGTTCCACTAGCACCCGCGAGAACACAATGCTTCGGCCGCAAATCACAAAATTTGGAGATTCCAATTTTTAAATCTGGATATGTTTCCTTGAAATATCTGTACATTTCCTTGAGATTGTGCAACACTAGCTGCTTCTGCTTATGCAGTCTAACCCCATTTTCTTTCACCGACACATAGTCCTTTTTTTCTGGCATCATACGGCTCATGTTATAGTCACAGTAAAAGTCACGTACACATCGAACTGTTTTCTCACATAATGTCTTACCTGGCTTTGGAGTTACTAAAATACCATATTCTGCCACTAATTGTTTGGCTCTCCGTACCATGTAATCTGAGGCAGAAAATTCTTTCATGGTTTTCCTAACACTCCAGCTCTTCCCCGCACGGGGGGAAGAGAGTAATCTCTTCCTTTGGGGAGTCGCGCCCCCACGGACCCGAGCCCACCGGGGAGACAACCTCGTCAAAAAACCCTTCGTACGCTAGGATAGCGTCCAGACAGCATGTGACTCTGCTGTGCTGAGTAGCCGAAACATCTGGCGTCCAGATTCACCCACGTGTTTGCCGTGCGTGGAGACCCGTACAAGGGGGAGAAGGGGATCCTGGTGGGTGAGTTCTCCGGCACCCAGCTGGGCGTCGGAAACCCGGTATGGGCCGGAGTTCAACACCCCACTTCGGCCCTGGATTCCCCGAAAAACGGGCGGCCGAGAAGAGCCCAGCTCGGTCAATCGGCTCCTGGCGGCTGGGGAGCTTGGCGGCTCCTTCCGAGCGTACGCCAGGACGGGTTAGTGCTGGAGATATGGGGGTCTCCGTAGGGCGGCCGAAGGCGTGTGGGTTCGGAGGGCCCCCGCGCTGGAGGTTCTAACCCGAAAGAGACCTCCTATCGAAGGTTCCTATATCCCTTGGGCAGCCCTGGCGACCACACCGGATCTCGGTGTGGCGTCCCGAATGTGTGGCTCCGTGGTGGGTGGGGAGCCCAGGGGATGAATAAAGGGTTAGTCTATGGATCACAATTTATCTCCACCTCCAAAAAGATCCCGTCCGGAAACGGGCGGGGGAGAAATGAAAAACAACAAGTTCTTGGTAATGAAAAGCCAGAAGGAAGGGGAAACGCTGAAAAAAGTGTCCCCCTTCTTAATCCGTAAAGTGTTATCTGCAGCAGTACCGGGAGACATAAAATCTGCAAAGAAGTTACGCGACGGGACCCTATTAATTGAAACATCGAACAAGGCGCAAAGCGAGAAGATCCTTAAAATGAAGCTGTTAAATGATATCCCAGTGACAGTGGAGGTCCACCGAACCCTAAACACTTGTCGGGGCGTAATTAGTCACTACGATCTTTTGTATGTGGAAGTCGACGAAATAAAGCATGAGATGGCATCTCAGGGAGTGAGCGATGTTCGTCGACTAACCACAAAACGGAACGGAGAAGTAACAAATACCACATCCGTAGTGCTTACGTTTTCGTGCGATCGGCTCCCCGACAAGGTGTTCATAGGGTATGAATCAGTTCCCGTGCGACCATTCATTCCAGCCCCGATGCGCTGCTTCCAGTGCCAGCGCTTCGGTCACATCGCAACGCGATGCGAAGGCAAGGCCACCTGCCCACGCTGCGGCCAGGATTCACACGGTGACTCCAGCTGCCCCAAGGGTCCGCAATGTGTGAACTGCGAGGGCACACACCCCGCTTATTCCCGCAAATGCCCAAAAATGTTAGAAGAGCGTAAAATAATGGAGATTAAAACAACAGAGAAAATTACATATTTCGACGCAAGGAAGAAGTATAGATCAATAACTGCCCCGACCTTCTCGAAATCCTTTGCTAAGGTTGTCGAATCAACGGTCACTAAGGCCTCAATTGGCACACAAACCGACTCTATCCCCAAGAATGATAATAGCACTGTAGAACCTGCCAAACCGGATAAGGCATCTAAACCGGCTGCTAAAAATAATTCCACCGCTGTGGGTTCCCCTAAAAGGAACCCAACCAATCAACCCACTGGCGTAACGCAAAAGAAGCGTGAGGTTACGCCACCCCCAACTACCTCCGGCGTCACAAAAGGTAAACTGAACCAACCAGAGTCAATGGAGGAAGACGAAAGTCTCTCGGAGACAGAGATCCTCCAAGCCAAGAAAAAGACAAAGAAGAATAGACTTAAGCGCTGAACATACCTCACGCAGTTCAAGTTTTTTATTTATCTTTAATCATGGCTTTTATTTTACAATGGAATTGTAATGGTTTTTATCGGCACAAGGAGGAGCTGGCCATTTTACTGCGTGATTTCAATCCAATGTGCATTTGCCTGCAAGAAACACATTTTAAAGCAACGGACAAGGGTATTTTAAGTGGTTTTAACGTTATTAGATATGACGACATAAGTGGCCAACGGGCACACGGTGGTGTTATGATCGCCACCAGGGAGACCCTTCATGTCTCCCGGGTGGCGCTTAACACGCCTTTTCAGGCGGTAGCGGTAACGCTGCACGGCCCCCAGTCGGTGACTCTATGTAACGTATACCTTCCAGAGGGGGCACCGGTGACCCTTTTTTATTTAGACTCCCTTATCTGCCAACTGTCAAAACCCTTTATTATAGTAGGTGATTTTAATGCCCATGATACACTATGGGGTAGCTCCAGGGCACAGTGCAATCAGAGAGGACGCATTTTATCGCAGTTTTTAACAGTCTCTAACCTGGTTTTATTAAACGACGGAAAGAAAACTAGGTTCAATAGTTTTAACGGCAATTATTCGACTATTGACCTTTGTTTTACTTCGAGCACATTAATGGACAAATTTCAAATGAATGTTCACGACGATCTATGTGGGAGTGATCACTTCCCCATTACTATTAATAGAGAGGAATATTTTAACCCCAATATTTTACGTCCTAGCAATTGGAGTATCCGGAGAGCCGACTGGGCTCTTTTTAAAGAATCATTCAATTTTACATTTAACGAAGGCCGCTGTGGTATCCAGAATATTGAATTTTTGACAAACAGTATCGGCGAATGTGCAAATAGTAGTGTGCCAAGGTCAGGACACGCCCGTATGAAGCCTTCCGTTCCATGGTGGAACGACGATTGCGCCAAGGCTATTCAGGCACGCAAGAGAGCGCTAAGAATTTTTAATAAACACCCAACAGCCATAAATTTGGCTTCCTTTCGCCGTCTCCGAGCCAAAGCCCGAAAGGTGGTCAAAGAGGCGAAGAAAGACTCCTGGATGTCATTTGTATCCGGGATAAACTGCCGGACACCAGTGTCGCAGGTGTGGAAAAAGGTGAGGAGTATCTGTGGTGACCACCGTCAGCATGGAGTCACATACATTAAAAACAATGACAACATCGTAACCTCATCGGCCGCCATCAGCGAGATATTCGGACGGCTGTTAGCTAACATAAGCGGCAACTCCAATTATGAGGACTCCTTCCTATCCTTGAAGAGACGCTGCGAATTGCACACACTTTCTTTCGCTGATAGGGGGACACTGGCGGACTACAATGTCCCATTTTCCCTTTGGGAACTAAAATCAGCAATCGCAGCTTCCCGCGACACGTCCCCGGGGATGGATGAGATCCATAATGCCTTTCTCCGGAATCTTCCAGAGAGAGCTTTATTGGAAGTTCTTTTATGTTTCAATCAACTTTGGGCAGAGAGAAGCTTCCCACCGTCCTGGCGCGAATCTATAGTTATTCCAATTTTAAAACAGGGCAAGGATAAATCTGATCCAAACAACTATCGTCCAATATCCCTCACCAGCTGTCTGTGTAAGGCAATGGAAAGAATGGTGAACCGACGACTTGTTTGGTGGCTGGAGCGTCGAAACCTTCTTTCCACTGTCCAATGTGGCTTCCGACGCGGCCGATCGACAGTTGACCACCTTGTCAGGACAGAGAACTACATCCAGGAGGCCTTTGTCCTTCGTCAGCACGTTGTTGGTATTTTCTTTGATCTAGAGAAGGCTTACGACCGGGTCTGGCGCCGGAAAATACTCTTGACGCTCCACAAATGGGGATTTAGAGGCCATCTGCCAATATTCATTGAAAATTTTTTAAAGAACCGCACTTTTAAGGTCAGAATAGGCCGAGACTTATCGCAATCTTATTCCCTGGAAAATGGGGTACCACAGGGCTCCGTATTGAGCGTGACACTTTTCGCGATAGCCGTAAATGACGTGGCGGATTGTGTCAAAGCCCCAACGATGAGCTCGCTGTTCGTGGATGACCTGGCAATCTTTTGCCGGTCGTCCAAACTTGTATCGGTAGCCAGACAACTACAGTTAGCTTTAAATAACCTAGGCAACTGGTCACGGAAAAATGGTTTTAAATTTTCAGCGGAAAAGACCAAATGCGTGCATTTTCACCGGAAGAGAGGTTACTTTGCCCCTCCAGTTTTAAAACTGGATGGTAGACCCCTTCCGTACGTGGAGTCGGCTCGGTTCCTAGGTATGACCCTAGACCACCGATTAAATTGGCGGGAACATATTCAGTTTTTAAGAAATAATTGTCTTAGGACCCTAAATATTTTAAAGTTTTTAACCCACTCCTCATGGGGCGCCGACCGCAGCATGATGCTTTTACTATATCGCGCACTTGTTCGATCCAAGCTGGACTATGGGAGTTTTATTTACTCGTCTGGCCGCGAGTCAATTTTAAGAACCTTGACGACGCTGCACAACACAGGGTTGCGGCTCTCAACTGGTGCCTTCCGCACCAGCCCGGTGCTCAGCATTTATGCAGACGCTGGAGAGCCGCCTTTGCAGAGCCGAAGAAACATCCTGATGTTGAAATACGCGGCGAAAATCTTAGCCTCAAGAGGTCACCCGTGTTTCAACATTGTTTTTAATCCAAAGTTTTTAAGAATTTTTATTATAAGAACGAGAGCCACTAAGCCACTATGTGTACGATTGAAAGAGTTCATCGAAGCATCCGGAATTCAACTCCCGGATGTAGCTCCAATCGTTTACCCCGATATCCCGCCATGGATAATTCCACATCCCAAAATTTATGATGCTTTTAAAGGACTCCAGAAAGAATACTCCACTGCCTCAGAGTATCAGTGTCATTTTAATGAATTCGTCAGTCGCCATAAGGGCAGTCGACTCATGTATACAGACGGATCCAAGTCGGAAGCCGCCTGTGCCTGCGCAGTGTCCTCGGCATACCACGGCATCAAGCAGACGAGACTCAGCCCGTTGTGTAGCATATACACAGCGGAGCTTATCGCCATTAAGATGGCGTTGGGGATGGTCGCCGACGATTGCAACCCTTCCACCATAGTATGCACCGACTCAAAGAGCTCGCTGCAATCTATCGCCGCTATTTTCCCGACGCACCCTATTGTGCAAGATATCCAAATCGCTCTATATTATATCTGTAAACGTGGACGCCAAGTGTCGTTCCTATGGGTTCCCGGGCACATGGGAATAACAGGAAACGAAAAAGCAGATGCAGCTGCAAAGGCGGCGCTCACGCTGCCGGCGCAGGCTTCGACTTCTGTAACCTATCAAGACCTGCAGATGGCCATGCGCGGAATAGTTCTACGGCAGTGGAGTGAGGTATGGACGAACGTAACGAATAACAAACTGAGAATGATCAAACCGGTTACGTCAATGTGGCTCTCTTCTGTTGGGAGGAATCGTAGGGAGGAGGTCATTATTACTAGACTGAGAATCGGTCATTGCGCCCTGACACATTCCTATCTCTTCACCCAAGACAAGATCCCACCTCGATGTGGCTATTGTGACTGTCCCCTGACTGTGAGACACCTCTTGACGGAGTGTGATGAGCATCATATTACGCGAAGCCGGACAGGCGTCAGGGGCAACCTAGAATTTATTCTGGGCGATGACCCTGGCCGCCTATGCCGCGTCATAGAATTCGTTAAGAAAACTGGTCTTGTGAATTCGATTTGATAGGCTCGAAGTTTACATCAATATTGTCAACAGTGCCGCACCAAACGGAAATTATAGTATATGCTTATGTCGCAATTTGATTGCGCGTGGTGCTAATGACCTTAGCTGTCGACGCACCCTTAACCCCAAACCTACTACTACTCCAGCTCTTCGGAAGCACAGTCAGAATCTGTACCTTGTCACATACACTGTCTAAACAATGAAACTTATCTTTGAGCTGGGCTATGATTTCACTTTCTGCATGTTCTACACTCTCTTCTTTTTCAGGTTGCTCCAAAAAAGTATGCTCCAAAACTGAGGCTACCTTTTTCAATTTTTCTTTTGGGTAATTTTTCTCATTTTGAAGTCTCTTTTTCTTCACAGGAGATGCACCTAAACACTGAAGGCTACTATTTAAATAATCCAGGGCAATAGCAGGTGCTATTTCATCTTCACTTACATCTTCTTGAAAACAGCGGTTAAAACGTTGATCCTCCGCTCACTGTGTACATACGTACATTTCCAGATTTTAACCTATTTATTTATTTATTTTAACAATTTAAACCATGTATTTTATTCTACAATGGAATATGAATGGTTTTTATAGGCACAAGGAGGAGCTGGTTGTTTTAATTAGAGACTATAACCCCGTCTGCATCTGCCTGCAAGAGACGCATTTTAAGCTGACAGACAAGACCGTTTTAAAAGGTTTTAAATTTTTTAGACTTGACGACACCAGTGGTCAGCGAGCCCAGGGTGGAGTGGCAATTGCTATTCGGGAGGCCCTATACACCTCACGAGTGCAATTGAACACTCCGCTGCAGGCAATTGCAGTGACAGTACTCGTACTCTCTGCAACGTATATCTGCCGGAAGGTGCACCTGTGAGTCGAGTTAATTTAGAATCCCTCGTTCGTCACTTACCTCGGCCCTATGTTTTAATGGGTGACTTCAACGCACACGACACCCTATGGGGTAGCACAAGAACTCTGTGCAATCAAAGGGGACACATAGTTACAAATTTTATCAATGACCTTAACTTGTTTTTACTAAACACCGGTGAAAAAACTCGGTTCAACAGCTTCAATGGTACCTTCTCGTGTATCGACTTAAGTATTTCGACAGGTGGCCTAATGCATAGGCTTGAGTGGTCCGTACATAAAGATTTATGCGGTAGCGACCACTACCCTATTTTAATTACTAAAGGTGGCGGTTTTATCCACCGTCCGACTCAACCAAGCAATTGGGTTGTCCGCAAGGCCAATTGGTCTCTTTTTAAAAGAAAATTTTATTTTAAACATGACGACAATGTGAATGGTGTGGGGAACATAAAAGTATTCACAGATAAAATTCTAGAAGCCGCAAATTCCACCGTACCCCGTTCTAAATCCAAATCTCACAGGCCCACAGTTCCGTGGTGGAACGAGGAGTGCGCAAAAGCTATACAGGTTCGAAAGAGGGCACTCCGAATCTTTAGCAAATATCCTACGGCGACAAATCTCACTGCCTTCCGGCGCCTCAGAGCGAAAGCTCGGCAAGTAGTTAAGGAGGCCAAGAAAGCATCATGGGAGGAGTTTGTGTGTTCTATAAACCACAGGACTCCCATATCCGACATCTGGAGGAAGATTAAAAGCATCTCTGGCTCTAACCACAACCTTGCAGTTTCATCCCTGAAGGAGACTGACCGAGTCCTGACGACACCTCCCGAAATAAGCGAGTGCTTCGGACGTCGACTTGCGGAGACGAGTTGTAACGGCAGCTACGACGAACCATTTAGAACACTGAAAGAACAGAATGAGACGATACCTCTCACCTTTAACCCGAGAGACTCTGGCGAGGTTTACAACGACCCCTTTTCTCTGTGGGAGTTGACCTCCGCCATCCTCGAATCCCGTGACGGCTCACCAGGAATAGATACGGTGCATAACGCTTTTCTAAGAAATCTTCCCAAAGAAGCACTCCCCCATATGCTGCGATACCTTAACCAAATTTGGTCAGAGGGTAGTTTTCCAGACCCTTGGAGAGAGTCCATAGTCGCACCCATCCTTAAACAAGGAAAAGACGGATCGGACCCAAACAACTATAGACCGATATCTCTCACCAGTTGCGTGTGCAAGGTGATGGAAAGAATGGTAAACCGTCGCCTCGTTTGGTGGTTGGAGCGGCGGAACCTTCTTTCGGATATCCAGTGCGGCTTTCGACGAGGTAGGTCAACCGCCGACCATCTCGTCAGGACTGACAATTTCATTCAGGAAGCATTTCTCTAGCGGCAAAACGTAATTGGCGTGTTCTTCGACTTATAGAAAGCGTATGACCGTGTTTGGCGGTACAAAATTCTGAAGACACTTGATAAATGGGGGTTTAAAGGAAATCTACCTATTTTCATTAAAAATTTTCTGTCTGCACGAGTTTTCAAAGTTAGAATAGGTGAATATCTATTTACCTTATATCCACAAGAAAATGGAGTACCCCAGGGGTCCGTACTGAGCGCGACCCTATTTGCCATTGCGATAAACGATGTGGCCGAGTGTATCCGCTCCCCAGTTATGGGCTCATTGTTTGTTGATGACCTTGCTATTTTCTGCAGGTCATCAAAATTAACGAATGCCTCTAGGCTGATCCAGCTGACTCTGAATAAGCTCTCCGTTTGGTCTCAGAGGAATGGATTCCGTTTCTCTAGTGAGAAAACGAAATGCATTCACTTTTACCGAGGACGGGGTGTACAAGCCCCACCGTCCCTATATCTCAATGGTAATGAGCTTCCTTACGTTGAGAACGCCCGATTTCTGGGTATGACATTGGACCGGCGCCTGAATTGGCGCGAGCATTTCCGAACTCTAAGAGACAATTGCTTCAAAGTTTTGAACATTTTACGGTTTCTGTCACATTCGACATGGGGCGCGGATCGTACCTCAATGCTAATGCTGTATCGAGCATTAGTACGTTCTAGGCTAGACTACGGATCGATTGTGTACTCATCCGCCCGTGAGACCTACATGAAACCGCTCTCGACGGTTCATAATACTGGACTGCGTTTAGCAACCGGTGCCTTCAGGACCTCCCCTGTCTTGAGCATTTACGCCGATACAGGAGAGCCTCCCCTAGTCAATCGTAGAGAGACGTTGATGTGAAATTATGCCACAAAAATTTTATCTGCGCCGAACCACCCCTGTTTTAACATTATTTCTCACCCACTGCTTTTAGACCTTTTTAACCGAAAGACAAGATCCACTAAACCTCTAAGTGTTCGCTTCAGAAACCTAATCGCAGAACGCAATTTTACCTTGCCCGCCACGTACCCCACTGGGTACAGTAACGTGCCGCCGTGGTTAATTCCCCGGCCAGCTTTGAGACTTGACCTTACTCGTTGCTCTAAATCTACTACTATGCCGGGAGAATACCAACAACTTTTTAAGGAATTCCGCGCCGAAAACTCCGAATTTACGTTCGTATACACTGACGGTTCCAAATCGGATACCGCCTGTGGGTGCGCTGTGGTATCCCCATATCATGGAGTCCTTAAGGCAAAATTGCATCCGTACTGTTCCATTTTTACGGCTGAGCTCACTGCCAATAGGATTGCTCTCCGATCCATTAAAAACAGTGTTGCGTCATTTATGATCTGCTCAGATTCATACAGTGCTCTCCAATCCATATCTCTTTATTCTCCTTGTCACCCCATTGTTCAGGACATACAAAGCACTCTGTTATCCCTGAGTAAAAAAGGGACCACTATAAGCTTCGCTTGGGTCCCTGGACATGTGGGCATACCAGGGAATGAGAAAGCAGATTCTGCAGCCAAAGATGCGCTCAGGTCTCCGGATACAGATTTTCAGTTAATGCCAGCGGAAGATTTAGGGAATGCCATGAGGGGTATGATTAGACAAAATTGGAAGACGCAATGGCTCGAAATCCAAAATAACAAACTTCGGGAAATAAAGCCCGTAATAACTGCGTTGCAGACCTCTATAAGAAATGTCCGCAGGGAGGAAGTGGCTTTAACACGCTTAAGAATTGGTCACTGCTTATTAACCCATTCATACCTCTTCACCGAAGAGAGAATACAGCCCCAATGCTTAAATTGCAATTGTCCACTAACAGTGCGACATATCCTGACGGACTGTGCAAGATATCGTACTGCACGGGTGAATCACAACCTCGGAGTCAACCTAGCTGAGGTACTAGGAGACACTCCCGAAAACATTTCCCGACTGATAGCATTCCTACACTCAACTCGGCTTTTCAATAAAATATAAATGATACCTCTTGTAAATTATTGACACGTTAAATTCAGAACGGGCCTAATCCCCTTTATCAATACCAGTCAGTGAGTGGTGCAAAAGGCCTTAGCCGCCGACGCACCCATTAAAAGAAACACAACTACTACTCCTCGGACGATCTAAGAGCCGCACTAAAGAGAAAGTGCATTGAGCAATGGCAAGAGGTGTGGAATAATATCGCCGGCAATAAACTAAGAAACATCAAAGTAGAGACGACCGCTTGGTCCACCTCAGCCAGGAATAGTCGTAGGGAAGAGGTCGCCCTCACTAGGCTTAGAATTGGTCATACCGCGCTCACACATGCATACCTCTTCACCGAAGAGAAACAACCTCCCCGCTGTGATAGCTGTGATTGCCTCCTTACTGTGAGACACGTTCAGGAGGAATGTACAAAATACTCTCATGAACGTAGGGAACTAGTTGGAAACAAGATATACGAACCGTTCTGGGTAATAATCAGGATAATGTTAATAATGTAATACAATATGTCTTCAACACAGGCATAATTAAACTCTTGTGACTCCATACAATGGTATACCCCTTCTTGTTGACAGCGCTTAATGGAA
Source organism: Ischnura elegans (assembly GCF_921293095.1). NCBI lineage: Eukaryota > Metazoa > Arthropoda > Insecta > Odonata > Coenagrionidae > Ischnura > Ischnura elegans. Next base: position 125,860,871 of record NC_060248.1, read on the forward strand.
CTCAATAAGCTTCCTTAAGGTAAAGGAACTATGAGCGTTGCAAATGAAATTGCTGTCGACGCACCCCTAAAAACTCATCTCTAATACTACTACTACTCTTTTAATGATTCACTCAAGCCAAAGTCATTAATTATTCCGTAATTGTAAAATTTTTGATAATTTGGAATGAAAATTCATGCAATAGCTTAAATCTGTTATCTGGCTCATGAAAGTGGAGTTTTTTGGAATGCGAAAACAATGAAACGTATGCAAGCCTAGTAGAAAAAAGCTATGACATCCGTTTTTCAGTAAATACGGTGTTTTAAATGAATGGTCTACTAATCACCTTAAGTTATGAACTATATGGTAACGATGTACTGCATTATTTTAACGTAATGGAAATCAATTCCACGGACGATTACCAAGGGCCAACTTCCATTTTATTATAATTCGCATTCAGTAGACGAGATATACTTACAATTTGCATCATATCTCTGTCAGTAAACGCCCTCCTAAGTTCACGTTATGTTGCAAACCCATGAATATCTATACTAATAACTAGGCCAAAATTAAGAAATGCATATCCCAACAAGACCTTAGTGATACGTATAAAACACTATTAAACTGACATATACATATTATTCAACAATTGATCTTTACCATCTAGTTATCTTTGAGGATAAACATGAAAAATGAGTATTAACTGCGCATTACACCACCAATCACCAAAGAAATGTGGAGTACCAAATTTATATGAAAAATTATTAAGTACACTATAGCATGACGTGGTAGATGACCACACAACGCCTCTCTTAAAGGAAAAGTGATAGAAATTGCAACCTAATGAATATTTACTTTATACCATCTTACAATATACGTAATAATTACATGTATTTGCTCCAAGGTCAAGACAGCGATAATGTACATTCAAATGTTGAAATACAGGATACAACTAACCATCTTGTGTTGTGACTGCAGTTTGAGCAACATGAACATTTTCAAAGGGATTTTTTCTAAAGGAATTAACCATAATTCACTTAATTTTTTATTCAGAACATTTTTTCATAATAGCTTGCAATTTATTTACAATCATAACACTTTTTGTGACTTTTTTAAAGAATTAAATCTTTGACACCTTCCTCACCACTTGCCCTATATACTTCTCTTAAGCACCCAAAGCTGAGCCCTTCATCCGCAAGCCTTCCAACCATATATTGGGATATCCCCATATCCCGGAGCAGAGACAGACTGAACAATATAGACTTTCTTTTCCCCAAAAACTCACGCCTTCGAATAAATGAGTCCAGAGAAAAGCTTTCTTTAATAATGTGCTCATTATTTATGTTCATATGCGACATCAGCATTTTCAGTGCTAATGAATCACTGAGAGCATTATGAGGATCCAAAGACACTGACTCCCCTATAATGTCTTTAACGAGACATTCCTGTCTATAGGACTGTCTACCAGGGAGAAGCTTTTTAAATATGGGGCAGCTATCTGCAAACCCCACGACAACCGACATAAAGTCCTCCAAAGTTGGCCTTCTGGATGGCCGCCACAATCATCCTTGCATCAAAATTTACATTATGGCCCACCAACAAGGCACCTCTCTCTGACTTCGACAGAAATTGAATGAAGGCCTTCAGCCCCTCAACAGCACTGTGGTGCACAAGCTTCTTTCCTCCACGCCCTCCGACAGTATATCCAAGAGTGACAAAACATTATCACAGCCCGAGCAAATCAGTTGCTTAGCGAGGAACATCACATCAACAATTCTGCTTCCTTCAACTATGATGTTGTTGGCACCGGAAACTTCTGACTTCTCCCGCGCCGAGCAAATCTTCAGGTTTTCAAATCGTTTGGCTTTCTTTGTTTTAGCAAATCTGCCCTTGTAACGAGCTTGGAGATTATCCATTGCGTAAAACGGATTCTATCGATGACAATATGATGATGGCGTAGATAAGCGATGGTGAAAAATGAGAAGGAATGTAGATGAAAGAGACCACGAACAAATGATTGAAATGAAGGGTGAAAAAATGAAAATGATGGATGCAATAACTTATGCGCAAAGAAACCTTCTTGAAAACCTCAAAACACGAAGATGATACACACCACGTTTAATCAAGCATAACAAGATACCACAGGGCGCGTTGCCATGTCACAGTCAACTGTTTACCAATTTCAATGCTGCCAAATATTTGTATCATAAGTTTTCATTACATTATATCGCTAAATTAAACCTTATATTCACATTTTAAAATATTTTTCACCGGAAAATATTTTTTCCTTATCATCAATTCATTAATTATTCTTGAATTAAAATGTTAAAGTAATAACTGTTGCTGCTGAATTAAATATAACCTTTAGCTTACATTAGGAGTGTTTAAGTTTCTTTTTGCAAATTTACCATGATATCTTGCCATAATTTCTTTTTAGTAGTGCTAAATAAATATAAAAAAATCATTTTAAACCAGAATCAACTCAACCCAAAAAATTTTTATCATATGAAAAGAGGACTTCGAAGCGCAGGTTCCTCCTTAAACTAAACTAAAAATGTCACAGATAAAATTGTCGTCCTCTTCCTCTGCCTTACTACAAAGTTCATGGGCCCATCCTTCACATCCGGTGCACTGAATCCATCCTTCACCAGCCTATTTCTCAAGGTAGAGTGCGTTACAATAGATGCAAGATTCGTCTTGCCCATCTTCAGATGAGGAGGATATTTCTTACTAATATGTTGCAATTTTACTAGACTTCTTTATTTGTTGAACAGGGAATGGCTTGACTTGATTTTTTTGGTTCTTTCCTTTTTTTATCTGTTTGTTTTTCACCTTTTCTTTTTCTTGAGCTCCAAAGAGTGCCTTTTTCTTAGCCTTTTCTCCCAATTTAACAATTCTTGCACTTTCTTTTTCTTTTCTTTCCTCTAGCTCCAGCTCAAGCTTATATGGGGTGCTGTTATCACAGCAGTTTTTCCCTTACTCTTCTCAGCTTTTTTTTCTTTGCGAGGTTCTTTCACCGTAGGAATGGATAGAACCATTTTTGGGGAAATCGAAAATGGCAAAGGACGATAACAGGTGAATCCTAACTCTTCGCTTCCTATTGAGGTTGAAGGTCGGTTGTTTTCTCCAGGCCTATTAGACACGTCATGGTTCTCATTGATTGCAGATCCTGGTTCCAAGTTTGGATTCTCTCGGGCTTCTTCTTGCTTAGATTATGCTAACTCTCATTCATTTAGGCCTACTGAAGAAGTTCCTGAGGTATGTTCATTTGGCCGAGGAGGAACCTGTGGCATTGGATGGTCCGTAGTGAGGGAAGGCGCAAATAGGTGATCAGGAAACACATCTGGATTGTATGGGCTTATATCTATCTTACGAAACCCATTCACCGCAGTTTCCACAACAGCTGCTCTTGAAAAAGCTTTGGTAAAGAGTTAACCAACCTCATAAATGGTAACCAGCCTCCCTGTATTGTTGAAAAGCCATTTTCTAACTTCTTGTTCATAATAATTCTGGAGTGGAGCCATGGAGCCGACATCCAGAGGCTGAAGGCGATGGGTTGTGTGAGGGGGGGAAGTAAGCATTATGACATTTTTTTCCCTTGCCATGTTGATGAGTTCTTGGCTCTTGGTGTGACTGCAGTGTCCGTCAAGCAGCAACAACACTGGTTTCTCAGGGAAGGGGTTAGAAAAATCAACGAGCATTTTAAACCAAGCAATGAATGAGTCCTTGTTGATCCATCCAGATTTGTGATAGACTGCAGACGACCCTGGTACGGCATCGTCCATGAGCCTCGGATTTTCCTTCACCCTGGGAAAAACAAACGTTGGGTACGTAAACCCCAGCTGCATTTATGCAGGTTTCTGCAGTAACTAAGAGTCCACGTTAAGCTGAAGTCAAGCTGCCCACCTGCTTTTTGCCTCTGAGAGCAAGGATTTTAGAAGGCTTGTTTGGGACTGTTAGTATACCAGTCTCATCAACATTATAAATGTTGTTTGGTGAAAAACGGCACTTTTCCATTAGAGAGGCTAACAGTTCAAAAAACTTAGTGACAGAATGGCGGTTGAAACCCTTAGTGCGGGCAATACTGGTAGGTTCTGGATTTCTTAACCTAAGTTGCTGATTTATTTCTAGAAAGGAATACAACCAACATTTTCCTGCCATCATTTTCTCTCTGTTGGGGCTATGCTGTATATCATTTCTTTCAGCTAGTTGAAAAGCCAGTAAGCGAAGGTCAGTGAGGGCTATACCAAATAATCTCTCTTTCAAAGCCAAAACATGCTGAACGAGATTACTTTCTTGTTCATGACTAAACACCGTCCTGAATCTGCCTATTGCCTTAACAGCTGCAGGATCCAAATTATTAGCTCGTGCTTTTCTCACCTTCCTCTCAAGTGTACATTTAGGAACAGCATGTGCGTTGGCCGCTTTCTGGAAGCCCATTTGCCCATCCAAAACCGCCCGAACAGCCTCAGCCATGTTAACTTCGCACCAGCTGTTTCTGGTAGAGGTTCTCTGGTACTTTGGAGACATCGTAGTAGCCTTAATAATATATTATAATGAGTTAGGCAAGATTCAACATAAAAAAATAATATGGTTAGACAAAATGGGATACTAAAAATCCCTGTCCCGTTTTGTCTGACTGCGACACATTTAGGATCAAGCATGGCTGCTGCAATAACTGAGCAGCAAATCTAAAATGTTATCACATGAAGATAATCGGAAATAAACAGTAAACCTAACACGATACTTACCGGAATTTTATTCCTTCACGTGCAAACACTATATCAGGAAGACTCCCAATCCAAAGCCAACGGAGTTGACATAAAAATCAGGAAAAAACTTTGAAAAATCGTTACTCTTACAAACTGACTGCTAGCCTTCCGTGCTCAACTAAGAATGCCTTGAAGGCGTCCAAGAGTAATTTCCTATGCTTTGCCGCAACATTGTAGCGCTATTATCGCTGGAATGCTCGGTGTCCCGTTTTATCCGACTGTCCCCTACATATGTTTTAAGGTTGATTGGATGACCCTTTTTATTGTGGCACAATGTCACACATTGGTCACTGTCAAAATCGTACTTGATCTTTATAAGGTTACCTTCATTACCATTGAAAGTAACTTCCTTCACTTTCTTCCATTGAATGCGAACTTTGTTGGTGTCAACGACCCAATTGTGTTTTGAGACAAGGGATTTCAAAGTAAAGATGCAGTTCTTATCCATCTGTTTTACTCTGTACTTTGGAAATGCCCGTTTTGCCTACTGAATAGCCTCAACCCAGCCATCGAAGTCAAATACTTCCATTTTTTCTGTTTCTTTTTCTATTCAAGCATGGATGGAGCCAACTTCCATTTGCGTATGGCCAGGCTCCACATATCTGTGGGTAATTTTTATGGAGTATTTTGTAGCAATATACTCGTACATGGCAAATAAAAACGATTTTTATTTTAACCTGCACAATTATCAGACCGAAGTCTGATATCTCTGTCTCCTTTCTTTGCTAGGTACTCCAAAAATTTTAGGAGAGAACTTGAAGTCTCGTTTGAGCCCTTATTGCCAATACCTTCATGCCATAAGTAGCAGTCACAAACTCTCTCGACCATGTTGAAGGTGGTAAAATTGTAGATATTTAATTTACTTCTGTAGTTAAGGACCGAGTTTTCTGACTTGGGACAGGGCAGTTGCTTCTGTAGATCGAAAGAGCATACAGCTATAGTCTTTTATGCCATCTGCCTTATCTTTTTCTTTCAACTGTCGGGCTCGTTTCTTGTTTTAAAGGTGAGTAATCCATTTTGCTATTCTATCCTCTCCAGCTTGATCACTATTATTTATATTCCTTACAATGGAGCATAAACTGCATTGATCTTTCATTGGAATATAAAATCCAATATTGAAATTTTTATTAACAATATCACGATACTGAATAGTGCCATATTGGAAAGTTATTGTTGTCTTCATTGCTGACGCCATAATGTATGAATGCACAGGTATACCTTTTTTAATCAGTACTTTACTCTTCTCTATATCTTCATTTACAGTTTTCACATTTTTTACTTGTCTCGTGCCGCTGGATTTTAAAAGGCAAAGACAATGGAAAATTTAAGGCCCGATTAGTTATTAGAGGACTCTAAGACAATAAAAATTATCTCAAGACAATAAAAATATATATTATTAATAAATATTGGAAATAACAATTGAGTTAAAACCAGAATCAATCAATGGCATGAACATAAGAAAAACAGAAGAGGGAATCCCAGAAAAACTATGCACAGCTGGTATTGAAGATATATTTTTTCCCTTTAACTCCCTTCCACGCTTCATGGCAGCATTGTCTTTCACTTTTCTAGCCCCAACTATCACACCAACCAGTACTCCATCTCTTTTCTTGCAGTGCATTACCTCATATGCCCTGGATGCCGATATCCTCCCAAGTCTTAACTGGTGCCATAATTGAGAAAAATGCTGCGACAACGTACTTTTATATACAGTTTCACACAGGTGTTGCTGCTTCATATACTTTGTGGCAAATTTTAAAAAGTTAAGTGCTGTGAATTCTTCTTCACTTTGGGATTCCTCCGCACCAATCCCTCTGTATGTGATGAGCATCCGATGGATGGCCAAGGTCTTCACATTTAAATGAAAATTCATAGACATTAGTGCACTGTCATACGCTCCACACTGTTCCAGGGCCCTTATGCTATAGGCCACCTTCGAGTTGATCTTTTAGTGGTATATCTGCCAAGTATTTTTTTTTCCATCGCGTCCACTCCAACTTTTGACCAGTGATAAAACTATAATTTCGGGCTTTTTTTTGTTGCATCACCAATCTTTGCATCCTGGTGTGTTGATGATAGCATAATCGCTGCTTTGTTTCTTTTTGACACGTAACTGCCCATCGTTACTTTTTCATGAAAGGCGAGCACAGTGGATATTTCTGCTTGTGTTTTCGTTGCAGCCATTGCTGATGTTTTCGTTGCAGCCATTGCTGATGGAATGTACGTCTTATTTTTCTTCAAAGTGCCAACATTTGTTAAATCCCAGGATAGTAAAAATTTTGCCGATGGCAGGGAAATGAAGTAATTGTCCATTTGTAATTGTAATATTTCTTCCAGATCCTTTATACGGTGCCAAAAAGACATTTACTGCTCCCTCACCAGCGTAATTCTTGCACCCGGCACTCGATTTTTCCAAATCAAATCTGTCCAGTGAATGGATACGAATTTTCAGCGCCACACATCCACCATACTTTGATTCCAAACTTAGCTGGCTTTGAGGGAATATATTGTGTGAATTTTGTTCGACCCCGGCATGGAAAAAGTTTCTCGACGATTGTCAAATGCTCTGTTGGCTTGTAATGTTTAGCCAAATTACTATTGAGCATTTTCCAAATGTCTCTTATTGGAGCAGCATTATCACTTTCCATGAGCTGAGCACGAGTATTGGCATCATCAGATCGAATGAAACGAAGGATGAATAAAAAATTTAAACTTTATTTTTCCACAGAATATATTTATAATTACACGACCATGGTTTCGACGCTCCGCGTCATTCTCAAGCGACAAGTACAGTGGTTCAACATCCTTAAATACCTTACATATAGCCAGAGCGAGCGGGGGGGGGGGTGACTGTAGACTTGGGGGGGGGGTTAGGAGGGTGGAAGGGGAGGGGAGGGGATGGGTCTTCCCCTGGTCGTAAAACCAAGGGGGAGTGGGAGGATGGGGAGGTAGGTAGAGCTGATGCATGCAAGCTGACTAACTGTAGTGAAAGGTGGGCAAAAGAGGGAGAGGTAGGGGAGAGCGGGAAGAATACAAAAGGCCATTAGCAGAATGCAAATTTTCCCAAGTGGCGTCATCGGAGGTGAGGGTGACGGTTGAAGGATAGGAAGAGGGGAAGGGGAACCCATAATGTGTGAGGTATGGGGTAAATGGAGGAGGGAGAGGTTGAGGAGAGGAGAGCGGGAAATATAGAGGAGGTCATTAACAATATCACAATTTGATTTCACAGATTTTAAAATTTCCACTTGTTCAAGAGCGTCCAGCATAGGGCCTTACACTTCACGATGCAAAATTTCTAAAGAAAAATCACTGTTGTGGCCTGTGTCTAGCAAGTGTTTTGCAAAGTTAGAGTTTGTATTATTATGCTTAAAACAGGCTAAGTGCTCTTTCAGTCTTTCCTTGAATTTACGGCCAGTTTGTCCAATATACACAGCAGAACATTCACACTTAAGTCTGTAAACACCTCTTTTCCAATTCTGGGATCACATCCTTGGATCTGGAGAAAAAACTCTTTAAATTGTAGTTGTGTAGTGTCCGCCCCGGTCTCTCTCGTGAGACGGAGGGTCGAACCCGGCTTTGCCATGTGGGTTCTTGCCTTTGGGTGCAGGAAGCAATTAATTGGTTCAAAATCTACTTTGTGAATAAAGTGAAAAGGCACTTTACCTTCGGATCTCCTTGAGAAGCTCGTGCGATGCTCGCGAAGGCGGAGAGGCGGATGTCTTTGCGGCAGGGCTGCGATTCCCAAACTGAGTAAGAACTCTTATTGCCTTCGCCTGTTCTAGTTGCGCCCTAGGCAATAGATACCTCGGCCGACAGAGTCTCGGAATACAGCTCAGAGAATACGGGAGATTACTGCTTGTCCACCGTTCGCGGTACACGCCCCGGTTGTCACTCCCCAACACCAACTGCCTTCCTTCAGATTTTGAGAGTTTTTATACCCAAAATCTTGGCCTCCTGGGTCTTACCCCCCCCCCCCCCCCAAGTTGACCTATAGGAGTAACCAAGGAAGTAGTGTGTTTGTTACAATAACTCCATGTTGTTGAGTTGTCTCGTCTCCCGCATTCTCTAAGTGTATATCTGTTGCCGTATTCCGCTTTCGCTTTCCCTGCCTCAAGTCATCCTCCCCCTCCGCCTCCCTCACGCGTTAGAGTGGGTGTAAATACTTCCGTGACCGAATTTTTAGACGAAAATATTGTCCAAATTCGTGGTCATCACACCACTCCCCGCCATCTCTAAATTGAGCAGCCTCTATTACGAGACTGCTCACATTTTAACCCGTTTTTAGGCTTCTCGTGGATGGGTCACCCTCCAGTCAAACGCTTTTCAACTTTATTTCCTTAGTGCTCATCTTTTTTTTTACATCACGTTTTTTTTATTGTCGTACAAATGGTTCCCTTCCTCCGGATTTTAACTCAAGGCGTTGTAATTGAGGCCGTCGATTCTCCTCCGGACTGCTGACTCCGGCCAGGGACGCACCCGCATCTCCGGCGCTTCTTCATCCTCCACTTCATTGAACAGCAGGGCGTAAAAGACCCCACTGGCGTCCTTGAATCTGAGGCACCCCCACACCTCGCCGGAGGGCTCCTCCCAGAGGTGGCTTTCCAGGAGTTGGCCGGCCACCTCCTCGTCTCGCAACCAAAGTGCTGCCATCTCTTTCTTCAACCCGTCTACCCGCACCCAGGTGCTATTGAACATCTATTTGCCGTACCGACGCCCCGTGTGTAAAGGAAGAGGTCAGGTACGGTCAGGATAAATGAGGGAATTTGTTTGAGTTTGGGGTGGTAGCGTGGCATGGATTCAAGATGTCGTTGGAGAAAAAGAGGAAATGCATATTAGTGTACGAGGTTTGGAGGAGCAACAAAAAAAAGAGAGGACAGATGAAAGAAGAAGAGAAAAAAAGAAAGAAAGGGAAGAGAAAAAAAATATTTCTTTATAGGCCGGTGCCCGTAACATCTCCATCTCTTCTGGCGCCGATGGTGTAGGTGGAGGTGGAGTCGACCTTTTCCGGTAGCGCCGAAATATTGCAATCCCTGCTGCCCCCATGGCGGTCCCTATCGTTAACATCCAGCCGATGTAGGAGATGGTCGGCACGGACGGTATCCATGATGCTGCCTCTAGGGATTCAGCCTCTTTCAGCATTTCGTGTATGTTTTCCACAGGGATTCCCTCCATGTTGTCGAAGGTGCGGCGAGACTGCCGGACGAGGTTCTCCAGGCGTTGTTGTTTGTCGGTCGGTACGTCGTTGATGTACGGGTGAAGTGGGCCCTGCAGGATTTCAGCAATGTCGGGCATGTAAATGTCATGCCCCCGCGCGGTGATGGTCATGCTCCGGTGAAAGAAAGGCGTGAGCACCTGTCCTTCGGTGTAGCCGGAACATCCAGGTCTCAATTCCACCACCCCGGTGCCGGAGATGTAGGTTTCCGTGACGTTCAAAGCCTCCTCAGTAGTAGGGGGGTCACTTGAGCCAGATTTCCCCCCCTCCCCTCCCCTCCCTTCCCCCACCCCCTCTGACGTTGGGGTTACTTGGGCCTGAGTTTCCCCCACCCTCTCCCTCCATTCCCCCACCCCCTCTGTACGTGGGGTTACTTGGGCCTGAGTTTCCGTCTGAGGAAGGGTGTCCCCTTCAAGCCGTGATGGCTTCTCCCGCCCCCGTCGTTAGGGTGACCGAGGTGGTCACAGCCCAGCCCGAGCCTCCGCGGACAGCCACCACTGTTAATGACTTGGGTTTTTCGTGGGAGATATTCACCCCCGCCCCTTTTCTTTAGGGCCGATTACTTTTCTATGGCGAGGCATGGGCGAGTGCATATGTCAAGAAAGACGATGTTTGATTTACCTTAACCTGTGTGGAGTCCTGGCCTTGAATAATATTTCTGTCCTCCTCCCCCTAGCATTGAGCATACGGAGATTTGAAGACTGGCTTCCCCCAAACCCAATATCCGAGACATTTGCGAAACCAAGTCAGCCCATGCCCAGTATGAGTAACCCTCTTTCTCCGATATCCGAGGCATGCGTCCTCCCTACCGCCTACGCGTTCAAGGAAAGGTCAATACCGTTTGAAATAAAAATTCAAAAGTCAATGCTGGGTGGTAGAATTAAATGAAGAACAGTACCAATTACTATCAATCGATCATTTGATAATATCATGAATTTAAAAAATATGCACTGTCACTGTGAGAATGAGTGCGGCACTACACGGGAGGAAGGAAATGTAATTCATGCATCTCGAAAGAAAAAAATTCATAAAGTAAAACAATGCACTGAGTATTTATTTAAGAAATAAGGAAATACAAAATAAGGCATAAATTATATGCGGTAAAATCAGAACAATGGATTGGATCAAATTTTTTAAATATTTAAATAGTCTGGAATTTCTCCAATCATAGCACAGTACACTCTATTAATACAACTGTCACAGGTACACACAAAGTTTGCCATAACATCATCCCATATGTCGTCGTCATAACACCACTCCTCTGGCAGGCTTGGTAATGTTGTACATTCACTAATGTCTGAATATGCATTTTCGTCGCTGACGCGCGAATCCACATGTTTATTGTTTTCACTGTTATCATTCACTTTGTCACTTTTAGTATCATACACTTCATTCTCCCAGTCAATTACAACAGTAGACGCCTGCGAATCCGGAGTCTGTGGAGCGGAAAGGCCGTCGTCTTGATGCCGGCTGAATTCTTCGGTTAGTCGTTTTGGAGACCAAAATGATGGCGGAAAAGTTTTTTCTTGGGGTGAAGATCCCCTTTCCTTGCGCAGGACATTTTCTTCACAATCGGATTCATCGGATTCCAGGTTAATAACTTTCACCTATAAAGATAAATAGCATTTACCAATTAGCAAACTTCCTAATAAAATGAACAGTAGTGCATGAGATGTAATAAATAAACAATTCGAATGCTTACATTTTCGGATGTGGGTGGAGGTGTTCTCGCCCTTTTTCGCCTTAGCGAAAGGGTTAACCTCGGCTTTTTTCTGTGCGCTGTTTTTTTTATCTCCCGACAAACGGTCGCAATATGGAGTTAAGATTTCTACCTGAAAAAGGAGGTAAACGATAACAACTATGAGCAAATAAAATATACACCAGCACTTTTAAAATAAAAACCACACATAAAATCATGAATGAATAACTATGCAAAATAAATACCACAGATAAAATCACGATTTAATAATTATGTAAAATGAATGCCATAAATAAAATCATGAATATTAAAGATAACTCACCTCATTTGGTTTATCCATAACGCCAGCAATAACTTTCCAGCGTTCGTCCTGCATTTTAAATGATACGATTGGCTAAAACTCACACAGGTTTTTCCTTGGTGTGTGTCTTCGTAGAGTGACTGTGGAGAAATATATGTGCCCGCCCCCACCCGCACCGTGCGTTAGGGCCAATAAGGCACAGGGTAGGGGGAGATGAGAACGAGCTATGGCATGGATTCGTTGGTTTAGGGGTATTTCCCGTACTCAGGCGAAAGGATTGGCCGGGGAGGGAGACGGCGTCCGTGGGGTGAGGAAGGCATAAGTTGAGTTTGAAAGTGGGGGAGAGAGAGATGGGGGTGGTGGTGGCATCCTAGTGACGCTAAGATTTTCGTCATACCTTTGTGAACCCTCGTGGAGACCATTGGAATTTTCCCCGGACCTGCACCAACTTGTTTGCTGCGTGGAGTAGTGAAGGCGCCCGTATTTGTTCCGAGAGCATCTTTTCATCGTATCCTGATACCGAGTGTGTGCTAGGAACTATATAGTTTTGCTGATAATTTGAGGCATTTCGCCAATTAATATTCGCAAGCGGAAAGTTTGGAATTTCGTTTTTTATTCCGTAAGTGATCTTTCATTGAGTGCATCGCTGTGGAATGGAAAATTTGTGATTTGTTTTAACAATACAGTGTAAATTAAAATCAGGTGACTGTGTCCATAAGACATTGTAAATTACGATTTGAAAAAAAAAGGTTATCGTGTAATCAGCCACTGATTGTTCTTTTTATACCTGTATCAGTCACTTTAGAATACCATTCCTCCGGGATATATCGTTTGCGTCGGGTGACTTTTTATCTTTCTTTTGTACGTTTTTGATTTCTTGACAAATATGGACGGCGTATTTATGTATGTTCCTGCTAGTGAAATTCTAAATGGATTTCTGGCGGGGGCATACGGAACGGCCGAGTTATTGCTGAGTGCATATAAAGGTCTGATTCATCGTATCACTGCTCTCGGTGAGGATGTTGATAGCAGTGCTTTGTTATTGTTTTTGAATGCTGTAAATAAAATATCCAGACAGCCGGCCGTTGTTACTTACCCACCGTTAAACGCGCAATCTATGTTTGAGAGGGTAAGTAATTTTCGGGGGCCACCTCCAGGTTTTCCCTTGAATAATGCATCACATCACGGAATGGGTACATAACAGACGCTGAGTACTAATGCTTCAGCTGAGGGAAGGGTAGAAGTGTTCCAGGACACTCTTCCTGGTTTAGGCAGGGAAAACGGGTCGGGTATGGAGAGTACTTTCCAGGGGGCAGCACCAATTATACAATCGGGTGATGAACTAATTATTGGTGATGATTTTTTGGAGCCGGCGGCTATTAATTCATCACATGGGGGAAGGGTAGAAGTGTTCCAGGACACTCTTCCTGGTTTAGGCAGGGAAAACGGGTCGGGTATGGAGAGTACTTTCCAGGGGGCAGCACCAATTATACAATCGGGTGATGAACTAATTATTGGTGATGATTTTTTGGAGCCAGCGGCTATTAATTCATCACATGGGGGAAGGGTAGAAGTGTTCCAGGACACTCTTCCTGGTTTAGGCAGGGAAAACGGGTCGGGTATGGAGAGTACTTTCCAGGGGGCAGCACCAATTTTGCAATTGGGTGATGAACTAATTATTGGTGATGATTTTTTGGAGCCAGCGGCTATTAGTTCATCACATGGGGGAAGGGTAGAAGTGTTCCAGGACACACTTCCTGGTTTAGGCAGGGAAAACGGGAATGGTGGGGAGAAAATATTGGTGCAAGCAATAGTACACCGAGAAATGGAAACTGAGTCTAGAGATGTGGAGGATGTGATTGAGACGATGGATACTAATGTGGCATATTTCGATAACCAGTCGGCAACTAGCAATGGTTTACTCATCCAGTTCAGCCAGTCTACCCCCCTGTCAGCGAATGATGAGATTGCTCCCACCATGTGTAGATTATCCAAAGAACCATTTTCATTGCTGGACACGGATAATCCTCAAATCTCTATGGATACTAATGCGGCAGATATCCATAGCCAATCGGCGACTAGCAATGGTTTACTCATTCAGTTCAGCCAGTCTACCCCCCTGTCAGCGAATGATGAGATTGCTCCCACAAAGTGCAGATTATTCAAAGAACCATTTTCTTTGCTGGACACAGATAATCCTCAAATCTCTGTCACCTCACTAATCCCCCAGCATGCATCAAATACCTCTCGTACAGTCTCCATCGCCGAAGGCGTTAATTGTGAGGTAGAAGATGTGAACAATCTAAATGAATCCAATCAGGTTGGTGGTGGTGTGGGGGAGCAATATTTTAGTATTGTACGCGAGAACAGATCGTTCTTAAGAAATTTTAAGCTCTGGGGAAAAGAAGTGGAAATCGTTTTTCATGGACCCCCAGAGGGATATGATCCACTTAATTGGTACTCCGGTGCTTTTGAAGCTTTATTACATACGCTAAAAGCAGGAGTTGAATCAAGTGCGAGGGTGGGTATGTCAATAAAAAATGACTCCTTTCCTGATAGAGATATTAACATATCTTATCGAAGATGCGATCAACTGGACCATGATGTAATTTTAAGAAGGATTGAGACAGTTGTCCAGTCGAATGAGAGTTTTTTAGTCGAGGGGGCAATCAATATTTCATTCTCTTATGTTGACGTCCCTGTCGGTGGGCATAAAAAACGTGCACATCTATCAACATTCCATGCTTTTTGTCGCTCCAAAAGGTCCATCGTCGTCGTGAACAACGATGATAACCTCTGCCTCCCAAAGGCCATATGCATAGGGATAGCCATGGATAGGGAGAACAAGGCTAGATCTAAAGCACTGCGACAGGGAAAAAAGCTTTTAACTGAGAAAGCTGTGCAGTTATGTGAAGAGGCTGGAGTGGAAATGAAAGAAGAGGGTGGTGGTGTGGAGGAGCTGAGAGCATTTCAAGCCATATTGACAGATTACAAACTAACAGTATTTCAGGGTCGAAGTGGAAGAGATGTATTGTTTGAAGGCCCCACCTTAACAGATACAGGAACCCCTCGAAAATTTATTGATCTCCTATACGGTGACCACCACTATAATTTGATCACCTCGGTAACTGGAGCTTTTAATACAACATATTATTGTAGACCCTGCCGTCACCCCTATAATACAGCCTTGAGACATAGATGTCCCTCAGAATGTAGCAAGTGTTTTTCATCTCCAGCCTGTGATAAAACACTTTTGCTTCTTACCTGTGACACATGTAAAAGATCTTTTTACGGGGATGACTGTGTTAGGAAGCATATGCTTAAGAAAGGTGCAGGAAAGTCAGTCTGCGAGTGTTTCCGGTTCTGTGTTACGTGCTCTAAGGTGTACTCCACGCTGAAAGATAAGAGGGAGCACAAATGTGAGGAAATATTTTGTCACGTCTGCCGTGCTTACATGCCAGTGGGACATGTCTGCTACATGCAGGTGAAAAAACCAAAAAAGCATCCAGAGCAATTTGCATTCATTTTTTATGATTTGGAATGCACTCAAGATACACCTGTAGAAGGGGCGAGGGAAACATTTCTCCACGTGCCAAATCTCCTCGTTGCTCAAATTTGCTGCAATTCATGCATGGACGATGAAAACATCTCTTCATCATGTAAAACCTGTGGTGATCGTCAGATGATTTTTAAGGGAATCGATCCTGTCTTTGAATTTCTTACTCACATAAGAGAGCTCGGAAATAAGGGGCTGGAAAATATAATCTGTATTGCACACAATGCGAAAGGTTACGACAACAATTTTATTGTTAAAACAATGCTGGAGCGTACAGAATGGAAGCCGGAGGTTTTGATGAATGGAGCAAAACTACTCTGCATTTCTTATGAGGGGTTGCGCTTCATTGACTCACTAAATTATATTCCAATGGCTCTCTCAAAAATACCGTCTGCACTAGGGCTATCCCCATCCTTAACAAAAGGATATTTCCCACATTTCTTTAACTGCACTACAAACGCCAATTACAGTGGAATGCTACCGGACGCCGAAATGTACGGTGTGAGCCAAATGTCTGCCGTGGAGAAGGAAAAATTCATGTCCTGGCATGATGACCTGAGACAAAAAGGTTATAATTTCGTAATGAATGATGAAATTGAGAAATATTGTATCCAGGATGTCGAGATACTGAGGCAAGCCTGCCTTAAATTTCGATCCTTATTCCTATCAACTGCTGGTGTTGATCCGTTCAGAGACTGCACGACAATCGCTAGCTCGTGTATGGAAGTATTCCGTCGAAAGTACCTGAGGCCTGAAACCATCTCATGCATTCCACCCGGCGGTTATCGATGGGCTGATAATCAGTCTTTTAAGGGGATGCTATGGCTGCTTGGAGAGGAGAAGAAAAGAGGCATCACCATGAAGCATGCAGGAAACGGATGCGAAGAAAAAGTCTTGGGTAAAAAAGTAGACGGCTACCATGAGGACGGAATGAGAAAAACTGTTTACGAGTTCCATGGATGCTTTTACCATGGCTGCCCAAAATGCTATGAAAAGAGAAACGAGCCTATTTCAAATAGCCCGAATGAGACCCCCCAATCTCGATACGAGAGCACTCAAAGAAAGATGGATACTATGCGACGAAACGGCTATGAAGTCATTGAAATGTGGGAATGTAAATTTAATGAAATAGTACGGAATGACAATGACTTCTACGCTACCCTGAAACAAAATCCTATAATGGATAAGAGTCCCTTAAATCCGCGGGATGCGTTCTTTGGAGGAAGAACAAATGCGGTAAGATTGTACTATAAAGTAAATGAGAATATTCATGAGAAAATCCACTATTATGATGTTTGTTCCCTTTATCCCTACGTGAATAAGTATAAAAAATATCCCATTGGACCCGTTTCAGTTTTTGTTGGAGAAGAATGTCCTCCCTTGGAGAGAATAGAGGGACTGGTTAAGTGTTCGCTGCTTCCTCCTCACTCATTGTATCACCCAGTTCTACCGGTCAGAGTGAATGGCAAACTGATGTTTCCACTATGTAGGACATGTGCTTCCCTAGAATCTCAAGAGGATTGCACTCACGCAGACGAGGAAAGGGTAATCACTGGCACGTGGGTTACTGACGAAGTGAAGCTAGCTCTGGAGATGGGATATGTTTTGGTCAGAATATTTGAGGCGTGGCACTACAAAACAACAAAATATGATACCCGTAGCGGAGAAGGTGGATTATTCGCTCCATATATCAACTGCTTTTTGAAGTTAAAGCAAGAAGCTTCAGGTTGGCCTGATTGGTGTCAGACAAAGGAAGACAAAGCCTCCTACATACAGTCTTTCGAATCTCGTGAGAATGTAAAACTCGACGAGAATTCCATTAATGTTAATCCTGGGTTGCGAGCACTAGCCAAATTAATGCTAAATTCCTTTTGGGGTAAATTTGGGCAGCGGGAGAGTTTACCTCATTGCTCAATTGTAAAAAGTGGTGACGCTCTTTATGAACTAGTGACAAATCCAAATAAAGAGGTTTCAAAGATTATGCCTGTGAATGAGGAGACAGCGGTCGTGAGTTGGTCGTCCGTTGAGGGCTCATTAAAAACGTCAGACTCGAAGAATGTTGTGATAGCATGTTATACAACAGCACATGCTCGCATTGAACTGTACAAATATTTAAGGAAATTGGACCGTAGAGTACTATACTTTGATACTGA
The DNA here is from genome assembly GCF_921293095.1 of Ischnura elegans. NCBI lineage: Eukaryota > Metazoa > Arthropoda > Insecta > Odonata > Coenagrionidae > Ischnura > Ischnura elegans. The sequence goes on from NC_060248.1 coordinate 125,878,543, forward strand.
TAGTGTTATTTTCACCGAGCTGCCTGGACAGTGGATGCCATCCGTTGGAGATTACCTTGGCGATTTAACAAATGAGCTATCTTCGTACGGTGCTGATTCATACATTAGCGAATTTGTGTCTGGCGGTCCTAAAAACTATGCTTTTAAGGTCCGAAACAATAGAGATGGCTTGGAGAAAAGTGTGTGTAAAGTGAGGGGACTAAGTATAAATTCCTCGAATGAATCTCAAATATCTTTTGAGTCATTAAAGTCCATGGTGGTTGAGGACAGCCCGGCCATTATAGTAAATTACCCCAAAAGAATTTGTAGAAAAAGAGGATTTGCGGTTATATCAAGACCCGAACATAAAACCTTTCGCGTTGTGTACACTAAAAGAAAAAGAGTTGATGACTTTGATTCTTTGCCTTATGGATATAAGAGACCACGAACTGTGTAAATCAATTATCCCAGTAATGCTATTGTTTTAGAATAATTGCGTTGTGCAGATTTGGTTGATGTGCTTCGTAATTATTCTGGAAAATGAGCATTTTTTGTTGCTGTACATATTTATATATATATATATATTTATTTATTCACAATGTATTTATTTATTTAATATTTATTTATTTATTTATTTATTTATCCCCTTCGAAAGACTACCACTTTGCCGCAGTGAGGGGGCTTGGAAATTCTCTTTAAATACGTATTATTTATTGTAAAGAAGCAGTAGTCAAAAGGAAAGGAGGATTCGACGAAGAGTAGTCATATCATAGTGAAACAGGATTTCAAATTATCATTAATATGCTCGTTCTCTATGCTTACCTTCAGTATCCATATGGATTTGAGACTAAAACATCCCTTTGGAGCTCTGATTGCAGGGCCCAGCGCCTGTGGTAAAACAGTTTTTACCTGTCGCCTCTTAAAATTTAGGAAAGAAATGTTTGACGTAAACTTTGAAGATATATTATGGTGTTATTCGGAATGGCAGCAGTTTTACGAGGTCTTAAAGCCTTTAGGTGTGTCTTTTCATGAAGGCCTTCCGGATCTGAAAAATATGCCGCATAAATCATCCCCAACGCTTTTAATCTTGGACGATCTAATGATTGAAAGTAACGGCAGCGCTATTGTTGATCTGTTTTCAAGGGGAAGTCACCACCGTAATGTGAGTGTCATCCATCTTACGCAGAATTTGTTTTATCAGGGTAAAGGAGCACGAGATATATCATTAAATACACATTATATGGTGTACTTCAAAAACCCTAGAGATAGAAGTCAGATTTTGAGTTTGGCAAGACAATTAAACCCCAAAAATCAAAAGTTCTTACAAGAGGCTTACGAAGATGCTACCAAGAAAGCTCATGGTTATCTTTTTATCGATTTAAAACAGTCAACTCCTGACATCTATCGATATCGTACGGAAATATTTCCCGATGACGATATGCCATGTTTATATCAACCGAAAAAGTAAATGAATCCAAAAGGATATTATGGGTAGAATATTTGTTTTTGTTTCAGTCGTAATGACGCGTAGAATAGGAAAGCACAGTGAGATTTTGCGATTTCTTACGAACTGCAAGCCTAAATATCGCACAGCGATTCTCAAAGTTGCCGAACCAAGTCTTGTACGAATTATATGTGAAATTGCAGATAATACGTTAAAAGGTAGTGTAAATTTAACATTAGCACAAAGAAAACGCTTGGCACGTCATAAAGACACGCTGCGTAAACTCACGTGCAGGAAAGGTTGTTGGAAAAAGAAAAAGAATCTGATAATACAGTCCGGTGGTTTTATATTGCCTCTGCTTCTGCCCCTAATAAGTGGTATGCTCTCAAAATTGTTGTGACAATGGAGCATGCAAAGAAAATGATTCTCATTCCTCAAGAAACTATCCACCGGATGACCAACTCAACAGTTCCGATGACTGGTTCAAGTCACGCGCTATCAAATTTAGATCAGGAAATGGACAAAATCCTGCGTACACCAGGTAAATCTGATAGCGAAAAGTGGGCATTGTATAAGCAATGCTTACACCGTTTTTTACATTACTCAGGGGAAGAAAGGAAACCATTAACCCTTTCAATTGCATCGGGTGAAGATGAGAGAGAATCTAGGGTCGATACCGATGAAAAATCGGGTGTGGATGAAAGAATCCCACTACACTCGGAAATACTGTCTTCATTGCCGCTGAAATTCCGTAAGAGGGCCGAGTTGCTTATCGCTCGCTTAGTGGCATCTGGTAAGGTAAATTGGAGCTCTGATGGAACTGTGAATATTAAGGGGGGTGTAATTCCAGGTTCAAACATAACGGACCTCATAGGTGATGTCATGCGATCACGGAAAAATGTCAACCCTCGTGGTATAGATTCTTTTATGGCCCTCCTCACTGAAATAAATGTCCCAAAGGAATTTATTGGAAATCAAAAACGTCTTGAACTCATTCGTCGCTACGCCTCGCAAGAGAGTGTTGAATCCGAAGAAGTAAAGAAAACTGTACGAAGAACAAGAGCTGTTTCAGGCCCCGAAAGAGTTAAGACAATTAAACGTTGGACACCGTATCGTTTCACGAAATGAAACAAAGTGTGAAAAATTTACTTTCAAGAGTGTATTACGATCCGTCACATCCTGCTTCTTTTTCCGGAGTTGACAGATTATGGAAAGAAGTATCATCACTAGTTTCTAAGCACGATGTCCGAAGCTGGCTCCAATCTCAAGATTCGTATACTCTTCACAAGCCGTTGCGTAGGAAATTCCTTAGAAATAGGTATGTAGTTGATAATGTGGATGACCTCTGGCAGGCAGACTTGAACGATGTCAAGCACCTGAGGAAAGAAAATGATGGTTTCAACTATATACTGACATGCATAGATGTATTCAGCAAATTTGCCTGGGCAGTACCATTACGCACGAAATCCGGTGTCGCGGTAACCGAAGCTTTCTCGAAAATATTTAAGAGGTCGAAGAGGAAGCCTATCAAGCTAATGACGGACAAGGGTACTGAATTTCTAAATAAAACATTTCAAGAATACCTAAAAAGTAAATCTATTGCTTTTTATCACTCTCACAATCCCGACACAAAAGCGGCCGTAGTGGAACGTTTTAACAGAACACTAAAATCGAAGATTTGGCGATATTTTACTAAACACTCTACAAAAAGGTACATCGACGTTCTTGAAGATGTCGTGAAATCATATAATTCTACCGTGCATTGCACCACCAAATTACCACCGTCTTCTGTTAATGAAACCAACGTTCTTCAGGTGTGGAAAAACACCTACAAAGATATAGCCGTAGCGGGTAAATGCCCGAAGCTTAAAAGTGGTGATCATGTGAGAATAAGTAGAGAGAATGTTCCTTTCCGCAAAGGGTATAAGTCAAACTGGAGCGAGGAAATATTTGTCGTTATGAAAGTTATTCGCCGAAACCCTCCGGTATACATAATTAAAGATCTGCAGGATGAAGTTATTGAGGGTTCATTTTATGAGCAAGAACTACAAAAGATAATTACGACAGAGTCAAAAAGATTCAAAATCGATAAAATACTAAAAACAAGGGGTAAAGGTTCCAGTAGAGAGGCATTTGTCAAGTGGAAAGGTTACCCTGAAAAGTTTAATTCTTGGATACCCGCTGCATCAATCAAGAAGTGGTAATGGAGGATGAGTTCTACCTGAATCTACCTAGTAATAGTTCAATGTCGAGTTACGGTCATAACACAACCGCTAAATTTACCACTCTTCTACCGAAAAATATCACCCTGATTGGCAATTGGGAGGTGGCCCTGGTTGAAATACATTTTCCCATGACGCTATGCAACGTTTATGGTAAGCAATGCGATTTCGCTGTTTATCACGCCGGAAGCACGAATGCGTATTACAGAAATATACCTCGAAATCATTACGCCTCTGTTGGCGACCTTGTCAAAACTATTAACGCAGATTTGGGGAAAATTTCTCACCCGGATAAGGTGCAATTATTTTATTCTGAATCCGGCGTAGTTACTGCGAAAGCAAAAAATACCGTCGTTGTTACCATGGCGGATACACTAGCACTGCAACTAGGGTTCGAACCCGGGGGAGATATTGTAGCGCAAGGAATGTCCAGACACAGGGCCGATGTCAGCTTTGGCTATCCCACTCAGATTTACGTTTACTGTGACATCGTCGAACCTCAAGTGATAGGTGACGTCGTGGCTCCTCTCCTAAGGATTGTAAGCACGTTAGCCAGCAAAAAACGATTTGGTGTCGATATCAGTCACGTTTTTACTAGACCATTTTACTTACCTGTTTTGAAAAGAGAATTTGAAACCGTAGAAATAGATTTAAGAACGCACACGGGTCTTCCAGCACCATTTCTCAGTGGAACATCCGTAGCAGTACTTCATTTTAGAAAGCTGACAAACAATGGTAAAAACGAATAACTCTTCCGATCCCTACACGCGATACTACCTAAGTCAGGTAGGTAGCGGAGTAGGAACGGTGTATCGAGGGGCTAGTTATCAGAAAGGCCACGGAATTGGCAGTTTTCTGGGTGGACTATTCCGCACAGTACTGCCTTTTCTCAAGAGCGGTGCTCGTGCTGTTGGTAAGGAAGCAATACGGACAGGTGTAAACGTATTGAGCGACATCACCTCCGACGGTCAACAGCCGGTAAAGAAGGTTATACGAAAACGCGTTTTGGAAGCGGGAGAGAATCTAATAAATAAAGCCGGGAATAAAATCCGAAAGATGACGGGAGGTGGATATTCATCAAAAACACGTAAGCCAAAACGTCAGTTGCAGACTGTCAGGCGTAGAAGAAAGATCGGCACTAGTAAGAAGACGCGTGTGATAGCGAAAAGTAAAAAGAAAAGTGGGAAAAGAACTATCATAAAAGATATATTTTCTTAAAATGTCTTTCTTGCATCATCAGTCCTGTGAATGTGCAAAGTCGGAGCTGGATCTATTCTCGCTCCCACCAACACAGACGAGTATTGAAAGTGGACAGTGGATTCATTATAAACCAATTTCCACTCTTGCTGATGAGGGTCCGTTGGAGTTTTGCGTTACGGGCAATGGGGAGGATTATATTGACCTCTCGCATACGCTAATATACATAACTGCACGTATCGAACGCAGGGTACAAGCGAATGATGACGATTCTCTTATAGGCCCTGTTAATTTATGGCTACATTCGTTATTTTCGCAAATTGATATTTTTCTTAACCAGAAATTGGTTACTCCACCGAGTCATACATACCCATACAGGGCTTACATAGAAACTCTGCTCAATTATGGCCCTGCGGCAAAGTCTTCCCATCTTACAGCGGGTCTTTGGTACGATGACACTCCAGGAAAAATGGACGATTGCCGTGAAAATGTTGGAGCCGAAAAAAGACGGGCGTACACTGACGAAGGTCGTGTGGTTGAATTAATGGGCCACCTTCACTGCGATTTATTCAATCAAGAAAAATTTCTTCTTAATGGCGTGGAAATGCGTCTTAAACTCGTGAGAACCAAATGCGGTTTTAACTTAATGGCCACCAGAGATTATGAAAATGTTACGGTAAAAATATTGGACGCAGCACTCCTAGTGCGTAAAGTAAAAATTAGCCCCACGGTACTAATCGCTCATAGCAGGGCACTTGAAAAATCCACGGCTAAATATCCAATCACTAGAGTTGATATCAAGACCTTCACAATTCCACGTGATGTTCAGAGTAAAAGTCTAGATTCCATTTACGGCGGCCAATTGCCGAGACGTGTAATCGTAGGATTCGTGTCTAACGCGGCGTTCAATGGCGATATAAAAAAGAACCCGTTTAATTTCCAAAATTTCGATACGACATTTTTAGCCCTGTATTTGGACGGACAACAGATTCCATCAAAACCCCTTCAACCTGATTTTTCTGGTTCGGGAATGTTTCTGCAGGCATATCACACCCTCTTTTCCGGAACAGGAATACATTTTCAAGACGATGGAAATGGTATCCCTAGGGATAATTACAAGGATGGCTTCTTCCTCACGGCGTTCGATTTGACACCGGATTTGGAGGCAAACTCCAGTCACTGGAGTTTGCAAAAACATGGAAGTCTTCGGTTAGAAGTAAGATTTAAAAACGCTCTAGTTGAAACTGTTAATTGTCTACTTTACGCCGAATTTAATAATATCCTAGAAATAGATAGACATAGAAACATCGGTGTGGATTACAATAGCTAGAAAATTAGACCCTCTTCATAACTCACGCTACCTAAGTGGAAAGAGGTGGAGGGGTGGGAAGGGGGTTGAGCATTTATAAGGAGTTCTGCATTCCTGTTAGCTCAGTTGAGACGTATCCCTTCTCGGTACTACTCCACTATCTTCTAGGCTGTCCTCTACATTTCTGACGTCGTTATGGCTGCAATAGTAGACGTTCAGTGTTTCAGAAGTGATGGTGAATTGATAGTGAAGGAATTATCGATCGTCAACACTAAGTGTACCCGTGTGGAAACCTGGCTGTTTAAACCGCCCTATCCGGAGAGTGAACGATCCAGTGAAGATGTGAGGCAAGATCGATGGCTTCGCGACTACTTCCACGGACTCCGATGGTGCGATGGAGAGTTGGACTACGCGGATCTCAAGTATATCATCCACGAGCGTCTATCAATGTGTACGTTTGTTTTTTCGAAAGGGCGAGAAAAGTGCGCATTGATTCAGAAAATTTTAAAGTACACCACGGTGCTGGATTTGGATATTTTAGGGTGCCCATCACTGAGGAAGTTAAAATGTAAAGCTTCCCGTAATGTGTGCAGTGTTGAGTACCATAAGAAAAATGGTTTCGAATGTGCAACGAAAAATTGTTACAATTTATTTAATTGGTTCTTGAAGAACGGAAGGGATAAGCTAACATCACCCAACTACCGTCTAAACTCTTTCGCAGGAGTCTCTCTAAAGTTTTCTATTAGCACTAGACTATTAGCGGAGGCCGGATTTTTTTATTCTGGCGAACGTGATGTGGTGATCTGTTGCGTATGTGGTCTGGCTATTGGATCGTGGGATCCATGGGATAGACCAGATAAGGAGCATTACCGCTGGAACCCATATTGCCCCCTAGTTAGGAAGCCTGTAAGCTACGAGCTTCCTTACATAAAAAGACATGAGGTAAGGTGGAATTCCCATAGTGAAAACAGCCAAGTTGTCGGAGATGGACAGTTTTCAACTCATGAGCGCGCTCAGGAGTCATAAAGATACTCGCCCTTTCTTCAAGGGAGTTTTTGCAGCGGACAAACTGCCAAAAAATTGTTACCACCCTACCGCACTAATTGTCAACACAGATCCTGCGAGGAGGCCTGGAACACATTGGGTCGGAATCTTTGTCGATAAAAATGGGAAAGGAGAATTCTTTGACAGTTACGGAATGCCGCCGCTCGTTAAGGAACATATTATTTTCCTAGACAGAGAGTGTAAATCATGGCGCAGCAACAATAAAAAAATTCAAGGGTGGACATCCTCAACTTGTGGCAATTTTGCATCCGTATTCCTAGTTTATCGATGTAAAGGTTACTCACTGTCTCAATTTTTACGTAAATTCAGTTCTAACGATTCGGAAACGAATGATAGATTAGTAATAAAGATTTACAATGCCCTTTTCGGAAAGTATTGCAAAATTTGTGTTGCAAAAAGTGAATTAATTAATCTTCAAGTAGGCAGGGCAAAAATAGACGTCACAACTAAATTACCCATTGAAAAATCTATCTATCCTCCATTTTGTTTCCCCCCCCCTCCCCTCCCTTCCACCATCCCGCTACACCCCCTCCAGAGCAGGAAGGAGTATATAACCCCTAAACTGTCAGCGGTGTCACAGTCACTGATTGAAAAGCCATGGCATCGGATGGAGAATCTTTTCGCACACCAAGGAGGCCTATCAAGAGAGGACCTCCCAGGGGTGACAAGCGCTCGCCCCGGCCGTACTCTCCGCGTCCACCAGCCAGCGGTAAATACAGCCGTCCAGCTTATAAACCATCCACCAGTCCGGAGATCACAGCAATAGAGGAAGAGGAAGGTTCACCGGAAACAGAAATAACGCAAATTCAACGCCCTCGACATCTTGCGATTCTTGAATGTGGCTACAAGTTGAACTATAGTGACACGAAAAGAGTGACTGTGGGATTGGACATAAGAAATTCTTGTTTCCCATTCATCACCATTGGCAAAGTTGGTGGGATCGGTGTAAAACTGGACTATGGTGACCTATGTGAACTGTTAAGATGTGAAAGTGTTATCGCCTCGTATTTCTTTAACGACATAGTGCCACATAATATTTACGCTGGAAAGTGTGTTCTAAAATTCAAGACAATATTTGGAACAAAATCCGTCGTTCTGCAGGAAGCCAATCCCACCGATGATCGTATCTGTGTTTACCTAGCTAAATCTTCATGGTACGGTTTATTGGACTGTGCAGAATGTGTGCGACTACGTTGGGAAGAGCGAAGTGCGTGGTCCTCTTATGCTCACAAACTCTTGAAACTTTATTTAACTTCAGTAAATCGAGAAGTTGGAGAAGACGAAGATGGTGAACTTCAAGAAAACATTTCACGGGAACATGTTTCAAGTGCACGAGTAAATACTGACGAGAATGGTAGTGCACCACCCTTATTAAATGTTCAAGCTCTTTCCGAGGAAATAAGTTCAGTGCTGAGGACACATGTCGGGAGGGATTTCCTTTACGAGGAAGTTTCAAAAAGACAATCAAATGATATGAAAATGAATTAAGTCCTGTATTAAGTTTCAATTCATTCAGCAATTTTATGTAAAATATTTATGTCAAAATTTAATTTCTTGGAAAATATCCACATCAAAGTTTGTATCGTTTTTAAAATTCAACTGTTATCACGTGACAGATTATGATCAATTACCGGTTTACAAATTCCTTTGCATTTGTACTTAAATATTTTGTTGACTTTAAATGTTATTTATATATCATGTTTTTATTTCGTAAATGTATTTAAATTTTTTGAAACCATACGCACTTGTGAAATTTTATGATCCTTGATTGAATATTTACAGTGTTTTCATGAAAAATTCTTTATGTATTGCTGTATATGTTATGACGCAAATAAATTCACAGTACACACATGTGTATCTGTTTATATTATAACTGAATTTTTATTGAAAACGGTATTGACCCAAATTCCACCTTCTCCCTTTCGATACTTTGACCCATATTCTATCCTTTCCTTAAACGCGTAGACGGTAGGGCGGACGCATGCCTCTGACTTGGTTTCGCGAATGTCTCGGATATTGGGTTTGGGGGAAGCCAGTCCTCAAATCTCCGTATGCTCAATGCTAGGGGGAGGAGGACAGAAATATTATTCAAGGCCAGGACTCCACACAGGTTAAGGTAAATCAAACATCGTCTTTCTTGACATATGCACTCGCCCATGCCTCGCCATAGAAAAGGAATCGGCCCTAAAGAAAAGGGGCGGGGGTGAATATCTCCCACGAAAAACCCAAGTCATTAACAGTGGTGGGGGAGGATTGTCCGCGGTGGCTCGGGCTGGGCTGTGACCACCTCGGACACCCTAACGACGGGGGCGGGAGAAGCCATCACGGCTTGAAGGGGACACCCTTCCTCAGACGGAAACTCAGGCCCAAGTAACCCCACGTACAGAGGGGGTGGGGGAATGGAGGGAGAGGGTGGGGGAAACTCAGGCCCAAGTAACCCCAACGTCAGAGGGGGTGGGGGAAGGGAGGGGAGGGGAGGGGGGGAAATCTGGCTCAAGTGACCCCCCTACTACTCTCCTCGCTCTCAGGGCAGCGCTGCAGGAAACGGCTCTTATGCGGTACGCTGTAGACCCAACGGTTGGTGGACCGTGCTTTATGAAATACTGCTCTGGGATGTGGAATGACCCTTGAATCGCATTTTTCTGATTTATCCGCCCCCATAAAAATTGTATATAGACAGGAGGTGTACGGAAATTCCGTGACTTGCTGTCGCGGAGGGCAGATCGTCATCGGCCCGTCCGTGCAGCTTCTTAAATCGCCCTCGTCCAACAGCATATGCCGGAGATGATTTTCTGATACGGCCAAATAACGGGCCTCCGGAATAATTGTCAATGATGCATTTATGTTGGGGATCCGGACGGGCTAGGCTACTGCCTTGTATAATTTGAAAAATTGATTTCCGGATTGGAGGGGGATTTCAGCGACTATCCTAATTTTTTGATCTGTGATAGCGTAGCTGACCCGGGCAGTCGCGTAATATGAATAGATATCGGTGTGTGTGAGGGGGAAAGGAAATCGTAGACCGGGAGTTAATTTCGTTTGCACCAATTTGAGAGCGTCCAATCAGGCCATCGGAGGTAAAAAATGGGGGCTCAAGTGGTTGTGGAGGGTGCCCTCCCAAGCTTGAGAAAAAGAGTTCAATGCCGCCCTAAGTTCACTCAGCGCGGTTTCGAGTTGACGGAGGCGCGCGGATATGGAGAGGGTCATGGCTACTCTATTTGACAGGACCCTTATGTTTTCTCCTAATTCCAAGTTTATTAACAGAAACATTGTAGCAATCATTGAATTGACGCTGATGAGTGGCCGCATGTTTCGCCACCGGGAAGGATGCAAAGTCAGAGGAAGAGCATGATGCTCTGAGGTTATTGATTCTAAAGTTAAGGGGAGTTGAGGATTTGCCTATATAAAAGGAGGGACAGTGCTTGCATTGAATAAGGTAAACTACATTTTTTGAAGTACAGGAGGCCGCAGGAGGTGGTGGTAGGTAGGAGACGAGATGACTGGGGATAGGAGGAGGGGTAAAAATGGGCAGGTCTTACATCTAGGACGACCGCCGGGCGAAGGTGTGCTGATGGGAGTAGTGGGTGACTTCTGTAAGGGGTTAGTTGAGCGGAATAAATTTAAAAGGTTTGCAGGTCGTCTGAATGTGACAGTAAGGGGTTTGGCAAAAAGATTGGCTGTCGCCTTATTGTTTTTTAGAATAGGGAAAAGGTCTTTAAGGATAGATTGCAGGGATTGTATTCCAGGAAAGTAAGTGGTGCAGAGGGAAAGGTCTCGTGGTTTGTTTCTATTGCACGGTTCTGGGGGGCATTTGTGTTGGAGAATTTTTTTACGTAGGAGGGACTCTGGGTAGCCTCTCTGGAGGAGGGAACGGTGAAGGTTGTGAAGAAAATTATTGGCCTTGCTGAGAAGTCATTTTAGAATTTTGAGGAAGGGGTTTATGTGGTAACGAAGGAGGTTTTTCTAAGTGGTCCTGGTTCTGAATTAATCCCTCACTTCTGTCAACCAGTAATTTGAGAGTATTATTTATGTGATGGAGTAAAGGTTCAGTTGCAGGATGAGATATTAAGTGATTCAATTTAGAAGTAAGGTCACCAATTGACTTAACCAAATCTTCATTACAGCTTTTAGGAATAACTTTAACAGCTGGTTCATTCTTTAGATTTGATTGAAACAAATTACTGAGGGTGTATGCGCTTTGTTTTATCTAGAGGAAAAAGGAACTGGGTTATTTCGTAATATGAATGAGTGCAATTTATGAAAATGTTTACATAGTAAGTGTCCATCCAGGCAAGTGCATTTGTACAATTGAGAACACAAGCTGAAACAAGAATGCTCATTGCACTTGACGAAGCACAGGTCTGGTATGTGGCAAACTTTATTCACTAAAGTAATCTCAAAGGAAAGTTTTGGGTCAGACTGACTTTTTACTTTCCACGCTAATACATCAATCTGTCAAATGTCGGCATCTGGAACATGCGTAGCCCGTGCATGTCGACTACCTTTGAGGTCAAGGAAACCGAAAGGTGGTTATTCTGTTTTTCTCTTATATTTTAATGCTAAATTGATGGTTTTTGTTAATTTTGAAAAGGGTGTGAACCAAGTCACCCAATCTTCTGTTGACTTTCCATTTCAAATAATTAGTTTTAAGTTTATTGTGGAAAATTTCGGCGTACATATTTGTCTCTGTGGTTGCATGTGGGAAATTTCGATAGCACATGGCCCCTTTCTCCTTTTTTGGTATATAATTATTCTGAAAATACATTCACCAACAATGAGGTTGTTCGTCCCCAGATGTACACCACACGATAACACGATTCTGTGGTCTTAATCATCCACTCATCTACCTCGCTAACAGTCATGCCTGATCGTGATATGACACGCAAATCAACTCCAGGAAACTCCTTCGCGTACGAACTTGCGTACTTCCACTGCGAAGCTCCAATAACAAGAAGGCCAACCATCTCGACCTGGAGGGAGTCATGAATACATAAGACTAGAATAAAATATCCGGCGAGACGCTTAAGTTTCGCTTCGAGGATGCAAATAAAAATAATAGTCAGAAAAGTAAACACGGGAGAGGAATTTTTCCATTAGTATATACCCACTAACGCTACCATTAACTTAAACTGCCCTATTGAAAATTCCTTAAAGGAATTTTTTTCCTATAGTAATTTGACAATGGGAACTAAGCCATTTTTCTATTTTCTATTTCATCCATATGAAATTTTACTATAGGAAAATAATTCCTATAGGAAAATTCCATCAGAATTCTAGCCTTACGGGAAATAAATGCCTTTAGTAATTCCTACCATGGCATGCAGAATTTCACAGTAATAAATGATACCAGAGGCTAAGTATAAGATTTTATTATATATGAATTAACATACAACGAAAGGCTGTCAAAATAAAAAAAATTGCATTATATCTTATTTTTTGTTTGTTAGCTTTCGGCGGACGGTTCATGTCAATGCTTTTCGCAGCAATGGTTTTTGTAACTTGCTTTCTTAAAGCTTCCGCAGTCATCTTCTCCTCCTGCAGTAACCTGCCTCTAAACAGCTCTGAAATGAAGGGCAATGTAACTATTTGTGAAATGCATATCACAGGTAACAAGAAGTTCACTTTACTGAAATGAAAGGTACCAACGATCAATTATTGATTCCTGTGCATGAGGTTAAGCAGTACAACCCTGATGAAAATCTCATGTGAAATTGTATATTTTGATTGTTTACCAAGATAATACAGGATTAAGCACCAAGTACTAGATACTTAAAGAATACTTCCACCATTATTATGACTATTAACGAGCTCCAGGCATGAATCACTAACCTATTCATAATACTGAATGACATCTGTCGCATCAGTATACAATAATTCTTTGAGTTTTTTGAATTACAATATAAAATGGGGTCCCACCATATTTCAAGGCTTCCAACAGCAATGCATACATTTAATTGGTTTTGTTATTGTTACTAACCTGTAATGCTGTGGGCATCTTTGTTTTGGCAGTTTTTTCCCAAAAAAGCAGGAGAAGGTGCACTGTAGTTTGCCAATGCCTCACCACACACTGCATAGGCTGCATCGCGCAGAAACTTAGTCATGTTTTTCGCCTGCCTCGACTTTTTCTAAGAGGAGGAACGATGATTCTTTTATCCACACTCCATCCACTACATGTATCTGAAACATATTTGTCAATGCACTATAAGTGTTTTTGAATAACAAGATTTGTACGGAAATTTTGCATATAAAAACAAAATATCACTACTTACCCAGGAGCCTCTTTGTACCATCTTGTGGCGAAGGATGTCTAGAGGACGATCTTTGGACGTATTAACTTCCTCCAAATCCAACTGTCTACGAAGTGACTTAGAGTCACCCTGGAGTTGATCAATGGACACCAACATCTCAACATAATCAGGCTTCTCTGGTTCAGTTCTTCAAATATAATGTTCTGCCAAACAACACATTAAGGAAACCATTATTCCCGCATAAAAAAGATAAGATGCATCACTAAATGGCAAATACGTACATATTAAGTTGTTCACAGAGTCGCCCCCTCAACAAGTTCTTTCTCACGTATATACTTTAGGCAGTTGCTCTTCATCTCCTCTTCCCACTTCCATTGCATTCTCCTCTCAATTTGGTGCAAATGAATGTACTGGAAGGGGAAATTTTGGGCTATCTGGCAATGCTCAAGGGGGTTGGTGAGAAGAGGCTGTCATCTGTTGATTTGGTTTCATTGCCCAAAGTCTGACCTACACACTTCTCAACAATACCTTTTGTCTCTGGAAATCAATACTTAATCTGGATTATTCATAAAAACATTCGTATTCGCAAGTAACACCTGCATTATGCTTATTATGGTATAAACTGTTATATTTAAGAAGTGCAAACAGATAAAATTTTTAACGGTGAACCATTTTACTACTCACCGACACCATTTCCAGCAATCACTTTCTCACGCAACTGCTGTAACAGAAGGATGTTTTGCGCTGAAAGTTTGGAATAGTTGCTGGCTAGCGAGGTGAATTCTTTCTTCAACGCCCCATAATCTAGACTGACACAGTCCAGCGTTTTTTGTGGAGAAATACTTCCTCTTCCATTCCTTGGTTGCTGGATTCGGATGTTTGCTTGCAGAATTTTTTTCTTGCAACACCTGACGTATTTCACTCATTTCCGTATCGTCGCGTTTCCGTTTCTTCACTTTCTGAAATGATAAAGTAATGGGAAGAAAAGAGATCAACGAGTACAGCTCCTGCTGGAAATCAATTGACATGCAGTTTGCGCCGGAAGATATGACACGAATCCTCAAAATAGAGGTCCTGTATATAAGAACACAAACTTACCCCTCGCATATCACGTCTCAGTTTAGGGCAATCTGACTTCGTACTAGAAGCCAGGCATACCTATTAATCCGGACAGGAACAAGAAAAACGTGGTCCCCGAACGGGGGGGGGGGGGGGAAGAGGGTGATCTCTTCCTTTGGGGAGCCGCGCCCCCACGGACCCGAGCCCACCGAGGAGACAAACTCGTTAAAAAAAAACCCCGTCGCTCGCTCGGATAGTGTCCAGACAGCATGTGACTCTGCTGTTCTGAGTAGCCGTAACATCTGGCGTCCAGAATCACCATCATCATGTTAGATTGTGTTAAGTACCGCGAAGACGGAATAATCTAGGGGGAGACCTAGAAGCCCTTTTAGGAGACCACCCTACCAACTTAAATAGTACATTTCGGTTTCTCAGAGAAATAAATATTTTTAATAAAGCCTAATTATGCACACTCTTTGTACATAGACATCATATGCAGTGGATCACTTTCTACATAAGTTTTGTAATTAAATCACACGGTAGTGGTGCAAAATGACCTAGCCGTCGACGCACCCTAAATCCAAACACTACTACTACTATATTTTTCACACACCGTTTGAAGCGGTAGCGGTGACGGTGCACGCTCCCGAGGCGATTATGGTGTGCAACGTTTATCTGCCGGAGGGTGCACCCGTCACCCGTTTAAATCTAGAATCCCTTGTTCACCAGCTACCTCAGCCTTTTATTTTACTTGGAGATTTTAATGCCCACAATCGTTTATGGGGAAGCACTGCGGGACAGTGCAACCGCAGGGGACGCATTTGATCTAGTTTTATTAATGATCTTAACCTATGTTTACTCAATAATGGAGAGAAAACCCGGTTTAACTCTTTCAGCGGCGATTTCTCCTCCATCGATTTGTGTATTGTGTCGATGGGTTTGGTCAGTAAACTCACACACTCTGTGCATAAGGACCTTAGTGGGAGCGATCACTTTCCCCTTTTAATCTGACGGGAGCAAAATTTTAACCCTGATTTTATTAGACCAGGCAGTTGGACTGTCCGGAAAGCCGACTGGCATTGTTTTAGGTACAATTTCAATTACGTGTGGGACAAAAAATGCAACGGTGTATCAAACGTGAATCATTTGACTTTCAGCATTACACAAGCCGCCGAAGCTAGCATACCTCGATCTCGGAGCATCCTTCATAGAAACGCGGTACCATGGTGGAGTGAAGCCTGCGCAGAAGCCATTAGAAACGCAAGAGAGCTCGGCGAATTTTTAACAAGTACCCTACGGAAAATAATCTCTCCGCCTTTCGGCGACTGAGAGCTAAAGCGTGTCAGGAGATTAAAGAAGCCAAGAGGACTTCTTGGATGAAGTTTGTAACTGGTGTTAACCATAGGACTCCGCTTGTGCAGGTGTGGCGTAAAGTGAGAAGCATATTGGGCAACAACCAGCATCTCGGTATATCCTTCCTAGAAGTCGTTGGAAACGCTATTACTTCTCCAGCTGCCATACGGGACTGCCATATTTGGGCAATTACTCACCAAAGTGAGCCGTGACGAATGTTACGAACCATCCTTCTCAATCCTGAAACAACGGCTTGAGAAAATTCCGATTACCTTTAACGAGCCTCATTCGACGGCAGATTACAACATCCCGTTTACCATCTTGGAGCTGAAGTCTGCAATCCATGATTCCCACGATACGTCCCCAGGACCCGACGAAATCCACAACGCTTTCCTCCGAAATCTATCGGATGCGGAACTGTTGGAAGTGCTTCAAACATACAATCAGCTTTGGGCCGATGGTGATTTTCCTTCGTCATGGCGGGAGTCCATCATTGTTCCAATTGCCAAACATGGAAAAGACCGATCCGACCCGAATTCTTACCGGCCGATTTCTTTCACCAGCTGCCTCTGCAAGGTAATGGAAAGAATGGTGAACCGACGACTTGTTTGGTGGCTTGAGCGTGGAAACCTTCTTTCCAATGTCCAATGTGGCTTCCGACGCGGCCGATCGACAGTTGACCACCTTGTCATGGCAGAGAACTACATCCAGGAGGCCTTTGTCCTTCGTCAGCACGTTGTTGGTATTTTCTTCGATCTAGAGAAGGCTTATGACCGGGTCTGGCGCCGAAAAATACTCTTGGCGCTCCACAAATGGGGATTTAGAGGCCATCTGCCAATATTTTTTGAAATTTTTTTTAAAGAACTGCACCTTTAAGGTGAGAATAGGCCGAGACGTATCGCAATCTTATACCCTGGAAAATGGGGTACCACAGGGCTCCGTATTGAGCGTGGCACTTTTTGCGATAGCCGTCAATGACGTGGCGGATTGTGTCAAAGCCCCAACTATGAGCTCGCTGTTCGTGGATGACCTGGCAATCTTTTGCCGGTCATCCAAACTTGTATCTGTAGCCAGAAAAATACAGCAAGCATTAAATTACGAGGCGAAAATCCTGGCCTCAAGAGGTCACCCGTGTTTTAACATTGTTTTTAATCCAAAGTTTTTAAGAATTTTTATTATGCGAATGAGAGCCACTAAGCCGCTATGTATACGATTGAAAGAGTTCATCGAAGCATCCGGAATTCAACTCCCGGATGTAGCTCCAATCGTTTACCCCGATATCCCGCCATGGATAATTCCACATCCCAAAATTTATGATGCTTTTAAAGGACTCCAGAAAGCATACTCCACTACCTAAGAGTATCAGTGTCATTTTAATGAATTCGTCAGTCGCCATAAGGGCAGTCGACTCGTGTATACAGACGGATCCAAGTCGCAAGCCGCCTGTGCCTGCGCAGTGTCCTCGGCATACCACGGCATCATGCAGACGAGACTCAGCCCGTTGTGTAGCATATACACAGCGGAGCTCATCGCCATTAAGAAGGCGTTAGGGATGGTCACCGACGATTGCAACCCTACCACCATCATATGCACCGACTCAGTTCCCCTCTTATTTTATGTAAACAAATTGCGTAGTAAAGATCCATTTATAATGCGTCTTGAATCAAACGATTGAGTAGTGGTGCAAAATGACCCTGCCGTCGACTCACCCTTTCGCTCAATTCTACTACTAGTACGATATTCAAATCGCCCCTTACAATATCTGTAAACGAGGACGCAAGGTGTCGTTACTATGGGTTCCCGGGCACATTGGAATAACAGGAAATGAAATGGCAGATGCAGCTGCAAAGGCGGCACGCACGCTGCCGGCGCAGGCTTCGACTTCGGTAACCTATCAAGGCTTACAGACTGCCATGCGCAGAATAGTTCTACGGCAGTTGAGTGAGGTATGGACGAACGTAACGAATAACAAACTAAGAATGATCAGACGGTTACGTCAATGTGGTCCTCTTCTGCTGGGAGGAATCGGAGGGAGGAAGTCATCATTACTAGACTGAGAATCGGTCATTGCGCCCTGACATTCCTATCTCTTCACCGAAGAGAAGATCCCACCTCGATGTGGCTATTGTGGCTGCCCCCTGACTGTGAGACACCTCTTGACGTAGTGTGATAAGTACCAGCGTACGTGAGACAGGACAGGCGTCAGGGGCAACCTAGAATGTATTCTGGGCGATGACCCTGGCCGCCTTTGCCGCGTTATAGAATTCATTAAGAAAACTGGTCTTGTGAATTCGATCTGATTGTGTTGACGTTTACAGCAATATTGTCAACAGTGCCGCACTAAACTGAAATTATAGTATGTCGCAATTTGATTACGCGTGGCTCTAATGACCTTAGCTGTCGACGCACCCGTAACCCCAAACCTACTACTGCGAAAAACATGGTACTGGACTCGAATAAGGAAGAGGAATGAAGATTAAGTCGTTAAAACTGAAGAACTTACACACGATTGGCGAAACTGGAGTCTTAAAATTAAATACGAACTTGAATACAGTTATTTAAGTCTTAAAATTAAATACAGGAGAGGAATTTTCCATTCGTATGTACCAACTCACGCTACTATTAACTTTAACTACACATTAAACCCCCCGCACTAGGGGAAGAGAGGCCGCAGAGTTCCAGTGGGTTTTCTACAAATTCCTAGCACTCCACCCAGAGCTAATTCCTGTGTACACGGATGGGTCGAAAACTGACTCGGCGTGTGCTTGTGCCGTGGTTTCAAACCACCTCGGTTTAATAAAACGGAAGCTCAGCCCTTTGTCCGGTATTTTTACGGCGGAATTGATCGCCTTACGTACGGCCCTGTAGGTGATCCGACACGATGACGTGTCCGCTGTCATATGCACTGACTCAATGAGCACTCACCAGTCCAACAACCGTTTCTCTCCGTCACATCCCATTGCACAGGAAATTCATGCAGCCCTCAGCTCCCTCCACAGGAGTGGTGTAAAAATAGTCTTCGTGTGGGTACCAGGGCATATGAGAATACGTCCACTGCAGTCACCAAATCTGTGATCGCAGATGGCAAGCCTGAGCGATTTTCATTATGAACATTCTCGCGGCCATCCTTGAATTATCGTACCCATTTTCATACTTTACCTGCGCTCATTGCTTTAGCACCATACACTTCACAAACCTGACGGTGATTTTCTGCAGCCGACATGTTTCTTGCAGTCAAAAATCGAACCAGTGATCGAATCTCACTTGCGGCGGGCGATTCGATAAATTTAAACATTTAAATGATTCACAGTAAAGCGTTCAGGTTTGCTACAGAACTGCAGCTGATATGTTGTCATGCGCACGGAATGCCGGGAGACAGCGCTCACGCTCGTTACGGCCGGTGAACAAACTACCACAGTGTATGGCAGAACGGCCCTTACTTAAAAAAGAACAGCAATCGTATAATTTATTAATCAAATCATCCAATTTTTTAATGAGGCATCTTGACGAGGCGTTTTTTCTGTATGGCAGTGCGGAAACCTGCTTGTTCTTCTCGGATTATGTTGTTGTCGGTGAGCTCAGGCAGAAGACGATTTAATATTGTCTTTTCTAGAATTTTCCCAAATGCCGATAAGAGACTGATTGGGCGATAATTATTAGGATCCAGAGGAGACTTTCCAGGCTTTGGAATGTGGACGACCTTGGCGGTCTTCCATGGTTTGGGAAAATAAGATAAATTGAAGCAGGAGTCTATGAGATGCCGTAAGAACAGAATGCAGTTTGGAGGCAGTTGTTTGATCAGATGATTTGAGAGGTTTTCCGGACCCGGGGCTTTCTTCCTCGGCATCTGCTGGATGATGGATTTAGCTCTGAAGGAGAGACCGGCGGAAAAGGCGGGTTTGGGCAATGAAGAATGGCGGAGTAAGAATCTTGACATTCTTGCAATTACTTACTCAAACTTACTGCAATTTCTGAATCTTCGGAGTCTTGAAAGGTTTCAGCAAGTTGTTCGGCGAATTTGTCGGCCTTATGCTGATCAGTGGCAGCTTGCGTGTCACCAAAATCAACAGGAGGTGTGGGGGTTTTTCTGTGTCTTAACGACCGAGCCAATTGCCAGACGGAGAGATCTTTGTGGCTGAGAGAGGCTATTTTGGTATCCCAGGTGTTTTGTCGGTGCTCTCTAATGACAGAGACTTCGAGGGTTCTGGGCGAACCCTCACCTGGGTTACAACGCACCGGGGCCGGGAACCAAGCACGAAGCTTATACGCCCGCGCACCCGGGGAGGGGGAAGAAAGGAAGGAAAAAGGATGGAGGCGCCGTCGCGATCGGAGCCCGCCGACGCCTCCAGGGAAAGGAAAGGGTTGGAAGGGAGGGAGAGAGGGATAAAACACTCCAGTGCTATGGAAGCAAAGGAGGCCCAATCTAACACTAATGACACTCGTTACGCGGTTACGCAGTGCTTTATAGAGATTGCGCATTGCTGGATTATGTGTTCTCCTCCAACATAGCAATGCATTGATGCGCCTTTGCATTATCGGAAGAACTGATGGCGGTAAAGAGTCATCAATGAGTGGAGTGGGTTTCGGAGTGAAAGATGCATCGGCAATACAGCTGTTGAGACTATTATTGAAGAGAGAAACGTGGTCCTCTAGATCTTCAGTTGAGTGGCAGATGCGCGGATCCGGAAGGATAATCTTCGAAGCAGAGGCTATGAATCTGTCCCAGTTCACTATTGGGGAGGGTAAGGTCGATGGAAACGAGAGAGGTAAGGTTATTGCTATCGGGAGATGGTCGGAAGAAAGTTCTGGAAGGGTTGAAGGCAAGAGGAATGGAGAAAGGTTGTTTGTCAGAAAGAGATCTAGGATATCAGCTGTTTGGTTGGGATCGGAAGAGATGTGGGTGGGGTTTGGTGGTGAAAGAACAGTGAATGGGACAGTTAACTCTGCGTGGTGCAGGTCTCTTCCTCTTGTATTGGTGCTATTGCATCCCCAGGCAGCATGCTTGCAATTAAGGTCGCCGCCGATGATTGCAGTGTTCTTTAGGATGGTCTGTATGGCATTAAGATCTTTCCGGCTGATGCCGTCCTGCTTTGGCGGAAGGTAGGCACTCCTTAAGGCAATGCTGCCATTGCTGGTGGTGAATTGTGAACCAACAAGTTGTAGTCTATCGGTGGTGAGGGATTTAAGTGGAGTTTCAGTCAATGATTTTTTGAAACCGAGCACCACACCTCCTCCATTCCCTTCGGATCGGTCTTGTCTTCGGATTATGTAGTTTGGGACATTAAAGCCATCTCTCAACTTGAGCCATGTCTCTTGAACGAGGAAGATGTCCGGTTGATTGCAAAGGAGGACATTGTATAAATTCCTGCTTTTTTGGACGAAGACTGCCCGCATTCCATGACAGTATTCTTAGGTTATGGACGATTTTTGCCTTATAAGCTATTGAGAAGGATCATGGCGCCTGCGATGACTTCTTCTATGAATGCGCCTATTCTGGATTTTCCCTGCTCTGGGGCAATGATTCTTTTAATGAACCCGGAGAGTCAGCTGGCTTTTCCAGGAATCACCTGTGGCGTTTGGGGCCGATGGCGGCTGGCTGTTTTGAGGCGGCTGCTGATGGCGGCGTGATAGATTGACGGCATTGTTGCGGCAGACGGTTCGGACTGGGTTTGTGGAGCTGCGGGCGGAGTTGTGGTTGGGCGGTTTGTTGATCGTCTTTGCGTCCAGGCATTTGTAGGTGGAGGTGGAGGAAAATTGATTTCAGTATTAGCCGGAGCTTCGGGGGTTTCTTGTGGCGGAGAATTTTTAGGCGCATCGCGAGAGCAAGTTCCTTGTAGCGTGTTGCTCGCGATATTTTATAATATCTTTATTGCGAGATTCCTGGGCCTCCTCCGACACTTCTCCAATAGGAAGAGGAGCCGACTAGTTCTGCACCATGCTGGATGTGTGGCTACATGGATGTATTAATACTTTGTGCTCTGTGGGTGGCATGTAAAACCATCCATAATGCCTCACAAAATTTTCCAGTGTCCTTACAAAACTTTTTAAATTTAACCTGATCAATCACAAATCCGCTAGACAGAGATCTCAAAATTGTTGAAAATTGAAAGATTAACTCTTCTTCTACTCCTGAAAATTAATCGACTTCAAGCAACTTTGTTTTCCTCATTTTGGAGCGCGTAGTGACGTCAGTGAATTGTTTACATGGCCTACCCTTTTTTATATTGGAGGCACCTGTTAAAAAATAAGACTACTAGAACAATATCCCAGGAGACACCATTAGAATATTAGGAAAATACGAACCTGAGGTGCTTGTAAGGTTGCGAGATACGACATCAGGGAAATCAACAATATTGTCCGACCAAGTGCCATTCCTCTCCAAAAAAAGTTTGATCGCGAACTAGCTCGCCATCTTCTCTCGTCGGAATAAAAAAATTTCACGTTCAAAAAATTATTAAGCTCAAGTTTTGCCTCCTCATCTCCGTGTAATCTGAAACAACTCTCTACATATGCTTTCGAATTCCTTCATGTCTTCACATGGTGTCTTAACGAAAGACATAAGGTGATAAAACAAGAAATACCATTTTAAAAAAACCTTTACGTGGTGATAGAACCGCAATTCAATCGTACGCAGTGTTGAGATTTACCCTCGACCACTTCTCAGGGGTTTTGCTCCCTCCATTTGGGCAGGAATTGAGCAGATCTGCAAACTCCCTCCACAATTTCTCAATCCTGCCTGTGGCCCACTAATTCGGCCACGAGCCAGGTCAACATTCTCCATCATGAAATCAAGCATCACCTCCCTTTGTTGACTGGAGATCTTCTTAGCACCTAAAAACATATCAAGTGGAAGAAATTAAGTGGGTAGAAACTTAGAAATAAGGAGGTTGTGCTACCCTTAAAAGAAGCTCCAATCATCACTAAGCCCATGTATACAAGCCCCTTGTGTGCCTCTTCCGCCAGTACAGCCGTACTGAAGTCCATCTTCTCCACCTTCACTGACACTTACATTTGCGGCCTTAGCAGAGCGGATGGGATTGGCCTTCACAGATGACCCTCCCACATAGGAGGAGCACACATTATTTCTATGGCCAAATATCTCCTGGAA
The DNA here is from genome assembly GCF_921293095.1 of Ischnura elegans. NCBI lineage: Eukaryota > Metazoa > Arthropoda > Insecta > Odonata > Coenagrionidae > Ischnura > Ischnura elegans. The sequence goes on from NC_060248.1 coordinate 125,901,527, forward strand.
TTGCTCAAAATACTTAAACCTCATGGCTGCTCTTGCATGTCAAAGCAAAACCTGAAATTTCGACTCGTTTTCGCTGGAAATTAGAACAGGCGTTCAGAAATTCATACATTCGTACATGTTTGCGTGGTTACACGGTGAATTTTTGTGTTCAGTTAGAGATTCAGACATTCTCACATTTTCTTGTACATTCTAATGTACCGTGTAACCTGCACGCATATTCTGGAACCCTCTAACGATTCGTACTTTCTACTAATGGACACGCTAACTGCGCTTAAAGGCACTCACTTTACAGGCATATTCCAAAACTCACTAACGTGAGGAAAGCCATTACCGATACCGTTATTGGCGCTTTAAGCTAAAAATTGCATTCTGGGACTGGCATTAGCAAATAGTCTTAAAGCAGGGAACTTTAAGGCGCTAGTTATCGTAAAGTGCATATCTTCCTCGCTTCAAGTGCAAGACCGTAAGCGTTATTGGAGCTAATTATCACCAAAAAACTGATTATAGGTACGTGGAACTTAAGAATTCACTCTGTATATATACTGTGACTTGCATGTTATCTCTTAAGGCCTATAAACCGATGGGGAACATGCATGCTTTTTAAAAGTACTAGAATAAGAAGATTGCCACCTCAAATATGCTCGCCGAAATTTTCGCGGATGAATTATGGGGTAAATCGGAGTTTAAGCCCCTTGTCGCATTGGACATAGTACGATTGTCGTCATCCACTTCATTGTCTTTGACCCAAGGGGTGTAAACTTTTATAATATCGTTTTTGAAAGCTTCAAAAGTGTCAGGGCCCACGGAGTGATCGTGATATTTTCGCCACATGTATTCGTAGAGGTACGAATCGAAATAGTTCGCTTTGTGACGAGTATTCTTCAACGTCCTCTTGATAGCCGACCATGTAGCTTCAATGGTGTTTGTGTGGGCACAGGTTTCAGGATCTTTGAAATTCAAATTATGCTGGACAGTTAAATGCTGAAAACCTTCGTTTTTCAAACAATCATAAGCCTTCCAGCAATCTGATATAATTTCAGTCCCAGGCAAAATCCATTTTTTGATGACTAAGTAATTCGTCAGTTGAGCGATTATTTACCACTTGAAAAAAACACTTTTTGGTCCCTCTTTCAATACCTCCAAACACCCATTCACCCTTTACATACCTTCCTCTTCCACACTTCATTTTCCCAAATTTGCTTTCATCAATTTCCACAGTCATTCCCACTCCTCCAATTTGAACACTTTCCTCAATCAACACAGTCTCACACACTTCACTACAAAAACTACACCAATCAGTCACTGTTTTATCTGTTACGTTCAAAAATGCCATACTGTACTTCTGCATACATTGTCCTAACCATGAACTAGTAATTTTTAGAATTTGACAAATACTACTTAGATGACTCTTGGAGAACCAAGATCCCTTCCTAACAGACCGTGAACATTCATGCGGATTAACTGAAGTTTGACTTTTACACACCCATTCATACCCATCAGTCTTCTTAGGCCTCTTCGTTAACTTCATTTTTCTTTCACACTTTGGACATTCATAACTGGACGCAATCAAACCTACATTCATACACCACTCCAACACATACTTTTGTCCATACACTGGCAGTAAAGCGAAATATCCGCAAGAGTATTTGACTTCTTTCGCCAAAAATTCGTCCAAATTCTTTTTCAAATCGACTTCGAATTGAGTCATGTTAGAATGTGTTTTGAAATGGTAAAATTGATAAAACGTAAGATTTGTTGATAATATTTCTTAACCATAGCTCGCGGGAAAAATAGTTCCAGAAACCGCCGCCAATGCGACAAGGGGCTTAAACTCCGGTTTACCCAAACTGTCAATGTAGGGGCTCGAACGCAAATTTGGCGAATATAATTGCTGTTTTAACGTCAAACTTCGGATTGTGAATATATTGGGTTGCCAAGGCATTGTTGAAATAAATAAAGGAGATTGTTTTGGGAGATTTGGAAAGATTACATTGATATAAGTTGATTGCAGATTGTGACCTACGTTACACACCTACATCATTTGCTGAATGCAATTAGTGTATTACAGCATGATATTCAATAGGAAAACGTGTGAAAACCTTATAAATCGTGTATAAACCTATATCGTGAATCCTACAAAACCATATAAAGTGTCCCGTCGTCGAGTACCGTAAGTTGGGGCGAGTTCGGACACTTTTTTTTTTTACATATAAATGCGATTTACGCATCGAAAAACTTGTCAAAATGCGTGAAAATCGAAATTTAAAATCCTTAATCCTTTGAAAATACTAAGCAAATGAATCATAAGATATTGTCTTAGATTTAACTTCGAAAAATGATCAATAACACCATTCGAACAAGCCTCACGTTTTGGGGCGAGTTCGGACGCATGCGAGTTGTTAGCGTTAATGTTGTTGTGAACGAAATATTTTTCTTAAAACATGTTAATTTATTAAAAATATTACTTTCATCTTATCTTGGTGATGTTAAACGGCAACTATGAGCTTTTATTTTTATTTTACTATCAGCAAATTTGTTGAAATTGAAAAGCGAATCGCATATCTCGCGAGCGTTGCATTGATAGATGTGGACTAACATATGGTGGCATTTCGCGTCAATTTTATACATTAAATACAGACGGAGTTTTAATTTAACTCTTTGGTATGAAATAAGTATCATTGAAACAAGAAATTTCTTTAGGTTAAACTCTCAATCGGACCGAATAGCTCAGGTTAAATTCCGAGGCCTCGAAATGGTTGTCGATGAAAACGGAAATGAAAAAATTTACAATAATATCAATTTTTTACCAGTTTTAATAATGAATTTTTAATGACAATCAGATACAAAATTTGACATATTAATCGACATCATTAACATCACTTAAAGAACTAAAAACGAAGCGGCCCCTTCGCAAGTCCCTTGGCGGAGCAAGCTGACGAACAATTTGCGATTTTCCCACTATGCACTCGTCAGCAACATCTGGAAACCTGAAATAAGTTTCCTTCGCTGTATTTTTTTTTCGAAGGCACTGCACACGGATTTTTTTGTTGGAGCAGACTTCAATCACTTTCCCTACAAACAGCCTATCTCGTTTATTGGTCCCAAATTTTAATAACACGAACGAATTTTCTGTGAGAGAGCCGGGAATTTCAAAATCGACTTCATTGTTGACATGCGATGCCAAAACCTCATCAACAGACAGATTTTTCTCTGAGGAAATGTCAACCACATCATCACAAACAGATTCATTTTTAATTTCAGCACTCACACTTTTTCCTGCTTCAACATTTAGTTTCTTCCCCCGCGATTTTCTACCCTCTGGTGTTTCTGCGCGGGATGATGCTAACATCTCCAGAAATGCGTTGGACCAAGCATCGGAGGCTGCGTCAGAATTTTCCTTTGGATTTAAAGAGGGGACTTTACTAATGACTCGACTTTTGTCGAATGGAAAAATTCCCGTGGCTCTAAACCCTGCACAAATATTGGGAGACAATGAAGATCCCATGGACTCAAAGGCAGACTTAAAGGCGTGTTTATCCTTCAATATGTCGTGAACTGTGGATTTTGGCACTCCAAACTCCTTGCAGGCCCCCCGAAGACTCATTCTTCCAGATTTCACAGCCTCAACAGCCTTCTCAATTTGTTGGTTGTCGTGTCCGTGTGAGCGCCGGCCTCCAACGACCCTTGCGTAATTTCTCACCATTCTGCCCTCGGAGCTAGGTGCATGAAATCAAATAACGCGCTCTAATAAATAGAGTATTCGAAATATTTACACGAAATTTTTCACACTTAATGAGAAATAGCACAGCTTTTGGAGGAATTGAGTATTATTACATTCAGAAGTACTTACCAAAGAGGAGAGATGTTTCTTTTCGCCGGTAAGATTTTTCACTCTAATGTTGCGCTGCAAACTAATCGGATGAACTGCGACCAAAAGCGACAGATCCATCGTTTTTATACGTAATATGATACATTGTACCTTTCTTTGTCTTAAAGCCATGATTACAGTGTATTACAAAGCGAAAGTCGGAAGGAAATAACTTGTAAGCATCAGCCGGCGCGATCGTCCGGACTCGCCCCGCGTGTCCGAACTCGCCCCAACTTACGGTACCTCTGTTTACTCGCTGGAGAATTGCTTGTGTTCCAAAGAACAAAAATAAGAGGAATAAGTGGTCGATGATACACAGAATGGAGTTAAATACATTATCTATATTGTCAATGGGATATTCTAAACGTAAGTACACTTTTAAATAAGGATTACCGAAGGATTTTATCGAGTCGCCAGTTTTTCTCGGATGACCACCAAATTTTGGATGGATCACTTCTTTCATTTTGTAAACAACCCTATAAATATTCCATATTGTTCTGTCTATTATAGGATAAAATTATACGGAAAGTGGCTGCTTACGAGAACAAATACTGATCATGATTAAACCACGAGGAAAAATAGTGAATGTAACGGGTGGTCGACCTCTCGTCGCAAGGAGCCCCTAACAAGGAACATTCACGAAGTGACTTTCGCCGATGTCGTTCAAATTTGGTAGGGTAGTAGTGTTCCATAATAGAAGCACATTTTCTAAATTTCTCGTGCCCATAATCCTTGTGACAAAATAAACAGAATATAATAAAGGCAGTTGAGTTTTAGACCTGAAAGCGAGTGTGTCGTGATTTCTCTCCATTCTTACCCTGTGAATCGGCGCACGCTACAGGAATATACGAGAAATATGAGGCTTTTGGCAAGGTAAATTCAATATTTATTACTGCGATGCCTAGAGCGTTCGCTGCATGTCAAAGCAAAACCTAAAATTTCGACTCGTTTTTGCTGGAAATTAGAACAGGCGTTCAGAAATTCATACATTCGTACACGCTTGCGTGGTTACACGGTGCATTTTTGAGTTCAGTTAGAGATTCAGACATTAGTAATTTTCCGTGCATATATCTCAAAATTGAAGTAACACAACATTGTCACACGTGTCTTGAGGATTTTTCTTGAATTAGTGTATGACTTTATCAAGTTCCTCGGGGTTTCTTGTACGTATGTAGTGCACTGCAGTTTCTCAGTACCTTAAATTTATAAAGTAAACTGAGATGCGTTTCTTTTCAATGTTTACACATTTATTGTGGCTTTACTCTCTAGCTGAATTATGGCGGATGAAGCTGAGTTTCAGGCGCTCTATTTGTTGGCTGCCGAAGCAATTGACAGGCAGCAATTGTCTTTGTCAAGGAGACAACTCCGTGACACCATGGATCCCTTCCAATTAACCGAGGGACAGTTCAGAACATTGTTTCGTGTTTCGAAGGATATTATAGTACGCATAATTAGCGATGCATTAAGAGGACGACTGCGTCGGCAGAGAACCTGCGGCCTGTCAGCCGAATTGCAAGTAAGAAATATTGTATTTTGTGAACATCGTATAGGCTACCCTACCGTCATAGTGTGTGTTATTGAAAAGGTACATTTCTCGTAGGTACTGACGGCCCTCCGTTTTTTTGCAACGGGCTCCTACCAGAGAAGTGTAGGCCAAGATTTTTTTTATCCTTGTCGCAACCAGCGGTCAGTAGGGCCATCAAATACGTTGCTAGAGGAATAATGGAGGAACTAGGCCAAAGATGGATTAAATTTCCTGTGACGGATGAGAGGCGGAATACCATTAAAAGAAGGTTTTGTGATTAACTTAAATTTTTCATATGAGATTTTCTACAATATTCCTTACTTTCTTTCCACCTTTTATTGACTCAATTGTTATGACTTATTCTACAGATTCAGGGAAGCGCATGGAATTAAAGGCGTTATTGGGTGTATTAACTGCACTCAGATGGCAATTGTGAGGCCCCACATCCGTGAGGAAGCATACTTTAACTATAAAGGCTTCCATTCACTTAATGTACAAGCTGTAAGTGCAATAACTCCTCGCTTGCATGACCTTCTCAAATCTCCTTTTTGGCCTTTCTCTCCAATACTAACACCATTTAATGTTTTCCAGGTGAGCTCTTATGATCTGGTAATTTTGAGCCTAAATACTAGGTTCCCTGCCCCGCACGGGGGGAAGAGAGTAATCTCTTCCTTTGGGGAGCCGCGCCCCCACGGACCCGAGCCCACCGGGGAGACAACCTCGTCAAAAAACCCTTCGCACGCTAGGATAGCGTCCAGACAGCATGTGACTCTGCTGTGCTGAGTAGCCGAAACATCTGGCGTCCAGATTCACCCACGTGTTTGCCGTGCGTGGAGACCCGTACAAGGGGGAGAAGGGGATCCTGGTGGGTGAGTTCTCCGGCTCCCAGCTGGGCGTCGGAAACCCGGTATGGGCCGGAGTTCAATACCCCACTTCGGCCCTGGATTCCCCGAAAAACGGGCGGCCGAGAAGAGCCCAGCTCGGTCAATCGGCTCCTGGCGGCTGGGGAGCTTGGCGGCTCCTTCCGAGCGTACGCCAGGACGGGTTAGTGCTGGAGATATGGGGGTCTCCGTAGGGCGGCCGAAGGTGCGTGGGTTCGGAGGGCCCCCGCGCTGGAGGTTCTAACCCAAAAGAGACCCCCTATCAAAGGTTCCTATATCCCTTGGGTAGCCCTGGCGACCACACCGGATCTCGGTGTGGCGTCCCGAATGTGTGGCTCCGTGGTGGGTGGGGAGCCCAGGGGATGAATTATGTTCTTACTTTCATGGAGACGATTACTCTTCCTCCACCAAAAAGATCCCGCCCGGACACGGGCGGAGGAGAAAAGTCTTTTGAAAGCTCGAAGCGTTTTTTGTCTATGAAATGCGCCAAAGAAGGTGACACTCTGAAAAAGGTGTCTCCCTTTTTCATAAAAAAAGCTATGCAATCGATAATTACTGGAGAGCCAAATTCGGTGAAAAAACTAAGAGATGGTACCCTACTAATAGAGACTGCGAACAACATCCAAGCTGAAAAATTGCTTAAAACTGAAAAATTACACGACATCCCAGTTAAAGTCGAGATCCACCGCACTCTAAATACCTCTAAGGGAGTAATAAGTCACTACGACCTTCTTTACGTGGAACCAGAAGAGATCAAGAGAGAGATGGCCCCCCAGGGCGTCATCGACTGCCGCAGACTGACTACGAAGCGAAACGGTGAAGTGATAAATACCACGTCAGTAATTCTCACGTTCGCTCTAGACAAACTGCCCGTTAAAGTCTTCTTAGGATACGAATCTGTAACTGTGCGACCATTCTTCCCTCAACCGATGCGCTGCTTCCAATGCCAAAAATTCGGCCACATCGCACCGCGATGTGAGGGCAAGGCCACCTGCCCGCGCTGCGGCAAGGACAAGCACGATGGGGACAAATGTGCGGAAGCGGCCTGCTGCGTGAATTGCGAGGGTACCCACGCGGCTTACTCTCGCGATTGCCCGAAAATGAAAGAGGAACGGAAGATTATGGAAATAAAAACTATGGAAAAAATATCTTACCTGGAGGCAAGGAAAAAGTTCAAAGCCCTTAGTGCCCCCTCTTTCTCGCGTTCCTTTGCCGCAATCGCCTCTGCTCCAGTTAAGAAGTGCACCATTTCTACACAGACGGAACCTGAAAAGCAGATAGATTTATTAAAAAAAACAAATGCGAGTAACAATAGCAATACTAAAAAAAACACCCCTAACTCCTCCGTAGTGTCTCCCAAAAATACAACAAAGAAAACCACCAGAAAACCTGACCAGCGAGAGAAAACTCCCTCTCCTGGTCCCTCCGGCAAAGGTATGGAACCGATGCAGGAGGACATAGACGAAGATCTCTGTATTTCGGACACAGAGATCGAAAAAGTCAGGAATAAGGGAAGGAAAAGTCGCTTAAAGCGATGATTCCACAGACTTCCGGGCTAATGCTGCTCCAAGTTTCAATATTGACATCCTTTTTTTTCTGTTTTTATTTATCTTTTACCCTTTTTAAACCCTTTTTATGAATTTTATATTACAATGGAATTGTAATGGATTTTATCGGCATAAGGAGGAGCTGGCTGTTTTAATAAATGATTTTAACCCTTTCTGTATATGTTTGCAGGAAACGCGTTTTAAAGATACAGACAAGGGATATTTAAAACATTTTAAAACTTTTAGACTGGACGATACTAGTGGCCAACGAGCCCATGGTGGAGTTTCGGTTTTTGTCCGGGAGGCTCTTTACACCTCCCGAATAAATCTTAACACACCGTTCCAAGCGGTAGCGGTGACGGTGCACGCTCCCGAGGCGATAACGGTGTGCAACGTTTACCTGCCGGAGGGTGCACCCGTCACCCGTTTTAATCTAGAATCCCTTGTTCACCAGCTACCTCAGCCTTTTATTTTACTCGGAGATTTTAATGCTCACGATCGTCTATGGGGAAGCACCCCGGAACAGTGCAACCGCAGGGGACGTATTTTATCAAGTTTTATTAGTGATTTTAACCTTTTTTTACTCAATAACGGCGAGAAAACCCGTTTTAACTCTTATAGCGGCGATTCTTCCTCCATTGACTTGAGTATTTTATCGACTAGTTTGGTCAATAAACTCAAACTCTCTGTGCATAAGGATCTTAGTGGGAGCGATCACTTTCCCCTTTTAATCAAAAGGGAGCAAAATATAAACCCCGATTTTATTAGACCAGGCTGTTGGATTGTCCGGAAAGCTGATTGGCATCTTTTTAACTCAAATTTTAACTACGTGTGGGATAAAAACAACGACTGTGTAACAAACGTAAATCTTTTGACATCCAGCATCATTCAAGCCGCCGAAATTAGCATACCACGATCTCGAAGCATCCTTCCAAGAAATGCGGTGCCATGGTGGAATGAAACCTGCGCAGAAGCCATTAAAAAACGTAAGAAAGCTCTCCGAATTTTCAACAAGTATCCTACAGCAAATAATCTCTCCGCTTTTCGGCGACTAAGAGCGAAAGCGCGTCAGGTAATAAAGGACGCAAAGAGGATTTCTTGGATGAATTTTGTCTCCGGTGTCAACCACAGGACTCCACTTGCACAGGTATGGCGTAAGGTGAGGAGCATATCGGGTAGCAGCCAGCATCTAGGTATATCCTTCCTAGAAGTCGAAGGAAAGGTTATCACTTCTCCAGCTGCGATAGGGAACGTATTCGCCCAATTACTCGCCAAAGTGAGCAGCGACGAATGCTATGACCCTTCTTTTGCGACCCTCAAGAAAAGGCTCGAGAACGTCCCTATATCCTTTATGGAGCCTAAAACAACGGCAGACTACAATATGCCATTTACCATTTGGGAGCTGAAATCTGCCATTCATGACTCCCACGACACGTCCCCAGGACCCGACGAGATCCACAATGCCTTCCTCCGAAATCTATCGGAATCGGCGTTGCTGGAAATCCTTGAAACTTTTAATCAGCTCTGGGCCAATGGGGATTTTCCTCCGTCCTGGCGGGAGTCCGTCATTGTCCCCATCCCAAAACATGGAAAAGACCGAGCTGACCCGAATTCTTACCGGCCGATTTCTCTCACCAGCTGCCTGTGCAAGTTAATGGAGCGAATGGTAAATCGACGTCTCATTTGGTGGCTGGAGCGTCGAAAACTCCTCTCTAGGATACAATGCGGATTCAGACGGAACCGTTCCACAATGGACCACTTGGTCAGAATTGAAAATTTCATCCAAGAAGCCTTCCTTCTCCGCCAACACGTAGTCGGTGTATTTTTCGACTTAGAGAAGGCTTACGACCGGGTCTGGCGACGTAAGATTCTACGCGTATTACGCGAGTGGGGTTTTAGAGGCTGTTTGCCCATTTTTATACAAAATTTTTTAACCAACCGTGTTTTTAAAGTAAGGACGGGACAGTTGTTGTCAAATTTTTACCCTCTTGACAACGGAGTTCCCCAAGGCTCGGTTCTGAGCGTGACGTTGTTCGCTATTGCGATCAACGACATAGCTCACTGCATCAAGGAGCCAGTGTTAGGGTCACTGTTTGTGGATGATCTCGCGATTTTCTGCAGATCATCTAGGGTCGTGAATGCATCGCGTATAGCGCAACTCACCATCAATAAACTTCACAAATGGACCCAAAATAACGGCTTCCTTTTCTCTTTGGAGAAAACAAAGTGCGTTCACTTTTCTCGCACTCGGGGCGTCCATGTAAATCCCACGTTACACCTAGGTGGTAGAAACCTCCCATTTGTGGAATCAGTCCGTTTTCTGGGGATGACCCTCGACCACAAACTCAACTGGAAGGAGCACATTAATTCTGTCAAGGTAAACTGTTTGAAGTCTTTAAACATTTTAAAGTTTTTAAGCCACGCATCTTGGGGAGCAGACCGCACCACCTTAATTTTACTTTACCGCACACTGGTGCGGTCGAAATTAGACTACGGCTCATTCGTGTATGCGTCCGCACGCGAGACGTATTTGAAAGCACTTAATTCAGTGCACAACGCAGGTCTGCGACTATGCACTGGGGCGTTTAGGACCAGCCCGATTCCCAGTATATATACCGACGCAGGCGAGCCTCCTCTATGCTACCGAAGGACCTTGCTTCTTTGTAGCTACGTTTCCAAAATTTTAGCAATGACGAGTCACCCATGTTATAGTTTACTTTTTAAACCCCGTTTTATTAATGTTTTTAACCGAAGGACTAAAGCAACCAGACCAGTAAGCGTTCGTTTTAACGATTTTATTCGCGGATGCGAATTCACGCTACCTGAAGTGTATCCTGTTTCATTCTCGGAACACCCCCCTTGGATTACTCCCACTCCGGTGGTGAATATTCTTTCACGATCTCGACCGAAGTCTTCCACAACTCCCTCGGAGTACCAGCGTTTGTTTGCCATGTTCCGATGGAATCACCCCAACCTTACCCCCGTTTACACTGACGGTTCGAAAGATAACTCTGCTTGTGCATGTGCAGTGGTCTCCCCTATCCACGGGAACATCAGAGCAAAGCTTCACCCGATGTGCAGTGTGTACACGGCGGAGCTTTATGCCATAAGGACAGCTCTAGAAGCCCTAGATGACCACGGCGGCTCCTTTGTGATATGCACTGACTCCAGGAGCTCGCTACAAGCCATCTCTGGCTTCTCACCCGTGCACCCGATCGTGCAAGAAATACACTCTCTCCTGCTGACCCTTTCGAGAAAGGGTTTGAATATCCATTTTCTGTGGGTACCGGGACATGAGGGGATAGCCGGGAATGAGATAGCAGACGCTATGGCCAAGGAAGCTCTGAATAACGAAGTTCTAGTCTCAACGCTGGTTCCCCACGAGGACTTACGAGCATCTCTAAGAAACGTGGTATTTGGAAAATGGAGGGAGTCATGGAGGATTCTAAATAATAACAAGCTCCGTGGCATCAAGGACACGGTAGCAGCGTGGCCCTCCTCAGCTCGTAGTAATCGGAGAGAGGAAGTAGTACTTACACGATTGAGGATAGGGCACAGCCCCCTGACCCATGCGTATCTCTTTACTGAAGAGAAGGAACCTCCCCAATGTGGGGATTGTAAATGTCCATTAAGTATTAGACACATCATGCTAGATTGTGTTAAGTACCGCGAAGCGCGAAGGCGAAATAATCTAGGGGGAGACCTAAAAACCCTTTTAGGAGACCACCCTACCAACTTAATCTGTACATTTCGGTTTCTCAGAGAAATAAACATTTTTAATAAAGTCTAATTATGTACACTTTCAACGAAGACATCAGATGCATTAGATTACTTTATACATAACAATTGTAATTAAATAGCACAGTAGTGGTGCAAAATGACCTTGCCGTCGACGCACCCTAAATCCAAACACTACTACTAGGTTCCCTGGAACCGTTTATGACAGTTTTATTTGGAGGCAATCTGCCATTCGACAGGAAATGGTAGGACTTTGGGATAATGGGAACAAAGATTCATGGCTTTTGGGTGAGTCTTCACTTCTTTTCTCAAAAAGAAAGTGTTGGTTACTGCAGAGTAACAATCAAATATATAACATAAACGCTTTATTCTTGTTCTCAGGTGATATTGGGTATCCCCTTGAGCCTTGGCTAATGACTCCCATTTTAGATGCGGCTGAGGGAACGTCAGAGGCACGATATACTCGTGCTCACTCCCAAACTAGAAATTGTGTGGAGAGAATGTTTGGTGTCCTGAAGAACACTTTCAGGTGTCTGCTACGCCATAGAGTGCTGCATTATCAGCCCCCTGTGGTGTCAGCAATAATTGTGGCATGTGCAGTGCTGCATAATATGCGGATACACCATAATATAATGGATAGAGGGGATGTTGGGGATGTACAGCCCGATGTTAATGAAAGACTGGAAGATAACAATGGGGTAGTACGAGGGGAGCGAGTAGCAGAAGCAGAAAGAGTGAGGGCAATGCTTGTGAGAAATTTTTGAACAAGTTCAGTATACTGAGCTCCAAAATAAAGTATTGGAGGGTTGTACCAGAAAATTTTTATTGCAGGTTTATTTTTTGATTTTACCAAAGCCTTTCATTCCATTCTCATTCAAATATCAATAATAATAATAATCTATAATATACCTATAATCATCTTCATAATCTCCAAAAAACCAACCCTGAATGAAATGCCATGCATGCTGCAAATGGCAATAGGAGTCTATGAGATCAAAAGCATCCATAATAATTACAACTTTTAGCAACCAGTATCCATTGTGAAAAATTCTTATGGGTCATGCATGCTATCAGCTAAGCGAAGGAGAGAAAATAGGAAGCCATATTTCAATAAATAATTTATTAGTAAAAAACTCTACAGCTTTCTCAAATGCTGCAACGAATCTGCTTTCCAACTCCATCTTCTCTCTCATCTCCTTTTCCTTCAGCGCTACCTTTCTCTCCTTCGCCTCTGCAATCCTTACCAATGCATTCTCAATTCCCTAAAATATATATTTATAACCTTATTATTACATAGAAGATAATATTTCACTTCACAGAATAGGAACCAATCATTAGCACATACTATTTAATTTCATATCAACTAACCTTCAGCCTGTCCCTATGAACTTCTTGCCCCACCTGCAACCTTCTTGTTGCCTCATGCAAGGCACCGCTTTGAGTTGGTTTTCTCTCTGAGAAAGATGGAAGGTATCCAGGAAATAATCAAGGAAACAAAGGTTAAAATGTTAATTATCTCAGTAGCATAATCCTTTTATACTTACTGCCTGAGGGAAGATCCATGGATGGGGTAGATGTAGATGGTTGATTAAATGAAAATGGAGAGGAAGATGGAATGATAGGAGACGATGGTTCATTAACAGGTGAGGAAGGTAGAATGATAGGGGAGGATGGCTGATTGACAAGAGAGGATGGCAGATTAACAGGGGAGGATGATGGGCTCACACACACAGGGGGTGAAATCACCAGTGAAGGTGGGTTTGGTGTTACACAGGGTTTTGAGGCAGCAGGTATTGCTGAAATATTCAGCATTTCGTCTGCCTGAAAATATAGGTGTATTCAGATATTTTAACTTTCCAAAAGCATTGAATTGGCATTTAAATTTGGTTATGATTTGCAACGTACGAAATGGTTTCGTAGTCGCTCAAATTCGAACTGACTAGGTTGGGGAGACAGACGGGGTCAGAATTAAATGAATACAAGACAGCCATTCAGAATTACCACATTGTCCCACAAGGGAACGCATATATTGAACTAAGAATAGAATACATAGTGCCCTTAGGCGAAATACCGTGATACAATCATTGCAATCTTGCGGCCGTAGACGGGTTGAGACAGGAAAAGTTCGTCACTGCAGAGCTCCTAGTCGGTGCGTGTCCGAGAGAGAAGAGAGGGTGTCCGCCCACCTGCCAAACTGCCGGCACGAATTGAGGGGAAGTCCCTAGCTAGCGTAGGGAGGGGGGAGAGAGGGGAAATGCAGAAGCGTAGAAGATGACAGCGATTGGCTGGCGGGATTTTAAATTGGAGTTTCTCTGCGAACATGAGTCGCTCGGAGAACAAGAGTGGCGAGGGGACATTATGGGGGAAAATATTTTTCACAATTTTGAGACCAAATTTTGGCACAGATTATCAAGTACAACTAATAATAATTTATTCTCCACCTTGTGGTTACATACCTCGAACACCACTTCATACTCCACAACATCCTGAAATCGAAAGTTTCAGAAAAGTTAATGTAAAAGCTTTACATATTACAATCCAAAAAGGCTTATCTTGTAATCACTCCACTAATTAAGACTAAAAGGCATTGATTCTGAATTGTACTGTCAACAGAGAGTCTTTATTCTTCAAATGGAAATGTTTTGGAACATGGAGCCACTCTCAAATTCTAACAGCTAAACTTACCTCAGGCCTCCGAGGAAGTCCATACTCCTCCACAGGATGGCCTAGGGAGGTCTCCACTCCAATGATATTGAGGACCTTCACGTCCATTTGCGACAGGTCCACCATCGTAGTAATGTTCCCTGTGGCACCCCTAGCAGCTTTTGCTTTAGATGCCCGCCCTCGGACATTGCATTTCAAATCTGTCCAGCACTTTAGGAAGAGGGAGAGAGAATAAGCACACATTAGTTAGGCAGTAATTGTCACACATTAGAATGTTTTTATGAAGTCATCTCAGGGTTTGAGGGTCATCAACTTCTTGTGTGGTACCATATTAGAAATAATGAGCTACCTTTCTCCAATCACTCCCAGCTTTCGATGGCCCCGGCAGCTCATTCAATATATCTGCCATTCTCCTCCACATCTCTTCGTTGGCCACCTTTCCATTGGCAGACAAGAATCTGCCGGACGCGAACTCGCGGTGTTGCGCAATGAACTCAACGAATATATCCAGCTGCCTACTGCTAGCCCTTCCTCTTTTAACTTCATCTTGCTCTAAAGTCACAAACGGTAACAAATTACTCAAATTGATAGTTGGAATAACATTTAACCGGTGTATAGTAGTACATAGAAATACGCAATAATAAAAGACTGACTTAACAAGGAAGCTGTCAAATATTTTGGAAATAAACGCTAAGCGTTTGTTTGTAAACAATATTAATTCAAATTTTCAATTTCAGATCCACAATTATTACTCATTAAATGAGAAGGAATTCATAGGTATAATCCAAACAAGTCATAAGTAGTATTAAAAATGTATGATGGAACATTATAAAATAAGCACAATAATCCATAATACTTACTCGACATGCACACCTTCTTTTTCCCGGCTTTGTCCATAATTTTTCACATATTTCTTCCGTATCTGTAAAAGTAATTGAAAATTTTACCTTCCATCACATAATATAAGTTATTTCTCCTTAGGTAAATATATTTCATGGTCTAGTTATCATTAGTCATAATATTAACATATATTAAAGATGGACACATGCACGTCTCACATTTCAGAATATTTAAATCGATATTAAAATTTAAGATAAAGTTAGTACACACACGTAGAGTGCGTTCGGGGAGCTCGCTATCGCGCTCTTAGCGCCACACGCTTACTTCGCCGTTCGGGGAGGCTTTTGGCGCTCTGTACTATGGAGCTCCCCGAACGCAAATTTAGCACTCGTCGCGTCGTCGCTATGCAGCTCCCAAAACACAAATTTAAAGCGCGTATTTCAAAATGGCGTCTTTGGATGACAATTTGGAAAGACGAAGGGCAATTTTGTCAGCGGTGAATTTGATTATCCGAGACTTCATTGCCGACTCCGAATCAAGCTCAGATGAGGACTTAAATGTGGCAGAGAGAATGGTTTTGAGAAGACGTAGGAAAGTGCCACGTCTTCAAAATTATGTTGAAGAGGTTTTGCCGCAGTGGACAGATGTTGACTTCAAGTCACATTTTAGGTAAAATTTGAGTATTTTACTATAAAAGATGCATTTATTGTATGAAATTCATTCATTTTAAACTATTTATCCACAGAATGAGTCGGGTTACATTTGAATATGTCCTGGGCATAATCGCTCATAAATTACGACGGAATTATCCAGGTCTGGAAATGATTGGCCCGGAGAAGCAATTTCTATTGACGATATGGCGAATGGCAACTCCCGACTCTTACAGGTAATAAAAACTATCGTGATACTAATTCACTGAAATACGGACCTCTGCCTTGCAGGTCCGTAATTCATTGCCTATACAATAAGCACCTGGACTGCACGCCGAAAGGCGTAAGAGCTTATTCAGTTTACGTTAGTAAATCGATAATATCTCCATATATTTCAACCCAGTATGAGTAGGAAATCATCCGGTGCTTAAGTCGGAGATCGCCTGCACATCGATCTATCACAGTTCTTTTTTACTGGACCCTTTTTCAGGTCAATCTGTGAAAAATTTGACGTCAGCCGGTCAACGGCCTTGTTAACAGTGAGGAGAGTGACTAGAGTTCTAGTACCTCTAGCACCTGCTGTCATTCGGTGGCCTAGGCACGATGGCGTTCAGATGAATTGGAGAGGTTTTGAGGCTATCAGTGCTTTCCCTAGAGTTCTAGGAGCCATCGATGGGACGCAAATACACATTCCTGCACCCAAAAATAACCCGGAAGCATATATCAATAGGAAAAAATACCATTCCATTCAGTTGCAGGTAATAACTGACAGACTAAACTGACCCATCACAAGTTTTAATTCGAAAGACGCAAAGTTACTAATATATGCCATTCTTTCTCACAGGGAATATGTGACCACAAAGCCCGTTTTATTCATTGCTACGTTGGGCACGTGGGATCACTACATGACCAACGAGTTTTCTGTCTGTCGGAAGTAAATGATTTTCTTGGCGATGTCCAAAAATTTCCTGAAGACAGTCATTTGGTAGGTGACGCTGCGTACAAGCTCCATAAAAATTTGATGATACCATATCGAGATAATGGACACCTGACGCAGCGTCAGAAAAACTTCAATTTTTGTTTGTCATCGGCAAGAATTTCAATTGAGAGGGCATTTGGGCTCCTGAAAGGTCGTTTCCGCAGCTTGCTGCATTGCCTGCCGATGACGGACACCGCGGAAATACCCGAATTTGTCATCGCCTGTTGTGTATTACATAACATCTGCATAATGCATGGCGATGATCTAAATGAGGCGTTCATTGAAGAACCTCGGGAAGAAGGTCCACCAAATATCGAAGAGCAAGCAGGTCTTGTGGCCGCTCAAGGTGCTGCTCTTACAAAGAGGGATGAGATTTGTGATGCACTAATTATGCGAAATATTTAAAAATAATTTTTATATTTTTATCAATTTTAATTAAATTATTTCGTTATCTTATTAGATTTTATTGATTTTAAATTTCAATAATTAATTTTGGAAAAGTTATAAAATTGCTAAGTTAGCAAAAAGCTAAAAAAATAAAATAAGAAGAGAGCGGAGAACTGTGAAAATTTTAGGCCCCTATTAGCCGAGGCAACCAGACGCGCCACCGGTGGCGCGTCCGGTGGCGCGTCTGGTTGCCTCGGCTAATAGGGGCTTGAGCAACCAAAGGTGGAAGGCGCGGTTGCGGGGCTCAGGCGACTGGTTTCGGTGGAAAGTCTGGTTGCCTCGGCTAATAGGACTCATTTGATTCTATGCCCCACGACTGACCAGTTCCACCGGACGCGCAACCGGTGGCGCGTCCGGTGGCGCGTCTGGTTGCCTCGGCTAATAGGGGCCTTAGGACCATAAGCCTGACGACCCACGCATCGAAGATATTGATATTGACCCTTGATGATGAATTGCTAAGTAGGAAATTCTACCTTGCGAAATGTAATAAATGTATTATTTTACTTATAACGTTGAATACTGGATATTTAATTCCAATCCATTTGGAACTAGCAGTTTAAAGGGGTTCCAACCAAGATGTATTATTTTGAAAGTTGTTTCAACTAAAAGCATGAAAATAAAACGTGATTGGTATAAATGAATTCAAAAATTATAATTTATTAATCAAATCATCTAATTTGGACAATAATGCGTCCTGCTTAGCCATCCTCTCCCGGTGGCGCCTTTCCTTTCCTTCTTCAGCTATGCGCCGGCTTTCCAGTATGGCTGAGGAGAGGTCTTTTTCCCTAGACGCTTCTTGGGCGGTGGTGATGGAGAATCCTCCACGTCTTCTTCAGCTCGTCTTCTCCTGGAACCTCCGGAGCTGGATGAGGCCAGTGCCACGGGCTCCATATAAGGGCGTTCGCCCAGGAGACTTTCCATGGCCTCCAAGTATGGCCACGTCCTGGGGCCGTTGCCGGACTTCGAATTATGGTCTTTGATACTTTTAAATGTTCTTTTCATGCCATTGAATTTACTCTGGCATTGAGGCCCGGTCACGTCGTGGCCATGCGTTCGTAAAACGCTGGCAATTCTTTCCCAAGCCTTCTTATGGCTCACTTTGCCGCCAACTAAGTCCCCCTCGTACCCTCTGTATGTATCTACGAGGAGGAGGATGGCGGCATGAGGCCACTTGAAGGCAGAGACCATATCTGCATCTGCCCCATCCCTGGAGCATCCTGGTCCTGGCTCGTCAGACTGATGGTCTTGAGCCAATGCGGCCTCCATTAGGGCCTGGGCGTAGGCCAAATCTAAAATAAATATAAAATTGAAAAAATATGCCCAAATTAACAAATAGGGTCCGAAATCACTTGAAAATATTACTTCAGAATCAAAAACCAAAATTTAATGGAATTGCCGAAAACCTTATGGGCTATCACTCACCCACCCCCTAAATTCCACAACTGGTTTTCACTAAACAATATTCTTACCGCGAAAATGATTTTACCGAGAATAACCTGAGAAATTTTGTTTATGATTTCAAGAGTGATGAACCTCAGTGTTAAGTAATTTATGTTCTCACGGGGCATAAAACGTAGATTGTGAGTATTCAGACTTATAAAAACTGAACGCTACATTATGCATACAATTAGCAAATTTAAAACAGAAGGTATTCATATGAAACCATGTATTCATAAAAGCATACACTTACCATTTTGCGCTCTTTCGGCATCAGCTGGAGAAACTTTCGCCACTACTGATTTCCCGCCGACAGGGTCCTCAAATCGCACTTCCACCGATTCAAACGAGGCCGCCATTTTTTCTGTGTCTGTGTTTGTATTTGTAAACAACGACATGACAACGAGCGTTCGGGGAGCCAGTTGGCGCAATTTGGCGCTGATAGCATCTCGTGCCTCACCTCTCTGGCGATAGCGTTGAAAGCACGAAGTAATGACGTCGGCGCTATCAAATAATGACGACACGACTTCGCTCACAGCGCCGTGAGCGAGCTCCCCGAACGGCAATAGCGCGCTATCAGCGCCAAAAGCGAGCTCCCCGAACGCACCCGTAATAGATTTCAAAATAAAATTATGATAACCATAGCAACAGTTACATTACCTTTTCCGCGCCAATTTTTTCTGGATCTTGCGTATTTCACTCTTCACTTGTTTTCTTCTTAGGTTCCTATTGGTCGCAACGATCTACGTCAATAAAATCAGTGACGTCTATGGCTAGCCCATTAGAGTGCGTTCGGGGAGCTCGCTATCGCGCTCTTAGCGCCGCACGCTTACTTCGCCGTTCGGGGAGGCTTTTGGCGCTCGTTACTACGAAGCTCCCCGAACGCGAAAGGCGCGTACTTTAAGCTCGTTACTACACAAACACACAAACGTAAACAGCGCGAATTCAAAAATGGCAGACGCAGTAATGCATGTAAACGACGTTAATAGACGAGGGGAAATTCTGCAAGGAGTACATATAATTCTTAGAGAGTTTTTGGACGAATCTTCGTCAAGTTCCGACGAAGAATTAAATGTAGCGGAGATACTGGCACCGTACATATTGCGCGGAAGAAGACGTCGGAAAGTGCCACGACTTAAAAATTATATTGAGGGGGTTATGCCACAATGGACAGATATTGACTTTAAGTCACATTTCAGGTAAAAATCAAATACTCTACAATACAACTTTTGTTTTTGGTATGAATTTCATTCATTTTTAACTATTCGTCTGCAGAATGAGTCGAGAAACGTTCGAGTATGTCCTGGGTGTTATTGCGAACAAATTAAAAAGAAGACATCCAGGTCTTCAGATGATTACCCCGGAGAAGCAATTCCTCCTGGCGATTTGGCGAATGGCAACTCCTGATTCATACAGGTGATAAAATCTATCTTAAGACTAATTAACTAAATTATTGACTTCCGACTTGTAGATACGTAATTCAGTGCCGATGCAGTAGGCCCTTAGACCTCAAGCCGAGAGGCGTAAGTGCTTAATTATTTAACGTTAGTGAATCGATAATATCTGCATTTACTCCAACCCAATATTTGTCGGAAATATCTCCTGCTTAACTCGTGGATTGTTTGTACAGTGCACATGCATCTATCATTGCTCTATCTTATTGTACTCTTTTTAGGTCAATTTGTGAAAAATTTGACGTCAGCCGTGCAACTGCCTTGCTGACTGTACGGAGAGTAACAAAGGCGTTAGCATCACTTGCACCTGCCGTAATACGATGGCCTAGGAACGATGGAGTGCAGGTCGTTTGGGGAGGTTTTGAGGCCATCAGTGCCTTTCCCAAAGTTTTGGGAGCTATTGATGGCACGCACTTCCATATTCCTGCTCCCAAAAATAATCCGGAAGCCTATGTAAATCGGAAAAAATATCACTCAATTCAGATGCAGGTAATTACTGAGTAACCTGACCCTTGTCAAATATCAACTCGAATGATGCAAAGTTACTAATGTAGCATTCTTTCCCACAGGGAATATGTGACCATAAAGCCCGTTTCTTACACTGCTACGTTGGGCACGTAGGGTCACTTCACGACCAGCGAGTTTTCCGTCTGTCGGAAGTTAAAGACTTTCTTGGGGATGAAAGAAAATTTCCAAATGACAGTCATTTGGTAGGCGATGCTGCGTACAAGCTGCACTCGAACCTCATGGTCCCCTACCGAGACAATGGACACCTGACTCAACGGCAGAATAATTTTAACTTTTGCTTATCATCAGCGAGAATATCCATTGAGAGGGCCTTTGGGCTACTTAAAGGGCGTTTCCGCAGTTTGCTACATTGTCTACCGATGACAGACACTGCAGAAATACCTCAATTTGTCCTTGCTTGTTGCGTGCTACACAACATCTGTATTTTGCACGGAGATGATTTAAATGAGGCATTATTTGAAGAACCTCGGGAGGAAGAGGCAGTTCCACCAAATATTGACTTGCAAGCAGGTCATTTGAACGATCAAGATGCTGCTCATTATAAACGGGACACAATTTGCGAAAGATTAATCTTACGCAATGTGTAGCCATTAATTTTTTTATATACGTATTAAATTTTGATAAAATAAAGTTTAGGTAAATTGCGATGTTAGCAATTTTACCTTGCAAAATCTAATAAGTCTATCTTTTAACACGTTACGGACCGGGTATTAAATTCCAATGCATTTGAAATCAAGAATTTTTAGGGGGGTGATGACCTAAACGCATTTTTAAAGCCATAATAACTGGATACATAAAAATAAAATGTGATTGATATGGATGAACACACAAAATTTATATTTTATTTATTAAGTCGTCCAATTTTTTAATAAGGCATCTTGGCGAGCCATTTTTTCTATGTGACGCTTATTTTTTCCTTCCTCAGCGATTCGTCGGGTTTCTAGAATTGCTGAGGCGATGTCTTCCTTTTTTTTCTGAACGCCTCTTCGGTGACGGTGATCTTAAATGTGGTGGATCATCGCCCACGGTGTCCCCTTCCATCCGGTTCCTTTTTGAAACACCTGAGCTGGACGAGGCCAAAGCAATGGGCTCCATGAAAGGTCGCTCACCCAGAAGGCTCTCCATCTTTTCCAAGTACGGCCACGTCCTGGGGCCGTTGCCGGACTTCGCATTATGGTCTTTGATTGACTTGTAGGTCCTCTTCATCCCATTTAATTTTGTATGGCATTGTGGCCCAGTTACGTCGTGGCCATGGGATTTTAAATTACTGGCTATGGTATTCCAGACCTTTTTCTGGCTAATTTTTCCGCCAACAAGGTCCCCCTCATGGCACCGGTAACTTTCCAATAGGAGGAGGATGGCGGCATGAGGCCACTTGAAGTTAGTTACTTCATCCACGCTACTGCTGGCAGAGCTTCCCGGTTTTGGCTCCTCCGGCTGCTGCTGTCCATCTTGAGCAGCCAATGCAGCCTCCATCATCTTCTGAGCGAACGCCAAATCTAAAAAAATTAATATAAAATTAAAAAAAAACCTTAAGTCCAAAATTACAAATAGGGCCCGAAACCACAGGAAGATATTATTTCACGGTCGACTGTTAGAAAATCATAATGAACTGGGATTCCAAATAAATAGTGGGCTATCACTTACCCGAATAGCCCCACCACTTTCTACGGCTAGCTTTCATTAAGCAATGTAGCTACCGTGAAGATAATTTCACCGGGAATAACACTAATTCTTTTAATGATTTCAAGGGTGTTTAAAATTAGCATGTAATAATATGTGCTCTTACGACACTTAAAACGTGGATTTGGATCATTCAAAACTACGAATGATGTACTATCATTTGCAAAAGTCTTGCAACAAATCGAGCGGCGCCACTTTCGCTCCATTGTCGATTTCTGGCCACCATTAAGTTTGAATGATCACTATCTAGGTATGAATCTTCATGGTAGCTCGGGAACGACTCACGAACGGGTCATCGTGACACGGGAGTGAGACGTAGGAAATCATTACGACGTTCAGTTGAGTAAACGAGCGTAGATGTTGTTAAGTCGTCGCGGCGTTTGAGATTATTTTTGTACCCGTAGTTGACTGGAGTAGATAATTGAAAATATTTCCCCGTTAAAAGAGTGGGTACCTATGACGCCTGGCTTCCAATGATAAACCCCATAAGGCCGGCTGGGGGCACGATTTCGCCATTAGGAACACGGAAATCAACTCGCTCGTAACCCTTTTTTTATGGATTCAACGTCGTTCAGGAGACTTTATATTAAGTTGTTGAAATATTTGTTCGATATAGAAGAATTAATAAATGAAAAAAATTAACTGGCAATTTTCCGAAAAAAAACACGAATCTGTCGTCTCCACCATATTTAATTGATTGGCATTAAATAGTTCTTTACGTCAGCTAATAGGTCCTGCACCTCGTCTTGCCCTACATCTTTATCCCAACTTTATCAGCCAGGGATGAGGAAGTAGGTTACCTGGAGTAAAACTTGAAGGCCGTAAGTGATTCTCACGTACTTCCAAAATAGTGAAAATAGGGCCAATTTGTAGCCCTATCATATATACATGTTGATGCCACAATTTGCTTGAAGAAAATACGCACTAGAAAAATAGTTGATAAACACCTCAAGATAAGCCTTTCCTATATTTAAAAATAAGGGCCGTGGTGCGTGCACGATTAAGGATTACCATTACATAGGTTATTCCTAGGATTGTACTTAGTAGATCAGCTGGTCTCACATTCTGTCCCTTTCCAACAAAATTACTGTATTAAAAAAACACTGATTGTAGAATACTGAAGCCTAAAGTTTTAAAGTAAAATTCTTCACTTAATTTATATCTTTTTCTATCTCTAAGAAAAGTTTCCGTCACTGCTCATTTACGAAACGAAAAAGGGTAAAATTGTTCTGAAAAACTTTACTGGAAAAATTAACTTGGTAGGAAATGGCGACAAGTTGATGACAAATAGGCAGCATGCAACATAGGCGGGCAGCATAATCGCTGCAAAATATCATTCATAATTTTCTTTTTAATCAGATAAAATTGATCTATTTAAGAAATTACGTATATGGAACCTTAGATTATTACGATAGATCTCATTCCAAAGGTTAATAATGTTGAGCAGTTACGGACCTGTAAAGGAAACCATATAGCACTAGGAATTACTTTCACCAGTGATTCTGATTGGAGTTCCTTCAAGAAAACGCAATTGATTCATCCTACCGCGCTAATTACGCATGATTCCCGTCGCACGGTCATTTAAATTAGAAATTGTTGCAAAAATGCTCAAATTCAGCAGCTGGTACCCTCAAAAATAAATTTCAAAAATAAAAAAACTTTAAAATAAAATACGGCTGTGCGGAGGATAAAAACTTTTTTGGCCACGGGAAGGGCTTGAACGCGGGCCCCTCCTAATACCAGCCCGAATGTGTATCCACTGAGCTATTTTCGCTCAAGGTCATTCTGCGGTAATTTTAATTATTTAATGTTATTGTAACACCGAGCTCCTTCATGTGCTTCTCCTACGGCTTCTCACTTGAACGAATTTGATCAAAATAATCACTTTCTCGGTATATTAGTCTTTTATTCGTTTATATGATTATAACTTGAGCACGGAGGCTTTCGCATACTCTATGTTTCGGCTGGTTAGTATATACAATAGGAATAAAATGATGTTGTCGCCTGCGACTTCGGTATGGTGTCGTCTTTTTAAGTTATTATTATTTGTTATTATGTTTCAAACTCGGTACTTGTATTTCTAATGAAGCAAGCGTATACATTCATTACAAACAGAAATTCTGTTAGGATTTGCTTACGTCCTTATTACTCGACTTGAAAGGTTTTATGAAATGAGCTGCAGTTCCACTGATGCCTTAAACATAAAACGTATGGCCAACAAACACATTTCCTAATACAATGTAACCTACTTAATGCAAGTAGATAATTCAATTAATAATGCTAAGTAAGTATCCTACATTATCCCGAATTCATCAGTGTATATGTAAATGATTGCATCTAAATAAGATAACTTAATCATCAACGATATAGCAGCTTAGAGTTATTATTCGCATTCACACTAATTCAGCAGTAGAACATATTATCAAAAAATACCTGTTGAAATCCGACAATCATTAAAAATGGGACTTTTAGCTGGAATTAAGTTTTCCTCGTCATACTTTGAATAAGTGGAAAGGAATACATCTTTACCGATTGACGGACGTCGGAGAACTCTGTTATTACTTACGCAACGATTAATGCCGATCAGCTTAACTAATTCATATTTTACGTGTTTGCTCAGATATTTACATGATGAAACACTGGGAATTTCAAAGCTGCCTCGTATCATATGTCGTAGATATTGTATTAAAACATCAACCCGAGTCGATAGATGTAAACAAAAGTCTACCATGTTCACAGTGAACGACTCGTGATTTCCAGCTCTCTGAAAAGAGCTGAGATCACTCAAAAAGAGCCAAGCTACCAACTTTTTTAAATCTCTCCGAGGAATTACCTTCGATCTTTCCTACTGCATTAATTGCTACAATGTGTTTGGGGGAATATCATGAACATTAATTTCACTTAAATGGAAGCGGTCAAATCCCGAGACTGAAAAGGATGACAAAATACCTCAACCACCCAATGACCCGTTCTCCATGCATTGAACCATGAAGACTATTATTGGATTGTTGCATACACCCGAAAACCATACAATTTCCGGGCACAATCTTTGTGGAGCGAAAGTGGCGCCGCTCGATTTGTTGCAAGACTTTTGCAAATGATAGTACGTGATATCATGTAACTTGCAATTAGCAAATTTAAAACAGGGTATATTTACATGAAATTTTATATTAATAAAAATAAATAATTACCATTTTGTACTCGTTCGGCATCAGCTGGAGAAACTCTCGCGACTACGGAAGTTCCAGTAATGGGATCGTCGAAACGAACGTCAACAGCATCTTCAAATGAACCCGCCATTTTTTCGTCATCTGTACACAACAACGCATAGCAACGAGCGTTCGGGGAGCAAGTTGGCGCTGAAAGCATCTCGTGCCTTACCTCTCTGGCGATAGCGTTGAAAGCACGAAGTAATGACGTCGGCGCTATCAAATAATGACGACACGACTTCGCTCACAGCGCCGTGAGCGAGCTCCCCGAACGCACCCTTAGAGAGACGGATTCACGGACTTTCACTTAACCGTCCGGTCACCAGAATACGATGGCAAAGTGAATGCCGTTAGCTGTAAACCCTTCGCGCTTTAAGTCGCTCGCGTCTACCCGAGTTCTGGAATAAGGGCACAGGCCGTTGGACTGCCCGGAAAGCCGATTGGCATTGTTTTAACTCAAATTTTAACTACGTGTGGGATAAAAACAACGACTGTGTAACAAACGTAAATCTTTTGACGTCCAGCATTATTCAAGCCGCCGAAATTAGCATACCACGATCTCGAAGCATCCTTCCAAGAAATGCGGTGCCATGGTAATGAAACCTGCGCAGAAGCCATTAAAAAACGTAAGAAAGCTCTGCGAATTTTCAACAAGTATCACACAGCAAATAATCTCTCCGCTTTTCGGCGACTGAGAGCGAAAGCGCGTCAGGTAATAAAGGACGCAAAGAGGACTTCTTGGATGAATTTTGTCTCCGGTGTCAACCACAGGACTCCGCTTGCACAGGTATGGCGTAAGGTGAGGAGCATATCGGGTAGCAGCCAGCATCTCGGTGTATCCTTCCTAGAAGTCGAAGGAAAGGTCATCACTTCTCCAGCTGCGATAGGGAACGTATTCGGCCAAATACTCGTCAAAGTGAGCAGCGACGAATGCTATGAAGCTTCTTTTACAATCCTCAAGAAACGGCTCGAGAACGTTCCTATATCCTTTAACGAGCCTAAAACGACGGCAGATTACAATATTACATTTGCCATTTGGGAGCTGAAATCTGCCATCCATGACTTCCACGACACGTCCCCAGGACCCGACGAGATCCACAATGCCTTCTTCCTCCGAAATCTATCGGAATCGTCGTTGCTGGAAGTCCTTGAAACTTTAAATCAGCTCTGGGCCACTGGTGATTTTCCTCCGTCCTGGCGGGAGTCCGTCATTGTTCCCATCCCAAAACATGGAAAAGATGGAGCTGATCCGAATTCTTACCGGCCGATTTCTCTCACCAGCTGCCTGAGCAAGTTAATCATTATTATTATTATTTCGTTTTATTTTCTCAAGCGAATTTAGGACATTGTTGTCCTCTCTTCCAATTAACTTGATGGACAATCACAAACATCCATGCCCTGAATGGTGATCAATCCACCCAGGCGGGATTCGAACCCGCGACCTCTAGGCTAGCAGCCGGGGACTTTTCCCCGACGCCACCGAGGCCGGCGATGGTGATGGTAATGGAGCGAATGGTGAATCGACGACTCATTTGGTGGCTGGAGCGTCGAAAACTTCTCTCTAACATATAATGCGGATTCAGACGGAACCGTTCCACCATGGACCACTTGGTTAGAATTGAAAATTTCATCCAAGAAGCCTTCCTTCTCCGCCAACACGTAGTCGGTGTATTCTTCGGCTTAGAGAGAGCTTACGACCGGGTCTGGCGACGTAAGATTTTACGCGTATTACGCGAGTGGGGTTTTAGAGGCTGTTTGCCCATTTTTATACATAAGATTTTAACTAACCGTGTTTTTAAAGTGAGGGAGGGACAGTCCTCATCATGTTTACCCTCTTGACAACGGAGTTCCCCAAGGCTCCGTTTTGAGCGTGACGCTGTTCGCTATTGCTATGAACGACATAGCTCACTGCATCCAGGAGCCAGTGATAGGGTCACTGTTTGTGGATGATCTCGCGATTTCCTGCAGGTCATCCAGGGTCATGAATGCATCGCGTATGGCGCAGCTCACCATAAATAAACTTCACAAGTGGACCAGAAATAACGGATTCCTTTTCTCTTTGGAGAAAACCAAGTGATTTCACTTTTCTCGCACTCGGGGCGTCCATGTAAATCCCACGTTACACCTTGGCGGAAGAAACCTCCCATTTGTGGAATCAGTCCGTTTCCTGGGGATGACCCTCGACCACAAACTCAACTGGAAGGAGCACATTAATTCTTTTAAGGTAAAGTGTTTGATGTCTTTGAACATTTTAAAGTTTTTAAGCCAATTATCTTGGGGAGCAGACCGCACCATCTTAATTTTACTTTACCGCACACTGGTGCGATCGAAATTAGACTACGGCTCATTCGTGTATGCGTCCGCTCGCGAGACATATTTGAAAGCACTTAATTCAGTGGACAACGCAGGTCTGCGACTATGCACTGGGGCGTTTAGGACCAGCCCGATCCCTAGTATCTATACCGACGCAGGTGAGCCGCCTCTATGCTACCGTAGGACCTGGCTGCTTTGTAGCTACGTCTCTAAAATTTTAGCAATGCCGAGTCATCCATGTTATAGTTTACTTTTTAAAACCGTTTTTATAAATGTTTTTAACCGAAGGACTAGAGCAACCAGACCAGTAAGCGTTCGTTTTAACGATTTTATTCGCGGGTGCGATTTCACGCTGCCCGAAGTGTATCCTGTTTCATTCTCGGAACACCCCCCTTGGATCACTCCCACTCCGGAGGTGAATATTCTTTTACGATCTCGACCGAAGTCTTCCACAACTCCCTCGGAGTACCAGCGTTTGTTTGCCATGTTCCGATGGAATCACCCCAACCTTACCCCCGTTTACACTGACGGTTCGAAAGATAACTCTGCTTGTGCATGTGCTGTGTTCTCCCCTCTCCACGGGAACATCAAAGCGAAGCTACACCCGATGTGCAGTGTTTACACGGCGGAGCTTTATGCTATAAGGACAGCACTTGAAGCCCTTGGTGACTTCGGCGGCTCCTTTGTCATATGCACTGACTCCATGAGCTCGCTACAAGCCATCTCTGGCTTCTCACCCGTGCACCCCATCGTACAAGAAATACACTCCCTGCTGCTGACCCTTACGGGAAAGGGTTTTAATATCAGTCTTCTGTGGATACCGGGACATGCAGGGATAGCTGGAAATGAGATAGCAGACGCTATGGCCAAGGAAGCTCTGAGTGACGAAGAGTTTGTCTTAACGCTGGTTCCCTACGAGGACTTAAGAGCATCTCTAAGAAATGCGGTATTGGAACAGTAGAGGGAGTCGTGGAGGATTCTTAATAATAACAAGCTCCGTGGCATCAAGGACATGGTAGCAGCGTGGCCCTCCTCCGCTCGTAGTAATCGGAGAGAGGAGGTAGTACTCACACGATTGAGGATAGGGCACAGCCCCCTGACTCATGCGTATCTCTTTACTGAAGAGAAGAAACCTCCCCAATGTGAGGATTGTAAGTGTCCATTAAGTATTAGACACATCAGGTTAGATTGTGATTAGTACCGCGAAGCGCGAAGACGGAATAATCTAGGGGGAGACCTAGAAGCCCTATTAGGAGACCACCCTACCAACTTAAATAGTACATTTCGGTTCCTCAGAGAAATAAATATTTTTTATAAAGTCTAATTATGCACACTCTTTGTACGAAGATATCATCTGCAGTGGATCACTTTCTACATAAGTTTTGTAATTAAATCACACAGTAGTCGCGCAAAATGACCAAGCCGTCGACGCACCCTAAATCCAAACACTACTGCTACTGTATTACTGGAATTTGCTCTATAACTACAGACTTCACAGAATACTGACTGCCCATATGAATCATAATCAAATTGAAAAGCCTGGAGCGCCTATTCAAATCTTAGAAAAGAATATATTTTTGCATGACTTTTAAACTTGACTTCTTCTTTTCTTCTGTCAGGAAGTGGCTGAAGATGCAGACTTGGTTTTCTGAATTCAGGTTTCATCTTGAACAATGGGTTACAGCGCTTGTTCGGTGATAACATTTTTGCTAATTTCCATCTCAAACAATTATTTGTACTTCATGTATCTTTATGCTATTTTTTATCTAATATTCACCTCCTGTTTGCTGGCCTTTAATGCTTTTTCAACGCAATTTCAAAAGCAATTTTCATCGCCACACTTGTTCCTTGTGTGAATTATTTTATTTCTTCTCTTTGGAATTTTTTTTGCTATTGGTATGTTCTGGATTCCTTACATTTGTTCATCCATTTGAGCTATGCCATCGAGTATCTCATTTCTATAAATGTTCACTTAATTCACCTTTTTTCACAGCGCTTTTGAACAAAATAAATTCCCTCTGAATCTAAAAAAAATAACGAGTGTAATTGACTTTCCTTTGAATTATTTTGGTAGCCAAAAGTCCATTTAATCAAAAAGTCCATACTGGATCATCTGATCGGCATTTATTCATCAACTCCATCGTATTTTCTCCAGAAAAACCAAGTAGCGGAGGGAAATCTTATTTCAGCAGCATGCTGTCCATTCTAAAATGCACCAGAAACCTATAGAAAAAATTCCATTTGCAGATTTGTGCGAAATTTCTGAGAGGAAAAATCATTCGCCCTGACTGGGATTTGAACCCAGATCCCTTGATTTGCGGCCAAGTTCTTTAACCTCTCAACGCCGTCATGCGTATCCAGTACGCTTCCTGAACTGGTGTATCTAATATGTTTTCTTCGACAGAAATTTTATTTTTAATAAAACTAATTACTCTGCTTTTTGAAGAAATGTGTTTTTCTTTTAAAAAAATATTCATAGCGATTTTATGTCTTCAGTTTTTTTTAAATATTTCGATGATATTCCGTTTTTAACCAGCGATTTGGTCTTAAAAATAAACACCTTTCTTCAAATGTACTATCTTGAAAACTGCTGCCAATTCTGCTTGTGAGACGTCAAGAAGGGTCAGCTACTTCAGCTTGAGTTACGATATCTTCCTTATAAGCTCACAGCCTTCTCTCTGTCTTCATCACCATGAGCCCCAATTGTGTTTGGTCCGCATCGTTTGTCCTATGCGAAGAGACCATGTGCTTCGCTCTGCATTAATTTTTTTCTTCTTTTGTGGACAGTAATCAAGGAAGATAAAATTCCTTCTAAACAGTCGGCGTATACCAGGACCCCTTCGAGATATTTTTTCGTCTCTTGATGGAGCTTCGAAACCACGCGCTTTAGTCCACCAAAAACGTTCATGCTGTGTGGTGTTCTTTCAGGCTGTGTTGAAATTCTCGTCGGGTGTACTTCCTGTGTGTGGTTATTTTTATTTATAATTGGGGAGCCTACGAAATGGGAATAGTATTGAAAGGCAAAAAGGAGACTCGGAAGTCTGTTTGAGTGATAGGCTATAATAAATCCATATGTTGGGTGGATCTCAAGGACTTGTTATTGCATTCGTACCTAATGGAAAGAAAACGCCATAATAAGTGGTGTATGAAGTTATTTAGGAGACTATTGAATTCCGCAGTCCTAAATTCATATGTTATTCACAGGGAAAACACGAATAAAAAATTGGCCCTATTATCACTTCGCGTGCAGCTGGTTGAGGTAATATTTTTAAGTATGCACCCCAATACGGACAGTTTGGACATGACCGTCACTCCTTAGACAATTTAGTACCAAGACTCACCGAGAGACGTTTCCTTAGGAGTACTCCTGCTGCTGGGAAGAAAACCCCCTAAGGAGGTGTGCAGTCTGTGCCAATCATGGGAAAAGAAGAGACAGCGTGTAGGTACTGTTGTGAACAATGTGCAGTGGGCTTATTCTTGAATTGCTTCCAATCACGTCACACAAAGCAGAATTACTAAGGAAGTCATTTCAACATTTTCATATTGACGTTTGAAACAACAACGTAAGTACCTATATGAAACGATTCGGTAAAAATCGAAAAAAGTCAAAGAAATGGGCGAAATTATGAATTTTGAAGTAGGAGAAACGGGTAATCCTATCGAAAATATCCAATTGAAAATTATGGAAATTTCAACCCCAAAGCACTAAAATACATCATGCCATCATAAAAAATGCATGGACTGTTAGAGATCTCGCAGCGTAGTGTTAACTTAAATTAAATCTTTGAGAACTGAAAATGTATTCATTAGTTTAGAGAACGATATGCACAAAACAATAAATATTAATGGAAATTGCTTGAAAATTTATGAAAGAGTAGCGCATTGTATTACGAATGCTTACAAAATTTTTTAACGATACTGATCATATGTGATGAAAGTTACAAACTATTGAATAATACCATGCCAAAAAGGTAAATTCATTTTAATATCATCTGGCCACTGGGATGGGAGTTAATTAAATGCCCGCTGGCCTTGAGAGGTTAACATTATTTTTATGTTTACTTTCTTAAACCTTATGTTGATTCCTCTGTATGGAAATTTTGTCGTCTTTCCCTTTTTATAAATTTTTCGTTTTATTTTAGGAGTTTATTAATTGATTATCAATGAAACCAATGGCTACAAGCATGGGCGTAATTGGTGTCCAGATCAATGTAGGTTTAAAATTTATATTGATGGCTTTCCTATTTCGGATGGTTGTAGAAAACCGAACGCGATCTCCGTCAGTGGGCTGAAGTACAGTGTGCTGTCCATGTGAATGGCCAAGCCGATACCCTGAGACGACTTGGTACCGACTGTTATATATTCTGGATTTCTTTTAACTTTGAAAGTTTACACGTAATTATTCAAGACTTTACTACTGTTTTAAACTCCTTTAATTCACAACGGAACTCAAGACACCATTACACAGGTTAACACACAACCGCTTCGCCCGCCTTCCAATCAGGGGTACCAACCTTACATTAATTTCAGTTACCAATCTATAACATCTCCCCCATAAAGAAGCATACCTTTGGGGAAGGTGTACAGCTCTCCCTGAGCGAGTTTCATATGCACTTGAAGCTGAGCTTTTATTACCCCCTCCAGGAACATGTACACAAGGATCACGTACACAGTTAGTTATAACCCTTGAGTCATTATTAATGCAGTGATCAAAGTCAAGGAGTTCTCTTGAGCTGTGCTTAGGGGAATTCGCATTTTTTCCGTGAGCGTTTACTTCTCTCCGGCCGTCTCGAAGTTTCCGAGGTTTGGATCAGGGTACATGGTGAGGTCGGACACTCGTCGCACGAGGTCTTTGGCTTGGTCCTAGACGATGATTGCTGGATCGTGGTCTTCGTTGAAGTAGATGTTGTCGCGTGGCCGGTTCGGAGGGAGTCCTCGTCGTCCGTGATGATGTTGGTGAGCAGTGAGCCGGACTTGAGGACGCTTCTAACGGCCTGGCCCGTGGTCAAGTCGAAGGCGATGAGCTCTTGTGTGCAGACGACGGTCTTGGAGTTCACCACTCCGTCATCCACAACCCAGAGCCTGTTGCTTCGATCAAACTTGACTCCAGGATGGATTAAGATGAGCTGGGAGCAGTTGGCCAACTCTCCTGGGGATGCAAAGGTAGGAAAAATCTATTTTTATTTTAATATCCAATAGTGAAGTGTTAAGGACATGTGTTTTTCCCATTTTGTTGGTAATGTAAATCGTATTTTTTTTCAATTTTTGATTTTCAGAAGTTAAAATTATTATGCTACGTGAATACTTCGAGGATTATGTTTTTACAATTGTTTACTAATTTAATTTTCGCGTTTCCCGTTTTTATTTTTGTTTAAAAGGGACATAACACATCTTCGCTTATCCTCAAGTGATTCCGATAATTTTCGGGATCATCAACAACAGCTCCTTCTCTAACATCGCTAGTACGCCTCTTCCAATGCCTTCATCTCTTCTTTCCGAGCCAAATCCAACCACAGTATTTCTTACGCCTAATTTCTCTCAGGGCATGCACACTTTTTTTCAAATAAGTGAAACAGATAGGGTGACAACTAAAACCTTTATATGAGTAATTACGCAGGTTTGCAAAGAAATATTTTGTAAATCGTTTGAAATTTGATAGCTGATTTTTATGTACTTTCCTGCGCCGATTTCAGAAATGCAATCTGTTTTTGTCTATCGCGTCAGGTTTTTTCACAAAGTAGGTATACCTTCACAAAATATTTGGGTATAATAACAAAATGTAAGCAATTTTCACATTTTTCCAACGTAATAAAATTTTAGTTTATTTATAAATCATGTTCTAAACTTCATTTCCAGTACACTTCCATTTCTCTTAAGCTCATTAGTCCTTATAATAACGCTTTCGCTTTCTGTCAAAGCCTCTTTTACTGTTTGTCCGGTTGCAGACTCGTAGAGGATCATCTCTTTTTATCATCCAGCAGTAGTCCGCTATCATGTTGACGTTCCATCTTCCTTGAAATCTTCTTTCCATTTCTTTGATTTCTTGATGGATTCTTTCGCCCTGCTTTTTACTTACATCACCAAGGTCTGCAAGGAAGTAATCAATATGTGAGTGGAGAAAATGAACTTTGATGCCTATGTTACAGCCAAGTGTCTTAAAGTTGTCGAGCATGTCTGCGACGATTGTCTTGTAGTCTGGAGCTCTTTTGTTTACTAGGAAACCGGTAACTACTAATTTAAAGATTTCAATGCTGTCTTTTCTTTTTTTTTTCCATTTTGGCAACAAAGTTGGAATCTGTCATTAGTTTTCTTATGTCTGGTCCGAAAAAGATTCCTTCCTTTACCTTTCTCTAGGATATTCCAGGAAACTGTCCACAAAGATATCTGAAGCACTCCCTTCTTTTGACAATGCCTAAACAAATTGTTTCTTCAGCCATAAATTAATGTGAAGTGGTGGAAGTAACACCTTTCTGGCATCCACAAGGCTTTTCCTATCATCGTTTTTAACCCCTGCCTGTAACCTTTTTCTGAAGGGCCAAGCTTTTTTTATGTAAGGTAAGGTGGGGTAAGTGCGACCCCTAAATAGCATATATCAATTTTAAATTGCTTAGGAAAATTTTCTAGGCTAGCTAAAAACATGAGATTCAATGTATAATATATATGTGAATCACTGAAAAAGATAATTGGATTAAAAATCCTCTCTCTGTAAAGTGGTAATTTTTATAAATTTTTTCTTACAATCTTGTCGAGGGATCGCACTTACCCCATACATGAGGCAAGTGCGTCCCATGGCTGATGTGCAATATATTTATACATTACGCGGCACATGGGGTAAGTGCGTTTCGCCCAGAAATTCAGCTGCACATTGCTTTTTAAAGTACCAAATTATGTTCAACCATTCTTGAGAAATCAACTTTTATCTTAGGTAATGTAAGAAGATTTTTTTGCTGTTTTTGGTTAGTTATGACACAGTATGGAATTGTTGTTAAGTTTGTTTTTTAATGATAGTAACAGTATTTAACTGTTACGCATTAATTCAAAAGTCTACTTAAAATAGCTAGTGTGTATAACAGCTGAAATAATGCTAAATATAATAAAAAATAATAAATCTTGCATATGACAACAAATCTGAATACAAACTAGATTGCAATGAACAAAGAATTGCTTCTATAATGTAACTTACGTTATTAATATAAAAAAGCAAAATGAAGAAAAAATCATGGTCTTCAACCATACCATTGAATATTGAATACTTATTTATTTTAAGTTGTACCCCGGGAAAGATAGGCAAAACGTTAACTTTCCTCGGCGGCCGACAGAGGCCTTGGGTAATATTTTTACAACATCTTCCCTAAGTATTTCGCTGGAATCCTCATTTCGTGGATAAGTGAAACTTATTTCAGTTCCAAATCATGTCCTCAGAAAGCAAACCACGGGATAACCTGATTCATTAATCTCCAGAATTTTCCCTACATATTGAGCAACTGACTTTTTGCTGCCGAATTTAGCCAGAATCCAATCTCCACTTTGAATGTTAGTCACCGAATTTGTTAAGCTTTTTCGACTCATGCTATCTTGTTTCAGGCATTAATACCATGTCGTCTACATTCTCCTCGACAGAAGATATGATATCCAATGTCCTATCATAATCAATTAGCAAACTCAAAGAAAGCTATCTTTATCAGATAAACCTTCAAAATCTATGTTGATGTGAGGACTCTAATAAAAACACCTAGTTTTATAAACCTCGGTGCTTTGCAACATTTGTACAAGAAAGTTTACGCAAGAGCTGCCAGACAGAAATGAAATGTTTAACGCAAGAACTGTTAGACATAAAATAAAAGTTAATCCATACTACAACCTCATAGCCTGGGGTAAGTGCTACAGGGGGTCGCACTTACCCCAGGCAACAGGGTGGCACTTGCCCCGGAAGGAAGGAATGGATGGTTACGACGGGGAAAGTGCGACCCCCCATCTAAACTATGTATAATGACCCGAGTTCCGAAATTTAAAGTAAAGCAAGGAAAACCAATCCATGAAGAAGAGAAAACAAGATATAGTTCTTGCCTAACACCTCCGATGCGTTGATTCAGAGGGAACTACGGTGTAGCCTCTCCTCACAATCAACTAAGACTACGAGATGAACGGACAGGTATATTTCCTAAGCATGTGGAACGAGAAATTAAGGGATAAGTATTACAAAGTCGTTGGCTCTGGTTTCATTACTATGTGTGGAATATGCTGCACGACCGCCACCTGCTTCGAGAACAGAAATACGATCTTCCTTTAGGGAGGTCGCACTTACCCCACCTCACCTTAGTGCTGCTTTCTGTCTCTACTGTCCCATTCAAAGAGAAAGCAAGGGAACTTAGTATAGCAACTTTGTTGACCAAGCAGCGTTGAAATCACTTTTAAATCACCACATAGGCCCTTATTAGACGAGGTAGCCAGGCGACGTCGCCAGCGACGGTAGCTGGCGACGTCGCTGGCTACCAAACCTAGTAGCCAGTTATGTAGCCAGAATTTTTCCGTTTTCTCTCAGTTTGCTGTGAACTATAGTGGACTGCGTTGTGTGAGTGGTAACGTTATCTTAATTTTGTGTCGGCCAACTTCTGGCTCTTTTTCACGAGCTCTTCATGCTTTTTCTTTTGGTCGTCTTTCTGCGGCTCTTCTTTTTTCTTCTTCTCTCCGCGTATCCCTTCCACTGAATCAGAAGATGCAGGCATTTTCTCAACTGGCGTGGACATAATGAACAACTCACCCACTCACAACAGAACACAACACAACCTTGAACAGTACCTACCAAACGAGGTGTACTGACCGAGTAGCCTGGCGACCTCGTGTAATAAGCTCCGTATGCTACAACGCAGCGTCGCCAGATGGTCGCCAGTATGGGTAGCCAGTGGCGACCGGAGTGGCGACGGGGCTCGGTAGCCAGTCAGTCGCCAAAGTGTGGCTATTTTCGATAATTATGTCGTAGAACAATAATAAATTAAGGAATAAGACATACATTAAATAATTGAATATGATACTAAAAGTCAGAATATCACGTATGCTAGTAGAACATCAACATGGAACAAGTTTCGACACTTTCTTTTTTCAGCCGGTTGCGTCTGTCAGTCACAACTAATTTGTAGTGGCTGAAAAACCTCTTGGCACCCACGCTGCACACTGGTGCCCAGATTGTATGGTGTGCAGCATTTCCAAAAACAGGTTTTTCCTGGCAGATGGCAAGAAATATTTGCTTAGCATCGCATAACCTACCAGGATTCTCTCTCAACCTTTCTATTAGCTGCCTATGAAAAAATACGTAGCCATCTATGAAGCAGTCAGGCCCAAAGTCTCGGAAGGCTGGTAGCTTTGCTCTTAAAGCAAAGTCTTAAAGCTTAAGTCCAGTCATCGCATTTATTTGCGCGCATCGCATTTATCTGATTTGCGATTTTCACGCATCTCTACCCATCAGTAATTGGAGCTAATGGAGCAGATGGCAAGAAAAGAAAGCATTTTAATTTAACCTTTTCATTAAATCATTAGTGAACTGTTCCCGGGAAAAATACCGTTCACAAACTCGAGTTTTTAAATGAAGTTTGGCATCATCTTTCCCGAGCAATTTGGATTTCCACGCAAATCTCGCCATTTCTCAACTCTTTGAATCACGATCATAACTTGCAAAAGAGAAATTGTCGCCATGAACTCTAGACCACTCAAAGGCAGGTAGTACACATGCAGTCAAGCGCTGCCTTGAGTGATTGGAAGGATGACAACAAATCATTATAACGTGATTCCTGTTACTTTTAATTACAGGCTTAATTTGCACTCACCAGCATGTTATCAGAACAACTTTACAGTAAATAACGAACATAATTTTACTTATTAATAATATTCTTGTGGATTTCTTACGCATTATTCCTCAGTATTGGTACCTTACTACTTTCTCTAAGAACCATTCAAAAAAGAAAATATTCGAAAGCCTAATAATTTAAAACAAAAACGTTCCTCAGAAATGGAGTGATAAAATATCGCCATCAAATCAGAAAAACCGCCATGAACTTGAGCAATCACTTTTACGGTGATTTTAATAGCGCATATGAGAGGAAACCTTTTTCGAGAACTCACTCCTATCTGTATCTCATTTACTGTTACAAGTTCCTTTGCCAAGAATAATGCTATGAAACATCTCTTCTATGTAGCACTTCAATTAATATTTAGTAAAACCTTTTCATGCGAATTTATCCAGAACAGCATGAACATAAGAATTTCATACCGAAAACCGTAATTTTAATGCGTAGTAACTTCAAACCACTGAGTATGAGATATTTTCTGCTATCCCATGGAAGCATAATATTAGTGTGACAAGCGAAGGACGGAAGTTAGCTAAGAATAGTAAAAATCATGCATTCCTTTTTCAAAATCCCTGGACTTTCATAATAATCGCTTCAACCAGATTCTCTCAGCAAGTTCTCCCATTCATTTGGATTTGACATTCTTAACAGTCCTATACCTACTCGGCCGGAAAGATATGTGTTATCATTTGAGAGGAAATAAACTGACAAGTCGCTGTTATTCCAAAGAGAAGGTAATTATCCAGGTATGGCGTTCTTGAGAAAAGTATTTCACCACACATGACAGCAGATGTAATAAGCAGTGAATGTGAATTACCTGGCTACTGTACGAGGAGAACAGAAAAACTTACAACCCTTTGAAGGGCAACATTTCAAACGATACTCCAAATTTTGAAGATCTATTAAGACGCGATAACGCTGGCAATCGCCGAAATTCTTCGATTTCACTAAAGAATTACGAAACAACTCCAATAACACAGATAAGAGGCGTTCAAATGAGAGGATACGGATGTCACCTTCATTTATTTTTCTGGTAAGACTTCGAACAAAAATATTAATTATTAGAAAGGGAATTTTAGTTATAATAAGGAAAGGCAATATCGCGTAAATTTGAACTTAAGTATGGAATTATAAATTTTTATAGCTACAAATATTATTTTAACAACTACAACAAGAATAGGCATCGCAAATGTCAACGGAAATTTTTCGCCTATCCGGTTGGACATCCATGCCTTGAGGCATATGCCAGAGCTCATGTGAAACGGATCAATTTTAAAAAGTAAGAGTTTAAAAAAAATCTTGTTATGATATTTTACGGCCTTTAAATAAACAATGGAAGGAGTTGTTTTGGAATTCAGTACGAGCAATTCTGTCTTCTTAAAAGGTAACTGAGTTCTGAAACTATGTATTTCGTTGTTGATTAATGATCGCCTTCGAAAATAATGCTCCTGGTGTTCATGAATTTCCAGCTCTTCCAAGGCGTCTTATCTCCGTCCTTTCTTCTCAAAGTGAAGAATATTTGGGGTCAAGTCACTATTGTGCCCCATGCCTATAAGATGTTTTGTGAAATGTGAATGATCTTTCCCCTGTCTGTGACACATATGCTGGTCGGCCGCTCTGATGGAAAAACTCCTACCTGTTTGGCCGCTGTAAATCGCATCACAGTCGGCGAAATTGAGGCGATATGCTCCGCTCCGTTCCTCAAGAATTTCCTTGTCTTTCGGTGATCCTAGCATGCTTCTTAGTGTACGTAGGCTATAAAAGGCTGGCCTTATTTTTTAATCAGGGAGTAGTCTCTGCACTTTTTATGATAAATTCTTAAGGAAAGGAATTCGCCTCTACTTGGGGGACTCCGCCAGGGAAGTGTGCGTCACTCCTCTGTAGATTACACCTTCTGCAAGATTAGATAATTAAGTAGCAAGCTTAATGCCATGATTGGCCTTTTTATCTAAGGAAAAACCTCCTTATAGTTGGTATAAAAATGCATTATTGCCTCCAGTTTAAACCGTTTAAGGGACGTCGGAGGGTTTTCCATGCATATTTCACTTTGCAACAAATGAAAACGAGGTGCTTTGCATGCTAGCTTCAGTGCCAGGGCACCATGGACAATCTGCACCTTCGATTGTACCCACTGCTCGCGGAATACGTGCGTCAGCCCATCTCCCTAGCACCAGACGCCACGAGATATCTGCATCCATTCCGAAGGTAGATCACGTTCTAATAGTTAGCCAGTTTATCGTTTAGTAACCATATCTTACACACATCATCATCATACACCGAAACTTTTGGTAGTGGAAGTTTAGTTGTAGCTAATTTCCTCTTACTCCGAAAGTAAAAGTGTCGCATGGGCATGGATGGTGGCCATCCAGTGGGGTAAGGGCGTGAAACTTCAGCAGATGGTGTATCCTCCGGCGTTGGGCACAGAATTCACCAAATCTTCATCAGACAGTTGTAGAAAAGGCCACAATTTTCACGCCTTTGATAGGACGTACTGTCGCTGTATATAAAGCATTCTAAAAGCCAGCATCTTATCTTCGATGCCTATCAAAATCATTTTAAAATTCCGAAGGAGTAAGTCAGTATAGGCTCTACCCAGGTATTTATAGCCGTTAACATGTTCCTTCCAGATAGCTTTTTATTCAGGATCTTCGTCACCCGACTTCTACATGCATTTCCTCGGGCTTTCTTTAATTCCGTGTGGTCCATCCTATGATTTTAATAGAAGCCTCATTTCTCCAGTCCAAATTCCATACATATATCCTTGCTAAACATTTTTTTCATTTCAGATGAGTATCTGAAGTTTTTATTTGTATTCGGCGTATAGTTTCAGATCATCCATGAACATTAAGTGATTACTTTTGGTATCATTTATACGATTTAACCTATATCCGATGTTGCATTTATTTATCAGAGTTGACAGTGGATCTATTTCTAAACATAACCATAGTGGTGACAGTGAGTCACCCTGAAATATTCCTCTTCGGATGTTTAGGGAACACATTGTTTGGTTTTGGAGGTGCAAGTTGATTGTCCAGGTTTTCATCATTTCGGCCAGAAATTCCCTATACTTTCGGGTCTATTTTATGTATTTCCATAGTTTTTAACAGCCAGTCATGGGGTACCTACTCGAAAGCCTTTGCATAGTAAATACATCCTACTTGGAGGTTTCGATGGTTTCGCTGAGCTTGCTTCAGAATTACAGCATCTATTGTTACTTAATGCTTGCAACCAATTGGATCTTTTATACAGCATTTATGTTCTTCTTCAATGAGGTGGCTAGTATCTCAATGTAGGTAGATAATAAGGTTATTGCAGTGATGAGTTAATAAATAACAGACAAGCATGTAATGGGTCTGTAGTTCCTTGGATGACATGGATCTACTTTTTAAACAAGAGATATGTAATCGAAAAGTTGTGTAGCTCATCAGGTCCTGGGCAATTCCAGTTGATTGCCCTCTTTATTTTTAACATTATATCCTTTGCAGTGAAACCCTCCAATGACACTGGGTCTACTTCCTCCCGCTGATTTTTTATTCCATCCAACCAATTTGCACTATCGTCGAAGTCTGCGGAATAGACCATAGTAATTGCCAATAGTTTTGAAAAGCATGTGAGTCAATAGATTTCATTGCTGAATTCGATTGGCTCTCTGGTGATTATTCCAGTAGGCGGAAAAATTTCTTCCGTTCGTTCCAGAACATTTCGTTTTGTGTTTTCCTCTTAGCTAGCTCATTATATCTTCTAAGTATTGTTCATGGTGAATTTCGCATGGAATAACACACATTCTTACTTCAACAAGGTTGACTTTAATCTGAACTTCCGAAAAACACTCTTACATGTCATACACAACCAGCAGGGAGAAGACGTTAAAAAAAAGAAGAACAAAATGCACCGCGGCGATTGGCCAAGATGATGTCACAGAAAAAACAAACATTACAACACTCTCTCCTTTGCTGTGACATCATTTACACAATACGAACAATCATAAACAAAAAAATGTTCCACACTAAAAAAAATTCTTTCAATATTCCACTCTTGAATATTGTTGTAACTTCATAACAAATTCATCTTTTCCCTGAATTTTTACATCTTTGGTCCATTAGATGGCTTAGTGAATACATCTGCCACGTTATCATTACTACATATATATTCATATCTTAAAATACCCTTTTTAACATAATCTCTACATAATTTATACTTTATATCCAAATGCCTAGACCACTCTGTATCCCCATCATGCTTAGCAAGCCACATTGCACTCATGTTATCAGCTGTGATAACAAATGGGTTGGGTAAATACCTCTATTGACCTAATTCTGTTAATATGTACCTAAGCCACATTGCTTCTTTGGCTCCCTCAAACATAGATACATACTCTGCTTCGCAAGTAGATGCTGATACAGAGTCTGACTTCTTGGGTAATTTGCTATTCCAACTCACTGGAGCATTTGCAAACATAGATATATAACCAGTAACAGATTTTCTATCCAAGGAATTGGCAAAATCTGCATCACAAAACAGCAAAATAGGACATTCTGAACGACAAAATTTCAATTTTACATCCGAAGTCCTTTTCAAGTATAACATAATGTGCTTTACATCTTGAAAACCTGACTGAAATAATAAACATCTTACCATGTCTACAATAGTTTGGTTATACCTTTCTGCCACCCCATTCTGTTGTGGAGAGTATGCGACCGATTTTCGATGAACAATCCCATTTTCTCTGAGAAAGTTCTCAAAAATACCCCCACAATACTCACCACCCCCATCAGTCTGTAAGCATTTTAATTCTAGGCCATGCAGTTTCTCTACTTCAACCTTATAATCCTTAAATTTTGAAAAGACTTCATTCTTTTTCTTACAGAATTTCACTACTGCGTACCAACTAAAATCATCAATAAAGGTTACCATGTACATTGCACCACCGTTTGATCTAACTGGAGAAATCATTAAATCACTGTGCACTAGTTCTAATGGTTTGCTAGTTATTCTGTCACTTCTCACTGGAAAAATGGTGTTTGTCATCTTACCTTCTATACATACATCACAGCTCTCTGTTTCTTTGGGTACCTTGAGTTTTTCTAACCCTGGAATTATCTTTATGGCATCCGTGTGCAAGTGTCCAAGTCTCTGATGCCAAACATCCATGCTGACTGCTTTCAATGCCATTGCTTCAATGTCATCCTCGACCTTGAAATCATCAGATTGCACTACACATGATTGAGCAACATTAGAAATCACCACATCTCCCTCCAGAGCATATAATCCTTCATGTACATTTGCCGTAAATACATTGCTCCCATCAAATAGACCAGTAGCACATTCTTTATCAAATAGTACCTTCACATTGTGCCCATTCAGTTTGGAAATTGGAATTAAATTGAAATTTAATTCAGGCACATACAACACATTTTTAATTTCTAGGTCATTACCTCCACATTTTTCTGACATACTCAGCACAATAGTACCCCGTCCACAAACCTTAATACTACCTTTACCAAGAGTTACATTTCCACCTCCCGGAGTGAATGATGAAAACAATTCCATTTTAGAAGTCATATGCTCAGTCGCGGCTGAGTCTAACAACCACATATTAGGACCTTTCACAGCAGACAAAGCATACAAACTTACACAACTAATGGTCTTCTTTTCTGACTTCGCTTGCACAAGATTATTATTAGTTTTACTTACATTCTTACTTGTACAGTCAGCAGCCCAATGTCCCCATTCCTGACAGGCATAGCACTGCACTTCAGGACACACTTTACTAATATGACCAGATTTCTTACATTTAAAACAACACCTGGTATTGTTTTCCCTCTTCTCCACTGCTGCAGGTTGACCTTTCCCTTTCGGCCTTGAACGACTCTTCCTGTCCTGCTTATAGGTTAAGAGCGCAGTCCGATCATTTTCCTCTCCGGTCAGTTGTAGACGCCTCCTTTCTTCGTCCAGCAAACGTCCCTTCAACTTCCGCGTTGTTAGCTGAGGCTCTTGGAGAACATTTTGAATAAACACTTCGTATTCATCAAGTGGAAGTCCCGCTAACAGAAAATTAGCTACGACTTCATCATCGAACTCAATACCGCCTCTCTGCACTTTCTTATTCAGTCTTCGAATGGATGCTGCATATTCTTGCATGCTGATGTCTTCGGTCTTGCTTACGTTGACCATCTCCTTCAGTGCGTACAAAGCATGGAACTTCGTAGACGTGACATGTATTTCTTTCGGTTAAGTCTTAATTGGTCAACGTTCAACTCCTCAATATCGTCATATCCCGGCTCTATCGCAATCCAACAATTTTTATCAATTAAGTGCGCCTTCACGCGCAACTTCCATGCGAAATAATTTCCATTAGACAATTTTGGAATAAAAGTGTCGTTATGGTCCTCACTGTCCGCCATGATGACTAGTGAAAAACCTCACAATCAGTCGCTCAGTCATATACTTCACTCGAATTCGTCAACCTTCAACAAGTATTTCAATCTGCACTCTACTTGGTTGCCTGTCTGGGCCCATAACCTATTGTTCATGGTGAATTTCGCATGGAAATACACACATTCTTACTTCAACAAGGTTGACTTTAATCTGGACTTCCGAAAAAAAACACTCTTACATGTCATACACAATCAGCAGGGAGGAGACGTTAAAAAAAAGAACAAAATGCACCGCGGCGATTGGCCAAGATGATGTCACAGAAAAAACAAACATAACAACAATTGATTCATTTGTTCCACATGGCTGTATGTCCATATTTCCTTGCCAATACTTCAATAATGTTGGATTATAATTATTGATCCATCTATCCTCTCTTCTTGGTTTCAATACACATATTCTGCCGTTGTTTCGGATAAATTCATCAGATGTGTTTGAAATGATTCTGGTTAATGCACTTTCTCCTCTAGGAAAACCAAATCTGCATAGAATGCTCGAATCTTGTTTTTTGCAGCTATGTGCATGTTTGTGAGTTTGACATTTATTAACCAAATCTCTCATCTCATCACCCTCATCTGGCATATGACAACTTGCCACTTGATCCAAAATTGCTCTACCTTCTGGTGTAAC
The DNA here is from genome assembly GCF_921293095.1 of Ischnura elegans. Classification (NCBI taxonomy): domain Eukaryota; kingdom Metazoa; phylum Arthropoda; class Insecta; order Odonata; family Coenagrionidae; genus Ischnura; species Ischnura elegans. The sequence goes on from NC_060248.1 coordinate 125,946,197, forward strand.
AAATGAAGGGTGATTTTCAATCCATACTAACATGTGTACATGTGGGCTACCTCTATTCTGAAATTCGATTCCGTACCAAAAATCTTTCATCTTGCCTCCAAAGATAGAATCATCCTTCTTCATGAACTTTTTGAAAACGTTGAATCGTTGCATGAAATGTCTTGCCACTACAATAGGATATCTCTCTATAAGTTTTTGTACCTCGTCAATAGTAAGTGCTGTAGGATCTACTTCTGATCTCTTGTCTGCATGAAGTAATGCTTTTCTCATGTCAGTCCAATTCAAATCGTTGCGGCTAAATGTAACAAAATATGTTGGTGGTCCCAAACATTTTATCTGTGCAATTAAAATACTCAAACATTGTCGCCAATATGCACCAGATCCTCGTAAATTTTGAAGTAGCAGATGGACATCTTCAACCATTCCATCTTGACCTACAACTTTCTTTGCACATGCTGAAAGTGTTGCTTTTACGTTATTGCTCTCCATCGCTGATAGTGCGAAGAATAAGTATTCAATTTGCTGGAATCTCGGATCATCGCTTAACAAGTGTGCTTGAAAATAGTCCTGGACTCCAATAGGTACGTTTCTTGCTTCATTTAATCCATTTATACCACAAGGAAAAAGTTCTTGTGTCACTTTTACAATATTATTTGTAGTTTTTCGTCTGATTTGATTTATATTGTCAGACATCTCCAATTCATCTTCTTCCTCAGGGTGTACACAATCAATAGGTAGCATTAATGGTGTTTGTACGGGTATAGATAATGTTGCTGTATCTTGTGTAATTGGTGATGTGTTTTGACGTGGTGTCATTTCCTCGGATTCTTCAATTCTGTTTTCGTCTTTTTGATGGACATCTTCTAAAATCAAGTGAATATTGAATTCTTTGAGATCCAGTAGCACGTTTTGATATACGAATAAGTTCATCGAAAGTGTTGCATTCGATTACACATGCTCTTCCATTATTTCGAGCACTGCTACCCTTTGGTCCACAAGAATGCGAATCCGTAAAGTAAAACTTTCCTTGATAATGCATAATACCATGTGATTTTTGATCAGCAATCAGAATTCCACCTTTATGTTCTCTAAATAATTCCTCAAGTGCTATTTTCAACGGTAAAATTCGATTCTCTGGATCATTGTGTGAATCCATTAAAACTCCAAACCATGGACTATCATTGTCCAAATTCAATGCTGAATGCTTGATTAAACATGATAAAATCGTCTTTGATAACGTTGAAATTTCTCACTCATAAAAAGCCACTTTCATCTATATCATTTCCGTTGAGTTTCTCAATGACAGTTTTATACATTGCATCTCCTTCTATCATGTTGTAATCGAGAACCGATTTGCTCCAAAGATGTGGTGAAATTATATCGGCGCGCACTATATTTGCTAAAGCCATGGCACAGCATTGTTTTCCAGCTGTGTTTTCACTGAATATATCCAAATTTCCTTGATGCCATGAAGAGCGTAGAATATTTGATACATCATTAGCCCGTACATAATGAATCCTCCGGATTTCTTCCTCTATTGGTTGCTCAAATTGTCGAGGTTGTTGAACTCGAATCAAGCTTGCTTGGTCGATTCTTGCTTCTGTATTTATAGTAACATCTTGATACAATGGATTATTTTCAATTAACCATTCCAGAGCTTTGAAATCTCGTTCACGAGAAATTGTAAATTCACGAGTAATGTTGATGTTTTCAAGGCATTCCGTCACGACTACCATTCCAGCCTTATCTGTTGATCTTGGTAACACATTTGGCAGTCTTTCAGTTACTTCATGGACGTCTTGTGCAAATAAAACAGCTTGGCCTTTGAATCCATATTGACCAAATCGAACATCATATTTAACTACTTTTACGAATGGAATTATTCGCTTCAGTAGCCTAATCTCAACCGGAGTTAAAGCTTTGATTTCATCCGGAATCACGCCAGGATCCAATTTGTTCCAATATCCCTTTGGAGGTGGCAATCGCTTGTTGCTTGTGATGTGAGTTTTGCAACGATGACACAACTCCAAGGTATCCTTTTCATTCAATTCCGGAGGTAAATATTCAACAGCCGTGTTACTTGGAGCACATGGTGAAATTTGATTTGGATAGCATTGCTTTCTGCATACTTCACATGTTCGATCAGCAAATATATTGATTTCTCTCTCGAATGCTTCCAAATCTGCGAATACTAATTGGCGTTGTGCTCTATGATTCTCTCTGTCTTGTTCCAATCGTGCGGCACGTTGTTCGACGGTTTCTTGAGATCTTAATTGAGACATTGTTTGTCGCACTTGTTCCAATCGTGCAGTATGTTGTTCATCAGTTTCTAGAGATCTCATTTCTCCCGCATGCTCTCTCATTATTTCTAATCTATTTGCTGTTTGCTCAGCAGTTTGTTGTAATCTTAGCTGAGACATATTTTCTCTAACATGTTGTAAACGATTTAAACGTACATCAGATGATTGATTTTGTACGCGTTTACGTCTCTTCTCCAGTGTTGATCTCTTGGCTTCTTTACTCTCTATAGCCGTTTTTTCCGCATATTTTTGTCTTGCCTTCTCCAACTTTCTCTTTCTTTTCGTTGCTGTCCGTCGCCTTCCGTTCCCGTTAGCCATTGTCCTAGCCGTAGTCGTCACCGTTGAATCCAGTCCGATGTTGTTGTTGTTGTGCTTGCGCAAACTCGCCTAAACCGAGGCCACTATCGGTATCTATAAAGAAATTTTTCATTTTTTACATCTCTTTAGCGAAAAAGTTTATGATTGCAAAAACTCACATATCTTTGATTCAGGTTCTGCTGCATCTTTTATTTCATTTCTCGCGCTCTCGTAATCGTTAGTTTATACATGAACAGCATCAGATCTAAATCGTCTTACTTCCTTTTTGGTATTTTCTTTCAATCTCGAAATACCTTCTGTAAAAATTTTTGCAAACATTAAATATGAAAATAGTATTGTAAATTATTGTTCCTCACCATCGTTATCATCTTCTACAGTCTTCAGCATTATAAATATCCAAAACGTCAGCCATTAGTTTGTTTTCACTATGAATCTAAAATTATTAGAAATTATTGCGCTTTCAGGCTTTGTTTACTTTTTCAAAATAACGGAATTTTCTAGTTCAATAAAGAATATTCCTGAGAAAACTACCTTGTTATGCTCTTTTGACATGTGTTAAAATCATTTATAACCATCAGTAATTAACTTTCACAATTGTATATTTACTGAAATAAAGCAACTTAACATATTTTTAGAATGATTTTAAACTATTCTAAAGATTTACCAAAATACATGATTGACATTGGATAACGTATTTTATTTCGAAAAAATCCGCCATGTTGAAAATTCCATATTTAAAATTAATATGTTTATAATGATCAAAATACACACTTTAGATGTTCGAAAGTGGTAAAATATTGTATTTTCACCGGGAATACGACTTCCTGTAAAGTTTCAGATCGATTGGAAGTCGGGAAGTGGTCGAATTTTCGATTGCAAGATTTGAACTAAACATACAAACAAACGGACAGAGTGAGTAAAATAAAAGCGTGTTAAAAAGATTTGATTGAAGCTATCAAACTGGTGTGCTAGGGAGTTTTTTTTTGTAAAATATACTTAAACTTTGATGTAAATTATGAAGCACTTGATTTATTTTACCAAACGCTCTTGATATATTTCATAAAATATTTTGATATTTCATAATTTGGTCAATTGTACGAAAGAGTTTGTTAAAAATAACTGAATTAATTTAATACGATTCTGAATTTGGTAACTTTCATCGAAGTTATGATTAATTTTATGAAGGTGATTGCTTGTTTCGTAAAAATTATCAAACTCTACATTGCTATGCAAATTTGGTTTGATAGGATTTACTAAGCGTTTCGTAATCTATCAAACGGTCTGCCGTTCCTCTTTTTTAAATACCAATGCCCATTTGCAGTTGAAAGATTCTTAAACAGGCCTTACATTAAAGATAGGTTGGTAGAAATGATTTTGTTTTTATTATTTGTGATGGCGATAACGTTTTAATTTTGTTTACGTTCATTTTTCTGTTTGATCCTACTTTAAATTGCAATGTTATCCGTAAGCTGGTGCATCAAAGACAATGATTGAATAGCGTATTATCATGGATATTAAAGCTGTAAGGAGATGTTTGTGTATTTAGACACATTAAAACTTTAATAAGAGGTATTCCTGAGGTATAATCATTCGTGATAATGTTTACTAACATGTGATAAAAGTCTACATACTAGGCCCAATCCATGCTAAGGATACAACCCAGCGCACAGTGGGCGGAAATCGGAAAAAGCCGGACAAAATTACAAAATGGCTTTTTATGAATTATAAACTTGAAACTTATACTTATATATAAACAATTATACTAAAAAATGATTGAAATTTATGGATATGTACTTCATTTGACATAGGTCCCACCCGTTACTGAGATACAGAGGCTCAAACGTGAACAAATTTCCATAAAAACGCCCGTCTTCAATTTTCTCTGAAAATCTTCCGAAGTAAGTGGATGGTGAAGTTATGGGTAGATTTTTGCGGAATAAAAAAACCACATAATCTGTTGGCATAGGATTTTTTCTTTAATTTTCCGTAATTTTAAAGAATATCTTCGACAAATTGTTTCCGTGCAGTTACAAAATGGCGGACACTGTTTTTCGGCAAAGTTTCACAATTAGGTAGAGTTTCAAATGGGTTTTCGGCAAAGTCACGCGGAGTAACTTATATGAGAGCATTCTTTGAAAATTTATTGAGGTGCTTATACAGTTATCTTTGAAATAAGTTAGCGTCGCCAGAAATTACAACGATTTTTCGATCGCGCGGCAGGGCTCGTCTCCGCGCGTCGGGAGTTGGATTAGCCGCGACGCGGTAAGGTTATTGAAGCTTCATGGGTTTTAACGCTCAGCATTCACCGTATTTATGTTTTGCTTCCAGACACCGATTCTCAAATGGTCTATGGTGAAGACGTTGGAGGTTTTTCAGCCGAGGTAAGTGCACATTTCATTGAAGTTCATTTCATTTTCTTAGGATACGATCGAAGACCTTGCTTTATTTAAAAGCGTTCAAATCTCGAAAAAGTGAGTTGTTTTCCTGGGACTCATACAAAAAGACCTACCAGAAAGACACCAGCTGAGACTCTTATACCTTCTTTACCCTCCGATCCCTGACCCTCGGGATTCTACTGCGAAAGCGGTCGTTTTATGACACCTTTATATATATATATATATATATATATAATTGCATGCTCTTTAATCTCTGACTTTATCACCTAACAAGAAGAATTTGGTCCATTACAAGATCGCAAAGTTAGCAAGGACGCAGCTAATAGTTTTACCTACTTGAAACATTCCTCATTGTCTGCGAGTTTATTCTGAAAATGCCATTAAGGTGACTTACGTCTGACACTGCCTGCCAGATCATGACGGATTTGAAATCGCAAAATGAAGACAATGTCTGAACCCGTCGGACATGTGCAATTTTCTCCTTAGAGATGTAAAAGCTGTATAACCGTGAAGCAGTTGCTATTCCGCTGTGGGTCTGTTGGGTGTAGCCAGGATCATTCGATCACAAACGTCTCCAAACATCAATTCAGGCGATGCTGATTAACCATATGTTTTAAGGCAGTAGCGTACCTTGGGTATCTCTCAATTCCATTTTTTCTATCAGCTCTGTAGGATGGCGCTAAGAGTGCAATTGAAATCACCCCAAGAATTATCAATGTGGTTTGATTTCCCTGAGACAAAATAGTGTGAGCAATGTACCCGTTAATTAAATGAATTAACTCAACTGCATTATCCTGTATGTGAGAGCCATATATGGCTATATAAAGGATATTTTGACGGTTTGGGTAATTAGTCGAAACTTTTAAGTGCTAATGCATAACCAGGTACGATCACATGACGTGACACAGAGCAAATGCTAACACTTTTCTTCACCGCAATAGCGGTCCCAGCATGTGGAACCATTTGAGTGGTAAAATGAAAACGGTACATCGGCAGGGATCGAATGGTAGGTGAGTAGGTATTAGTTTCCTGAGTGAAAGCGATATCTGGTTCATATCGGATAAGAAACAAATGCAGTTTAGCTCATTTGGTTACGCTGCGTAGGTACCGAGCAAGCATTGATAGTCATCACCCGTATCTCCTTCATAAATGACAATAAATATTTAAATTAATTCATTAAAATTGCCAATTTCATGTATTAGGATATGCGTGGGATGACGCTCCTAACTATAGTACTAACTACTACCTAACTATATACATACAGAAGTTATTTATGCAATAACTAACTATCAATTAAGTGGTGGTGTTACAACAAAAGTGAGGTTATAAGTAATATGAACTCATTCACTTGTGGCAAGCATGTAATTTATTCAATGGATAGGTAATAATAATAATAATAATAATAATAAATTTTTTATTTGTCCAAGGATCTTATGAATACAACATAGATATAAGACACGTCAAAGTAATCAACATAACACTTAAAAATGTAAAAATGGTCAGAGTTCATTTGTCATTTAAAAATTCATTTACACTGTAGTAGCACTTATTAATTAAAAATTTCTTTAAAGAAGATTTAAATTCCCTATTAGAATTAATCAAATTAATACTTTTGGGAAGGAAATTAAATATTTTTGATCCCATTGCAATGGGATTTTTTGCTGTTATACGTTTTTTATGGAGGGTAACATGGATGTGGCGAGGAGACCTAGTTAGGTGCTCATGTACATCATTATTAATTGGTAAATCATTAATATTCTCTTTCAGTAAACATAGTTGGTATATATATATACAAGGCACTGTTAACAAATTCAGTTCTTTGAATAAGGGTTTACAAGAATAAGTATAAGGCTTACTCATTATACATCTTATAATCTTTTTTTGCATCTTGAAATTTGTATCTAATAGCGTTACAGTTGATCCCCAGAATACAATACCATAAGTCACTCTACTTATAAAGTTGCAATGGTAAACTGACATCATCGCCTTGTGAGGTAAGGATGCTTTTAGGAACCTCACACTATACAGTACTCGGGACAATTTCGAACACAAGTCTTTTACATGGAAGGACCAGTTCCAAGTGTTTTCAATTTGTAACCCTAAGAATTTACAAGTTTTAGTTAGACTCAGTGTATGGTTGTTCAGTGTCAATGTTCCAAAATCTTTGGAATGATTCGGGTTAAACAGCATAGACTGAGTTTTTGCACTGTTTAATTTTAATTTGTTGGAAAGACACCAATTCCAGACTAAGTCTAATATTTGCTGACCATAGTGATGCACTTCATTGATGTCATTAGCTGAAATTAGGAAGTTTGTGTCATCTGCAAAGAGGACTGGTTTTACTTGGATGCTATTAACAATCAAGGGCAAGTCGTTAATGAATATCAGGAAGAGTAGAGGACCCAAGATGCTACCTTGAGGGACACCTGACGTTATCTTGTTTTGGTTTGATTTACATAGTGTGTCACTAACTCTCATTTCAACACATTGCATTCTATTGCTAAGGTATGTTTTTAGCCACTCCAGTGCGACTCCTCTGATTCCATTTTGGTGACACTTGTTTATGAGTATGGAGTGATTAACCATATCAAAGGCACAAGAGAAATAAAAAAATAATGCCAAGACCTGTTTGCCATTATCCAAAGAATTTGAAATAAAATTCCAGGCAGTGATGAGGGCATCCTCTGTAGAACGTCCTTTCCGGTATCCCCACTGAGAGTTAGAAAGAATTTTGTATTTTTCCACAAAAGAAAGTAATCTGTTGTAATATATACGTTCAAAAACTTTAGAAAGCTGTATTAAAAGTGAGATAGGCCTATAGTTGGTTATATCATCCTTATTACCTTTGTTTTTGTACACGGGTATTACTTTGCTCAGTTTTAGGGGTTCTGGAAAGATCCCTAGCCTCAGCGATTCATTGACTAAAAATAGTAATGGTTGCACAATAAGTTTTTTTTAATCCGCTACTAGTCGACCAGGTATATTATCAACTCCAGGAACTGAAGAGTTAGATAATTTATCTAAGCACATTAACATTTCTTTTTCATCACATGGATAAAGGTAAAGGGAATGCACTTCACTGGTGTAATCTACTAAACAGTGGTTGTTATTATTGTTTATGAGCTGGGATTTTGTTAAATTACAAAAGGCTTCATTGATTCGATTGCATACGATATTTGGATCAGTTATTAAAGAACCATCGTCATTGAAAAATTTTGGTACGCATGGGTTACGTTTTTTACCGAGCTGTGCATTGATAATTTTCCATGTTTCCTTTGTCTTATTTTGTGCTTCAGTTATGCGTTTGTCATTAAAAGATTTTTTTGAATATTTTAGTAAAGCAGTATACTTCTTCTTTGTCTTTTGAAAATCTAATTGTAAGAACAATTCATTATTCTGGGAAATTTTGTATCTATGTGCTTTTTCTTTTACAATGCGTGACAAATTAATTATTTCCTCAGTGAGCCATGGTTTTTTACATTTGTTTTTCCTATTTTTAATGTTGATGGTGACGGTTGGAATGCAACACTCTATATGATGGAGCAATTTGTCGTAAAAGATCTCAAAACTATTCTCAAATGAGTGAGATATATAAACATTTTCCCAAGTTTCCAACATTAGAACGCTTTTTAGAAAATTTATGTTCTCCTTTGAGAACACCTTGGTGGTAATTTTACTAGGTCTGACACTCTGAAGTTTCAAATCAAACGTCGACATGATCATGTGATGGTCGGATAAACCAAGGTCAACAACAGTGGATACACTCTTACTATGATTATAGTTTGTTATCATATAGTCAATTAATGACTTAGAAGTCTTTGTCACGTGAGTTGGTTCCTCAATTAAACATAATAAGCCATATGATTTCACAATGTTCAGTAATTCCGTCCGCTGTGGTGAATCCACTAAATAGTCACAATTTAAATCACCAGTTATCACTAGAATTCTTTGGTTAACATAGAGTAGTTCCAAAAGTTTGTCAAGGTTGTTTATAAAAACATGGAAATCACCCACAAGTGAACGATATAGTGATATAAGTACCAAAGTCCCTATGGCTGTTGTGAGAAAACACACTGCACACTAAAAGTTTTTTTCTTCTACGAATTTGGAGACATTAAAAGCACTAATTTCATTTCGTAGCCTGTTGTGTGCAAATATGGCTACACCCCCATTTTTGTATGTTGAGCGGCTAAACTGACTCACCAAGCTATAGTTACAAACACAAAATACACTTAGTTCTTCAGCACTCATCCAGTGTTCAGATACACACAAGAAGTCTGGTTCGGTATTATGGAGGTACACTTCTAATTGGGTAGTTTTGTTCCTCATGCACTGAATATTAATGTGGGCAACGCTTATACCATTGGCTATTTTCACTGTTTTTTGATTGGAAATATTATCATTCAAAACTGGAGTATTGTACCATTCGTCATTTAGGTAGATGGGGGATTGTTCCGAACTTTCCGAAAAAAACCTGTTTACTAGTACGTTTTCTGGCCAAAATTCAGGATTTTCAAGTTCATTTTTGAGCCTGTAATCGGCAGACACGCGAAATGAGGCATAAGAGTCCCCTCTTACCTGCAGCTTTTCTACCTCAACCTCTTTATCTGGAAGTTTATCGATAATAAATTTCCTTACAGCTTCCACTGTGGTACCTACTTAAAAACGCCACACATGGAGATGTGTTTTCCTTGGGATGCCGGATATGGTGTTGTCGGTGCTTGCAGTTCCAATGATTGGTTTCGGTCTCGGCTTTCTCTTGTATGTGACGAGCTTGAAATCTTCATTCTTGGTTCCCAACATGATTCCGTTTTTATTACTAGGGCTAGCATTCGCCAACTCCACTTCATTGCCTGACGCTTGTTTTAACTCTTCACCTTGTACGTCGGGCGCAAGTGATTTCTTCGTCGAGGGATTTTGACGGTAGGTGTCCTTAAGAAGTGTTGAAGAAGACCCGTAATCGAAACGAACCATCTTAGTTTCCTTTTTTATAACTTCTGAACCACCTGATTGAGGTATTACGCACACTTTAGAGTACGCTTGATTTTGTATATTATCACTCACGTGCGAATTCTTACTCGCCGACTTTAAGGCAACGATTTCTTCATTCTGCTTCAACATTATGTCTTTGCAGTTTGATAATTTCGCTTGGAGATCTGTAACAATCTGCATTATTTTTTCTTGCTTTTTTTCCATGTTTTTCATCGAGTCACATGTTGCGAACAAACACTTGTTGCACTGAAAATGTAACTGCGTGTTGTTAGCAATAGCAGTTATCAAGCTTTTTGTTAAGCCAACACAGCTGGCGTGAAAAAACAACTCGCAACCGAAGTCACACTTGATTTTTGGTTGAATATCAACAATTTTTTCGGAGCAAACTTCACAATTAGCCAACTCGGGCGCCATCTTGTCAATGCTACTAAAGTATTTACATTCACTGCATACAGTTGCAGTAGCACATTTTCTTACATCAAAACTGAACCCAACTAGCACAAAAGACAAATTAGGTAAATGATAATTAACTTGATAATACATTACTTTTAAACATTTTATAAACATATAGATCGGCGTATTTCATTCAGGCGACGACCAATGGCACCGATCAATTCCGTCTTCTTCACTGTCCAGCCTTTAATAGGAGCCTGAGCATTAACATAGTCAAAAAGAGAGGTAATGACCATCAGAACAAAGGAAATAGATCATTCTACACAAAATAATTTGGTGTAAATTTACATGTACACCTAAATTAAATGATGGGAAAAATTAAAAATTTAAATTTACATTGATGTATGTTTCAAATATTTTGAAAAATATACAAAATGCTTATTGTTAATTAATAAAACTTAGAGCATCTCCTTGACTGAAAGTTACAAGCTACTCAGATAAGTGTATATTACTAAAGAACATTTTCACTAGAACTACTAGAGAACATTTTCTATGAAGTTGTCATATTTTTTTTTAATCTCAAGAATGAGAAGACCCAACAGGCCCTTGAGCCCCCCCCCCCACTAGAAAAAATCCTAGATCCGCCCCCACATGTATGCTAAGTGTGGTTTGTAGGAAAAACAAGAGAAATCGGTGCTAATCCATTGTACCTTAGGCCTATGACTTAAACAACCATCAAGTGGAATGGTGAGTTGAGTGGTGGACTTCTCAATACAGATTGGCATAGAAAAAGTTGAAGTAATACCTTTCACTTTATAAGAAGATAAATTTGAAGGAAATGGAGCAACACATTGCAATGTTTACACTACATAGAAATTATGTCTTATGTCAACTTACTACATATTGCATCAATGGCCGGTCCATATAAAGACTCTCTTGCTCCATCTTTCATGTTGCCAAGTCCATTAGCCTTTCTACCTCTTGCTGAACATTTTTTCAGGACTTCCTCTTTAAAAATAATAGGCAAGAGATTCCGGACAAGCATGGTGGGAGAACTGCATGTTCTGGTACAATTTTGCAGCAATACTTTGTTGACGTACACTTCTATTGAGGGGACAAAATTCACGACCTTTAAAATGAGAATTGAAGGTTGTATGAAGTAAAGACCTGAAGATGCACCATATTTCACCAATTATGATAGTTTCCATGTAATTCTATGTACATACAGTAGAGAATGAGTAATCGTAGGACATATTATGTTACCAGAACTAAATTATTTCTTAGGCTACACCAAACAAACGCATATTATGTGGAAAGTAAATTGCATAGACTTACATCCGTATCTCCCTTAGAAGAGATTAAATGAGGGTGATCTTCATTGGTCTTAGGATTTGGCTCACCTATGTCCTCCTCTAAATTATTGTCGCGCTCTTCAATGAAATTTGGTTCAAAATCATAACTAGGCTGCCTCGAGTGACTTCCCTGGAACTTAGAAATTTTTTTAACATCCTTCAATGACTTCCTAAGCTCCCGCAGTAGGTTCATTGACTCTAGATATTTGAAAATAAAAATCACAGATGCTGAATGAACTTCAAGGACTGATAGCATTAAATTCTCATAATATACAAATACATCAACGAATGCATGAGCAAAAAAAAAAATAGTTCTAATTTATGCCCTCGCATTTGTATACTAGACTGTGGATACATACCACAGGCATCATCCCTTTCACGTATAGCCTTCTCCATTGCTCTCTTTAATTCCTTAATTTTTTGTTTATGGCTTGCACACATATAACATCGTTCACTGTTTTCCGCCATGCTGCTGGAAGTTTCGCATTCACCTACTTCCGCTAATATTCTCTGTGAAGTGGCTGTTTTTCCAAGTTTGAGGATATTTTTCTGGAATGAACAAAGGTAAATCCATTAAGAAGCATTAGTGATACAGTGGAGAGTAAATGCGGGCCAATAATATTCCATTTTTGTTATGAAATGCTCAGAGTTGGGTTAAAATTTATGTACCTTACTTTTCTTCTTTTGCATAATTTTGCCTGGTTCCACAGTTCCTCGTCCCCCAAACTCTTGGGAATTCTTGGCCGTTTTCTCTTACCGGGGTCGGCATCTGGTATTTCCCCTGTCTTTATGTATGTGCCCATTAATGACACTAAAATTGGTCGTGTTTCTGAAATATATTTCCCGGTCAGCCAAACAACGGATAGGGATGAGAAATGAGCTCAAAATCTTTCTCTATAAAAATAGAAACTTACCAAACTTTGCCAAAACTTCTCCAAAATAACATGCGTCTCCATTATCCCCCTTGCTCCGCTTGCCATTCGCATTTAAAACACTCGTTCACTCTTACCGTGGAATTAATCGCCAATTCCTCGATTGGTCGCCAGTCCTTGATGCATTTTGAAGAGGCACAATCCACCTCTTCTTCATTAAATTTAACTAGTACAAAATACTCCATGTTTGTTTGAATATATATATGTTCCCCACACAAGCACTACTGCACACCACCAAGCCCTATTGAAAATTTCTTTTAAGTCTTAAGGCCTGGTTACACGGTACATTAGAATGTACAAGAATCTGTACATTTTTCTGAATGGTTTTCTGAACAGATTCTTGTATATTCTCATGGACAAGATCCACGAGTAGGTGGTTACACGGTACATTTTTTCGGACATTTTTCGTACATTTTTTAATGCGCAACAAATTATTTCAACTTCAAATATAAACCAATGGGGAACATGCAAACTTTTTTAAAAGTACTAGAATAATAAGATCCTTACCTCAAATGTACTTGCCGAAAATTTCGCGGATGAATAATGTTTTATAGCTGAGATATGAGTCTTTAAAAATAATCTTCATCGACTGTTTGAAAACACGTGACGGAGCGTGCGCGCGTTACATCACGGCCTGGAATCCACTGATGGCAGACTGAGGAAGTGGATAGAAAAACTGTCTATTTAGGGACTCAAACGCAAATTTGGCGAATATAATTGCTGCTTTAACGTCAAACTTCGGATTGTGAATATATTGGGTTGCCAAGGCGTTGTTGAAATAAATAAAGGCGATTGTTTGGGGGGCTTTGGAAAGATTAAATTAAAATAAGTTGATTGCAGATAAGCAGACACACCTACATCATTTGCTTAATGCAGTAAGTATATTGTAGCATGGACCTTCAATAGAAAAACGTGTGAAAACCATATAAATAGTGTATCCCATAAAACCATATAAAGTGCCCCGACGTCTAGTACCTCTATTTACTCGCCGGAGAAGTTTTTTGCTTGTGTTCGAAGGGACAAAAGTAAGAGTAATGAGAGGTTGATGATCCGCAGAATGGAGTCAAATACATTATCTATATTGTCAACGGGATATCCTCAACGTAAGTACACTATTAAATCAGGGTTACCGCAGGATTTTATCAAGTTACGTATTTCACTTTGTAAACAACTCTATAAATGTACCTATCATTCTACCCATTGTAGGATCAAATTATAAGGAAAGTGGCTGTTTACTAGAATAAATACTGATTACGATTAAACCACGGTGAAAAATAAGGGATTGTAATGGGCGGCCGGCCTCTCGTCACGAGGAGCCCCTAACAAGGAATAATCTCAAAGTGTCTTTCGCCGATATCGTTAAAATTTTGTTGGATAGTAGTGTTCCATAATAAAAGCACATTTTCAAAATTTCTCGTGCCCTTAAGCCTTGTGATATAATAAACAGGACATAATAAAGGCAGTTGAATTTTAGATTTGAAAGAGAGTGTGTCGTGATTTCCCTCCATCCTTCTCCTGTGAATCGGCGCACGCTACAGGAATATACGAGAAATATGAGGCTTTTGGCAAGGTAAATTCAATATTTATTACTGCGATGCCCATAACGTTCGCTGCATGTCAACGCAACACCTAAAATTTCGACTCGCTTTGCAGTCGGTCTCGATTCAAAAACAGAAACTTGAGTAAATACAGCGTAAATAGTACTTGAATCTTATTTCTTTGCCTATCACATGCTTTTTATGACCTTTTAACGATCATTTGGATCTCAATCTTGGACAATTCTCGCGGTTCATACATTCAGCGCCTTTCCATCTGATCCTTCATTTTACCCATCCCCTTTTCTTGTGTTCCATTCTTTCGCTACCTATATCCAATCAGTGAGATATCCAGGTCAAGCAAGATCATATCAAATCCAAATAACTATCGGGGCCGTACGTAAACAAAGAAGTCGCATATACAAGCCAGATGAAATGAATGTGTCGTTTTCGTAGTCTGCCACCAGGTGACTCTGAGTTCAAATTGTATGATTGTCTGGTTACACGGTGCATTTTCGCGTTCATTCTGAGATTCAGACATTCTCACATTTTCTTGTACATTCTCATGTACCGTGTAACCAGGCCTTTACAGAAATTCTTATGTGTACTCTGCATTTCTTATGGAATTTTATAAGAATGTTGCGCGGGTCGCATACCTTTCAGGATATTATCCGGCAGGCGTTTAGGTCATGTAGTAACTTATGTTGGCAATTGATAATTATTTATGGTATTCTATTAATATTTCCTTTTGGAAATTATCTGAGTTTCCAGATTGTTCTCAACAGTTTGAGGTTCGATTATATGGTCCATGAATAACACCAATGTATAACACGATTGCATACGTTGTAGGATACGGTTCACATGGAAACCTTGTTTGGTTGTTAGGGATTAATTTTATATGATAATAATTCACTACGTATTTGTAATAGCTATTTAATGAAATAAGTCGCATGCTTTTATAGTTATCAATGTACAATTTAATCAGTATTAAACTATTATTCAGTTACTAAGCAAGAATGATAGTAGGAGAGTAAAGTTGAACAAAGGCTATAAAGCATACAACCGAAATACTACCCCATATAGAGCCGTAAGTATATAACATCCCATTGGCTTTCAGTAGTGGATAACTTATTACTTTAGTTATAGCGTATGCCGTCTCTAGATAATGATGATTTGTTCAATACTATTCTTCTTGGTTTGCCACATCTGTTGTTGTTTGCTGTTATGTTGTCAAATGCATTATCAACATTTTAAAATTACCTTCGTACGGTATGGTCGTGGGGTTAATAGCTATAAATTTACAGATTCCCAGAACAACTGCGTGGCGTTTGCGTAAAAATGTCGAAGACATTCATGGAACGTGTCTGGAGGATGAGTCTGTGCAGGGACCACTTGAGCATGGTTAGTTTTTGGGTAAAATGATTAGTACCCGAAGCTTTTTGAGTTTGCCATTATAAAATCAGCTCTTAAAATTGCAGTGTCAAGTCCAGTAACTGGCGTGAGTGATAATGAAAGTAATGTTGAAAGCTCATTGTTAAGTACGCCGTCTTCTTCTCAAACATCATCCGAGTTCTCACTATCATCAACAAGTGAGAGTGATTGTGAGACAACAGCAAAGGAAGACAGCACTGACGAGGAAAATGCAGATTTCAATGATTGGAATGCTAAACTCCATGATTTCACAGATACTACGGTTGGAGAGGCATTAAATGAAATTTTGGATCTTTATATGAAACATAAACAAAAAAAACTGCCCTAAATGAATGGCTGCAATTCATCACAAAAATTCTGCCTACTCCTCATAATTTCTCTAGCAATAAGTTCCGATTTTTTCATTTACTCTCTAATTGCTCTGGTGAATTCAATGCAGAAAGCCACAGATATTGCTGTGAATGTTTTAGTTATTTGGGGCCTTATGATTCTAATGCTGTCGAACAGTGTGATGTATGTGGATCAAGTGAGGTATTCGGAAGATTAATTTACATTCCAGTGACTGATACTATTAAATATCTTCTTGAGAGTGAAAAAATCTACCAGCACTTGATTCAAGGCAGTCAGGTTGTTGGAAGTGTCTGTGACATAGTTGATGGTGCAATGTTTCCTTCATCGTCATCTCCTTTTGACGTGCATTTGATGTGGAACACGGATGGTGTCCCAGTATTCAAAAGTTCTAATTTTCAAATTTGGCCTATTTTGTTTACGATTTCTAATGTACCCCCAGGGATGGGAAAGGAAACTTTGTCGTTGGCTGGACTATGGTGTAGTCCTACTAAGCCAAACATGAACACCTTCCTAAAACCGTTTTCTAAAGAAATGTGTAGTTTACATGTTGATGGACTGTCGTGGTTTCACCCAGAACTACATAAAACTGTACATTCTAAGGTTAATGCTAATCTTGTTGTGGTTGATGCTAAAGCTCGCAATGAAATGCAAAACCTAGTGGCTTGCAATGGGTATTATGAATGCTCTTTTTGTGAACACCCTGTAGAGAGAGTGGAGACTCAGAAAGGTCATGTAATTGTTTACAATTACTTGAAAGGGGGTGCACCTTTGAGGAAAGGGAAAACGACGCTGAAACAAGCAAAAGCTGCTGCTGAGAAGGAAAGTAGTGTGAAAGAAGTGCTGGGTCCATCATGTTTAGCTCTTATTCCTGGCTTGAATTTATCATCATCGTTCATTCTAGATTATATGCATGCAGTGGCTGAAGGGGCTGTACGTCAATTTGCATTTTTATGGTTTGATTCAAAGAATTGTAAACAGCCATAACATATTGGGTTGAAATCTGATGAAGCGAGCAAAAAATTGTTGTCAATTAAACAGACCAATGATGTGCTAAGGGTACCAAGAAGTTTATCTCTCTTGAAATACTGGAAAGGATCGGAGTTGAGAAATTGGTTATTATTTTACTCCCCATTTTGTTTGGCAAATGTACTCCCTGTTGCATTTCACGAACACTGGCTGTTACTGGTGCGAGCAATTTTTCTGCTTCTCCAGGACAAGATTCCTCAAGAAGAAATTACATTGGCAGAAATGTTGTTAAAATCTTTCTGTTCTGAAGTTGAAGAGCTGTATGGGAAACGGCATATGTCATATAATGTTCATCAGTTACTACTTTTAGGTGATGATGTTAGGAATTGGGGGCCACTCTGGGCTACATCTTGCTTAAGATAAGACATTTATAAGACATTCATGTTTGAAGATAAAAATGGACAGTTGCTTTCACTTATTAAGGGCACACAGAGAGTGAGTGAACAGCTTGCGAGTGCAACGAGGTTGATTCGATCATATCACATGCTGAAGCAATTTATTTTCAGAAAAAGAAAAAGTTGTCACAAAATGAAGACCCCTGTGGTTTGCCTTGGTGCACCATTTGTGGGGATATTGCCACCAAAAGTAAAAAAAATGTTGCATAATGAATTTGGTGGATTGGAGGGTATAAAAATATATGGTAGGGTTAACGTTGACTGCAAGGGAGTGTTTACCTCCAGAATTTATATCAGGGAAAGGGTACGCAGGAGCAATGTGATTAAATTTATAAGAGAAAAACGGGTGGTAAAATATGGCTGTATTGAGTGTTTTGCGTTTTCAAATAACTCCTTTTATGCAGTTATTCATAAATTAAAGTCACAAAAGCACAGTGCTTTGTAAATAACGATCATAAATTTGCATTGCCACACATTAAAAAACTAGATCCCACAAATGTGTTTGAAATAGTTAACTGCAATCGCATTTTAAGTAAAATTTTATATTTTGAAGGCTTGGCAGTGGAGTTGCCAAATTTATTTGAAATTAATCTATGAGGATGGTTGTTGAATTAATTCATATATTCTTTACCCCTTCCTATTAAATACAAATTATATTTCATGTCATTTTGTATATAACTTAATTTATCTTTTATTTTAACAGTTCTATATGATAAACAAGCTGCTTTAATAAAAATAAAGAATGAAAGTCTTCTAAAGTTTTATTCTTCATAACTTATGTAGTCATTCAGTGGTGGATCCAGGATTTCTTTCTGGGGGGGGGGGGGGGGGGGGGGGGCACAAGCCAAGCCGTATCCAGGACTTTGTTCTGAGGGGGCACAAGGATACCTCGTAATACAAAACGTACGCAATGATAATTAATGGGACCGTATTAAAAATTGCATATTTTTAAAGGGGCTGGGGGGGAGCCTTGCCCCACCCCCCAGCGGAAATGTACAAAGAAAACACTATTGGTTTTATTAGATCCACATAATGTAACATTCCAATTTTGAGCTACTAAATAACCTTGTATATATGCCAAGTTAATTAAATAGCCCGCAAACAAAGTTCAAGGGTCTTCTGAAAGATTGTATTAAATTGTATACAGGCTTAATGAATAAAGCATAAATTTTTATACCGATTGTATAGAATGTATACATCCTGTATCTTCTCCTTATATATAACATCGCATGTGTAACCACTCACTCACTCATGTATACTAATTCCCGACCACTTCCAGATGAGCTGGAGAGCTGAAATTTGTGTCACCGGTGGAGAAAAAATATTCATCGGGAGGAAAATTCCGAAAACTCGAAAAAGTCGATTAGTTTTCGAGATATATCGACTTGAATTAACATGGGAGCCTTATGGGACTAAAACATTTTCCCAATTATTGCGTATTTGCTGATTATTCAGGAAGATGAGATTCCTGTGACAAAAACTAGATTTTTTGGTCAATTTTTTGATGTGATTGTCATTGCGATATTTTGATAAAAAGTATTTTTTATGATTTTTTGAAAATTTCCTATGCTTTTCTTACGGGCCTATCTTTGGATTTTTTTTTGACCAACTTGCAATAATCGTAGGACAAATTCCTTGAAACGCAAGATACTAGATTTTTTGCTTGATTTTTTGGCTATCTTGGAATATTCACAAGTCGAAAGAATTCCGAGGAATAAACGATTTTCGATTTTCCATTGTCGAGGAGACGAATATTAAATTTCGGATTTCGGCTTTGAGACTTCGGCATATGAAAATTTGGAATCTCCGTGAAAACCCTTAGAGGGTACTCCGTACCCTCACGCCCTACCCTGTTTTTCCGATAACCCTCTTGGTTAATTCATAATAAAATTCCGAAAAATATCCTGCACGTGAGAAAATCATTGTCGCCATTATTTTGTGAAGCACACGATCTTGAATAACTTGGCAACCGTTCAAGTTAGAGGAATGAAATTTTCAGGGTAATACTATTATCAAAAAAGACTACTTTTGAAATGATAACCATTCCACTCGATCGATTCATGTGAGAGTTATATCGATACCAATCTCCTTGGATACGCTTTATTCGCTAATAACTTTCTCGTTATTCGAAGTATGAATACGAAATTCAAATATAATACTAAAGTCGACGTGCTTAATCTGCCAAAAGTTAATTCAGGCGGATCGAATTATTAGAAGCGAAGTTATAATCGATCATAGGGTGCATTCGATATATGTCTTTTTCAGACTTGTTTACATAGTTACGGGGATAAAAATTATAATTATATTCTAAGACAGCCACGTACTATACGTACATGTAAAATATTTTGTTGAGTAATGATTCCTTTGGAAGATATATCGAAATGAAATAATTTCGATAGGTCTAATTTTCTCCTTTGTTATTGACCGTAGATGTCCGACATTTTTAGGATAGTATGTGATTGGTGATATAAGATTTCTGTTATATTTTGGTCTCCATGGCAACCATAGTTTCAACTTTATGCCGAAATATATTTTCAATGTAAAGTAAATGGGGATATATCTAAATCGTTTTATACAAGTTTCCTCACAAGCACACGATCTTGAATAACTTGGCAACCGTTCAAGTTAGATGAATGAAATTTTCAGGGTAATACTATTATCAAAAAGGACAACTTTTGCAATGATAACCAATTCTCTCGATAAATTAATGTGTGAGTTATATCGATACCAATCTCCTTGGATACGCTTTCTTCGCTAATAACTATTTTGTTATTCAGGATATGAAATCGTAATTCAAATGCAATACCAAAGTTGACGTGCTCAATCTGGCAAATGTTAAATCAGGCGGATCGAATAATTAGAAGCGAAGTTATAATCGATCCAAGGGTGCATTCGATATATGTCTTTTTCAGACTTGTTTACATAGTTACGGGGATAAAATTTTTAATTATTTTCTTAGACAGCAACGTACTATACGTACATGTAACATATTTTGATGAGTAATGATTCATAATGAAGATATATCGAAATGAAATAATATCGATATGCCTCATTTTCTCCTTTGTTATTGAATGTAGATTTCTGAAATTTTTAGGATAGTACGTGATTGGTGATATAAGATTTCTGTTATCTTTTGGTCTCCGTGGAAAACCATAGTTTTAACCTTATGGCGAAATATATTTTCAATGTTAAGTAAATGGGGATATATCGATATCGTTTTATACAAGTTTCCTCTTTTGCGAGATTAATAAAAATATAAGGACATGATCCTTACCATAGAGGTCACATTTAGCAATGATGAACATTCCGCTCTACCCGTTTTCCAACAAGAAAAATCGAATCTAAAATGCTGGAATTCGATTTGTCGCTTACATATTTTTTTATTTAATTATGAAAGGGACTTAAACTCTTACCGGTAGATAAAGAAAGGTACAAAACAAGATAAAAGTTTCAATAAACTAATGCAGTCGTTATAGTTGACGTTATGTTCGATAAAATTGTGTACTGTAGAGATTCCTTTTGCAGACCTTTTACTATAGTTGCTGGGATAAGACTTTTAGCGGTATGCTAGAAGGTAACTTACGATTCATACATATAAAATATTTTGCAGAAGTACATCCCCTTTTCAAGATATGTCGATATGAAATTATATCGATAAGTGTCATTTTCTCCTAGCATATTAACCGTACCTACCCCATATTTTTGTCTTTTAGTACGGTATTTATATTAAGGCCATCTTCAGCCAACAGAAACAAAACTGGATGGTTTACTCACGCGATAAAAGATGTCACGTAAAATTGTTTCGTTGTAAAAAACACGGTTTTCCCATATTTAAGCCACGAACAGAGATACTTTGGTCTTATTTATTGTCATTGCGATTGCCAATCTAATTAGAAATTGAACCCGTATGTATTCATTTGGCACATCTGTCGGAATAATAGGGATTCGTGGCAGTAATACATCTCCTTGGAACATGCTATTTATATCTTAGTGTGATGGGAAAATATTTCAAACGGCATAAACAATATTGACGGTCGTCAAGGGAAAGGTAAGCGAAACACGCTAAACTTGAACCTTTTTTGGATGTTTATTTCTAAATTCAGTGTAAATCAGGTATAAAACGAAATGGATCTGCAGCATTAAGAAGGTGCAATTCTTTTCCTTTCGAATGATATATGGCTTAACTTAATGTGACCATTTCCACTAATTTTAATGTGCAAATACAAATACGTCTGCAGGCATTAAAAATTTGATTTACATGTATTTCTTATGGAAATGACTCATGGCACATTCCAGGGACTCATGAGCCCAAGAAGCTCAATAAGAAACCAATCAACTCTTCTTAATCATAACTTCCGATCCCCGTTACGTAATATCAGGTGAAGGATAACGAAAATGATATTTCCTCATAACATGTTCTACGAAATGAAGTTAACAGTTTCTTACAGCGTCGTTGATTACTCAGAAAAAATTAAAATATTCCGATACTCAGAAAATTACGATTTACAAAGGATTAACACAACATTTCGTGAAACTATTCCTGACCAAGCGTTCGATTTTTACCATCGAGCGGGAGTGAAAGTGACTTTGTATCAACGATATAACTCTTCGCGGGGAGTTTAATTAACTTAATTCAAATAAAGTAGTTAAATAACACACTCATTTAAATGAAATGTGCACTCTATTGTCGTTCCGACCAGAATAACAGCCTATTTATGTCACCAAGTTAAAGCCAACGTTTCGAATTATTTTAAATAATAATCAGGGCTATGAATAAGATTAATAGATACACAGCAGGTATTTCTCCCTTATATCTGTTTTATTTATTTAGGTTAGGGACTGAAACTCTAGTTGGTAGATAAAAATAAGGTACAAAACGAGATAAAAGTTAAAGAAAAGTAATGCAGCAGTTACAGTTGAAGTTATAATCGAAAAAATTGTGCGTTTTATGCATCGCTTTTGCAGACCTGTTACTGTATTTGCTGCGATAAGGCTTTTAATGGTATGATTGAAGGCAAGGTAGTATTCATACAAATTAAGTATTTAGCAGAACTACATCCTGTTATCAAGATGTATCGATATGAAGTTATATCAGTCGGTGACATTTTCTCCTACCATATAAACCGTACCTGACCGAAATTTTTGTCTATTACCGCGATGAAATGTACGATATTTATAGTAATTCAATCTCTAGGCAACACAAATTAACTGGATGTTATACCGCACGCGATAAAACATGCCACGTAAAATTGTGTCTATGTGAAAAACAAAGTTTTCCAATATCTAAGCCACAAACAGACATACTTTGGTCTTATTTATTGTCATTGCGATTGCCAATCTAATTAGAAATTGAACCCGTATGTATTCAATTGGCACATCTGTCGGAATAATAGGGATTCGTGGTAGTAATATATTTCCTTGGGACATGCCATTTATAATTTTGTGTGATAGAAAGATATTTCAAACGGCATAAACAATATTGACGGTCGTCAAGGGGACAGTAAGCGAAACACGCTAAACTTGAACCTTTTTTGGATGTTTACTTCTAAATTCAGTGTAAATCAGGTATAAAACGAAATGGATCTGCAGCATTAAGAAGGTGCAATTCTTTTCCTTTCGAATGATATGTGGCTTAACTTAATGTGACCATTTCCACTAATTTTAATGTGCAAACACAAAAACGTCTGCAGGCATTAAAAATTTAATTTACATGTATTTCTTATGGAAATGACTCATGGCACATTCCAGGGACTCATGAGCCCAAGAAGCTCAATAAGAAACCAATCAACTCTTCTTAATCATAACTCCCGATCCCCGTTACGTAATATCAGGTGAAGGATAACGAAAATGATATTTCCTCATAACATGTTCTACGAAATGAAGTTAACAGTTTCTTTCAACGTCGTTGATTACTCAGAAAAAATTAAAATATTCCGAAAATCACAGAAAATTACGATTTACAAAGGATTAACACAAGATTTCCTGAACTTATTCCTGGCTATATAGTTAAAACTCTTCAATAATATACAACTATGCATATGATTTTAGGAAAGGCAATCGTTTCAGAAATATTTCAATCGATACATCCGCGAAAAAATAAAAATGGTGGACACTACTCATTTGTTTCCCGGGAATGTCTTACTTTTTACTGTATTACTCTCAAAATATGAATGCCATATGGGCATCTTCTCTTACATATGATAGTAAATGAATGTGACCGTATATCTTCGAACCCCGGAAACACCAACAAAAATTAAATCATGCATATATGTCTCCTTTTCGGGTACTTTTCGTTACAATTACCCCAATTTTCCAACCCCTACCATGTCACGGAAATTATGTGGACGATTGGTGACCCCGTTTCCCCAATACACCCCGAAAAAAGTTGAATTTTTCATTTTGAAGTCTACTTTTTGGGTACTTTTCGTCACAATTTCACCGCTGATCCCTACCCCCACGAATCATCCCTACGGAGGTCACGTGAAATACTGGTGACCGCAAGCAGTACACCCATATAAACCCCAGGTATCCCCCTGAAACTCTCAACAATGTAAAATGTGACATTAACTCTCCTTTTTGGGACTTTCTGGCCGACATTACGCCGCACTGCCCGTCCCGTCACAGCTCTAGATATGGAATATTTGCCAATAAAGGGCCACCGTAAACCATACGGGAAAAAAACCTGAAAACCCTCGATGACCTCCTGGAACCCCCCAGGAAATTTTAATTTTTTAAGGTCGCCTTTACGGGTAGTTTTCCTCACCATTCATCAGTGTTCCCTAAACCAACGAGTTATTAAAACCCCCGACAACCCCGTTAAACTTCCCAAAAAATAATTTTAGTAAAGGTCGCCTATTTGGGTATTTATCTCCAGAATTCCGCCACTGTTCCGGATCCCTACGACTATCGGCACGGAATTTATGAGATCGATTTATTACCACTGGTTGACCACAAATATGAAACCCCCGGTATTTTGTTGAAACCTCCCCTTAAAAATTAAAATTTCCAAATAGGTTTTTCTTTGATGGGTACTTGTCGCCGCCACTACGCCACATTGCCCTACCCTTTCCAATCATCGCAACAGAATTAATGTGGATTTTTGTTATCCGCACGTATAACACACATTAAAACCCCTACATTCCTCTGGAGCCCCTGTCGGAGGAGGAGACCCGTCTAACCACCGAGGAGGCGAAGCCGCCCCTCAACCATTACTAATAGATTTGACTTGACGAGGTCGGTCGTAGGGGAGAGTCGCTACCCGCGGTTGCGCCGCGGCTTCGCCGAATCTCGTTTCGAAATATACAAAAGTAAAAACGTCTGCAGGTATTAAAAAGTAGCTTTATCTGCATTTCTTATGGAAACGACTCCGGACCCTTTCCAGGGCCTCATAGGCCCAAGAAGGTCAATGAGAAACCAGTGAACTCTTCTTTACTGGGTTCCATTTTGGCGAATCTAGGCAAAAGAAAGATAAGATCAAAAGCTATACTGTACAGGGAAAGATATGAATGCAAATATGTACTGCTATGAATGCCAGTGGCGCAGCGAGGGGGAGAGGTTATGTGGGATAGGTTCAAGGCTCTAAATAAGTTAAATATATTTTACTTACTTGGGTTAATATAACTTTCGGAATAGTGCTAGAATTAATAAAAATATCCCTCACAAAGCCGTAAAAATCACCATTTTGAGCCTTTTACCTTAATTTTTTTCCGGCGGAAGGCCTCCGCCCCTCCCGCTTACCCTGGTGGTAATGCAATATACCTCCAAACCCCCCAGTATTAGTTGTGCCTGAAACCCCTCCTAGCCTTATTTCGTAGCTGCGCCCCTGCCAGCAATCATGCGGTTAATGAATATGGCGAATCTCGGCAGATGAAAGATCAGATCGACAGCTATAGTAAACAAGGAAAGATACGAATGCAAGCATGTACTGTTTTCAATACATTCTCAAAATATATACTTAAGGGATCTTAGGGGAGTTTTAATAACTCAATTAAAATAAAAGAGTTGAATAACACACTGAATTCAATGCAATTTGCACTCTATTGTTGTTCCGTCCCGAATAACTGTTTATTTATTTTTATTTATTTATTTATTTATGCAACGCCTTACTTCATAGCAACAATGCAAAATGACCAATCTGGAAAGCGTAAGCGGTGGTGAAAGGTACTCTCCGTGCACTCATGCGTAGGAGTTAGGGAAGAGTGTTTGGGGTACAGGAATCCCGGAGACTGAACCGATTATCAATGGAGCCACAGGAAACGTATGGTGTTCTTTGTTGACGGTACCTCTACGCTCAGGCAAGCGATCGATTTCAACCATGGAGTGGAAGTGAAAGCGACTTTGATGTAGCGATGTAACTTTTCGAGGTGAGTTTAAATAACTTAATTCAACTCAAGTAGGTAAATAACACACTGATTTCAATGCAATATGCACTCTTTTGTTTCAACCAGAATAACTGCCTATTTATTTCACGCATTATTACATAACAGAAAGCCTAAGCGACCAATTTCGACCACAATATTTCGCGCTGCGGCGATGAAAATGGTTTGAATTAAAATTATTATTGTTAATATTGTAGAAAAATAACCCTCCTGGTTGTCGCACCCATGTACTTTGCTTTACCTTCCTGGCACAATCTCTCGCGTAGCAGTGATGAATGTTGTTTTGAATGTAAATTTATGCGGAAAATGTTTGTGAAAAATCTTTAGTTAGTGGTTATGGGTGTCATCTAACGCTGATTTTCCTTAATGTTGCCCTCTCTCGCGTAACAGTAATGAACATGTTTTGGAATTTAAATTTTTATGGATAATAATAGTGAAAATACCTTGCGCAACTGGTTGTTACTAAAGTCTAACGCTGATTTGCGTTCGTGAAGCCATGCATCCCGTAAGAAATAAAAACATATTTTAGAATACCTATTTTTATATATAATGTTAATGAAAATAACTTACATGCCTGGTGATAGTTTTTTTGTCTCGATAAGTCGCGTTCCTATTGCCATGTCTCGCATAACGTAGAAGAAAAAGTTTTAGAATTGCTAATTTTAAAGATGTCAGAAAACATTAAACTTACAGGTCTGGTGATATTTCTGTTTCACTTTATTCCGCGTTCCTATAGCCAAATAGTAGGCTGCATAATCAAATACATCTGTGGAAGTTAATCTGTCATGGAAATGGAATTGAAGTTATTACGGCCTATAAAATTATGCCTTATGCAGATGCACGCAGCAGCGTTATTATTATTTCGACAGAAAATTAATTTACATAGCATCATTCAAACGCAGAATTTGTACTTTTTACAATACTTTGTGCTCCCTTCCTCGTATTTGTGACAGTAAGACGAAGTAAAGTAATACCTTATGCATTCCTAAAATGTTCTCCACTTAACATGAATAACAATTTCTTTCCGTCAACCTTTGTTCCAGTGAAAAGAATTAAACCATCTTTGAATTTTACTATTTTCCGAAAATACGCATGCTATTAATTTCATACTCCCGACCTTGGGATACTATACGGGTGGTTACAGTTTACTAGGAAAGTTAATGAATGTTTTCAGGCTCTCTTCAATTTACTTTACTCGTTTTTTAGGTAAGTCATTTCGAAAAGCTTTCGAATCGTACACATAACGGGAGAAAATGCAGTATTTCTCTATATTGTCATGTTTAGTCGCATTTTTGAGGTAAAAGAACACCAACATTTTCGGAATCACTGTACAGCTTACATTAAATGAATAACTCTTCTCACCGTCTATTTACGTATATTTGTATTTGGAATCTTGCGTTAAACCCGCATTTTAAATACAAACACTTAAGCCATACTTTACGTTCCAAGAACGGCAATTCCGTGTATGTACACTATGATCATTGTTTGGATAACTTACAATTTAACGTAACGCAGTATAATACTATCCAGACATTATTATAATTCACGAAATATTTCATTTCACGCATTTTGTACCGCGTACTACTATACGTCATTTCGGAGTGTGCTGGCGAAGCTGGCTGCGGCGGGCGCTTTACTTTCCCCTGGCCGGTAAAATTGGTCCCTGGGACTTAGTGGATAGACGTACGAGGAACGGCGTTCCGAGGAGTTCACCGTCGATGGCGGTCGTGGCACATCCAAGGGTCCGCTTCCCTCCCCTCTGCACAAGCACTTTTCGGTCACATTACTCGTATGAAAATTCTTCAAACACCCACAAAATTAGACGGCGACGGCCGTTACGAGGACTAACAGAGGTGGGCGCGGGGGGCGTCAGTAACCCCCGGGCGGCGAAGCCACCCTTTACTAGAAACTGCGAAGGCATCCGGAAGAAGAAGTGGCGCACCGGTGGGGGCTTCTACCCCCCCTGGGCGGCGAAGCCGCTTCTTAACGAATAACGGCGAAACAGTTACGATGACTAATCGGGGTACACCCGGGGGGGCACGCTCAACCCCCGGGTGTGGCGAAGCCCCCACTAAGCGAGGAACTGCGAACCCGTCCAGGGGAATGAGCGCGGCAGCCCCGGTTAGACTGCTTTAATCTCCGGGCGGCGTGGTGCCCACAATGAGGTATGCCGAAGCCGTCTAGAGGTCTAGGCAGCGCAGCTTTGGGGGATTCCTTACGAAGCGCAGCCGCGGTTAACGACTCTTCCCTCCGACTGACCGTGGCAGGGAACGGTGAAGCCGTTCAGGGAGGCGGCCGACCAAGCTGGCCGCGAAGTGGGTTCTTCAGGTTCGAGCCCTATATCCCCCGAGGACTTTGTGGACAGCGGTAGGAGAATGAGCGATAACGTTCCGAAGACTTTGCCGACGATGCCTGTGGTGAAGCAGCCAAGGGTCCGCTTCCCTACCCCCTGGCCGGCGAAGACGGTGCCTCTCAATTTTTGGTCATATTATTCGAATAGAAATTCTTCGGACAACCACCAACTAAGACGGCGAAGCCGAACAAGGGGATTCTATATTAAAAATTGACGCCTATCGTACGACCGATCTCTTACAAAGCTTGCGGTTACATGAAAGTATGCATTACAGTTCGGAATAAGTCAACTTAGCCGCGCCCCTCCCCCTTCCGCTCTGATCAGCGGGGATTTGGGAGCGGAGGATCAGGAAACGGCGAAGCCGTTACTAGGAGTTCGCTGGCGACGACGGACGTGGCGGGTGCTAACCCTACCCAATGGCCGGCGGATCCGGTACCTAGAACTATATGGACAAGATACAAGGAACGGCGATCCGTTCCAAGGAGTGTGCTGGAGAAGGTGGGTCGGTGTGCGCTATCCTTCCTCACTGGACGGCGAATACGGCCCCGAGGACTTTGTGCACAGAGATTCGAGGAATGACAAAGCCGTTCCGAAGAAATTGCCGGTGAAGCAGACCGTAGCGTTGTAGAGGGTGCGTTTTCCTTACCCACGCCCTTCTCTAACCCGGTAATTTTGGGAACTGAGCTTCCAAGTGGTGTTTCTGCGAAGCCGGCAGATAATCCGTTTGTGAATACCTTTTACGGAAAAAAAGAATACGTTCCATTGCCCTCGACTTATTTTCGTGGGTTGAATAATGAAAATGATTACCATACATGCTGGCAATATCTTCAACCGGATGTTGGCAACAGATTGTTTTAATCTCCCTTTGCTACAGAGATGTAAGTAGAACAATTCCAAAAATCACATAAATTTCGATAAATAAAAGATTCGGAAAACATATATCGTACTTTCGGCCGACCGAGTCGTTACGACGGCGGCTCAAGCGGGAGCTAACGTTCCCCCTGGACGGAAAAGGGGTTTTTGAACTAAATGGAAAGAACTTCGACGAATCAAGAGGCCGTTGCGAAGATTGCGACGCCGAAACCGGCAGTGGCGTAGCCGAGGGTTGGCTCTCGTTCTTCATTCGCGGTGAGATTATTCGTGAAAAAAATTCACCAAACACACACAAAATTAGACGGCGAAGCCGGATCCGGGGGTTCTAAGGGGGCGGAGCCCCCTAGCGAGCTACAGCGAGTCCTATCTATATACAGCCGGCGTGGTGACTGACTCACTCATGGATACAAATTCCCGACCACTTCTAGAAGTGCTGGAGAGCTGAAATTTGGCACGCGTGCGGGAAACCCGAAATGATCCGGAGGAAAAATCCGAAAACCGGAAGTTTCCGCCACGTGGCGTTGCTAGGACGACAAAATGGCCGAAATCGCGCTTTTTCCGGGGACCGTCTTTCGGTTTTTATTTTACTGCGCGCGAACCGTGCGTGCCACACGGATCATTAATGCATTTCCTGAAAGCTGTTAAACGTGGGCACGTTATTACGTAATGATATTAATTTGTTTTTAAGAAAATTGCAGCCAAAATGGCGTCCAAAAATTCGTTTTTCGAATAAAATATCATAACTTCCGCTCCCTTCGACTTAATTTAAGGTGTAGGATAACGAAAATGATTATTATATATGCTTATAACATCTTCTAAGAAATCTAGGTAACAATTTTCTTTCGTCGTCCTTGGTTACTCAGAAAAAAATTAAAATATTCCGAAAATCACCGAAAATTACGATTTCCAAAAGATTAACACTAGATTTTGTCAATTTTTACCTGACCGATTTCTTTCAAACTTTGTAGTTACATACAGCAATGCATTGTCTTTTATTAAACATAAACATTTTATAAATGATTCAATGGATTAAACTGCGAAAAAATAAAAATGGCGGGCACTACTCACTTTTTTCAGGGACTGGATTGCTTTTTATTGTATTACTCTCGAAATATGGATGTCGTAGGGCATACTTCTTTTAGATATGACAGTAAATGAATGTGACCATATACTATCGTCATCTTTAAACCCCCCGAAACCCCCTAAAAATTAAAATTTGCATATAATTAGCCTTTTCGGGTGCTTTCGTCACAATTCCGCCGCTTTTCCAATCCTTACCACTCATCGCTACGGAATTGATGTGGACGATTGATGACCGCTGGCAGTAAAAATCTATAAACCCCCGGTAAACCCACATACCTACCCCCCAAAAATAAAATTTTGCATTTAAGTCTACTTTTTGTGTACTTTTCGTGACTATTCCACCGCCCCCAACGACTCATCCCCCCGAAATTTATGTGAATGGATGGTGACCGCCAGGAGTACACACATTTAAACCCCCGGTATCCCCGTGAAATCCCCCCCAAATGTAAAATGTGTCATTTAGTCTCCTATTTGGGAACTTCTCGCAAACATTACGCCGCACTACCCGTCCCCTCTGAGCTCTAGATCCGGAATATTTGGTGAGGGCGAGCCACCGTAAACCATACGGGAAAAAATACCAGAACACCCCCGATTACCTCCTGGAACATCGCCGAAAAAAATAAAACAAATTTAAACTCGGCTTTCCGAATAGTTTTCGACACAATTTAACCGGTGCCCCTACCACTTATTAAAACCCCCGATAACCCCGTGAAACCTCCCAAAAAATTTCTAATGAATAGCCTCTCCAGGGAAAAGAATCGTAAGACCACTCTTCCGGTCCCCTAGGACTTATCGGCACGGAATTTATGAGAACTATTAGTGACCACTGGTTTAACACAAGTATAAAACCGCCGGTATTCCGTAGGAACCCCCCGAAAAAAAAATGAAAAACTTGCCATTAAGTCTTCTTTTATGGGTACTTGTCGCCACTATTAATCCGTATTGCACTACCTTTTAAAATCATCGCTACATGATCACTGTGGACTTTTGGTGACCGCATGCATAACACATTAAAATCCCCGAATCCCCCTGGGCACCCCTCTCGGCGGGGAAGACCGATTATAAGGACTAGGCGGAGCAGCCGCGGGGGGGCTCCTCAACCCCAAGGCGGCGAAGCCGCCCCACAACGAGGAACTGGCGTAGGCGAGGGGGAGCTTCAGCAACCCCCGGGCGGCGTAGCCGCCCCGATGTTCAAGCGGCGCAACCGCTGTGGACTCCCCCCACCTCTGGGCGGCGAAGCCGCCCCTTAAACGAATAACGGTGAAACAGTTCCGAAATGCCCTCGCCCTCTGGCACACTAAACCCCCAGGCGGCGAAGCCGCCCTTCAGCGAGGAACGGCGAAGCCGTTCCGAGGAATGAGTGGGGCACCTCCCTACCCCCTGGCCGGCGAAGCCGGCCCCTAGCCGTGTTGAGATTATTCGAACTTCAAAAGTCTTCGAACGACCACAAATGTAGACGGCGAAGCCGGAACCGGGGTTTTAAGGGGCGGAGCCCCTTAACGAGCGCGCGGAGCGTGCGAGTCCTATCTATATACAGCCCTCGTGGTGACTGACTCACTGATGGATACAAATTCCCGACCACTTCTAGAAGTGCTGGAGAGCTGAAATTTGGCACGCGTGCGAGGAACACGAAATGATTCGGAGGAAAAATCCGAAAACCGGAAGTTTCCACCACGTGTCGTCGCTAGGACGACAAAATGGCCGAAATCGCGCTTTTTCCGGGGACCGTCTTTCGGTTTTTATTTTACTGCGCGCGAACCGTGCGTGCCACACGGATCGTTAATGCTTTTTTTGAAAGCTAATAAATGTGGGCACGTAAATATGTAATGTTGTTAGTTTCAATTCAAGAAAATTGCAGCCAAAATGGCGCCCAAAAATTGGTTTTTCGAAACTAAATTCATTCCTTCTGCTCCCCTCGTCTTAATTTCAGTTGTATGATGACGAAAATGGTTATTATATATGCTCACTTGATTTTACATTTTACCTAGGTAACGATTTATTTTTGCCACCATTGGTTGCCGAGAAAAAAATTAAAATATGCCGAAAATCGCCAAAAAGTACAATTTCCAAAAGATTAACACGACATTTCGTCCAGTTTTACACGACCGATGTAGTTTAGACTTAGTATATGCATAAAAATATTAATTTTGTATTAGAAAATTTAAACATTTTTACAAATATGCCATCGATAAACCAGCAAAAAATTAAAAATGGCGGACACTTCCCATTTTTTCCCGGGAGTCCGTTTACTATTTATCGTTATACAGGCGATACATTTCTGTCACACGAACCGTTGTGCATATTATGAAAGCCAATAAATGTCGCCACCTACTTATGTAATTTTTGAAGTTAATTTCTAAGTAAAACGCTTTCAAAATGGCGTCCAAAAATCGATTTCTCGGAAAATATTTCATATTTTCCACTGCCGTTGGCCTTAATTTGTGAGTAGGACAACGAAAATGATTATTATATATGATATTAACATTGTAAACGAACTGTAGGTAATAGTTTTCTTTCGTCGTCCTTGGTTACTCGGAAAAAAATTAAAATATTCTGAAAACCACCGAAAATTACGATTTCCAAAAGATTAACACAAGGTTTTGTCAATTTTAACCCGACCGATTTCTTTCAAACATCGTAGTTACATAGAACTATGCATTTTCTTTCAGAAAACATAAATATTTAATACATAATTTAATCGATATAACCGCGAAAAAATAAAAATGGCGGGAAGTACTAATTTTTCCGGGGAGTGATTTACTTTTTATTGTATTACTCTCGAAATGTCATGGATGTCATAGGACTATGGATGTCATAGGTCCTACTTCTTTTAGATATGACAGTAAATGAATGTGACCATATAGTATCGTCATCTTTAAACCCCCCGAAACTCAAAAAAAATTAAAATTTGCATATAAGTAGCCTTTTCGGGTACTTTTCGTCACAATTCCGCCGCTTTTACAATCCTTACCACTCATCGCTACGGAATTGATGTGGACGATTGATGACCGCTGGCAGTAAAAATCTATAAACCCCCGGTAAACCCACATATACCCCCCAAAAATAAAATTTTGCATATAAGTCTACTTTTTGGGTACTTTTCGTGCCTATTCCACCGCCCCCAACGACGCATCCCCACGGAATTTATGTGAATGGATGGTGACCGCCAGGAGTACACACATTTAAACCCCCGGTATCCCCTTGAAATCCCCCCCAAACGTAAAATGTGTCATTTAGTCTCCTATTTGGGAACTTCTCGCAAACATTACGCCGCACTACCCGTCCCCTCTGAGCTCTAGATCCGGAATATTTTGTGAGGGCGAGCCACCATAAACCATACGGGAAAATACCAGAAAACCCCCGATCACCTCCTGGAACATCGCCGAAAAAAAATAAAAAATTTAAAGTCGCCTTTCCGAATAGTTTTCGTCACACTTTAACCGGTACCCCTACCACTCATTAAAAACCCCGATAACCCCGTGAAACCTCCCAAAAAATTCTAATAAATCGCCTCTCCAGGTAAAAGACCACTGTTGGTCAGGTCACTGGTCAGACCACTGTTCCGGACCCCTAGGACTTATCGGCACGGAATTTATGAGAACAATTGGTGACCACTGGTTTAACACAAGTACAAAACCCCCAGTATTCCGTTGGAACCCCCCGCAAAAAAAATAAAAACTTGCCATTAAGTCTTCTTTTATGGGTACTTGTCTCCACTATTACTCCGCATTGCACTACCCTTTACAATCATCGCTACGTGATCACTGTGGACGATTGGTGACCGAATGCATAACACATTAAAACCCCCAAATCTCCCTGAGCACCCCTCTCGGTGGAGAAGAGCATTAATGAGGACTAGGTGGAGCAGCCGCGGGGGGCTCCTCGGCGAAGCCGTTCCGAGGAGTAACTGGCGTAGGCGAGGGGGAGCTTCACTACCCTCGGGCGGCGAAGCCGCCCCGAAGTTCAAGCGGCGCAGCCGCTGTAGACTCCCCCATCTCAACTCAAACTCAACCCCTGGGCGGCGAAGCCGCCCATTAGCGAGGTACGGCGAAGCCGTTTCGAGGAATGCGCCTCCCTACCCCCTGGCCGGCGAAGCCGGCCCCTAGCTGAGGGGAGATTATTCAAACTTTAAAAGTGTTCGAGCGACCACAAATGTAGACGGCGAAGCCCGAACCGGGGTTTTTAAGGGGCGGAGCCCCTTAACGAGCGCGCGGAGCGTGCGAGTAAAGTTTATACAGCCACAGCTCAATACAATTGGAATTTTATACAGGTTTGTATACAATGTATAAAAATTTTATAAATTTGTATAAGATTGTATAAAAATTTTATACAGTTTTATGCAATTTTTTCATAGGGGTATATAAAAGAAAGTCGAAAATCGTGTTAGTTAGAACACTTATAACTCGAGAACGGCTGCTCCGATTTTAATGATATAAGGTTCTTTGGATTTGTCTCAGCCCTGGATTACATAAAGAACATTGAAAAAGGATAATTTCACAAAAAAATCATCTATTTCTTAGTGATATGTTTTTAGGAGTTAGTAACGCAACAGCAATTGATAAGTCGGTCAAAACTACAAATTAAATTATTTGTTTTGTTTTTACCAATTTAATAACTGAACTTCGTAGCATTATAACAATTTAATTACTAAATATATTCAAAATATTGAAATTGTGATCTTTCCATTCTATTCGGGTTTTTTCACCGCGTTTGTTGTTATTTTAAAGACAACAGTTTCGCTGGCGTTACAGTCAGCGTCTTCAGGTCGAAGGTAAAAATTTTGGAAAATTTTCCGCCTTATATAGGCGGCGGCGGCTGCTGATCCGCTGCTGCTCTCTCATTGGCCGGTTGTCCATCTCTCATTGTTGGTGGTCGGAGAATCCTCTTCCATGCAGTATGCAAGCTGTAGCCTTGATCTCTGTTGAAATTTGTGGGCGTTTTCGCTATCTCAATAGCTTCTCTGATCAAGCGAGGGAAGTATTTATTCTCTTTAGCTATTATCCTGGCGTCTTAAAAGAGGATGTTATGCCCAGGCTCACTCCAAGCATGCTCAGATATGGCTGAGAGTTGGTGCTGCTTGTTTTTGGTAGCCCTCCGATGTTCCTGCAATCGGACTTTCATTGATCTGCAGGTCTCGCAAATGTAATATTT
The DNA here is from genome assembly GCF_921293095.1 of Ischnura elegans. Lineage (NCBI taxonomy): Eukaryota > Metazoa > Arthropoda > Insecta > Odonata > Coenagrionidae > Ischnura > Ischnura elegans. The sequence goes on from NC_060248.1 coordinate 125,981,456, forward strand.
ACCACATGAGCAAGGCACTCGATATATTCCCTCAAAGGTCCATTGGGAGTTTGTCCTTCGCTCCGGATAGCATGTCTGATATCTTTGTCACGCAATTGAAACGTGTTATTACGTTGTGTTTTCTGAGTATTCCGGCAATCTTTTCTGATGTGCCCGCCACAAAGGGAATTGTGGCGAATGCTTCTGGCTCCGGCCGGCTCTCTTCCTCAGAGGTCCTTTTTGGGGCTGCGTCTTTGTTCTCCTGCTCCACAAATCTTCTATTCAACATGCTACTGCTGTAGCCATTCCTTACCAGCACTTCAATGAGATGCTTCTTCTCCGCAGATAGTGACTCGGTGTCTGAGATGGCATAAAACGGCGAAAAAACCCGAAAAGAATGGAAAGATCATCTAACCAACGCCGCGAAAATCTTCGAACCTATATTGAAATTGTATTTAAAACATTTAATTAGAGCTAATTGTAAGCCCAGCTCGAGTTGACTCTTCACTACCGTGTATGTAAACAAATCTCCAAGCAATTGTTGACAAACGGTCCGTGTTCCTGCCACGCCACGCCGAAATTTACTTTTTATGATGGTCACCACTCCCAGCCAATTTGGCTGTCTATGGTGAGTTTCTTAAATCGTCATTTCAGGTAAAATTACTCATGGTAGTCACAGTGTGGCAATCAGTAAAGAATTATGGGGAAGGGAAGTTATTGGGTAGAAGGGCAATTTTTGGGGACTTGTGCGTTTCAACAGGTACAGGAGTATAATCCCAAAGATTAATGAGTAGACTATTTTCTGTCGATGCCAGAGATTTCTCAAAAGTTACTAAGTTAGATTTGAGGTCTGTTAATATTGGGGCAATTTTTAAATCCTTCCGGATATCCTTGTTTCGCAGGAACCATGGAGCCCCAGCTATCTTCCTTACAATCTTATTTTCCGTTGTTTGCACTTTTTTAAGGTGGGTTTTTGCCGCCATGAGCCATACTGGCGAAGCGTACGCAAGTAATGGCTTTATCATGGAGTTGTAGATAAGCAGTTTAGTATTCAGTGAAAGTTTCGCGTTTCGATGGAGCAGGGGTCTAAGTGAAGCTGAGGCTGCCATTGCTTTACCGGTAGCGAAGGTAATATGCTGTTTCCATCGCATTCTTTGGTCAAGAATTACTCCCAAGAAATGTAGCTTTTCCAGCTCGAGGAATTTCAACGTTGCCGTAGAATATTGGTTCGCCAATTCCTGCTTTCGGGCGGCGAGAGAATGTGACGTGGGCGCATTTGTGTGGGTTAGCTGATAGTTTCCAGGAATCGGCCCATTCTTCGTATTCATCAACCTGCCGTTGGAGAAGTTCTGCCGTCGATCTAGGGTTTGAAACCTGGACAATAAAAGTGGTGTCATCAGCGTACAGGAAAGATGAAGTGCCGGGAATGGTGGGAAGATCATTTATATAAATGTTGAAAAGAGTGGGGGAGAGAATGGGTCCTTGAGGAACGCCCGAGGAGATGGCTGCGGTATCGGAAAATGAGGAGTTGACTTAAACATAAAAGGTGCGGGCAAAGGTGAAAGATTGGATTAATTTCTGACGGTAGATAGGGATAGGGATGAAGGAGAGTTTCAGTACGAGGCCCAGAGTCCAAACCCTGTCAAATGCTGCCTCCAAGTCAAGGAATACGGCTTGCGTGATCCATCGATGTTTGAAGCCTCCGATGATGGATTCCGTCAGGCGAAGAATCTGGTGCGTGGTCGAAGTATGGCGTCGGAAACCAGTCTGCTCTGGTCTGATGCAGTTTTGAAGGGAAAGGTGATGTTGGAGTCTGGAGTGGATTACAGATTCAAATAGTTTGGAGAGGGTATTCAGGAGGGAAATGGGACGATAAGATGAAGGGTTTGTTGCAGGTTTCTAAGGTTTAAGAATCATAATTATTTTTGCGCACTTTCAGGAGGTTGGAAAATACGATATTTGAAAGAGAAAGTTAAATAATTCAGCAAGGAAGGCTATTGCAGGAGAGGGAAGGTGTTTGAGGAGTTTATTGGATATCGCATCCGGACCAGGGGCAGATTTGGTTTTTAAGCTGGCAATAATGCCAGTGAGTTCACTGGCAGACGTTGGAGCTGGTTGATCGGAGGGGCAATGTTGAAGGCTCAGCCAATGCTCTTCTGCTTCTTCTTCCATATCTGACGGGAGGTTATTAGTGAACCGCTTTTCCAGAATTGATTGGAAGAGTGAAGCTTTTGCGTCATCCGTGGAAGCATTGTAGTTATCGCAGGAGAGCGGGGGAGTAGCACGACGCGGATTCTTGAGTGCCCGGGCCATTTTCCGGTGCGTACGGAGTAGAGAGTTGACTTTGTTCCTGAGCGCTTAAAAATTTTCATGGCTTTCTCTCGTCCTTTGTGTTTGCCAAGCTTTGCGAGCCTTGTTTCTTTCTCGCATAATCTGGAGAATTTCCAATGGTAAAGCATCGTTGGATTTCTCCGATGGAATGATGAATTTGGCATTTTCAGTACAGGAGCGGATGGTATTGGTGAGCTTGTTAAGATCCAGCTTCCATTTTCTGTACCACTTAGTGGCTTCGTCGAGAGAATATTGAGCGTATTCTTTTGCAAGCGTCAAAATTTGCTTCTAGTCAAGAGGCAAACGTCGTTGGTATAGAGAGAACGATTAGTCATCCATTTCTCATCCACTGATAAATCTGCCATGTACAAGTTCAATAAAGTTGGCCCCAATTATGATCCTTGTGGAACACCTGCATCTATGTCTTTTTCTTAACTTACATTTCCGTTCCAGTTAACTTGAAACGTCCTATTCTTGAGGTACGAGTCTATGAAAAGTAGTACCCATCTAGGAAAATTCGTCAGTTTCAGTTTGTGCAGTAGGCCATCGTGCCATACTTTGTCAACTTCGCGGAACTTATATTGTAAGCGCGAGCCGTCATTCAGCATTTGTATCAGGAAAGTCTTGTCTTTTACAAAATTCCTGATTTTCTTTACGAACTCAGTCGGGTTAAGGATTTTTGAACCACTATCGGAAGTGGCCATTTACTTCTCGCAGGTGCCTTGGCTTGATAGTGCACCATCCGTGGTTCTATCTGACTTTCGTCCGTGGGAAGGTTCCCGAGCGCCTGAAATAGGTTTGTCATACTATAAATATTTCCGGTGTCTGTCTCTCCCCGACTCCCGTGTCTTTTTCTCTGGCGTCTCGACCAGCGACAGTTTCAAAGAGGGCGCCAGTATAGTCTTCAATTATTTCGTTTTCTACGATTTCGTCAGTGAAGAAAATATCGGCGATGGTTCGGTGACGTCTGAGATCGGAATGCTGCTCCATTGTCACTTCGTTTGCCGCGTCAGAATATGTTCTTGGCCCGCTAACGTCGGCAGTCATTTCATTTTGCGCGATTCTTGTGTCTTCGTCATTCTTTTCTCGCCGACTCGCGGCCCTGTCTCTCTCGTCAGCCTTCTTAGATATAGCACTTTCAGGCTTGAATAGAACATTACACAGATGATCTGGAATTGGTATCCTCTTTTCGTTTCCTTTCTGGAGACGAGGATCGCGTGAGTTGAATTTCCGGGTTTCGACCGGCGATCGCTCTATGCTGAAGGAAGGCCTTTGTTTCCCATTGTCATTATTTTCCATCTGTCCTCTAGACTCCGAAATTAGTGGCTTTGATTTAGCTTTAACCGCTGAGTGGAACATCTCTTGGCTTTAGACCGTGTTCTATCAGGGAATGAAGTGTAAGTGTCAAAATTTCTCTGTGAGAGGCCCTTGGGGATCCTACCGATCCCCAGCCGCGGACGGAAGGGGGCGCTGAAGGTCTTCACCCACCTCTCCCTATCCTACACTCGAAGTCCCTACGATAGGACCCACACATCAACCGAGAGTGCAATGAGGTGCAAGTAGGCATTAGGATGGATTACGAGGGGGGACCCAAAAATACGGGAATTTCGCAATAACTTTTTTATTAATAAATGTTTTCCCACCAAATTTGTACCACTTTCAAAATAATCCTCATTGACTACAACACATTTATCTTATCGTTTCTTCGACTGTTCAAAACAATTTTTAATTCACGTAAGTCGATGTTCCTTAGGCCTTTTAGCGATTTTTGTTTTACCTCATCTACAGTCCCAAAATTTCCTTTCATATCCCTTTTCAGTCTTGGAAATAAAAAGAGTCACTGGTGGCAATTTCTGGTGAATAGTGGGGGGTGAACAATTGGCGTCATGCCGTTTTTTGTCAGAAGCCACTTCATGGACAGCGCGGAGTGGACGGGTGCGTTGTCGTGGTGGGGGAACCAATCACTTGTGCGCCAGAGATCCGCCCTTTCTTCCGGATATTTTCCCTTAACCTCAGCAAAATATCTACGAAGTTCGTCAATTGTTCGGCAAAGATCTTCTTGAACGAGGGAGTGGATTTTTGCAACATTGTCATCCGTTATTGATGTTGACGGGTGTCCTGAGCGAGGATGGTCATCAATCAACATCTCTCCATTCTTGAAACGCGGAAACCAGTCGTAGACACGTATTTTACTCAGGGCACTATCCCCATAAGCAGTTTTAAGCATCACTAGAGTTTCTGAGGGAGTTTTCCCCAACAAAAAACAAAACTTCGCAGCCGCGCGTTGTTCCCGGCAGTCAGCCATCACAAGTTTTCGCTAAATCGGAAAAAGTTGGTTAACCAAAAAAAATCCCATAGACAAACGGATGCTCTCAGAGCGACCAGGATTCGCACACTGACTCAGGAAATGTCAAGGCTTAGAACCCTTTACGGGAAAAACCGATCCCTCAGCGCTATTCTCGTTACTTTTGGGTCCCCCGTCGTATGTGCTTTTTACTCGTTATCGATGAAATAATAGATAGGGGGCGGGCGGTATGACATCAGCAAGGAGGGAACACCTCATGCGCGGGGAGATAGGGATCCAAGATTGTGGTAAGCAGCCCCTTTGGCGGTTCCTTCCTACACGTGGCGTCTCCCAGACATAAATGATGGCAGATCGAAATGATGCCAATAAAGTGAAATAAGTGGAAAGAGGACCTTCACTGGGGCTCGAACCGAAAATCGGCGTTTTGAATGGGGTTCGCTGAGTAATGGGTTGGAGAGGGTGATGAAAGAACGGTAAATGGAAGGGATGGTGGAAGTCTCTTCCCTTGGGGATGTTGGTTTTGCAGCCCCAAGCTATATGTTTGCTATTTAGGTCTCCACCTAGCTCTGCTGTAGTAAAAAGGATTTAAGTGATGTTAACGAAGTGCACGGTGCACTTATGTTTGACATAAAAAAAATACTTCCTAGTGATAAATTGAAAATATGATGTATACATTGTCTGTCTATGATATTTATAACAATATATATCATCATCAGTTAATGACGACGCTTAACCAAAAATGTACAAAGTAACAGTAAATTATAATGAAAATGACATCCTCGCAAAAGCCGGCATTTTGGTCAATATGCCTCTCTTCAAGCAAAGTGTTATGTAGCTTGAGAGAGGTAAAAATAGACAATATACTTTTAAATTCTTAATTTTCATAATTTTAAAAACAGCAACCTCTGAGGCCGCAAGTCAACTGTTAAACTAATCAAACCTAAGAGTAAACTTGGAATTATCATATTTCTGCAAATAAAGAAAGCACCCTCATTCTCATCGAAACGGAATTTATTCAAACAAGGAATTTTGTGGCTATTGTGTGGAATACATGCAACTATTAATTTTTTCTCCTCCTCTCCTTGTTCTTCGTCGAATATTCATTCATCTGGCCACAGCGTTCCATCTTCTACGATGGTAAAAAGGTGACTGTTCATCTGCTTGCAGGTGGTATCTTGCGTATCCATTCCGCACTTTAATGAAAAAATAATGAGTCAATTGTTGTGATTCGCAAAGAGCAAAAAAATGCGCTAAGCAAAAAGAAAAGGCATGTGCTAATAATATTTTTTGGGAAGGCGAGAAAGATAGATGCACCGATGCATTTAATTTTTTTCAACGATTTGTTCTAAACTCCACGTCATATGAGAATTTCCGTGTTGCATGAGTGCAAAACCTTTGAATTTCCTTACTCTCAGATTATAACTGATTTATCTTTATTATCATGCACGTTTTGAAGCTCATTATATCTAAGATCTATCGTATATTCGCTTAGGAAAGATAATGGAGACGTGTTGACAAACAGTTCCGATAAAGCTAATTTATTAAATGTCTACTTAAAAAACAAGCGTGTTCACCGAGCCTTCTGAGAACTCATCCGAGACAGTGGACAAACTCTGCGTACGAAAGATGCCGCCTATTGGCATAGGTGCGCAGAATTGTAATAGAATAGTTCTACATTAATTAGATTTTCACATTTCTCAGGGAGACGTAATGGGTATCATAAAGTGAGGTATTTCTGGTGAGCTATCATGTAAGTGAAATTAAATTCAGCACCGTCATTTTCTAACACAAAAAAGATTCTGCCTTTTTGTCAGGTTTGATAAACAGAGTTTCTTCTGAGTGAGATATAACTTTCGAATGGTGGTGAAGCATGGCATTGCTAGCGATTAGAATTAATTTATAGTATCGGTGAAATGGGTAACCCCACAACTTTCAAAGTATTTGCCTTTGCACACGGAGGCCGGACAATTCATTAGAGAGGCATATTCAAATACATATATAACAGAAATAGAAAAATATCTTGTTGGTTTTTTTGTTGGTTTATATTTCATGCGTCAAACATTTAATTTTTTTACGCGACGAAAATTCTCCATTTTCAGATGGCTGTGGACACGTCAAATACGGTTGTAAGGAAGCACGTATTTCAGCATCATTTACTTAAAAATTGATGTTTTTTCTCCAAAAGTTCAAAAACACTGTTGAAAAAATCAACATGTAATCTTAGCTTTGAAGTTTAAGATTTTACCATCCTATTAGAAGATAGACACGAAAAATAAAGTACTCACCTCGAGTTAAGACCTAAAATGTGTCCAACCCCTTGGCTCGAAATACCTTCTTGGATTTTAGGTGAAGATTGTGAGATGGAAAGTTAAGGTAATTTTATCTGGCAGTCGGAACGCACATTTGGGGATGAGCTGAAGATTTTACGGGCTTATTTAGGGGTGTCATACTTGATCGTGAGAGGAATGCTGGAGATGTAGTTATTGGTCTTCCGGATGAACAATAGACATAGCTTTGTAAGGGGCAATACCTCACAAGAGACCGATCTTTTTGGTGTATATTTCGGCTTTGGTGTCTTGGTTCTTTCCAAGAGGGAGGGAGCAAATGCGGAGATGGAAGGGTATGTCGTAATTTCGGAAGGGAAGTGGTCACGGGTGGTTTCGTCCTCTTCCTCCTTCTTCGACTTGCCGAAATCGACTTCGACTTGGAAATAAAGGGATAACAATAAAGTCCAGTTTATAGAAATAATTAATAATAAATAAACCCTACGGTGCACTAATAGGGAGAAAAAACTTTGTTGAAGTTACCATCCCTATGGTGTTGCAGCAAAATTCGTTTGTCAGCGTATGGCAGCATAACTCACCGCAGCCTGAGCATATGGCGTTTCTTGCCGCTGCTCCGCCGAGCAAGCAAAAGTCATTTGCTGACAGCGCGACTAAATTTGCTCCGCCAGTTGTCCGACTAGCTGAGGTAGCTAAGGCATCTGCTATTTCGGCGTTCACTTGTTGGTCCAGCGAAGTGGTTTGCTGGCTCGACAGAAGTAATTGCAGCGTTGGCATGCCTTATTTCAGCAAATTATCGGTGCCGATGACAAAACGTAGGATGAACACGTATCGGGGTTTAAGATGTAAATAATAACAATGCCGTTTGGTCTGGATATCAAACATTTAAACTAGTTACGCACACAACTGAGAAAAGTATAATATGAAAAACACAAAACAATCATAGTAGGTACAAGGGTTGTTTCTCCATGCTAGTCACAATTGTTACATTTAAAAATGCATCCTATTTACAGTTCAATTACAATTTCAATTACATTGAAAAGGAAACATAGGGCGTAGACTTATATGGCGTATCTCAGCACAAGATATTTTTTCCCCATTTGCCATAGTGAATGCATAGACTGGTAGAGGGTCCAATAGCTCATTCATGTCAATTGAAACCCACGCTCTAGAGTGAATGACCTCATACCCTAGAACATGCTCATTGAAGCCTAAGTTCTTTAGCTCTGAACAAATTAAAATTGGCATGTCGTCTATGAAGATGAACCTAATCTCCGCAAATGTTGGGCACAAATCGTAAGTACCGGTGACAAGAACCATACCTGGTTTATATTTAGTTCCCTTACACTCAATCCAGCCTGGATTTTGCACCTTTCTGTCTCTTATGCTTGCTGGGAGAGTATGATACCATTCAACAAGACCGTTTACTTTTAACATAACGCCAGGACCGCGAAGTGGTCGTGGCAACATGCCTTCATCGACAGCAAGCCTATAGCACATGTTTAACTGGTGCTTGACAGGCAAGGAATGGCTGATATTCTTCCTGGACATGTTAACAGAGGCAGCTCTAGTCCACTCCCGGTGTTGAACTTCAAATTGAATTCATGACAAATTACTTAAAGGACCCCTTTCTTAAAAAATGATAGGGTAATGCATTAGGGGTGTTGCTTTCGTTTGAGTGTGTCTCCAGTCAACCTTTTTTACAAGGAGGGGAAATCACATTACGGAGGCACTAGGGACGGGAACCCTAGGCAGTGTGAGACTCAGTCATGGCAATGTGTTCAGTCAGACCATACTCACTAAAACCCCTCCTTTCGTTGTATCAGCTGCTTCCTCTCGACGTTCGCTGACCAGACGGCTAAATTTCTTGCTGCCGAGTTTAAGATGACTAGGTGCAAGTTTCTCATTTCTAGCCGACATTCTTCTTCTACTGCCCCTATCCGATTCCAGTTTTCCTTACGGAGGTCATCTGGTTCCATCTCGTCCAATTCGTATGACCCCCCTGGAGGACCCTGGTAGTTATAGATGACAATGCGCTTTTGGAGACTCCCAGGTTCAGTAACTGTGGAAAGCTTACTCCAAACACCTGTACAGGAGATAGTGCAAGTGATGACAGCTTCATCTTCCTTCTTCGTCCTATCTTCTGCAGCTACAGACGCCTTGTGTTTTTCACGGTCGCACTTCCGTACTTTCCTCTCGTGTGCTCCGTCTAGTTGTGTTGAGCCGCTAGCCACTTGCGAATTTATTATGCGGGTTTGCCCATTCTTTGTGGATACGATGTCAGGTTTAAGGAGGAATTTCCTTGGTTTTGTACTTTGGCTCTTTCCTCGTCCTCCACCCTCTTTGCCGTAGCTCGTTGTTTATTATTTTGCAGACAGCGTTGTGCCGCAATACTCGCCCACCATGGGTTTTGAAGCCATTCTGCACAATGTGCGCCGACGTTTCCGTGGCGTAGCATCCAGCACGGCATTTTACGTCTTCCGGATCCGTCCGTCTCCACCTCGTGGTCCGTACTCGGCTCGGCAGGGCGTTGATCCGCACATGATGATATTGTGTATCATCTTTGCCTGGGGTACCGCAACTCCCACCGTCGATCAATTTATTACTCATAGGCACCTTGTGTGCTTCACGTAGTTCCTTCCTATCCACTGAGGAGTACAGCTTTTCTGCCCAGAATTTCTCATTGTTACTCACACTTCCGCGGCATCCTATGGTGGAGAGAATTTTCTCAGCCCAGTTGAGGCGTTTCTGGACCAGTTCTAGTTGCTGGGCACACCTTGCAGCATGAAGGGAGAATTTCTCCATTGCCGCCATCTTTCGCTGTATTAGTGACGGGATTGCTGTACTTAGGGATGGGATTCCTAGGCCACTACTCCTGCAGCTTGCATGAAAATATCCAATTGGCGTATCCTTTGGCAAAACGAGCCATTTTCTCACGGCCACGCGCACTTGCCTATCTAAATCACGTAGGTACCTTGCAGTGCATCCAGCCAGTACCAGCTGGTGATAAAAGTGAAGGATAAGGAAACAGCGTAGGATTTTCAGACGGTGCTGCGGTTTTAATGGGGCTGTGGAATTTCTACCAAGTTCTTCCCCCAAACTTCGTCCGCACTTTATGACGCCAGTTAGGCTGAATTTAACGCCTAGATACTTGAAGCGCTCCGTTGGCTTGAGCTGCTTCAGAGGCGTTCCATCCGCTAGATGAAATTGCTCTTCCGTTACCACCTTGTACTGCTTTTCCTTCCCAGAAGGCACAATGGACAGGGCATAGCATTTCTGTATATTGAACGCTATACCTTGAGTGTTAGCTTCTTGTTCTGCTGCTAAAATGCTCCTCTTCATTCCACTTCTTGTAGATGTTATGATCAGCATATCGTCAGCGTAGGCCAGATTCTCAATGTTGCAGTCACCCAGTTTGAAAACCCACTCTGGGTGGAGCGGACCGCAAGATCTCGTCTACGAAGAGGCAGAATATGGGACTGGAGAGTGGATCTCCTTATCTCACGCCTCGGGTTACCTGGATGATGCCAGACCGTTTACCGCCAACTTACAAACAGGTTCCGCTCCTCCTGTAGGTGTTGAAATTGAACTGCACAAATTTCTCTGGGATACCATTTTCCCTCAAGACGTTCACAATGGAAGAGTGGCTAACGCTATTCAAAGACTTTGCCACGTATAGCGACGCGATGTGCAGTTATTTTAGGCGGGTTTTTGCCTCATGCAGTATCGTTGCTAGAACCATAATGTTCTCAGCGCACATATCAGTGAGCGCACGTTGCCTCTCACATATAATATTTGTTTGCAGTAGTCTTCTGGCCAAAACCTTATGGAGTTGACGCACGACAGTGGAGGCGGGGCTGATGGGGCGAAAGTCCTGTGGTGAATCGCTGTCATTTTTCTTAGGCACGAAAACTGTTCGGCTGATGAGCATAGATTCTGTGAATCCGCCCATAAAGAGGACAACATTGTAACAGAGAAGCTTTACAGAGATCGGTACTTTCTGCCATAGCCTTGGACTGATTCCATCGATCCCTGCAGCAGAGTTCAGAGGAATTTTTGCTGATTCCAATTCTTCCTTCTCGATCGGTTTCATTAGCCAATTGAACTACTTTTTCGGAGTAGGTTGAGCTTTTGGATGCTGAGTAGATGGTTGCGTGAGCACAGTTCGCCAGTACTCAAGAATTTCATGTAAAGGCGGTGTTTTCGCCTTCACTTCACCATCTAATACCATAGACGCCGCACTTGTCATGTTCCTCTTGAAAGCCTGTTGCATTTTCGCGTATTTTATCCTCCTTAGACCCCATTTCGGGATAGGTTTTTGGGCATCTGGTTTTCGCGCCCTTCTGCGTGTAGTCCTTATCACTTCATTTCCTTTATCAGGAAATCTATCCCTGAGCCATTGGCAGAGCTCTTCCATTACATCTTCACCTTCCGTACACTTCTTGGCTATCTCCGCTAATCTTTTGCTGTTGGAATTCCCCAATAGATTCAGTATCACTTACAAGCCGGTTGATCTCGGTTATAATCGCGTCGGTCACCTCCTCCCCGTTGTTCGTTCCAAGGGTATCTTGGGTGACGCGTGTTGAATGCGGATCAGTTGGGATTCCAGCAGACAGTCTGTTCACCTCCTCTAGGACTGCTGCCTGATAATCCCTCTTCTTACGCAGGCCTTTTGATAGCCCTTAAATAAAGAGCACGATGTTCCTCAATTAACACCCTTAGCAAATCCATAGTAAGGCTGATTTCATCCCAGAAATTATAATAATAAATTTATTAACCTTCAATTTTACAAGGCAAGTCAATAGTAATGATCAAGTACATAAAAGGTAATAGTCAAGTACATAAAGTCAGTAAAGGATACATACAAGTCAGTACACTATGGTGTACACCAAGGCACAATATACATTACAATCAAAATACAATATTACATTATAAAATTGTCATCCTACAAATATTTGGATTCGAAATCCTGTGGTTTATAATTATACCTATAATGTGAAGGCATTTTTGTCATTTATGAATTCATTTAGTGAATAAAAAGCCTTTTTACAAAGAATTTGTTTAATCACAGAAGAGAATTTCTTATTATCTTTCATTGTTTTCATTGTGTCTGGAACCTTATTGAAATACTGAATTCCTGTGTAAAGTACACTTTTTTCATAAAATGCTTTTTTGTGGAATATACTATTAAAATTATTAGGATGTCTGGTTTGGTATTTGTGACAACTCAAATGTGGTGTGTACAGATGAGGGCTATTTTTAACTAATATAATTATGTTAAGTATGTAAATACAGGGAAGAGTTAGAATTCTATCTTCGATGAAATAATTTTTGCAAGATTCACATGACTTCAGGTCATTTAAGACCCGTATAGCTCTTTTCTGGATCCTGAATAATCTCTCTATATGTATACACCATTGAGGCTTGTCCCCAGTATATAATACTATATTGTAGTAGGCTGTGCATGTTAGCATGATATAATATTAATGCTGCTGTCTTAGAACAGGTTTCCATGATTATTCTCATAGCAAATACAGTTTTATTCATTTTATTGCAAACATTATTAATGTGGCTACTACAGTTTAGGTTAGTATCTATATTTAAGCCTAAAAACTTGAGACTGTCAACATTGATATATGGTAAACTATTGATAACGACCACGAGTTCTGCAAAAAAACACGGATGAAAGGCGAATGAAACAAATGACTACATCAAAGAGCGTTACAAAATGTCCACACTATTTTCTTGCTGACTCAAAATCGACCGAACTCCATCCTAAGAAGGGCTATTTCGTTTTCATCAGGTTCTGCGCTATTTTTTCGCTATTTTGCCACAATAGGCGTTAGGGAACTTGATGACTAGGCAAAGATATGAAGTGATTCTACTTCGCACTTTTCCGCATAAAACTTTATTTCACCTTAGTCGACGTTTCACTGCACTGCAGCGTTATCAAGACTAACAAAAAAGTTAACCATGCCAGAATAAATAGCCTCGTACATATTTGCATACTCACAAAAATATGAGAAGGTAGGGATGGAAGGAGAAAATTATCCTATTCCTGTGTTTTCAAGGGTGGGAAAGAGAGTTGACGGTAGAGTGTGGGGAGGGTTGTGAATTTTGAACAGACCGTTGGACTGATGTGAGGTAGTTGTAATGATGACTGTCTCCAGGTGCTCGGAGGATTTTTTTTCCGATTATCTGAGGGAGGTCAAGGAGTGTGAAATGGAAGGGAAAAACATGGTCATTAGTGATATTTCCTTACCTACTACTTTCCCTTCCCTTTCCATGCCCATTTCGTTTCCTTTCCAGCCACCCAGACGGCACAGAACCCTCCGTATCTAATTCGTATGTACATAGTACCCATTGACTACGGGGATACTGTGCCGCTCCGTCGCTTTTCGTCAATGGATAATTTCCATTCGCGGCCTGTCGACGAAGCGCGTACGAAGCATGTGAATGTCCGCTATGAAGCACGTACGATAGGATACGAAGCGCGCAGGAACACAGCACTCAGGCTAATCTCAATCGATTAGGTCGAAAATTAGATATATCGTAACTCGCACGATCGAAAAATGTATCGAACGCAACACAATCGATAGCTACCGACCGTAGCGAGAACCTCAATACGAATCATTATGAATTGTAAGTTCTCAACAGGTAAATAATACTATATCATGGTATTTAGAATTCATGATACAGTATTATTTACCTATTGAGAACTTACAAAACTTATTCGGCCACTTAAATAACTGCGAAAAATGAGATTCTCAAGGCTAATTCACGCATCCCCAACATCCAGCATTCTTAAGTGGCTCGTACTTACTTGGAAACCTTGAGATGTTAATAAGAGTAAATTCTTATTAATTTTGACACTAAATAAGACATCACATAGCCCACGAGCATTAAAAAGCTTACCCTAAAGCCTGACGAAATAAATTTTTTAAATTAAAATTGCCGATGAAACAGGATTGCTGACACATCTGCTATTAGTATGATCGAATTCATCAAAATGCAAGCAAAAATTAACGTATAGTTCAGTCTCAGCTACTAAAACTTACCCATATCAGGCGCTTGAGTATTTGCAAAATTATTTGGGATGAGAAAAAGTCTCTAGGTCACTGCAGTAAATGTATCAACCTATTAAAAATATGAAAGTCCTGCCAAATCACCAGCATAAACACTTGTAAAATAAAACATGGTATCTCTTAGATCACACCTCCGATTTTATACTTACTTTGCATGAAGTCACCACCACAAGAAATTTTAAAGAGGCAGGAAAGAGAATACCCACAGAAATACAATACATATATTATGTATTTTCTATTGTCAACCACAATAATATTTCCAATTTTCTCTTCTATCCCACATCTAATTTAGCGAAACAATTACTCTTATTCTCTTTCGAATAGAAAATTATTTAAAAGAGGACTGGTCGATACATAAAAACTATCTCCAATACTTTCTCCGATGAACGTCCACTATCACAGCATCAACTTGCACAAATCAAATCCACATCCACAAATATGTCACTTCTGCCACAATGTCTTCTTGGCGACAGGTAACAGTGAAGCAATGGTACCTTCCTCCAATCTGGGCACCTTCAATTCAGCAAGAATTTTCTCCTCGTCTTCTCGTCCAAGGCCACAGATTATTTTCTGATATCACAAGGTGCGATGTGAAGCTCACACACCTAAAATTAATACCATGTAATTTATTAGGTCAAATCATTTCCAATTTTTGGTATTTCTGCATGAGAAATCAAATTACTAGGCTCGTAAATATAGTAAATATTTGTATGCCTGATATTTTTATTGTTTTAAACTATAGCATAAGATAATTTGAAATGATGAAAGCCGACGTGTAATACACCATAGGGCAAGCTAAGAAACAATATTCGATCCTATAAACTTGGCAGCTTATTCCTAGTTTCTCCTTTAACCACACGTTTACCGAATGAATTAATACAAAAAAGACAACTAAAATGCAAGAATTTTCAAAAGAATTGCTGTTACAATATTTTGAATCACCATTTTTAGTACTGAATAGTACTACAGTACTTCAGTACTGAATAGTTCGGGATGTTGATGTTCGGGATGCATCAACATCCCGAAGCCACTTCTAACTTAAAATTACATCCAAATAATTACAGCGAGAAAGAGTACATACCTCACAGTTTTTCGTAGGGGTGAAATGTTTTCTTCTTATCGCCCAAATGCACTTCTTCTTCAACTCAGGATCTTTTGGAAAGCTAAAAACTTGAACCATGTCCCGGAGTTTCCATTACATCCCGACAATACACACACGAAAGGCATTTTTAACAAAAATATCTCACAAACACGTTTCTGAAGCCCAGTGAATGAAATTAAAGAATAAGGGAAACTTCACCATTACCAGACACTATATTTTTCACAAACTTAACCACAAAAATCCCTGAAATGTGGTGAGACGTGACGTAAACGATGCGATCTCCAACGGCTTGTGCCAGCTTGTGAAGGCATGTGATCTTTCTAGGAGGATATGGCACGATGGCACCACCCGCGAAAGAAAATAGTCCTAGACCGAATACAGTTTTATCGATGAGATACAATTTTATCGATGCATATGAATTTGCCAGTCCTCTTGCATCTTTTTTCGTCATTAAAGGAAATAAAGAAACAAAACCTTTTTAGTAACTTCCTAAGCGCGATTTTTGTAATTTGATGGTCCACCCTCGTATTCAGGTACGAAAACTTCCTGTGCCGTCTGGGCAGCAGGGTACTAGGCTACCCGCTAGAAGCCTGCGTCGTATCAGCGCTAAGCCTCGCCTCAAGATCACCTCAAAGGGCTGCAGCAGGAACCAGAAATACGTCACACGGAGAGATTTCCCGGCATTCACACTTACGCGTCGCGTTTTCGCGCGCTTGAAAATTTTCACTTTTCATTTAATCGCGAAAAATAGATATCGCCATTTAAAAATCTAAAAGCGTGAAATACTTACTCCAGTAGTAATAATCTTTCGATTTAGGCAATAAAAAATGAATAGGAAAGCACCCTATTAAAGTCTGCATCGGTGCCTTGTAAATTGTTCTTGATAATGTTTATGCACTGAAAACCTGACCATAGAAAGCATTTTTCAACCTGAGATTGAAGTACTTTAAAATATAAAGGTCTTACATGACTCTCCTAGATTATAATGGATATTTAAAAATGTTTCTTTAGGCCGCAATACATCAGTTTCGAAGTTTCATGCTTACAACTTATATATTGAATTTATTTGTAAAGTGGCATTTGCACGATTCATTATTTCCCGCGAAATTATCAACGGCAGCTACTGTTGACCAATCCGAAATCACTGTCTTGCTTATAGTGGCAGTACTGTTTTCCGCTCCGTTTTGCAGCAGCAGTAGCAGTACTGCCAGTGAATTACGGAACGCGCCCCAAGTAGCCTCTGTAAAATAATGGAGGGAATGGTTAACCGACGCCTGGTTTGGTGTCTGGAAAGCCGAGACCTTCTCTCCAAAATCCAATGTGAATCCCGCCGCAACCGATCGACAACGGATCATCTCGTTAGAAGAGTCACCTTTATACAAGAAGCCTTTTTGCTCCGGCAGCACGTAATAGCAGTATTTTTCGATATGGAAAAAGCTTGTGACCGATTATGGCGACACGAAGTTTTAAAAACTCTGCACGAATGGGGTTTTAGGGGCAACCTTTTAATTTTTATCAGAAATTTCCAAGAAGAACGTGTCTTAAGGCTCCCGGATACCTTGACCAAAAACTACGCTGCAGACGTCTGGGCAGATTCGTCTGAGGCCTCTGTTATTCTATGCACATAACATTTTAATGCTTACTTACGAAGAAGAAACATCGATATTTGAAAAGATCGTCGTAATTTTTCATTTCTCGTTTTTCATGCTGCAATATTGACCACAGAAAAACACTAAATTCGGCTAAATTGGCTGCCTGCTACGGCGTGTAAGATGACGGAACGCAAAATGTTTTACAGTCTTTTTAAACGATAATCCTTTATCTTTATATTAATCCATGCCATTTCAATATACTCCTCATAATAGCGACACTAAGTCAATCTATGCAAACCTCTGCACGCTATTTTTGCGTTCTCATCGGCAGCAACATTCTCCCGTTCACATCGCCCTCAGCCACTGAGCGAGTCTCAGCGTGCGGGAGAAGGGGAAATGGAGGAGGACAATGCTTGCACGGAGTGCCTTCAGTTTGCCGGCATCCGCCCAGCCGCCGCGGCGCGCTGCGGCTGTGCGGCTGCCGGCGAATATGTTATTGCTCTTGCTGCGTGAGGGTTGCTTTTGTACGTGTGATACGCGCTTCGGAGCCGAATTTTAATCTAGTTCAACAACACGCTCTGGGACAGGAATTGATTCACGGTAGACGCGCAGAGCGCCACATACTATTTAACAATGCATGATCTTATTGCCAAAATACTGCCATGCCATGATGACTTTTTTCCGTGAATCTTTTGTTCCGATGCTATTACAAAAAGACATATGAATACAACTAAGATGCATTTCCCACATTACATGCGTGGAGATGTACTTCGTACATTTACTATCGGTAATGCAGGTTTATTCACAGCGGGGAGGATTGCTACAAATGACCCTGGTCAGTATATATCCGCTTCAGTACTGTATTGTACCCTGATTCGTCAGTACATTTCGAGAGTAAAATTATCCTCTCTTCGGTGCAATCTTCCTTGCCATAATTTTATACGAAAAATAAGATAAATTATATTAATTCTGCTTAAAATAAAAGATTAGCTTTAGATTTGTGAGTCTCGAATTTAAGAAATTCAATAGTTTAAATGCCTAAAACTATGTAACTAATATAATTCTTGATAGTTCGTGTCACGTCATAGATTACGCATCGTGTACCAGCGTGCATATTTACATCCGTGTGTTCTATTACAGAAATTTTCAATTTTCTGTAATTGAAGTTTTTTCTAACGTGCAAGTCAAGAACTCATGGACAACTTGTACTATGCATGATGCATTGCAATAGGTTTGCTTAACTCATAAAAAAAACTTGTGCTAATTCTACGGTGCTTGTCAATTGCCAGGAAAATATTTAGGAAATCGGTCTCTTTCAACCCACTCTTGCACTCTACGGCCCCTAAAATAGATTTTTTCTACATCTGACGCCTTTTTTGGCTATTTGAACAATTGAAACGGAAACTTAGATAAGTAAGTTATAATGCATAAGATATGGCAGCATTATCGAATTCGTCAGTCCTACATACAAGGTAATGGTCTAATTTTTCAGTGGAATGAGTGTCGTTTTTTGGATACTTAAAGATAGATAAAATATTTTAGGACTAGTTTAGTGTCTCTCATTATTTTAAACTTAAACAGAATATCATATCGCACACTATATCATTGATTCAGGGATCCATAATTTTTGAAAGAGGCAACAGGATGCACGAATGAGGAAAGGATTCCGCATTCGCGTCATCTCAATCTACGCAACACCGCATATTTTGATATTTTGCTGCATAAAAATGCGATAATTTGATTCTCATCTACCCACTGTCTTATTCGTCTCTCGTCAATCCTTAGACCCTTTGTTTTGACTACAATTTCGCTCGCAGTTCCATCATTATCAACTAAGCCTTATAAACCGAAAAAAATGGGCATTTGTTTCAAATAATGTTACATTTTCACGGGTATCGAATGAAGGACTTCTGGTTAAATTACAATGAAATCGCTATGACAAATGCTTATTTCTTTTATCGCAATAATCTTATATTTCCCTTGCATTGGAACTGCCCGAAGAATTTTTTAATCTGGGATAGAAGTCATTGGAATATATGCTTGCACTGGACGCTTCCTCAGAGACAATATAAGTTCAAATCACGCAAGTGCTAAAACAGGGTAGCTAATATGAGCGTATCTTGAACCGCTCGTTCATATCTTGGAGTATAATACTAAAAATGGTTCACATCACAGGGCCTTAGGTCGTAGGCGGCGGAAGACTGACTTGATGGTCGTGTGTCCATTGATGTTGCCACTTGGTCTTCCACCTCTGGCAGCTCTTCCTTACTCTAGAATTTTATTTATACGCTCTTATTATTAATAAAACATGTGCACCTTCTCGTACACAATTTCGTCGATTTACCTGCGAAGCCAAAATTTGCAGTAAATACGCCGCAAAAAGCATCTTTTTTAACGCTATATTTTTTTTACTCACGTCTCGAACTGAAAGCTTTGGTAGAATAAGTAATCCTCTCCAGAAAAGCAAAGGAACATATGCACATATAAAAATAACTTTTTAACAATTTTAACAACTAACTTTTTATGCGCACATAGATTATGTGAACATTCACGCCCATTCTAACATTGGCAACAACGTCCACCAACGATATACGGCCGGAAAATAGCCAAAATGATTGAGTCCGTCGTGCATCGATACTTAAGCAAAGAAGAGAAAGCATATTTTTTCATGAAGAAAGCATTGGTGAAGTGGTATTGCACCCTTGTTCGAAACTTATTTTATTGCTGGCACTGATAACTTAATATTTTTATCCATCTTATAGCGGGCATCATTGTAATACATGGTAATGAACAAATTGATAATATTTATGGTGACTCCGGAGATGCTACAAATACAGATCTAGAAGATACTCCGCAGACCAACAAAACAGAATCTGACGCAGAAACTGCACATATAATGCTGGTAGAATTTATTCCACCTCCCATCTCACATGTATATGGTGGCTTTATGTTATGGTAGAGAGGAAAGTTAACTTCAAAAGTAGCTTCAGTATTAATTGGGAAGCTGAGTAAGACAACGGTATTAATAAATCCGGTAAGCGATGTGGATTCTGGTTGTAGAGCTTGAGGCACGACCTACCAACCTAGTAGCAACTCAAGTCTACAAGTCCGCTAACATTCATATGGAGAAAAAAGTAGACGAGGTAATAGTAATAATAAGTGAAATCCCTGGTTAAAAAAAATCAAGTAATGATGGGGAACTATAACGCCTCAGTTGGGGAGGGAGAAAGGGCTACGAAATAGGAGATTTTGGATTAGGGAACGCGAAACGATTGGGGAGAGAAATCAATAAACTATTGCAGGAGAAACAAGTTATTCATCACAAAGGCCTGGTCCAATTATCCTAAAGTGCGAAAGTCCACCAGGAAGAGTTCAAGGGATACGGAGATACACCAGAAAGACCACAGTAAAACAGACGTTTAGGAATGGTGAAAAATCTAGCGCATTCTCCCTAAGGTGAACGAAACGAAACGTAATATCCAAGAGACTTGTGAAAAAATAGAGGTGAGAAAATAGAACGTTGAAACTTTAATGGGAATATCAGGAGAGATTACTAGAAACTTCTGGAGATTCGTATGGCAAAGAAAACTTGGATAACGAAGGAAACTAAAAAAGAAATTGCGGTGATAAGGAAGTGGAAGAATGTAGACACAGTACAGGGAAAATTCTACGTAAAATTAATCATGTATTACGGTGAGAAACCAAGAAGAGAGAAAGAATTGGTGGTAAACAAGGAGAGACACTGCGAGGAATTGGAAAAGATTCAGAAGTAACGAGAGGTAGACGAGTTGTACGTCAAGGTGAAGTTGCTATCTGGCGGCAAAAGAGGACAAGCCATGTCAAAAATTAATGATAAAAATGGAAGGATGCTAACTGAGCAAATCGAGGTTCAGAGTAGATGGACGGGGAAAGAGGAGGATCTGCATGACAGCGTAAATAGGCAGGAAATATTTAACATGTAGAAGGGGCAGTGGTGTAGCATAATCTTGAGCCAAGGAGAAACTGGAAGGGAAGCTTTGGCCGAGTAGTAAGGCAAGACTGTTCACTATCTCCATTGCTTTCTAGAGTATATGCTGAGGTGATGGCAAGAGAAGCGTGGGATGAGTTGGGAACTGGAGTAAAAGTGAGAGGAATGATGTAAAATCAGTAAGGTTCACGGACGATCAGGCGTTGATTAGCCAGTCAGCTAGAGGGCTGAAGGCTATAGTGGATGCATTAGACAAGAGATGCGATGAATATGGCATGAGGATTACTCACAAGAAGACTAAAGTCATAATTAAGTTAATCAAATTTCTAGGAAATTTAAATGTATCCACGCGACGTTTTACTCCCTTCGCAATAAATGTTACCCACAATTTATTAAAACTATTAATAATGTGTTAATGCAATCATAATTAAACTACTTGATAACCTGCTGGTGAGGGGTGTTAAAATTCGAGCAGTTGGATGCTGATTCTTCAGAAAGCAATAGACCGATTGCTATAAAATATTATTTGAACCGTTCTTCCCTATAAAGTTGTAGATTTACAGTTCTCCCTTTACGTCACCATTACCTTTTCAAAGTATCCAAAATTTTCTACCCCATAAGTGGATATAAACCTTAAGAAGTACCTGAAACCAATGTATTAAACTTAAGACCAACAAAAATTTATATTTTGCCGACGCCAAATTTTACCGTTCAAACACTCATTTGTCTATGTAAGACAAAACTATTTTCTTGATGGTCAGAAAGTAGGTATATGAGAATCAAATAGTTTAACATTCTTTTTTTAAAGATTAAATAAATGGTAACTTAATGAAGAAAATACAAATAAAATCATTTGTTAATAGTGCGTTTAATGCTCAATATATTTTTTTGCACGACAGGTTGAAATTTAATAAAAAAATCTTATTTTTTCAAGCATTTATTATGTTTCGTATCTGGTCTCTTACTAATTTTTTCAATTTGTATTGTCATTTGTCTTGAGGTATCCTACAGGCAAGGCCTAAATGGGATTCCTATGGGATCTGACGTTCCATGTTCCTATCCGTAACATTCTATCTCGTTTGACCGATGTACCCTCTCGAGTAGTCCCCGCCCGGAGATCCGAATGGGGGACTAGTTTACCTCCGGAATATTTTACCCGAGAGAATTCCATCATGTCATTATATAAATTGAGTGGAGTAGCTGTGACTCCTCGGGATGATAATGTGGTGGTTTCCCCTTGCCTTCCACATCGCAGTACTACAGCCGTTAAAGTAAATGTTACCACGCCCGTAGTGGAATGTGTGTCGCTGTACCGACCAGTATGGTCTCCACCTTCGCACATGTGAAGAAGAGCTGCTGCCCTCTCCCCCGGGTGATGAGAGGCATAATTGTTGGCGGCCCCCAGTCGCCAAGTCACGGTATCTTCACAGGTTTTGGTATCTTTTAAATGGTCTACCTTACCCAAGGGTAGCCCAATACCCCCTCAGAATACCGCCGCTTTTTGTCCACGACTGCTTATTCGACGAGAGAACTCGCTTATCTCGCAGCTAACCTCTGTATCTAAAGGTCAACCCACCATCCGCAACCCGGTGGACGCACTCGGTGGCTTTAAGCTCAGCGAGATTTTATCCTTATTTATTTGAAATGTAAAACGTGCTTTTAATGATGATTCCACGGATAAATAAAATAATAAAATTCCACGGATCCTTATTCGTAGATGACTTGGCAGTTTTCTACCGGTCATCCACGCTGCATTCCGCTACGAGGCAAATGCAGATGACCCTCAATTGGATCGAGAAGTGGTTCAACTGTAATGGTCTTCGATTCTCGACTGAGAAGACGAAATGCATGCACTTTTACCGAATACGTGGAATATTCCCTATACCATCCTAGTTCCTCGGCAGAAAGAAGCTGCATTTTGTGCAGACGACTCGTTTTTTAGGGCTGACATTAGACTTTCGGTTGAATTGGCGCGACCAGATATCTATTGTCCGGGACAAATGTTTAAAAAATTTGAATATAATGAGAGTTTTAGCAAGTAAGACATGGGGTGCTGACCGAACTACGATGCTCATGTTGTATAGAGCTTTGGTGAGGTCTAAACTTGAGTATGGTTCGGTTGCCTATACTCTTCGACCTGAGAGTCCTATTTAAGACCTTTGACGACAGTGCGCAATGCTGGCCTCCGGCTGGCCACTGGTGCAAACAGGACCAGCCCGATTACTAGTATCTATGCTGACTCTGGAGAACCACCGTTTTCCATCCGCAGGAATATTTTAATGTGTAATTATGCTGCCAAAATTTTATCATTGAAAGACCACCCTTATTTTAATGCAATTTTTAAACCTAGATTTATGGATTTTTTTAACCGTAGGACAAGATCTACGAAGCCTTTAGGCGTGAGATTCCGTAATTTTATGAATGAAGCTGGATTCCGGCTATCCAAGACCATTCTTCAAGGATGCTCAGCTAAACCACCGTGCGTCATTCCACGACCAGATGTTATTTTTTCTTTGGCGCGGGGAGCAAAGTCCTCCACTTTGGATTTGGAGTACAAGCTCCTTTTTAATGAAGTTCTCGATCGCCATCAAGAAGTTCCCGCAATCGAGAAGTTCTCGATTGAAGGAAACCACCGACACAAACAATATGACAACTGAATCAGTGGTGCCATGGCGCCGGAACGCCGTTACGGTACTGGTTAATTTAAATATAGTAGTCAAATAACACTTTTATCGATTTATACAGTCGTAACAAAAAAATAGTAATAAAATGTAAATAATGACTTGTATTTAAAAAAAACGAACAGAGTAATATTTCGCCTCGGCGGGCGGAATCGGCGATTACATCGGCGCGCAGGAAAAAGCTTATATATAATAACAAAAAAGCATTATTATTTTAATGTTTTGGCCAGAATTTGGTTTTATAATCAAAATAAATAACTTTTGTTCATGATATTTTAAGTATCTGTTTCAATTTTCCACAAAACCCAACGATAAAATGGACGATTAAAAAAAAAACTTCGAAAGAAAATCGAGTAAATGAATGCATAAAATGTATACATATAGTTGAGGCACATTCATAATATTCCAGGTAAAAGTTATTTCATAAATAATACAATCTCACTAAGTTTACTAAATTTTGGTGAAGTACTTTTTCAGATATCGCAATTACAAGTAGTGGGTGTCCACACCATAGATTTCGGGCACATTTAAATACCCCCTGAGGATTTAAATGACCAAATGCTTATACCCGGCTTGAGGGGTTAAGGAAACTGCATTCTGGCACAGCTAATTTTGCGATGGCGTTATTGAGCTGAATGTGTCGTTTACATTTCCTACCACCTGACGAAAATAATAAGGTGATTCTATGCATATTTCGTCTGTCCAATAAGTCGACGGCTTTCCTCCGTTTAGATTGGTTTATGCAACGCGCCCGAGGTTTAAATAATGAGGGAAAACAAACGATATCGCCTAATGCGCATTTGAAAATGTGCGCCAACTTATCTGAAAAAATGCACCTATTCTTGAATCTTTTAGGCCTGTTTACACGGTACATTAACACGTACAGGTTAATGTCTAAATGTCTGAACGCGAGAATGAACGCCAAAATGCACCGTGTAATCACCCAACTTGTGCGAATGCATGCACAGAAAGTAGAACCTCATGCATTCGTACATGTTCCGTTCCGGTCCAGAAAATCATTCACGCACACGTACGTGTTAATGTATCGTGTAAACAGGCCTTAACACGCGTAAATGTACAAAAAATCTTTACAGGAAACCATTCACACAAATGTACAGAAACTTGTAAATTTTAATGTATCGTTGAAACTTGTAAATTAAAACAAAAAAATCAACAGTAGTTTTTTTGTAATAGGACTATTTTTGTTGCTCTCATTTGTGTCGTTTTCCTTTTCTAAACAAAAATTTCCTATTCAAATTACAAAAGTAGTCTGTACAATCATTATCCAAAAAATTTTATGAGCTGAGGGTGTGACAAGTCATGCATGTAAGGGCTGAATAATTATGACTTCTACGTATCACTGTCAGTTACAAAGTGATTGAATGAAATTAAGTAAATATTTATTTGAAGGCGTGCATTTTCGTTTTAAACAAGCTCCTAAATATTCGGAGTAAATAACGGCAGCCGATGTTCTTTCCGAATTTTATTTCTGCATTCTAAAGACGCGCCATAATTAACAATCGATCCAATATACAATTATTCGATTATACCGCCAAGTTCGGTCTATCGAACAGACAACATTGAAATGAGCGGCAACAAGCGGACGAACAAATAGACACCGATACCGATGGACACGCTGATGGGCTGATGGCGAAGAGTGCATCAAGGTGCATTTTGAGCGCACACCAGTTTTCACGTGAGGCGTGAAGGCAATGTCCTCATGAACTTAAAGGTACGTATTCAGGTTAGAACTAGTACGTTTCTGGTGCTCTGAAATCGTTTTTTCTTTCGTAGTGGAGTGCCTCTGCATGTTCGTGGCTCACGTGGGAAAGTGTTATTTCAAAGAAATTATCCGGCCGAGAATACTGTAAATGTTATGTTTTTGAGTCACCTGATTGTCAATAGATTATATACCATTGATAACTATATTATCGCGTTGTAGTGGGCAATTACTGAGGGATGCAGGCGTGCACATTAGTTCGTGGCCGTGGATTGTTCACCATGAGACGTATTCAGAAAGTTGCTCCGTGAAATTATAAGTGCAAATATGCTAAATAAAAGGGTTAATTAATACTATATTCATTGTTTATGGCCTTTTAAAGGTTCCACGACTTAATAATTTGCGGAAGTACTCTTGTATACTAATAATCCATAATTTCCGACGGGCGTCGTTGCTTATGAAGTCACAATTCTTGTCATGGGCGTAATCAGCGAGGGACAGGAGGGGGCTAAATTCGCAAATGTCTTGAAGGAAAATAATATTTTTTTCAAAAAATAATTTAAAAACTGATAAAGAGCTGTTACAATTTCCTTGATATGTTGATTTTATTCACCTTTTCCATGCGTAAATCTTACCTACTACTTGAACAACCATGGCTTGATCCTGGGTACGCCCATGGTTCTCAAATCACGAAGTTTGTTTCCGTGCATTGCAAGGAGGTGCATTGACGGGAAACCAAGCATAAAGCACTGAAAATTACAGTACCCATTTTGTTATAACTTCCCTGAATTTATGGAGTGAGTCATTTTTATAAATTCCATAAATGGTTTAATCATACAGTTTTACTGACCTGGGACTTCGAACTCGGGGAATTTCCGGGGTCGTGCCACAAACCCCTCGGCAAAGGTAATTGCTAAAGGTTAATGATTTTGAAAACTTTTCTTCAGCATTTTTTTTGCAATCAGGTCTTCGTTAAAAAACGCATGACGCTTGTCCAACATTCTCTTAGTAGCTTCAGAGCAAAATGCCATTTGAACGTTGAGAATGTTAAGAAATCGAGATCTTGGTAATGATGTTGATATTAACTATGTATGAATATCTCATTTTTTATAGTACTGATCAACCGTGGTGATGCAGAGGAAACTCATTCAGAATTCAGGAAGTTATATTCATGGGTAATTTTGTGACAGATTAGCTCACCATACCAGCCGTCAACTCGTATTTTGACAACACTTGGGCCTTCAGCAAGGTATGAAAAAAGCCCAGATTTTTTTCCAGTTGTCAGCCTCTCAAACTTTAAGAGGTGACTCAATGTCTTCCATTCTCAGTGCTTACTTTTCAAGGTTTTTTTTTCCTTGAGAACTTCTTTTTCTCTGTTTAAAGCATTTTTTCCTTTGAAAATTTTCTGCTGCTACTGTAAAATTGTGAGAAGGAAAAAAAAAATAACCTTGAGTTCTTGGTCTGTTCAGCCCTTCAAAAAATCTTGATCTTTTATTTGACAACATTTCAGGATAAGAATTAGAATATTAGTAATTTTATATAGAGCCCATCATCATCAAAGGGGTCTTCATCAATTTTTTATTTACTTAGGGTCATATCTTAGAAGTATGTTCCTATATCTGAAGGATCTTCTTAATGTAAGTACTAACATTGTTGTTCTACTTGAACCAAGCTTTATTTAAGTGATAAAATAGTTCACAGTTGTCCTCCTCGTCTGGACAGCTAGGGTCCATGTGAGTCACACATCCCTTTGCATCATTCACTTGAGACTCACGTAATGTGTCTCTCTAATGTACTTCTGTTGATCATGCATTATTTTGTTTTCACAAGGTCTGGTTACACCAGTACCATTAAAATAAGAAACCAGTCCTTTGTTTTTAATATTCAACTCCTTACCTAACTTCACCTTTGTTGCTTTAAAAGCTGCAAAGGTTTACAGAAATAAGAAGCCGCACATTTCGTAATCGGAAAACAATACCCAGAGGTGATGTGCCTAAGGCATCGGCCTTCTGTTTTATTCATGATAGAAGCATATTATTAATGGGTAGAATTTCATATATTCCAACACTCCACCTCAATTGTGCGAGGCTAGTCCCGGTATACTTAAATACTCCACCTCAATTCTAGCAATGTCCAGAAAACCAAGCATTCAAATGTGGAAACACACATGACACAAAGACATTCTTTTATATGTACATATGTATTCACAAAAGCAGAATTATCTTTCTTTCCGAAGAAAAAGAAAATAACTATAAATAGAATCAATTTTTAAATGTTCAAGTTCAAACTATTTGTTCCACACCCAAGCCAGTGCGATGATTAAAGCAAAATTCATTCATTCACCCACTAATCATTAAGTTAATATGTCTGCCTTCTGTGTTTATATTTAATGGAGACTATTTTCTCCTCAACTAAGTCTCTCACCAAATGATACTTCACGTAAGTTTTTAGTGTTTTCACTCACAAGGGAAGACCATGTACCTTGCTCCGCCTTTTTCAATGGCATATTTTTTATGGCCTTAGGAATGGTGAACACATCTCTGAAGTAGTAGTGGTTCCGTTGAATGGACCTCAGTTTGGCTGTAATAGGGTGGTTTCCTATTATTTTTTTATTGCATAAATTGAAAGATTATTACTCCTGGAGTACGTATTTCACGCTTTTCAATTTTCGAATTACGATATCTATTTTTTGGGGTTAAACGAAAAGTGAAAATTTTCAAGCGCGTGAAAACGCGACGGCTAAGTATGAATGCTGGGTAAATCCCGTATAACGTTGTTTTGGTTCCTGCTGCCGCAAGTAAGGTGACCTTGGGGCAAGGCTCTGAGCACTGGTACGATGCAGGCATCTAGCAGGTAGCCTAGTACCCTGCTAGCTGGTAGCGCTTGGCTTATATAACGATTATATTAATACCTTATCAAACGAAGGAAACTTTCTGACCATTGGCAGTTTTAATTGATGATTATTAAGACATGTTTCCCTGAAGTCTGTGCCTCATGCATGCATTGGTAATCTCAGACGATGTAAAACTCCTATCCTCTCGTGTAGAAACTAGGTCCCTGTGACGTCACGTGGAGTGGCATCGCATGGGCGCCAATCTGGCCTTTTTCAAATGAGGATAAAATTGACCATTGCCATTTGTCTAAACTGGGATTTCTAAAACAAAATAATTAGTATATTATGAAAACCCTAATGGTGGGTAACGAATAGCAATCAATGCATTTCGTTTTCATTGATGAAGGAAACCACCCTATTAATTAATTAATTGCAGCAAGCATAGACAATTTTTTAATCATCATAATGGCATTTAGGTATTTAAGCAGTGTCATTTCAAGCAGAGAGAAATGAAGGCTGCACTTGCTACTCTTCTCAAAAACATACCGAAATATTAACAGCGATAACAGTGGCTTTTTTTTTGAAGAAATGACATTTGTCGGTTTGTCTCTTGTTTTTATACTGGAAGGGCTACGGAATATTTTGGGAATCGGCGAGCACAAGGCTCATTTGGCGTAGTTGTTGCTTTTTGCCGTCTACCGGGTGTGACTGTTATTTATACACGACCGGGCAAATGGCGCACTTTGCCCATGAAATGGGCATATGATAACACTAGATTTATTATTATTATTTTTATTTTCTTCGTTAAAAATTAATCTATTTGTAGAAATTAGTTGAATCTTATACATTTATGGGTGATACAGATATAAAGGTACACAGGTGGTACCGGTGGTACACGACCGGTCGCGCAGCGTAATTTATACACCATGGGTGACGGGTTCCTCTTGCTGATCTAAAAAAATTAGCTACAATGCCTCAAACTTCGAAAATTCTTAAGATAGACGGTCAAAGTACATTGCAGGAATACACGAGACCATTCTAGCCCAGAATGCATGTACAATGTTGAAATCCTTGGTTTTCAAAGATTGATGTATTTTATATGCCCGGTCCAGGGTTATCAACTTTCATTTCATCCTATTTGTTAATTGAAATTATATTTGGAATGGTTCTTTTAGCACAAAGGTACTGTGTAAGTAAACTCCCTTTGGAGTAATGTGGATTAAAAGTGTTCGAGAGATATGGCATTTTATATTCGTTTTGTGCTATTATTAATAACGAGTGGATGGGTGCTTGAATTCTTCAAGCGGGTTGGAGAGGGTAGAGAAAACATAATTGTGTCACGTGGTTTCGAGTCTCGTGTCCATACGTTTTTGAAAAGTTCTAAAATTCCACCACGTAATGTCAAAGCAATTCGATATATTTTATGATAGCGCAGATTCGATATTTATCGAAAGATAGTCCATCCTCTGCATTGATTTCTATTGAAAAGTACGTGGAATACTAATATGTACTCACATACCAAATTTTATTGGTCTAACTGATATAGTTATGAAAATATATATATTTGAATATTGGTTACAATAATGGAATCAAATGAATAAAGTGAAATCTGTATTGAAAAATACGCAATTCTAATCATGTTTTTATAATGTTATCCATTTCTGTTCATTCTATTGATCCAACATCTATTACTTTCTCAACTACGCCCTTCGATGGTGATGATGTGGTATAGCAATTCGATATATTTTAAGGAAACGCAGATTCGATATTTATCGTATGTGAGACTTCATAGACAACATATTTACCGTGTGCATTATGAGGAATACCAATATGTACCCATTTACCAAATTTCATTCACCTACCTCAAACACTTATCAAGTTATGTCAATATTCGTATTTGTTATAATAATCGAATTGAACTTTCGATTATACTGACATCTGTACAGTAAAATGCTCATAGCTATTGATTAGAGTTTCATTCTATGGTCATCCACTATCTATTACCTTATCAGGTATGCCCATGGATTTTAAATTCTATGTGCTATAGCAATTCGATATATTTTAAGGAAACGCAGATTCGAGATATATCGAATGTGAAACAACATATAAACATATTTTCCCTGTGCATTATGAGAAATGACAATATGTACTTATTTACCAAATTTCATTCATCTACCTCAAATACTTATCAAGTTATGTCAACATTCGTATTTGTTATAATAATCGAATCGAACATTCGATTATTCTGACAGCTGTACAGTAAAATGCTTATAACTATTGATTAGAATTTCATTTTATGGTCGTACACTATCTATTACCGTATCAACTATGCCAGATGTTGCTAAATGCTATGTGGTATTGCAATTCGATATATTTTACGGAAACGCATAAACGATATATATCGAATGTGAGACTTCATAAGAAGCATATTTCCCCCGTGCGTTATGGGGACTACCAACATATACCCATTAACCAAATTTAATTCATATACCTCAAATGCTTATCAAGTTATGTCAATATTCGTATTTCTTATAATAATCGAATCGGAATTTCGATTATGCGGACGCTTGTAAGATAAAATTCGCAATTGAAATCATTCAGAATTAATTCTATTGTCATCCACAACAAAATTCAGCCTCAACTTTGCCCGTAGGTATTAAATCCTATGTGTTATAGCAATTCGATATATTTTAAGAAAACGCAGATTCGATATATATCGAATGTGAAACTACATACAGTAACTATTCTCAATGTACGTCAAGAGGATTACCAAGATGTACTCATTTACCGAATTTCGTTGGTGTAACGAAAAAACTTATCAAGTTATGCCAATATACTTATTTGGTATAATAATCGAATCGAACTTTCGATTAAATTGACACCTGTAAAGTGAAATGCGCAATGCTATTCATTCAAATTTGATTCTCTAGTCATCCACCTCATATTTCCTACTCAACTTTCCCCGTGGATGTTAAATCCTATGTGGTATATCAATTCGATATATATTTAGAAAACGCAGATTCGATATATATCGAATGTGAGACTACATACCTTACGTATTCCCACTGTACATCATGAGGAATACCAAGATGTACTCATTTACCAAATTTCGTTGGTGTAACAAAAATACTTATCAAGTTATGCCAATATACTTATTTGGTATAATAATCGAATCGAACTTTCGATTAAACTTACACCTGTAAAGTGAAATGTGCATTGCTAGTGTTAAAAATTCAATTCTTTGCTCATCCACTACATATTTCCTACTCAACTCTCCCCGTGAGTGTTAAATCCTATGTGATTTAGCAATTCGATGTATTTTAAGAAAACGAAGATTCGATATATATCGAATTTTAGACTACATACAGTACCTATTCTCAAAGTTCATCATGAGGATTATACAAAAATGTACTTATTTACCAAATTTGGTTGGTTTACGATAAATACATGTCAAGAATTGCCAATTTACTTATTTGGTATAATAATCGAATCGAAATTTCGATAATACCGACACCTGTACAGTAAAATGCGCAATGCTACTGATTCAAATAACCTTCTGTGGTCTTACACTATAATATTCTCCCTAAACTTTGACCGTGGATGTTAAATCCCTCGTATTATAGCAATTCGATATATTTTAAGAAAACGCAGATTCGATATATATCGAATATGAGACAACATAGTAAACACATTTACTCAATGCATTATGTGTAATACCAATATGTATCAATTCACTAAATTTCATTGGTATAACTGTAATACTTATTAAGTTATACCAATATTCGTATTTGCTATAATAATCGAATCGAATTTTCGATTATACTGACACCTGTACAGTAAAATGCGCAATGCTACTGATTTAATTACCTTCTGTGGTCTTACACTATAATATTCCTCCTCAACTTTGCCAGTAGATGTTAAATCCTATGTATTATAGCAATTCGATATATTTTAAGAAAACGCAGATTCGATATATATCGAATATGAGACAACATAGTAAACATATTTACACAATGCATTATGTGTAATACCAATATGTATCAATTCACTAAATTTCATTGGTCTAACAGTAATACTTATTAAGTTATACCAATATTCGTATTTGCTATAATAATCGAATCGAATTTTCGATTATACTGACACGTGTACAGTAAAATGCGCAATCCTACTGATTTAATTAACCTTCTGTGGTTTTACGCTATAATATTCCTCCTCATCTTTGCCCGTAGATGTTAAATCCTATGTATTATAGCAATTCGATATATTTTAAGAAAACGCAGATTCGATATATATCGAATATAAGACTACATAGTAAACATATTTACACAATGCATTATGTGTATTACCAAGATGTATCAATTCACTAAATTTCATTGGTCTAACAGTTTTACTTATTAAGTTATACAAATATTCGTATTTGCTATAATAATCGAATCGAACTCTCGATTATAATGACACCTGTTGAGTAAAATGCGCAAAGGTACTTATTCAAATTACCTTCTGTGGTCTTACACTATAATATTCCTTCTCAACTTTGCCCGTAGATGTTAAATCCTATGTATTATAGCAATTCGATATATTTTAAGAAAACGCAGATTCGATATATATCGATTGTGTGACTACATAGCAAACATATTTACACAACAGGTTGTGAGTAATACCAAGATGCATCAGTTTACCAAATTTCGTTGGCCTTACAAATATACTTACCAAGTTATGCCAATTTACGTATTTGGTAAAATAATCGAATCGAACATTCGATTAAACTGACACTGGTACTCTGAAATACGCATTTCTATTGGGTTATATTCCATTAGTATGTCATTCTTCATGTTATGCTGGCACAACCATCTCAAGCGATGGATATTCCAAAAAGTTATTAGCCCTCGATAATATTCAAGAAAACGTAGATTCGATATATATCGGACGTTAACTCACCAACAGTAGTCATTTAAACATTGCTGTATGGAGAATACCAAGATGTACCCGTTTGCCAAATTTCATTGGTCTATCCTAAACACCAACAGAGTTATGTTCATTTGCTTTTTTCAATGGCGGCATAGGGGACCCTAAGAGCCAATGGTCCTACCCATCCTGTATTCATATGCATATCCATATTCATGAGATAGCAGATATTAATTTGGAAACAATAGAAAAACGCATTTCGAAAAATGGACCGTGGTCTTTGGTTAAGAATCTCCGTATGCATACCCAATGCAAGTTCCCAATGTCTACTGCCATGCTCCCTCCTATAAGGCGATGCGAGTTTTTCTTACCGAGTCCGACCTCAAGCCGTTTGGCGGGGAGGAATGGCGGCGATCGCCGGGAAGCCAAAAAAATAATTTGGGAAAATTTCAAAATGAAATAATTCATTAACTATTACAATACCTAATTAAAAAAGAAAACCCAAAGTCTACCGAATAGGTAGGCTTGTGCCAACATCTTCGCGAGCTACATAGCTTAAGTTTTGTTCGCCAGCTCTCAAATCGAAATCACATAAGAACGCGTGTAAATCGATATCTCGAAATCGGCTCGACTTAGAAGCTTCTAACCCATGCCAAAAAAATCGGCCAAAAAACTAATGTTTCCCATTTGGATCTCGTCCGCGTGCGGCGATTTAAAGTTGGTCATATCGCGAATTAATTTTTTTTCCATAAGAGCCCATGTTAAAGTAGATCGATATATCTCGAAAAGTATCGCACTTTTTGGCATTTTCAGATTTTTTCTCCCGATGAATATTTTTTTAGTTTTTCCACAAAAAATCTCAGCTCGATAGGCCCGGTAGTTTGGGCTGCTAATTATGGTCAATCACCCAATCAGTGAATCAGATTTCAGCTATTATTGTGTAATGTCTGCACGCATAATGTTGATCGATGCGAGCCTTTAATGATATGTGCTCTCGCAAGTGTGGTTTTCATTTTTAATGTGGAAGATGATCAGTATAAGCAAAGAAAGAAATAAAAGTTTATTGCACAACAAACCCTTGCTAGTGTATTCGTCATATCTCTGCGTTTGAAATGACACTGCTTAACACGTTCACTGCGGCGTGCGACACTGTGTCGCGTGGCAAGTTTGTTTCTGCCGGCGGGCGTCGACAGTGCGTCGCTGTTGACTGCTTTACTTTTTTAGTGCCCGTATTGGTTTCGCTTGAAGCGAATTTCTTTCCGATGCATTCTCAGCCCTCAGAAAGGTCGACAGATAGTTCTGGTGGTTTCCGCCGTGAGTTTAGAGTTTTTTGTTGCCGGCCAAGATACTCAATTTGTAAGGTGGGTTCATTGGCTCCTGAATTTTTTTTCGGAATTTGTTACCGCATACATTTTATTTAGATTCATTTCACTTTGTAGAAATTAATTTGTATTTAATTTCATCTTTCTTGCCCGTATCGTGTAACATTTTCGTATCTTATAACGGCTTTACACTAAATGTCTACATTTTTTTCGTGGAGGTGTTTTCTGGACATCGATACATAATGTGTCAATGTAGTGTACCCCACCTTCAAAGGCCCGGTTCTTTTTGCCAAGGAGAAAAATTTAGTTCAGTGTTTGCTATGATCCCGTCAAGACCGAAGGATATTACCGGCGGCAGTCGTCTTGTTTTTTCTTTCCTGCTCAGTCCACTTTTTCAACGGTAAGTTCTACTTCTTTTCTTTTAAATATTTGGTGTGATTTGATAAACTTATATAGGATAACATGATATCTTTTTGCAACGAGTAATAATGAAGTATTATTCTGTATATTTGCACTCATTGAATTAAGGATTCATTACATTGGATTATTTTTCAATGATTTTTTTAGACTTGGATCATCCAAAAAATGGCGTCAAACGGCATTTATCTAATTCCTTGAACTTTTCTGGCGAGCCATCCCCCGTTGTTCGTGGCACTTCCTCTGCACTGACGTCGCCTGGATCCTCATCAAGTGGCCTGCTGTTCGAATCGCCTTCACCTAAGAAAAAAAAATCCCGTGTGCTGATCAAAAAGCAGTGGACAGACGAGGAGCTACTCGATGCGTTGCAGAATTCTGACAGGGAGGAGGATCTCAATTCTGATTCGGAATCCAGCCCAGTGGAATGCACCGATGAAGATGAGGAAGGTGATGATGATGAAGAAGAGGCAGGTGATGTTGATTTTTTTCCAAATGTAACTCCATCTATTGCCGTAACAACCGTGATGCCGTCAGCTAACCCACGAGCCACACCCACTCCCGGGAGTCAAGTGTCCCAAGATCACGGTGCAGCTGTTGTAAATGTACCACCAGCTGCAGCAGGGCAACCATCAATATCGACTTGGTGTCAAAACGCGCATCCTTCCGCACAAATTCCTTTTTCAGGAAATTCTGGGTTGAAAATAATTCCTCAAGGAAATAAACCTCTAGATTATTTTTATTTGTTATTTTCTGATCAAATATTCGATTTAATATTGCAGCAGACAAATTTGCAGGCACAAAATTTGTCATCTAAGAATATTTCACCTAAAGCTCGCATAAATGGATGGAAAGACATCAACCGTGATGATTTTGAGGTTTTCTTGGGTTTGCTTTATCTTTCTGGTCATATTCATGTACCCAGTTTTGCACATTATTGGATGAAAAATTCGGTGTATAACTTTCCCCTTTTCCGAAATGCCATGGGGCGCGACAAATTTTTACTTATTCTTAGAACTCTTCACTTTGCGAGAAATCCTCAGCAAGGTGAACCTAAACCGTCAGACCCACTTTTCAAAATCAACCCATTGGTGGAGTTATTTCATCAAAGAATGTCAGACATTTATTATCCCTCTAAAGAGTTGAGCATAGATGAGTCAATGTTGTTATGGCGGGGACGCCTTTTCTTCAGGCAATATATCCAGAATAAGAGGCACAAATATGGTATCAAACTATACATGTTGACACAGCCTAACGGTCTCTTATTGAAATTTAGAATTTATTGTGGTTCTGCTGATAAGGTAGTAGGTGGAATTGGCCATGTTGAAAAGGTCGTGAAACACCTTATAAAAGATCACTTAGATGTAGGCCATGCAATATATATGGATAACTATTATTCTGGGGTTGGTCTAACAGCTTACTGTCTTGATCGTAAAACATACGTAACAGGAACCTTGAAGGCGAACCGGAAAGGTAACCCATCAGATATAGTGCAAAAAAAGTTGAAGCCTGGTGATGTAGAAGCAACTTACTCTAATAATGGCATTTGTGTTCTCAAATGGCGGGACAAACGTGACGTTCTAATTGTGTCCTCAGAGTTTGGCGCCCGTATGTCTGAACACAAATCCCGCTCTGGTAAGGTTACTCAAAAACCTGAGGCTGTCCTAAAGTATAACGAGTTTATGGGAGGGGTCGACAGATGTGACCAATTATTAGCATACTACCCCTGTGAAAGAAAAACTCTTCGCTGGTACGCCAAAGTTGGCGTTCACATATTCCACGTTATACTGAACAATGCCTTTATACTGTATAATATTTTCAGCAATAATGAAAAATTGACTCTTTTGCAATTTCGGGATAGTGTGATTCAATCACTAATTTATCAACATCGTCCACCTCTTGAATCTTGGGCAGAAAATCCCAAGTCAAAAAACATCCATGTTCCGAAAGAAGTTCCCCGAAATGAAAAAAATAGAAAAATAAGAAAGAGATGTGTCATATGTAAAAATGCAAACATGCGAATAGAGTCGAACTATTACTGCGATCTATGTCCAAGCAAACCAGGATTATGTATTGAAAGCTGTTTTGAACGATTTCATGGTTATAAATGAAAGACTGTACTGATATTTTTACATATTGCTCTTTGTAAAAAATATCTTACCTATTTGTAATTTATGATTATATGTTTTTCTCTTGTAAAAAAGTGTTCATAAGGATGTTGAAATAAATATTTATGTTTCTGAAAAGTCTACTTGGTTTCAATGTCCAAAAGTAATGGATGGTAAAAAAATGTGTAATGCTACTGAAAAATTGATTTGGATCTCAACTATATACCTATAGTTTACAATAAACTTAACTTATTGATCTGACACGAATAAAAAGAGAATCTGACAAAGTAACATTATTTGGAAAATCCAACCGAGAAAATGGATTTTTTTTTACATTTTACGCTTTTTTGCAATAATTTATATTTCATGTATAAATTTTTATTTGGTTGTATGTGTGCGAGTTACTTAGATTAACTATTTTTAAGCGATACACTAGTGAGTTCTTGTGTTTTATGAGATATATCCAGCGGGCACCCAAAAAACTATGACGCGCTCTTGGTGGTGATCTACGCACACATGATCGTATGCCACTTTCGAATGCTTGCGCATGCATAAAAATGACTTGCACTAAAATAATCTATAACTATTGAGCCCGTATACAAATTCTTAGGAAACTGGATGGATACAAAACCTGCCACAAATACAGAATACCATAGCGAATGTGAACAAGCAGGAATTCCCGTGTGTTGCGGGACTGCATAAGCAAAACCTATTCGAGGGGCTTTCGTACGGCGGCAGTCGACACTGTGTCGCAAGTCGTTTTTTTTTATAAACAATGTCCAAAATGCAAAAAGGTATTTAGATATAGTTTCTATACGTCAAAAAGAGAATATTAAAGAAATAAAACATTTCAGCCATCGGGGAGACTAAAGAAATTTAGCCCAGCAGTGAATGTGTTAAAAACCTAAACGCCATTATGATGATTAAAAATTGTCTCGTGTCTATGCTTGCTGCAATTAAAATTAATGAAAAACTTAACACCGTGTGATCAGAATGAAGACGACAAAATATACCGCCATGACGAAGTCCCAAACCCTGACTCCTGGGGTAGGAGTCATGTATGCTACCACTTCCCCACCTGACCCTTCTGTTTAACCCTCATATGGATTTACAAATTTAGTTACATGGTTGGATTTACGGCGCCGTGTCATTTTTTGTTTTTATCTTTCAAAGTTAGCCTGAATTTACAAGTTTCTGATTGATAATGGTAAATACATCTATGATCTTTATTTCTCACCGTGTTTTGCTAGATTTAACCCATTCTTGTGGAAGTTATAACAGAAAATCTTGTACGCTGCATTCTTTTCCATTTTTTGCCGTAATGCTTTCTATTTCTGCTCCCTTTGTCTGTTGTTTTCGAATGAAAGTTTTAATTTCGTGTGTAATGATTGTTTGAAATATTTTTTCTCATATGCAGTGCTGGACTAACTCCGCTTTTTAATGTTGATATTGTTTATATTTTTATGTATCTAAATACTAAAAATGAGTACCGAATAAAATTCGTTTATTCCATTTGACATAATTTTGCTTCAATGTGTCCACCCATATATTTTATCTTTGCAGTGTATACAGAAGGACTCGCACGCTCCGCGCGCTCGTTAAGGGGCTCCGCCCCTTAAAAACCCCGGTTCCGGCTTCGCCGTCAACATTTGTGGTCGTTCGAGGACTTTCGAAGTTTGAATAATCTCACCTCAGCTAGGGGCCGGCTTCGCCGGCCAAGGGGAAGTGAGACGCCCCACTCTTTCCTCGAAACGGCTTCGCCGTTCCTCGCTGTAGGGCGGCTTCGCCGCCCAGGGGATGAATGTGAGTTGAGATGGGTGAGTCTACAGCGGCTGCGCCGCATGAAAGCCGGGGCTATTAATGTGTTATACATGCGGTCACCGATCGTCCACAGTGATCACGTAGCGATGATTGTAAAGGGTAGTGTAATGCGGCGTAATAGTGGCGACAAGTACCCATAAAAGAACACTTAATGGCAAGTTTTTCATTTTTTTGCGGGGGGTTCCAACGGAATACCGGGGGCTTTATACTTGTGTTAAACCAAAGAAATCGTCCTTATAAATTCCGTGCCGATAAGTCCTAGGGGTCCGCAACAGTGGCGGAGTTCTGACGATTCCTTTACCCGGAGAGGCTACTTATTAGAGAATTGTTTTGGGATGTTTCACGGGGTTATCGGGGGTTTTAATAAGTAGAAGGGGCACCGGCTAAATTGTAACAAAGTACTCGGAAAGGCGACTTTAAAAATTTTTTTTTCTGCGAGGTTCCAAGAGGTGATCGGGGGTTTTCTGATATTTTTCCCGTATGGTTTACGGTGGCTCGCCCTCACCAAATATTCCGGATCTAGAGCTCAGAGGGGACGGGTAGTGCGGCGTAATGTTTGCGAGAAGTTCCCAAATAGGAGACTTAATGGCATATTTTACATTTGGGGGGATTTCAGGGGGATACCGGGGGTTTGTGTGTGTACTCCATGCGGTCACCATCCGTTCACAGAATTTCCGTAGGGATGAGTCGTTGGGGTAAGAACCAGCGGTGGAGAAGTCACGAAATGTACCCAAAAAGTAGACTTATGTGCAAAATTTTATTTTTTGTGGGGTGTAGGTGGGTTTACTGGGGGTTTATGGGTTTGTACTGCCAATGTTCATCAATCGCCCATATCAATTCCGTAGCGATGAGTGGTAAGGGTTGGAAAAGCGGCGGAATTGTGGCGAAAAGTACCCGAAAAGGCTACTTATACGCAAATTTTAATTTTGTAGGGGGTTTAAGGGGGTTTAAAGATGATGATGTTATATGATCACATCCATTTACTATCATATCTAAGAGAAGTTGTCCCTATGGCATCCATATTTCGAGAGTAATACATTAAAAAATAAATTTCTCCCCGGAAAAAATTAGTAGTGCCCGCCATTTTCATTTTTTCGCCGTTATATCGATTAAATAATTTATTAAATGTTCATTTTTTCTGAAAGTCAATGCATTAGTGTATGCAAATACTAAGTTTGAAAGAAATCGATCAGGTTAAAATTTACAAAATCCTGTGTTAATCTTTTGGATTTCATAATTTTCGGTGATTTTCGGTATATTTTAATTTTTTACTGAGTAACCAAGGACGATGAAAGAAAATTGTTGCCAACATTTCGTAGACGATTATATGAGCATATATAATAATCATTTTCGTTATCCTACATCCGAAATTAAGTCGAGGGGAGCGGAAGGAATGAAATGTTTTTCGAAAAATCAATTTTTGGACGCCATTTTGGCTGTAATTTTCTCAAACGGAAACTAATAAATTTACTTAATTACGTGCCTACGTTCATCAGCCTTCAAAAAATACATTAACAACTCGTGTGGCACGCACGGTTCGCGCGCAGTAAAACAAAAACCGAAAGACGGTCACCGGAAAAAGCCCGATTTCGGCCATTTTGTCGTCCTAGCGACGACACGTGGCGGAAACTTCCGGTTTTCGGATTTTTCCTCCGGATCATTTCGGTTTCCCCGCACGCGTGCCAAATTTCAGCTCTCCAGCACTTCTAGTAGTGGTCGGGAATTTGTATCCATCAGTCAGTCAGTCACCACAAGGGCTGTATATAGATAGGATAAGTTTTTAAACGTTAACAATGAAACATCTGTAGGTGAAGTGAGAAGAGACGAGTGTTACTTTCGTGATTTTTACAGGATTCTGGCGATCAAGGCAAATCTTACAAATATTCTGGTAGCTCATAACCTGCAATTAAAAAAATGAAGTCCTATAGGTTTTGAAATATAACGAATGTGGGATAGTTAGCGACGTGTACAACAACCCAACGCCGATTTGGAGGTGGAGCTATAAAAGCCAGCATTTTTTCTGACCGCGGAGCCACATTCCCTCACTGAGGACGTTTCCTTAGAGATTGACGTGTAAATGTGATGCGTGGGAGTGTACCAGATGAGGTTTTATTCCTGGATTGGTGGGAAATCCAAGAAAATAACTTCTTAGAAGTATGGGTTATAGGTGGTAGGGAAGAAGGAACAGGCGTCTATTTTCTTTCGTCCAGCTCTACGTGAGGGACTGAAGGAAGAATGTTCTGGGGTGACAAAAATACCTTCAACCTGGGAGGACTTTCCTCACCTTTTCTTTCCGTAGCGTTTCACTGACCCAAACATTGAGGCTATCCATACCTTTCCACTAAGCTTCCTTATTTCGTCATTCACCACCTTCTTCCCCCTCCCACAAAAGTTGATTGAACTTCTCTCCGCCCTAATGACCCACCTGAGCTGGACCTTCTTGGAATGAAGGGAGGGCGACCGCGAGGCGTTTTGACAAGGCTTTTGTTCCCTGTCCCTCATGCAGAGATGGAAAGATAAAGAAAAAGCAGGCTATTGTATCTAATTGTCTCCTTGCACTCCCAACCGTTTTCGCGATAAGAGTTTTCTACTCTTACCTGGCCTAACGATCTGGGTATTCCCTGATCCTTGGCAGTCGACACACTACCACCCCTTCACCTCAAAACAACCTACCTGGCATTCCTTCTCCTTTCTCCTCCTCACTCACCCCTTCACGTTAGTAAAATCCCAATGAATAAAATATCTGTGCATTTGAGTACACAAAGAAACGAGAAATATATTTACAAATTTTTACTTCACGGTAAATTGTCTATTCTCCTATCCATCATGAAACGATTTTTACCATGTAAATACTGAACTAATGGTCAGGAAAAAGAAATTATTTTCTATCACACAGTTAGGTAGTTATCTTGATTTCACCCCAATGGTAAACTGTCACGTCATCGTAATTATATAAACGTCAGCAATTTTGCATTGACTATCGTAGCCGCAAAGGAATATTATCGAATGAAAGGTACAAGACAAATAACAGTAACCGTGCAATGTGTTCTTCACGGTAGTCGGTGAAACCTCTGAATCTCCTGGCAAGTTACAGTTGCTCATTCAACGAGAAATATTCACACGACGGTGAGGAAGCATTATTCTACGAATTCGGATAATGCATTATGTTAAAATTTTCTTAGAATTGCTGCTTGGTGTAATTATAAACAGAGTAACACTGGGATTTACTCAAAGGTGACTATGACCACGGCAGGTAGGTGGACGCGGAGCGGAGAAGGTGCCCAAGCAAAACTAAGATGGAAGCCATGGAAAAAACAACCTAGCTGAGCCATGAGTTTCTATGAATAATTATTGCAAAAAGATGAAGTTTTGTGAATGAACATTATAACGAGGCAAACATAATGATTCTTAGCTAAAAGAGAAAGCACAATTGGTATTTTAACATTTTCCTTTTGTTAAACAATTTCATTTGGTTTATAAGTTAAAAAAAATTAAATAGTAGTATTATAAATAGATCATAGCGTTTCATACGAAACATAATTGCTTTGACATAAG
The DNA here is from genome assembly GCF_921293095.1 of Ischnura elegans. Classification (NCBI taxonomy): domain Eukaryota; kingdom Metazoa; phylum Arthropoda; class Insecta; order Odonata; family Coenagrionidae; genus Ischnura; species Ischnura elegans. Next base: position 126,023,458 of record NC_060248.1, read on the forward strand.
CGTTCAGAGTGCAGTCCCTGGCGTAGCGACGAGGAAATTCTCAGCCCAAGCAAAACTAAGTAGGAGGCCCAGGAAAAAACAACTTTGGCTAGCCATGAGATTCTATGAATTATTTTTGTAAGAAGATGAATTTTTGTCAATGAACATTATATTGAGGCAAACATTATGATTCTTAGCGAAAATAGAAAGCAAAATTGGTATGGCAATATTTTCCTTTTGTTTATAAAGTTAAGAAAATTAAATAATAATATTATAAATAGATAGCATTTCATACGCAACATAATTGGTTTGACATTAACATTGAGAGTGCAGTCCCCAACGTAGCGACGAGGAAATACTGAGCGCCGCAGCGGCGCCTTAAATCCAACGACGTAACTTTTTTCGTTAGAGGCCAATAAAATGTAAACTATTGACACTATGCAAACAAAATTTTATATGTAGACGAAGAAAGCAGAAAAAATAGACTACTGAAAATTTAAAAGTGATCCATTGGAATGGAAAATTTTTACACCACTTTTAAAACCATGAGTGCCGCTAAGGCGCAGATAATCCATATGAGGGTTAAAGGTGTGATATTTTGAAATTATATACGGCTTGTGAAAAGTACTGCATAGATATTAATTAATTGCAGCCAAACTAAGGCTCATTCAACGGGACCACTACTACTTCAGAGATGTGTTCACCATTCCTAAGGCCATAAAAAATACGCCATTGAAAAAGGCAGAGCAAGGTACGTGGTCTCCACTTGTCAGTTAAACAGGCAAAGCATGAATTATTATCTTAATGGACTACAGTTGGGTCCTCCATCTTACACACACATTAACAAGAAGACACTTTAACCACAAAAATTCTCTACATGCCATTGCAAGGGATTCATACTTAACCTCAGTTGTAGAAATGGCTACAGTGGTTAGTTCATGAGTGCCCCAGCTTACAGTTGCTCCATACACTTGGAACAAGTAGCCTGATGTTGACTTGGAGTCTGTTGTGTTTCCAGCCCAATATGAGTCCGCACATCCTCCTATTTTTGGCGTTGAGCTTCATTCAAATACTTTAAGTGACCTAGTATTGCTTAAGTCCCATACATTGGGGCTTTGTAGCTGTAGTTTGGTACTTGTGTAACAAGTTGCTTCAAGCACTAAGATGAGGCTGTGTGGTGTACATCAAATATGTAAGACATCCCACAAGCTCTTTGTATGAAGTCTTATTAATTACACAGGGGCCTTCCAAGGTTGTTATTGGTCTGGCCTTCTTGTTCCATTCTCATGGAGCCTGTTTGAGATCATATACTTAGGCTTTTATTTAGTTTGCAGACTAGTTTTTCATTACCTTCAGTATAGCCTTCTGGTTGTTTCACACAAGTATCTTCACTGAGGTTCCCATGAAGAAATGCAATCCTGACAGCAAGTTGCTCTACATAGAGTCCATCTTGATTGCATTTTGTTAGCACAATTAGTATAGTTAAAAGGCCTCCTGCTGGTGAGTAAGTTTCTTCATAATCATACCCCTTGCACTTAGTACATCCTTTCACAGCAAAATGAGTCTTCTAGCGATCAACATCCCCTTTTTTTAGTCTGATTTACTTTGAAAACCCACTTGCAATAAATAGCTTTCCTTCCTGGGGGAAGTGGAGTTAAATGCAGAGGTTCATTTTCACAAAGAGCCTTCATTTCTTCATTAACTGTATTGCACCACTTGTCTTGATCCTGTCTCGCTTTGATACTTGAGAAATTCTTGGGCGTCATCATCAAGAAATGCTTCAGCACTTATAGCACAAACTATGACATATTCCGTCTCATAGTCTTCTTCATAAGGTGGATACTGGGCCGCTCTGGTTGACCTTTTGCCTTTTTCATCTACTTCCCATTCTCCACCTAAATTCTTATTTCCACCTGTATTTTGGTCCCTATCTGCTTGGTTGTATTCTTCATTTTCAGTGGTACCTTGATTTTCATTCCAGTATCCTAATTCCCTCTCAGCTTGGAACTTCTTTTCATCAAAAATTACATCTCTACCTCAGGAGTATCTTTTTTATTTCTCGATCCCAAAGCCCGCTACGAAGTACCCTACAAAGGTGTACTACTTACATCTGGGATCTAACTTACCACTCACTAATGCTTTGGGAGTTTGCAGGTAGGCTGTACAAGTGCATCCAAAAATCTTCTGCTTATTAAGATGTGGATTCTGCTCATATCAGAGTTGAGCAGGAACTTCCTTTTCCAGGGCTTTTGTGGGATTCCTGTTGATAAAGTATAGGGTATTAAAGTGCCACAGATTTTCTGCTTCCATTGCAAAGCAAGCTGTGTTAGTCCTCTAACAAGTGGTCATATACATATAATTGTCCTCAGCGCCTAGCAACTGCTTCTGTTCGACCACATTTCAATGGGTGCTTTCCAATCACCTTGCGCAGATTAGCTCACATCGCAACAGATTGAAACACATTAGCGCACAAAGAAACAGACGATTGGAACGCATCTGCGCTGATGTGTTTACAAATGGTGGACCGATCGGCGGCAAAAGTTGAATGTTCAAATGACCTGTAGCTTTTGAACTGACCTTCGCCACATGATCAATCAAGAAGGATGATAAATGTTCGTCTATATCATTTTGTATTTATATAAGCACTAGTAAGTATTAATTGAAATAAAATAATGGAACTATCGCTACTTAATAATTACCTCTCCCGAACCGCTACTGTGCCGGCAGTTATACCAGTTATACTTCATTTCGCATTTCTGGATTGAGATACACATACAATAATAATTAATAATCCATATCACGCAGGTAAAGCCGTAAAAAATTTTAACACTGCATTATAAATCTGCCGATTCTATAGTTATTTTGCGGTACTGAATTTAAATTAATGGAATGCAATTAACGCCACATGAACGTTAAAGGAAATTTGGTATATAATACGTCCGCTATCCATGTAAGCTAATGAAATAAATCTGCTTATAATCTAAGCAATATAACATTTTAGTTTAATAGCTTACATTCTCCATTTCTAATTTTTTTGATAAGGACAATTTCTCTAGAAAATCGACTAGCCTCCTCTTGCTATCGTCCTTTGCTCATGTTATATCAATCATTACGTTTGACGAAGATAATATTATATTTCCCAAATTACGAGCTTAATTAAACTTATGTAAGACATATACAGATCAAATTATAGTTTATTATTCTCAAATGATCATCATACTTATCTTTGAGATGGTGGAATTCATTTTCCGTCAGCAATATATTTTCCCGCCATCATTAGTTTTGTCTGCTAGCGCAGACGAACAACGGTGCAGGATGTGTTCCCATCTGTTTAGCGCAGATGACGTCACAGGTACGATTGGAACACGCTCTGAGCTAAACAGTTTCAAACAGATCAGCGCAGATACGTGATTGGAAAGCACCCAATATTTTTCCTATTCCGTCTGCAAACAGCAAACCATAACCATAAAAATTCAAGTTTTGGACAGAAGCTTCATCTCAAAATAAGATACCCGTAACACATTGCATTTCTTTGAGTATTTGACAATCTTCAATTTCATTTTAGTATCCAGGTTCAATTGACTACCATAGTCTTCTCGTCTGCAGCATCAACTGGATTCGAAGTGACCAAGTCCCGTAGTTTTCGTAGCCCAGGGGCTGAATCTTCATCTTTTTAGACCCCCATCGTCATCTGAACTCCATGAACTGGGGTTCGGTTCACAGTAAATAATTGTTCTAATCTGCCAACTTGTCTTGATGCGACCATACCGTCCAAATACCAGTAATGCCCTGCTGAATATAATCTGACTTTTTGTTTAAACCAAAAGGGCACAAGGAGGATTTAACCTGGCTCTGTGACAACCATGTTGACATCCTATGCAGTGCAATCGAGGGAAGGAGATTTGCAATATTTACAACCAAATTATGACTACTGGCATTTTTTTATAATTAATACATAATGGGAGATGACGGTCATTATAGTAGGACATCTGCTTGCACTACAGATTAATAAGATTATTTCAACATACATATTTTGTAAAGCATCGATCATATCTTGAATTGTAGCTAGAAAAGGTAATGGACCTTAAATAAATCAACAGTTATATCATGTGCATTCTTAACTACTGAAGAAACTTTGGTGGATCTAGTTGATCTACATTAATTTCATCTTGCATGTGGGGGATGGCGGTACCTTTTTCAGGAAATAACATCTCTTAATCCAAATCCAATTCTAGTTGTGAATCAGCAGCTTTATTCCCTGATTTCTTTCTTTGCACATGGTAACAGCTGATGTATCTATCATTCTTCTCACTGTACAATACATGGAAAATCCTTATTTGTTACTAATTTGTTACTAACTTATTTGTTTTACTAATTGATACATTTTTGTTTGTACTATGCTATATACTATTTAAAGGAAATGTGGTTAACTGCAAGGTTATAATTGGAGCATTTTTCACTGACAATAATTAGTCTAATGTTGTCATTCATCCTGGAGTTTTGAAATTACAATAATGCACATTAGTAGGGAAATTCCCGCAAAAATATCTCATGTGAAAATTTTAATATCTCGTTGATGGTGATCATGTGGAGCAATTGTGCTCATTGATAGATGCAGTGTTTATGGTAAGTCAGGCTGATTGTGTAAAAAAATTTGCACCTATATTTTCATGAATTTTTTTGTGCATCACTTGTTTACAATGGGAAGCAGTGAAAAGGGTTTTAGGTGATGCTCTGATCCTTTTTTTTGTTGCTTGAATGCCATTTTGAAGACATAAGTGAGCAGCAATTAAAATTGTGATGAAGAATGAAAAAGAAACTTTGTGCTTTTACATGAAATATTTATTTACGCCACCATGGTTTCAACTGAAGTAAGACGTCATCATCAGATGATGATGTCTTGAGCCGGTGTCCCATGGTCAAGTTTGCATAAAAATATTTGTATCAAATTTTGATACAACTGATGCGCACCTTCTCCCACGGTCAAAATATCATTCAACCAGCTTTTGGTCCTATCGTTTGGACCAAACTCAATGTGGTCCGAATGGGTTGGACAGGTTCAAAATTTTCATCCATTTGGATGAAACCAGCAAATCACGGAGCCTTTGACAAAATAGCATCGCCAAGCGCTAACACACAGTTTAAACTTATTTATCGTCTGCATGAACATTATAATTAATAAACAACTATTATGTATACAAAAATAAACTTGTATTCCACACGGTATGCATTAAAAACCCAACCTGTTTCAACCTTTTCAGGTCATCATCATTATCCGTACACCTTTGCAGAACTTTTTAAATTGCAGACTTCGAATTGAATTCCTTGTTTTATTTTGAGTATTTTCAAATTTTTAATGAAGCTCTACCATCAATATTAACACATTTAATGCAGCAACAACTTCCATGCTGATGTTTATACTGAAATTGATGTATAAGTAAATATTTATGGTAGCAATTCGTTTAAAAATTGTAAATGCTGCTCTAAAGACAAATAATTCAATTCTTAGTTTATATTTTTTTATTTGCAAAATGACTGGATAAACAATTGTGTGACCGCGGTCCATTAATGCTATGAGGTCCCTTAATGCACATGTAAGACAAGAGGTCTGGGTACCTGCTCCCGGATTTCGAGGGTAAAGCTTAAGCCCCCGCTTTGCTGGGTCCGGAAACAAAGACATCGCACACCCACGACCGTTTTAAAAAGGGGGAGAGCTAGGAAATGTATATATATGCGGCAGTCATTCACTTGCGATGGAAAATCACCAACAAAAATTTGCTGCTTTCATCTCTCGTGTCAGGAAATGTCCAGACTCATATTTTTGTCTTTAGTAGTGAACGGGTTAGTGTCGATAATTTACGGGAACATCATAAACCAACTCCTCCAACAGGGTTAGCATGCATATTCCAACGCTTTCTTATCCCCTTTCTGGAAAAGGCCAAGTCCAACACTCCCTCCGTTTTCTTTTTTTCGACTCTTTTAATGTTCAAGAGGCCTGCTCAAACAATGTCGACTGCTAAAAAAGAATCCTCCACTCCACATTTTTTTACATAAATATCGTCTTTCGTTTGTTTTCCATCTTGTGGTCCAAATGAGATGTGTTGCGGGAGACCCCATCCAGTTGAATATAAATTTTTGGGCTAAAAATTTTGATGCAAATTTGACCGTGGGATACCGGCTGTACAATGAAACCATGGTGGTATAAATAAATATTTCATTTAAGCACAAAGTTTCTTTTTCATTCTTCATAGCGAATCGCATTCACAAAGTTTCACCTCAAACTATCAATTTTAAAATTGTGATAATTTAAAGTCTCGTCCCACCCTGGGTGGCAGCGTGACCTCTTGTCTAGACTGAAAAGTCTGAGTTAGGCAGCATGCTATTGGTTGGAAATTTAAATGCTCATGTTCCAAGTTGGAATATAGTAACAACCATTCTTGTAGGAAATTATTTGTCGTGTTTTCTATAAAATCTGATCAACTCTTTTCGAGCCTCTCCTATCCCCCAATATGAAGAAATAATTTCATAATTATGGTGTTTACTGAAAGGTTGGGCTTACTTATTCTTCAAATTTATCTTTCTCTCTTCTAGGTGGAACTAATATTTGGAGAAGACTGATTGATGTGCCAAGCTAGGATGCTATGCAGAATTACTTTAGTGATGAGTGGTATTTATTGCAGACTGAAGGTTCCTAGTCAGGAAAGAATTGTATTTTCTCAAGTATGCTTTGTCAAGTATTACTTCCACTGCATCTAGAGAAATGTTGAGCACAGAATTGAAGTATTGACAATATATGTTGCAGTTTGAGGCCATACATAGTTTACAAGAACTTCAATGGTGGCCAAATCTTGGATTCTTACATTAAGACATTGAGGTAGGTAAGGAAGTCATTTATTCACAGGTCAACGGCCTTTGCATTAGCTCTTTCATGTTCCATTATTGTTGTGGTTGTACTTCATGAACATCGTAAGCAGGAGAGCAACTGGTTTTGCTCAGAACCACTTAAACTTATTCATTATGCAAGATATAATAGAGCTGCCTCTTATGATGCAATTCTATCATTTTTTATGAAATTGCTAATTGAAATGTCATATTCATTGCTTTAAAACTATTTAAGCCAGCTTGCTACTCACTGTATATGGTTTAAGATTTCCAGTGTACATATTTTTGATGACAATAAATGCAAACCTCACAGTTAATAAGTGTTTTCATTTACAGTCTCTGAATTGAAGTTTGCTTCTTAGAATGTTAAACCCTTCCCCCCTCCTTCTAAACCTTGCAGGAATCCTTCATAAGATGTTTATTTTTGCTGTGCATGTTATTAGTGTTGCATTTTGTATATATCTTCAAACAACTTTGTTAAGAAAGTCAAAATTCTATAGAAAAGAATACTTTCAGACAAGTCACAGTCTACAGATATGAGTATCAGTAAATGGTAATGAGTGTATTCATTGCCTATTGATTGTTTATTCAGTCAAAACTGACTACATCTAATGCATAATATCATCTTACTCATGGTCTTCCCTCCTTCTCTTTTAAATATTGGAAGCCCGTGTCCACATTGACTGTGTTTTTGACAGCAGAGTTGTCAACATCACTGAAGGTAATTTTTTTTCTATCCCTGCGGGTAGGGGATCTGAGAATACTCCCGCAGTATCCCTGCTTGTCGTAAGAGGCGACTAAAAGGGTGTTAGGAACATCATTGGAAATAGAAAAGGTTCAATGAATACTCTGCTGATTTTGTTACCAGTGAAGGGAGGAATCATTTTGCTGCCGATGGTTGTGAATTCGGTGATTGGCTATGCTTTTAAGATTAATTGTAGCTTTTGCTTGCTTAACATAACTTCATCTAAGTATATAATATTTACCAGGGTTTATAGTATGTCCGTCAAAAACAAAAAATTATATCCTGGGACAAGACTGCTATATCAATCTCTAGGGGTAATCACAAATACTTCACTCATCTAAGCATTCTAACATATGACTCAAATGTAAAAAACGTAGAGGATTAGCAGATGGAGGTGAGATTACAGGTGGAGGTGTGCCAGGACCTGATCCTAGATGCAATTTTCTTATGTTATTTGCAATGATACAGACTCTGGAATTTAATACTGGCACAAATAAAGATGTTTCCCTCACAATACAAGCTGCAAGATGAGTAATGAGACGACTTCTTTAAATTTGCGAATGAAACAAATACACAAAGATCTGGTTTGAGTAATAAAAATCCAGGGAATGAAATCCTTGGGAAGAGTGACTGATACTGCCCCACTAAATGATGAACTATGCAAAGGAAAAGTAACTACTGATACTCACGAAGGCACCAGGGAATCCACCAATGCTTCGGGAGTCCCTGCTGGAGAGCTGGAATACAGCATATGCAGGGCCTCCCAATGCCTCCACTCCGGTGGAGAATCTCCAGACCTTGGGGACCTCTTCAGCTCCAAATACCTCTTCCTTAAATTGTTTAACTTGTCCCTCACTTGAGAGGCTGTTCTGGGGTACCCTCCTGCCGCCATCCTCTCAGCAAGGAGCTGCCACACCACCCCATGCTTCCTTTGGTGGTTCTTAACTCTAAGAGAGCGATAGATATACCATCAAAACATGTTGTGGAGTGAAGAGTGTGATAATAATAACAATTCATCTTTTTTTGGCGAGATGGGGACTAGAAAGTCCCATCTTCCATCTAACCCCACCTCATGCATTAAATATTTGTAGTTATTCTTGAAATTTAATGTTGCCAAAATACAACAAAAGAGACATAGAAATAAGCTTTTAAAAATACAACTAAAATATGCAGTGAACAAATTTATCTTTGATAAGTAAGATGATGTGAAGAAGTGTGGGGAAAACATATGGATATTGACTGTAATATTAAGATGATGCAGTGAATGATGGGAATACAGTATTTGAGCAATCAATACATTATGCCATGTGCATGGCCAAACACGCTGATTCCCCTTAAGTTCTACTCCAGGTTAGCTCATACAATTATACACTATATATAATTAATAAGATAAAATTTCCTTCACTTGTTCTGAATTTCTTCCTCTGAATATAAATTAATCGGGGCAACCACTTCCTGGTTGTTGCGGTGCAATTTCCAATCAGCTGCGATGTCTTGTCTGACCCGATTGACCCTTTGATGTCAAAAAAGACAATGAGCATTGTTTTCACTTTGGATTTGCTCATTCTTCCCTTTTATAGGCGAGGAGACGTTGGCGTGTGCCACTCGGAAGGTTGCCTCTGTCTCAGGATCATACTCGAATATCCATGACTCGTCACCTGTGATAACATTATTCAAAAATTGGGGGTCATTTTTGCACTTTGGCACACTTCCACTCTCCACAATTTCTCGTCGCTAGTGAGCAATTTAGGGACCATATTCGCGCACACCTTGCACATGTTCAAATGCTCCGTCACAATGTCATGAACCACTGATTGTGATAAATTTCACATCTGGGCAATTAAATGAATACTTAGTGGACGGTCTGAGTCACGAGTCACATTGTCGGTGTTTGTAGAAGTCACAGGTCTTCCAGCACGGTCTTCATCAGCGACCTCTTCCCGGCTCTCCAAAAAGGACTGGTGCCACGGAAACACACCACTTCTTGCTAAATCTGGGTAAGCCTGCTTGATCATATCAAACGTCTCTGTCGAAGATTTACAGAGTTTCACACAGAATTTAATCGCGTACCTCTGCTCTAACGAATGCAGCATTTTCGGCTTGCACCACTCACAGAAACACGTGCAAAAATGTCTGTCCTGACTCTCCAGGTGCTCGGAGACAACTGACCAGCCGCTCGTTCGTTAGCTAGGAACGCCCTCTACCGAATCCAGTCGGTGCACGCACGCTCCGAAGTACAGTCGTGGCGGAAGGAAATCAGTCCTATTACTTTCCGGACAAACCCTGTATGTGCGTCATAATTTGACAAGTGTTGCGTGATAAGTGATGTATTATACTTAGTTACTGTTCTCCCTGGTCTTCTTCCCTCCTTCCCGGTCAATTGCACCAGTCAGATGGTGCCCAATTAAGTAGTTAAGACTTGCATCGGCAATGTGTGGGAAACCTTTCTGCACTGCTCCTGTTGAGATAATACATCTGAAAAAATATTATTGTGACTTCCCTCTACCTAATCAGGCTGTTTGAATTTGAAAAAAACAATTCAAAGAATTTTTTCCAAACAAATTTACCAGCAATGAGCATTTACAGCATTGTTTGAGGAAGAATGAATAATAATGAAAAAACAATGCTCAATAATCCATTCTTTTTCCCACAGCAGCTATACAGTTTGCAAAGGTCATTAGTAAACATTTTTCTCATAATATTGCGCATTGTGTGCACCTCTGTCGAGCCTGCCACAAATGAAAACTCCTTCACCTGGGAAAATGTTAACAATGAATAAACAAAAAATAAAATATCAAATATTTGTCAATAAATGAAAATTTTGCTCCTCTTACCAGATTCTCCCTAGTGGATTCATTGAATAACTCCAAGCACAATTTAAGTAAATAAAAGATCGTAGCACTTTTCCACAAGAATTTTTAATGCGTACAACGCGTTTTGGCTCACTGAGCCATTATCTGGTACAACCACTGTGGAACCTTACACTTCAAAAGGTATTTTCTATCTTCTTGCTTATTAGATACCGAATATGGGTCAATAATTTAATTTAGGAAATCTTGATCTCTGCTCGCTCATTTATATTCAACATGTTCATTTTGCTCAAAACATTAGTTTGCCATGCAAAAGAGTCCTCTATCCACACCAGCTGCAAGCATTTGTTATTGTATTTGGGTCCGATATCATCATGATATAAATAGTTTTTCTCCGTGGAATGCCCTGATGGGCACTTAAATTCAACTACAAAACCATCTCCACGGGCATCAGGTGATGCTCCCAAGGCAGGATATGCTTTCATTAGAGATATCCCACACCGAGGCAATTTGGACTTCAGTTTACTCTCCAACCCACTCCTCATGGGGCGCCGACCGCAGCATGATGCTTTCAGCAAAATTTTAGCAAAGACTGGAATGATGGAAATTGGATGGTAGCTACTTGGCGGGTTTCTATAACCATACTTATAAACTGGGATAACCTTTGTATATTTGAGGCTGTCTGGGAAATTTCCTGACTCGAAGCATGAATTTATTACTCTTGTAGGAGGGTATGCTATACAGTGAATAATAGACTTAATTAAGTTGCTAGAAAGACCAAATATATCCTCACTGTTGTAGTTATTGAAGGCTTTTACAGTTCTAATTATTTCCAACTTGGAAGTTTCCCTCCACTGAAAGCCCTTACAGAAAATTAATACTGGTGGTCAGTATTTTTAATACTGAAATACAGTATTAAAAATACTGGCTCTAGTGATTTTCAGTATTAAAATCACTGACAACCAGTATTTTCAATACTGGAAGAGTGCCTTTAATACTGGATCTCAGTATTAAAAATACTGGCTCTAGTGTTTTTCAGTATTAAAATCACTGACAACCAGTATTTTCAATACTGGAAGAGTGGCTTTAATAGTGGATCTCGGTATTGAAAAAACTGGTATCAATGATTTTAGGGAAATTTATTATTAGGCAAGTGGCTTCACTGCTGGCCACCATTTAGCATTAGAAATTTTGGAATCTGGGGTGCTAAGGAAAAAAATGCTGCCTCCATTTTTGTCACAAACAACTTTTATCTCAACTGGATCATGCATTTCATGTCATATACTATAAAATGTTTCGTGATGTGTCATAAATTAGATTACCCACTTGTATGAAGAGATAAGTGTATCACCAAATAACTGTATGCATAAGTTATTGAAAACAATGACATTATTTATTGACCATTTTAAGTACTTTTAGTCCCTTTCCAAAGAGTTAACCAGAGGAAATATACATAATTTATTCTCAAATGGAATCAAAACACACTTGTTGCACAACATTTCTGGAAATACAGCAATACATTCAGGAGTTAATTCAGAAATATATGGGAAGGCATTGGAAGTAATACCAATTGATTTTTCTCGGAAAAGTGTTTCATTGGTTTGGTGTAGCTTCACTCCTAAAATAATGCATGTCATTTTATTGGAGCTCACAGTTTTAACTTTGAGAGCATGCGTAATAAAAATCAATTGCTTATTTTGGAGCTGCACGACATAATTAACTCGTTTCGTCATATGTGTATAGCTTTGAACGTGAAAGAGAACATTTTTATAAATAAATCTCTGGAATGAAATTGCATTGTTCCAATATACTTCCTCACCAACTAAATTTTCAACCGTCACTTTCTGAGCCAAAGTCAAGGATACAATGTCTGGAGCACCAAACAATCTCACATAATCACTATGATTTTCGCATAAACTTGATCTATGCTTAGCATAAGTAAGCTTCCCATGTAATAACTTTGCACAGTTGGATTGAGATGTTTCCATAATTTCAGAGGCCTTTTCCCTAAGTGCCTGTAACCATAAATACGACTTGCATATTTGATGTGGTACTGCTTGTGAGCTTTGGAACATTCGGGCCAGGACCCCATTGTTGTGCTCATAAGGGAAGGCTGATACTGCCCACAGAGATCCATAATTTTGTACACTTTTTGGGATGTGCAATAACAAGTGACAATTAAATTTCAATAATTGTGGGGTAATGTAAACATCCTCCATTGATAGCACAAACTTCCTCAGAGCTTTCTCAGCCAAAGAGAACTCTTTCGGGCTGATATGTTCTTGAAGGAATGTTTTAATGCTATACACTAAAAGGGACCAATGGTCAAGGTATTTCATTGGAAAATTAACAGCTTTTAAAGAAATTACAGAATAGTAAAACAAAAAAATTTTCCGCTCTGATGCCTTCCATAATTTTATGTCACTTAATGAGCGAGGTGTTCTAGTGATTTCACTTGGTGGTTTCACAGACTGAAGGACATTATCAATTATTTTACCTTTTTTATTGCTACCGATGTAAAAGGGCTGACTTTGATTCATGGGAGAAAGCCACCAACACACCAGTCTTCACTACACCAAGTAGCACACAGGCATGTATTCTGGGACGAAGGACACAATGATATTGAAAACTTTCAGAAGCAAAAGCACCGAGGGTCCTTTAATTCCATTTATGCTCTTCCCCATCCTTTGCACCTCTCGTGTATCACCCAGGTGCTGTTCTTATCAACTGTACGCCCTAGGGCGTACAGTTGATACAGAAATTCTGAAGGAGTTGGATAGAAGTTGCAGTACTGTTACCAGTACCAGCCAGAATGTTTTCCTCAGAATTTATGAATGATACATTGAGAACATGAGCCTCGAATTGGACATTCTTGGGGACGGCCGTCATACCAGTTTCCCTCATAGTGACTGACCAGGCTGCCTTGCATTTATTAGTAGCATTAGTTATGAAGTAATTATTGGAGTTACATTTAGCCTTTGTTTTAATTCATCATAATATTCCTTTTTGAGTTTAATATACTGATTTTTGAGAACAACATCACCCGCTGTCCTGTACAGTGTATAAGCATTTTTTTTAAGTCTACCTCATGCCTATTGGTGAACCATTTTTATGTGGGAATTTGTTAAGTGGAATTTGAATTGATTTCTGGGGAAAAGCATGCTCAAATAACAAGATAAAATGTTCAAAGAAAGCAGTAACAGTTCTTCGACTATCACCAGATTAAAGTGAAGAGTCCCAGTCAGTTGTACTCAGAAGATCTTGGAACACTTAGAGTTGGTGAGGAGTTAATGGCCTGGTTAGCCTGGTTTTGGAGGTTTTCCTAGTGGGGTCACCCTCAACATTGATGCCAATCAACAATGATATTGCATAATGGTCTGACAACATTGGATCAGAGACACTTAAACTGAAATTACTTACATTTGGGGCAGTAATTACATTATCAAGGCAAGAAAGCTTCCTTGTAGGCTCATAGTTGGCACAATACAAATTAAAAGACCTTAGAAGAACACTTAGATGTAGACTTCTTTGATTGGCAGCTCATGTCAACATTTAAGTCAGTGCCAATGAAAATTTTCGCCTGGAATTTCTGAAAGTGGCAGAGTACACTTTCCAGTCGTCCACAGAATACATCAAAGTCGCATTGGGTGAACGATAAATTGAGGCGACAATTATTCCCAGGTCACGGAGATACACAGCTGCCACTTCAAAATGCAGTTCTGAAAAAAAATTTACCACATCAACAACTTTGCTGTTGGGATTATGCTGGAGAAACACAGGCTCCACCGTTTTTTCGTTCGCGCCGGCAGTAAATTGAAGCAAGGTAATTGTCTTGCAGCTGGTGTAGATGTGTTTCCTGTTCAAGTAACAACTCGGTGAAGCAGAGCAGGTCAAAGTTTTCAGAGTTCAGAAACACGTCAAGGCCCAGGATTTTGTTACGCAGGCACTGCACGTTAAGAATTAGGAATTTATTAATTCAATGTCATGACACTACGTTACGATTGTGCGAGATATCATTAACGGGCCCCTTGGGGGCTTTTGAGGGCTGTAACTTAGCAGTTAGCTTGGATCTGATATGGCTGGTACGCCAAAAAACAAAAACCATTCCAAAGGACGTATTTCGGCCAAATTTCTCTGTCTCTGAGGAGGTGAATAATGGAGCTATTGGCTGACACTCGACAGGATGCATAATCGCCTATAGTCGGCAGTTGCTCTACATTCTCATCACCTCACACTTTAGAAGAAGAGTCAAGAAGGTAACTGAAGAATATAAACTAACAGGAGAGGCGATGTATAATATATTCTTAACTTTGGAATTACAATGGGTATTTCAAATATGAATGATTGCAGGAGGCGCTGCAAGGCAAATCACAGTTAACTCAAGTGGTATCTAAAGAAAAATCGTCCAGTAAAAGCGCACGCCCAGGTAATAGATGCAGAGAACAAACAGGTTCATCTAAAGGTGTTAATTAAATATATGTATTAATCACTCTTATTAAAGTTACTGTTTCACTCCTATTCCGAATCGTCATGTTCAGAGCCTTCTCCACTACTACTGGCGCTGTACGGCTTTCTTCGATAAGCGGTGTTATCTATCCTAATAAAACTTCTGTACTGGTCAGCAAATTGCTTCATTTCTACTAGCAGCTGACTTCTTACAATTTTACATAGCCTAGAGAGACTGCAAAGTAAATCATTAGGAAAAGTGCCAATTTTGATGATGATTTTACTCATGTTTATGATATCATTTGTCAGCATAGTATTCTCATCTTCTTGTGAGTTTGAAATTTTACATTTCTTGACGGGGAAGTAGGTATCAAAATAGAATTTGAATTTGTCCATAAAAGCATACCCCAGTCAACACACATGAGTCCTATATGAAGTCTTAAAGAGCTCATACAAATTTGTATGAGTCTTATGACACGGTCTCAAATGCCTCATGAGGAGGTCTTTATGAGGTCTTATGCAATCATACAAGAGTCATGAAGGATGTCACGTAAGACTCCTAAAGACCTCCTGCATGAGGTCCCGTAAGACTCCTATAAGACCGTAGCTGCGAAGGGGGCGCCATCTGTTGATTGATGGTAGAACTACGATCTATCATCGCTTAATTATACCGAAAGATGGCGCTAAAATCGATTCATAATACGCCGGGTTGCCTATATAACCCCCGGGAGACCACAGTACCGTCTGTTAATAATATAGTAATTCCGTTGTTCTAAAACTTACTGACCATGAATATTACTGGAAAAAAGCAGTGAAAGAAACCAATCTTCTTTGTTATTAAAAAGGAAATAGAGTAGCTACACATTCAAACACACTAGGGAGAGGTATAAAAATACCAAAACATTAACCTACTCAATAGAAATAACCATTTAGAGAAAAGTTTCCAGTTAAAAAAGTAGACAGCCATCAACCAATCTCCCAAGGTTTTGGTTCCTTGGCAAATAGTATCAATTACCTAGATGTTAAGCTGGCAGAGGCTGGATTAACAAATGCATTCCTCATCCTGTTAATAAATCACCTGAAATTATAAAACGAACTGACAATAAAGGCAACTAAACCACTAATGGAAGGAAGCATGGGAAGTCATAAGTAGACATATAATTCACTTTACAGGCATGAACAATTTTTTATTGGACACGAAATGGGAACAATATCAACAACTAAACAGCAGGAACATTTTTTTTTTCGGCATACTTCAAACGGTCTCCTGCATGCTGCAGCCACTGCTTGGCTACTCTCTCCAAGCTGGCAATGTTGCTTGAACAATGGGACTCCATTACAGCAGCTGGAAAATATATTCATCATAAGGGTGATAGAAAATAACTATAAGGCTGAGGAAATGATTAAGTAGACTTCATAAGCCACCTAAATACCATTCAGGAGGAAAACTTATTCATACCAATCAATGTATCTGCAAACTTAGTAGTTCTTAAAGACATGGTATCTTGGGAGCACCCTCCTTTCTTGCTCCCATGCTGTGGACCAGTCCACGTCAGTTGATATGCTAACTCATTAGTCAGGAGGGTCGACAACACCCTCCTCAGGTGGGCATCTCCACTTGCTCCTCCAATGAGTTTTACTTTCAGCTTCTGCGAAGTGCAAGAAAGATCTCAATTAGAATGTTTTGGATCATCATACCCAGTTCCTAAGGAATTCACAATGCTTATTATTTCAGGAAAATGTTTAAAATTCATAATGCTTATTATTTCAGGAAAATGTTTAAAATTCATGGCTCATTACTACAATGAAAACCTTGCATAGAAACAATATATTTCACATCTTAAGAAATATGAATCAATTGAAGATATGGCTCACCAACTGTTTCCGGGCTTGCTCATCACTCAGTAGTTTTCCCTCAAAAGTTGTAATTTCTCTGACTGACTTTAATGGAAAAGTTGGCAGAGCATCTAATGTGCTCGACATTTGGGCACCAGAATAACTCTCTAATCCTTCATTTTGAAGGAATGCCAGCACAAAGTCAAGCTTATTACTTAGCGTCTCATTCTTCCTTTCCATATTATCTAATCTGGCATGCAAATTTGCAAATTCTCTTTTCATTAGAGCTGCAATGTTATATTCTGAAATATAGTATGCAATGCAGGGATTAAACTGATTGATAAAGACATATTAAAACCAAGATTTGAAGTAAATATACCTCCTCCAACGTCATCTGTCTCTATAGGAGAAGGCAGAGGTCCTTCTTGATTGTCACCACCAAGACCTGAAAACAAAAATAGCAATTCAATGCCAAATATAACCTCTTTCTGCAAATCACCTTCTGAATGACAAATTACATAATCCATTATCATCCATCATTAATATATTTCCTACCATTCGTTTCCACATTAATTTTGACCGAACTTGGTCCACTTTTAGATGCACAATTTTCATGAACTTCTGGAAGGCAAAGGTAAGGCATCATTATTGGGACTATTTAAATTCCTTCAACACAAACTTTGTCCATACATTATTGAGAAAACCAACCATTTTCAATGATGCCCGACTTCATAGTATTTGATGATTTTTTAATGCTTCCACTGCACTGAGGCCTTTGAATGCCTTTAGTGTGTTCTCCACGAGACAATCCCACAGGTGGAGGGGGCAACTTATCTAAAAGATCATCACCTAGAATAAAAGAACATATTTGGAGAACAATTACTCTTTCGTCAGGCTTTTAAGAACAACAAACAACTTTTGTTGTTCTTGAAAGCCTGACGAAACCAGCAGCTTAGCACGGCGAAACTGTTGCCTAATACTATGAAATTAATTGATTGCAAAACCAAAAGCCTGAATACCATAAACAATGAGCTACAAAAATCGACAAATAAAAGATAACTCCTATTGAGGCTGAGGAGCAGTAGATCCTTATCCACCAAGAACATCCAATCCTCAGTGGATGAGGAACCATCCAGTATTCATGATGGAACATATTCCTACCTTCACTTCCAAGTTCCACCATATCATCAAAATGTTTCCTTTTTCTCTGCCTCTTCCCTTTGTTCCCTTGGGTTGCCCAGAGTATATGATCCTCATCCTCAGTGCTAACCTGAGCCATTCTGCTCTCCACTTTTCGTGCTTGCTCCTCGGTATAGAATAGAATAGAATAGATATTTATTATGCTCTGGGAAAAAACCCTTGGAGCAAAAAACACAATTTACAAAAATAATGGCTCATCAAAGCAAAAAGTTCATGAAAAATGTCAAGTAAAGTTGTTTGATACGCACCTATAAAAAAGAAATAACACGTAACAAGGATTGAAATTTGACATCATAGGCAGACGGAATATAGTACATAATACATAATAATGATACATAATAGGCTGTATTTTCGTGGGAGTTTATTTTAGCTCTCCACTGAGTAAATCCATGTACAATTTAATTTTAAAAGCATGGATGGAGCCCCTCTGTCCAAGATCCTCAGGGAGAGAATTCCAGAATTTTGATCCCGTTATCAGAAATGATTTCTGGTAGATATTAGTACGTGGAGTAGGATAACATAAATAGTAATTTTTGCGAGATGACATATGGGTGGTTACTGATCTGTTCATAAAGATTTCCCGGAGATAATTAGGGATTCTCTCTCTGAAAATCTTAAAAAGAAGAGCACCGAGTAGATATTTCCTTCGATTACAAAGATTTAGCCAACCAAGGCTGATTCTGTACTGTGATACATGAACATCCTTTCTTAAATTGAATACATATCTTACACATGAATTAAGTAGCCTTTGTAACTTTTTATCCAGCTCTTTAGGCATGTCATTATAAACAAGACTACAATAGTCAAAGGAAGGGAATACCAGGGTAGAAATTAACATTTTTCGGGTGGATATAGGAAGTAAGTGCTTGTGCAGTTTTAGTTGATACAGTGTGATATTGACTTTATTACAGATTTCGTTCACATGTTGGTTCCAAGACAAATTTTTTGTGAGGGTTAGTCCAAGAGTGCGAACAGAGTCGCTGAACGGTATTTGATGGTCACCAACTACAACTGGAGGAAGGTGATTATAATCTATTTTGTTTAGGATCCTTGAGCTACCGATGATTATTGCTTTCGTCTTCAAACAGTTCAGTATGAGGTGGTTTTTACCCACCCATTTTGTGATTTCTCTCACGTCATGATTCACTAGATTAATACTATCAGCTATGTTTTTAATCGAAGTATGGATGTATATTTGAAGGTCATCTGCATATATCATATATTTACAATTTTTAATCGCAATTGAAATGTCATTGACAAATATAGAAAATAGCAGAGGTCCCAGGACAGATCCTTGAGGAACTCCGAAAGATACTGGAGCCCATGCGGATAAGTTATTTTCAGGTCCTAAGACTGCTTGAAATCTATTGCCTAGGTAGGAGCAGAACCAGTTTAAAGCTGAACAAGAGAAACCAAGCTTCACCATCTTATGGATTAGTAGATTATGATCAACTCGATCGAATGCTTTACTGAAATCAAAAAGAACTAGTATTGTAACCATACGCTTATCAATATGAAGTCGAATGTCATCGGTTATCTTTAGTAGTGCCGTCTGCGTACTGTATCCATGCCGAAAACCTGATTGCATAGCGTCAAGTTTGTTATTGTTATTTAGGTACTCTGTAACTTGCTTGAAAACAATTCTCTCCAACATTTTCGACAGGGCGCACAGAATAGAGATTGGCCGGAAGTCAGAAGGTAATTTTGCATTTTTTGTCTTCTTTATCGGACGAATAAGTGCTTTTTTCCACTCCGATGGAAATACTGAATTATCGAGAGAATGGTTGAAAATTTCAAGGATGTAAGGTAATAGGGCATATTTGGCAAGTTGAATAATCTTTACTGGAATGTCGTCAACTCCAGTGGCATTTGACTTGGAGAACTCCAATACTTCGATCAGAGTCTCAGGAGTTACGTGCTTAAAGTAAAAGTTGTTATCACTGAATGGTATAACTCGCTCAAGTCTGGAGTTAGCTGGGGCATCATTATGACTAATCGTAGTTGACAAAAAGTAGGAGTTTAGCTGATCGAGAGTTATATTTGGGGGTAGAGAAGAGTCCCGTCTTCGAACCAGCCCAAGATTTCGAAGCTCACGCCAAATCAATTTCGGGTCTCTCTGCGAGGAAAGCTTCGAGGAATAAAACTGGCGTTTACTGTCATTGATGGCTGATTTAACGCGATTTCTAAGTTCCTTGTATTTTTGTCGCAGAGTGGAACAACCAATGCGTCGAAAGGCACATCGCGCTTGGTTGCGTTCTTTAATCATGAGTTTTATCGTCTCATTCAGCCAAGGAGGTGTTCGGCGTTTAGGCCGACATACCCGTAAGGGAAAAAAAGTGTCAGAGCAACTAGCTATGTTTGACGTGAAACAACCAAGTTTTCCATCGATAGAACTAGAGTTAAAAACACCATTCCAATCCATCGCTAGAAGCGCATCATGAAGGCACCGGGAATCAATGTTTTGAAAGTCACGGAATCTGAAAGAGGTGGGTGTGACAGACATAGATAAACTGAAGTTGTAGGTAATTTCAATCAAGTCATGAGACGACAGGAAGGGGACAGAAGTCTGAGAGTATTTTGAAACTTTTTCCAGATCGTCGACGATACAGAGATCTAACAGGGTAAGACTTTTTCCTGTGTGATGCGTTGCAGCATATGGTACAAGATGGAGATTGTTGCAATGCACAAAGTTATGCATGTATTTACCATCATAATTATTTCGTATGAGGTCAGCATTGAAATCACCAAATATAACAATATTTTTAAAGGTAGGGGCATAGTGCAAAAATGCATTTTCAAAGTCTATGGGGAGTGCCGTTTTAGGAGGCCGATACACGACACATAGCAGTAATTTCGAGGAAATTTCACTATGTATTTCTGATATAATAAATTCAGAAGTATGGGAGTAGGTGCCGGGGGAAGTGGCAAGAACATTTACATTCAAATTCTTTCGTACATATACGCCAACACCCCCACCACCTTTACCAATTCTATCATGTCTAAATATATTATAACCATTCATTGTAACCATCTCATCTGGTATGCGTTCTTTTAGCCAAGTTTCGGACATGCAAATTATGTCGTAGGTTGATTCCTGAAAGAAGAGGCAGAATTCATCAAAATGGCCAAATAGGGATTGACAATTAACGTGGCACAGAGTTAAATCTCTTGAGATCTTCTTGTGAGCAAGCAATGACTGAGTGTTAAAAAAAGATTGGCAATTAACACAACATATCTTAATGCAATTAGATTGAAAAACTCTTTGAACCAGATGGCAGCCCTTGGGTTGACAAGTTGGTTGCTAATCCACCAATGAAGAAAGTTTATCAGTATCCTCCGTCGAAGAAATGGTGAGGCGCTCGGAACCGTCTTCTTTGCGAACGTAAATCCTTCCATTGCGCACCCAAACATACTTGATTTTGCCATTTTTCTTCAAGTCGCGAACCACTGAGTACAGTTTACGATTGAAAGGCGTAAGGGATTCATTTACGTACACTGGGGCCGCAGGAGAGAGGCTGAAGCCTATATCTTTGGTAGTGAAATTTCTCTTCCCACTACGGGCGATACGATATACTACGGTATCTGGAGTGAAAGAATGAATTTAGTTTCACTTCCTCTCAAATCTGTCCACCATTAGAAAACATTTTGTATTATCATACCATAAGGCCCTAGTATTCTATCATAGGTATCTTTATGCCAGGTAGCATCAGGCTCAAGCTGACGAGAAACAGCAGTCCTCGATGACACATTTCTTGGCCACCTGTAGACTCCTTCTACTTCATTAATCCAGCTGCTGGGAATAGATGCACACCAGTCTTCAGCTAACACAACATAGTAGTACATCTGCAATTGAAGTAAGAAGCATAATAATATAATATCAAACTTTTGGTATACCAATACATCCGTGGATATAGTATAGAACTACAAACCAGAAGACCAAGGTTTAACATTTCCAAATGTACAGGAACACCTCTTTTCTTCAAATAATTTTTCTTTCATGCTGTATGAGTATGCAGCAAGGGAAAATAGCAGACTTTTTCACTGCTATATGGTAGGCGAATAGCCTTGGAAAGAATCTGGTCAACATTGATAATTTTTTCTGTACTCCACTTCCCTCCGACATGAATATCCAAGGAACGAGAATCCAATGGATAAAATGGCATGCTTTCCGATTCCTCTAGCACATTGCCAATCACAACAGGAGTGTCATTCTTTACTCCTATCACTGCTATTTTTACAAGCTCCTTAGTTCTCAAGAAGCAGCAATTGTTTGCAGTACTTTTACTAGATAACACAAAATGGTTGAACTCTAATTTTTCATATGCTGCACACAACCCAGCAATCTTTTTATTTAGTGGCTTCAACATAATTGGGTACTTCTTGATTGGATGACCCTCGGGCTTTTTAAGCATTGACTTTTCATGCAGGCGGTTATGCAACTGTGAAAGAGGTTTTACCTGTTTCCTAAGAGCCCTTTTCATGACTCCCAAGTGATTTTCAAATGGAAATGCACTAAATGCATCCAAAGGACAACCTAGTCCTTTCACATCATTGGCCAAATGAATTAGGTTGTGAACATTATATATGAGTGCTTCTTTGCCATATAACTAGCTAAAAGACTTCACAAAATACATAAGCAAACTTCTGGCATATTCATTGTACACAATGCAGTTTACTTCATCACAGAGAATTGAAATAGCTACGTGAAGACAAAGAAAATGCCTTAAATACTTCTCTGGCAGATAGTTATGCAGAAGAGAGGGTCCCACATAAAGAAGAAAGAGCCGGAATTCTGTTGCCTTGTATCGGCAGACATCATCAAAGTTTCTGGTTTTTCGTGCAAATTCAACACCAATCCATGAGGCAACTGAGATTAATCGCCTGGAAAGGCACTCCCTTCTACGAGGTGGTAGTTTCAACTCGGCATTCCCCTTTCTCCAAAGCAGTAGCAGCTTCTTCATAACACCTAAACAAACTAAATGCATGTAATCTAGGGGAAATTGGCTGACCATTCCCAACTCTGCAATTTCTTCAAACGGGGAAACACCCACATGATGTCCAATGTCTGCCCGGCAACGGAATGACTCATCAGTTCTAAGCTGACAGTTCAAGTCACTGAGGATGATACGATGGTTGCTCTCATACCCTTTCTGAATGCATTTTCCACAACAGTTAAAACCCATGTGACCCTTAGTGGCTGTAACAAATGAGCGGGCAGGAGTGTCACAAATGATAGCTCTTATTTTTATTCCAAATGACTTTTTGTCATTTTGAAATCCACTTTCCTGCAACATTTTGAACTCTTCTACCAATTCTTTAAGCAATTCTTGTGGCGTTAAAGTTAATTTTCCATAGCTGTGATGTACTCCTATTACAAATGGGGATAGCTGTACTTTTTTACAATATATCCGTCCTAAAATAGCCCAAAACACACTTCTACTGCTTTTTGCTAAAGGGAGGCCATCAATGTTTAAATCTATTTCAATAACGTCACTGAAGCAATCACTATCCACTTTCTGCAATTGTTCACCCAATGCCTTTTTTAGGCCATAATGCAAATATTCGCCACAACTAGTTTTTTTTAAGTTGTTGCTTCTTGGTGTGCATAACAATGCTCTAGCAGTGGTAGGAAGACCCTCCAGCTTACCTTCTGAGACCAATATTTTTAACAGCTTGTCCACAGTACTATGAGCTACATTGTTTTCAATGCTCCAATGGGCAAGGGCGTTCTTTAATTGACTTTCATTGGCATGAAACTGTGGTTCTAATGTTCCACGGGCAATATCCCTTTCAGGTGACTGATCATTATCAACAACTGGAGTTGAGGGCAAGTCTGTGACTGAAGGTAAGATATCAGTGTGTTCTGAAGGTGAATGCAGATGAGCAACGTCTATTTCATCAAAGTGATTAGGCAATGCATCCACGTCACCAGTAGAGTGATTAGGCAATGCATCCACAACACCAGTAGAGTGATTAGGCAATGCATCCAGTTCACCGGCAGTACTACCAGAGCTGTTGAATTGTAGTCGTATTTTCTTAAGCCTTCTATATTTTTGACTCTCCGAGAGATCAAGGAATGATTTCTGCTTCCTCATATCAATTTCAACCTGCAGGAGGAATAGCAAATTCAAAGGGATAGAGTATGTTTTAAAGGCCAGATATTTAAATGTCACAATAAAATTATATTATTCATATCCCAGGCAGATAAACAATAATGTTAGCATTAAATACACATTTAAAATGTACAGTCCTGTTCAAAAAAATCTTAACACCTCGGGGCCGAAAAATTCTAATGTAATCTTATGCTAAAATTTCAGGCTGATATTGTGATAGCCGGCAGCCACTATTTTCCACCGTAGAATTATGTTTGGTATGTTTGATAAAAAGAGTCATGGTCAATAACCATAATTTCTATTTATATGTCGATAAACAGATTCAACACATAATTTCCCTTCATGACTGTCGTACCGTGTCATATTTTTGTTTATCAATTGTGCTAATGGTTTCTACATATTATTATATTATTCTAGTTCCTCAAAATAGATTAAACTGGAATTTTCATCATGGTACACCCTTACGCACATGTAGAGCAAGATCAGGGTGAATATAATAAACAATTCATGAACACATCTCACCCGCCGCAATTAATTATATTTAATAAGGGTGTTTGTGCGATAAAGTCCAGTCTGGGAGAATTTTCTCCCAGACGACCCTATCGCTCATTTGCCGATATTAGTATTGTATGAACGTTACTCACCTCGATTTTCAGCACGATGTACACTTTCTGCGAACCAGACGAGGTGCAAGATGCACACGAGGGTCCGATAAAACAAGCCGATCCCAGGAAAAACGGGTCGAAACAAAGCCGGATCAGTAGAGCGGTCCAAAGAAGGTATGGTGATAATATTTTTTTAGGAATCCAAAGGAAGAGCAAAGAAGGATGATCCAAAACATGTCCCGATTCCGTGAAGGGTTCAACAGCAGGGCGAGAAAAAAATTAGTCACGTAAATATATTTCATTGCGAACTCATTATTATAAATTGTGCAAAAGGAATGCATACGAACCAAACTGACCTCGGAAATTCAAGACGATGTCCGGGCACGCACGCGTCCTACGACGACACTCAAGTCCACCAAATGTCAAAACAGACCCAGAAAAATCGGGCAAGTAAAACGATGCAATAGTCCGATTCAGGCAGGGTGAAAATCAAAGAAAGTCCGAAGGAGGCAGGGTCAAAATAGATTCACTGAGCGGAATGTCCAAAGCGGTGCGAGGGTCGAAAACGGGAGAGAGAGGTCCAAATTACGCGCGAAGTCAATAATGGTTCCGTTAGGGTAGTTCAATCAGGTGCGGAGGTCAAAACAGGAGAGCAAAGTCCAAACGAAGCAGAGGTCAAATAATACAAGAAGCCGAGTCGCAAAACAAACACACCGAATCACAAGGAAACCCACGCGCCCACGCCAACTAACAACTGAATGTGTCGTTTCTGTGGTCTACCACAAGGGGGCCGATTGTGTAACTATGGTGTAACTTTCCGTTCGTATTTTCGCAATACCGCCATTTTAAATTTATTCCGCGCGGAATTACGAAGTTACAGGGGAAATAAGAATACAGGAGAAATATACCCACACCGTTGGAATGGTGGAGAATTAAGAAAAAATGTACTTTATAATCCATTGGTCCAATCTTTGGTCTATAAATGTCTCCTCAATTTAGTATATCTCAAAGACATTATACGTCTCTATTTTTTTTAATGTCTTACGTTCAGAGGCAAGTTCACCCTCATTATTTGGGAAATGCACTCGTACATTAACTTGTACGTGTAAATATCCGTGTAACCAGACCTTTAGACCTACTACTAGTCGAGTCGAACAAGAGTCACACAGCATGAGCCGTGAAGACCTCTTTAAGACCTCCTAGAGTCGAGTCTAAAAGAGGTCTCACGTACGACCTCTTATATGACCTCATCACGACTCCTGTGTTGACTGGGACGTTTTTTCATCATATGTGTTTTTCTGAATAAACATCATCCCATGTTTCATTTTGCAGATCAAAAGCCAGCAGCTGAATGTCGTTTGTATGAAAATACCTGTTATACACAAAGTATGACCTGTGGTTTATAGTTTCATTTACACTTGCACCAACTAAAATACCTTTATGATCTGAAAAGCCGCTGCTAAAAATAGAACCAGGACGTTTTTCCTTGCCTAAGTTAGTAATTATTTGATCAATGATGGTCACACTCATTTTCGTAACTCTGGTAGGTTTGATAGTTTGAGGCGTAACTTGGTGAAAGCGATTCATAATTAAATTAAAAAGGACTTTGTGCTTTCACATTAATATTTATTCACGACCATGGTTTCAACGTAAGACGTCATCAGGTGAACTCTACAGAGGTCCATCACATCCTTTTATACCAGGCTAGGAGGGGTGGGGGTGGAAGGTATCTAGGTTGAACGGATTGGTCAACAGAGAGGAGGGAGGGGGAAACTTCTTTCATACCATATGACCAAGGTTTTCCCCCTCCCTCTTCTGTTGACCAATCCGTTCAACCTAGTTACCTTCCACCCCCCCCCTCCTAGCCTGGTATAAAAGTATGTGATGAACCTCTGCAGAGTTCACCTGATGATGACGTCTTACGTTGAAATCATGGTCGTGAATAAATATTAATGTGAAGGCACTAAGTTCTTCTTTTTAATTTAATCTGGTAGGTTTGCTTAACCCTAACCTGCAATGATTCAAAAACTGATTTTATTTGCAAGACTTTTCCACAATGCTCTTCCAGGAAGTTGACATTAAGATGTCCACACACAACGATAGAATTCTCATTTCTCCAGTAGTATTGTTTTTTTAACTTGTTAATTTGCTTTTTTAAGTTTCAAGTTGTTGTTTTTTAACTGTATTAAGTTTCTCCAGTAGTATTGTTACCCTAGTAGCAATTGATATCCATACAATATCCATAATATATCCAACTATAACATCCAAGCAATATCCAATTTTCATCCAACAATATTGCTTAGATATCCACATAATATCCGCCATAAGTTGCCGTCAAACGCCATCTATATAATATCCAACTTGGATGTTACCTAATATCTAATTTTCATCCAATAATATTGTAGGAGTATCCACATAATATCGAAGTTGCCGCCAAAAGCCATCCACAGAATATCCAACTTGGATATTAATCTGATATCTAATTCTCATCCATCATGTATATTAACCAGATTTGGGTCCCCATCCTCCTCTTATGAGAATTTGCAATCAGGATTAAAACACGCAGTGATGTTACATGTGATCACTGTGCCAAACATTTTTAGCCTAACGCCCCGCACGGGGGGAGGAGAGTAATCTCTTCCTTTGGGGAGTCGCGCCCCCACGGACCCGAGCCCACCGGGGAGACAACCTCGTCAAAAAACCCTTCGTACGCTAGGATAGCGTCCAGACAGCATGTGACTCTGCTGTGCTGAGTAGCCGAAACATCTGGCGTCCAGATTCACCCACGTGTTTGCCGTGCGTGGAGACCCGTACAAGGGGGAGAAGGGGATCCTGGTGGGTGAGTTCTCCGGCACCCAGCTGGGCGTCGGAAACCCGGTATGGGCCGGAGTCCAACACCCCACTTCGGCCCTGGATTCCCCGAAAAACGGGCGGCCGAGAAGAGCCCAGCTCGGTCAATCGGCTCCTGGCGGCTGGGGAGCTTGGCGGCTCCTTCCGAGCGTACGCCAGGACGGGTTAGTGCTGGAGATATGGGGGTCTCCGTAGGGCGGCCGAAGGCGTGTGGGTTCGGAGGGCCCCCGCGCTGGAGGTTCTAACCCGAAAGAGACCTCCTATCGAAGGTTCCTATATCCCTTGGGTAGCCCTGGCGACCACACCGGATCTCGGTGTGGCGTCCCGAATGTGTGGCTCCGTGGTGGGTGGGGAGCCCAGGGGATGAATAAAGGGTTAGTCTATGGATCACAATTTATCTCCACCTCCAAAAAGATCCCGTCCGGAAACGGGCGGGGGAGAAATGAAAAACAACAAGTTCTTGGTAATGAAAAGCCAGAAGGAAGGGGAAACGCTGAAAAAAGTGTCCCCCTTCTTAATCCGTAAAGTGTTATCTGCAGCAGTACCGGGAGACATAAAGTCTGCAAAGAAGTTACGCGACGGGACCCTATTAATTGAAACATCGAACAAGGCGCAAAGCGAGAAGATCCTTAAAATGAAGCTGTTAAATGATATCCCAGTGACAGTGGAGGTCCACCGAACCCTAAACACTTGTCGGGGCGTAATTAGTCACTACGATCTTTTGTATGTGGAAGTCGACGAAATAAAGCATGAGATGGCATCTCAGGGAGTGAACGATGTTCGTCGACTAACCACAAAACGGAACGGAGAAGTAACAAATACCACATCCGTAGTGCTTACGTTTTCGTGCGATCGGCTCCCCGACAAGGTGTTCATAGGGTATGAATCAGTTCCCGTGCGACCATTCATACCAGCCCCGATGCGCTGCTTCCAGTGCCAGCGCTTCGGTCACATCGCAACGCGATGCGAAGGCAAGGCCACCTGCCCACGCTGCGGCCAGGATTCACACGGTGACTCCAGCTGCCCCAAGGGTCCGCAATGTGTGAACTGCGAGGGCACACACCCCGCTTATTCCCGCAAATGCCCAAAAATGTTAGAAGAGCGTAAAATAATGGAGATTAAAACAACAGAGAAAATTACATATTTCGACGCAAGGAAGAAGTATAGATCAATAACTGCCCCGACCTTCTCGAAATCCTTTGCTAAGGTTGTCGAATCAACGGTCACTAAGGCCTCAATTGGCACACAAACAGACTCTATCCCCAAGAATGATAATAACACTGTAGAACCTGCCAAACCGGATAAGGCATCTAAACCGGCTGCTAAAAATAATTCCACCGCTGTGGGTTCCCCTAAAAGGAACCCAACCAATCAAAACACTGGCGTAACGCAAAAGAAGCGCGAGGTTACGCCACCCCCAACTACCTCCGGCTTCACAAAAGGTAAACTGAACCAACCAGAGTCAATGGAGGAAGACGAAAGTCTCTCAGAGACAGAGATCCTCCAAGCCAAGAAAAAGACAAAGAAGAATAGACTTAAGCGCTGAACATACCTCACGCAGTTCAAGTTTTTTATTTATCTTTAATCATGGCTTTTATTTTACAATGGAATTGTAATGGTTTTTATCGGCACAAGGAGGAGCTGGCCATTTTACTGCGTGATTTCAATCCAATGTGCATTTGCCTGCAAGAAACACATTTTAAAGCAACGGACAAGGGTATTTTAAGTGGTTTTAACGTTTTTAGATATGACGACATAAGTGGCCAACGGGCACACGGTGGTGTTATGATCGCCACTAGGGAGACCCTTCATGTCTCCCGGGTGGCGCTTAACACGCCTTTTCAGGCGGTAGCGGTAACGCTGCACGGCCCCCAGTCGGTGACTCTATGTAACGTATACCTTCCAGAGGGGGCACCGGTGACCCTTTTTTATTTAGACTCCCTTATCTGCCAACTGTCAAAACCCTTTATTATAGTAGGTGATTTTAATGCCCATGATACACTATGGGGTAGCTCCAGGGCACAGTGCAATCAGAGAGGACGCATTTTATCGCAGTTTTTAACAGTCTCTAACCTGGTTTTATTAAACGACGGAAAGAAAACTAGGTTCAATAGTTTTAACGGCAATTATTCGACTATTGACCTTTGTTTTACTTCGAGCACATTAATGGACAAATTCCAAATGAATGTTCACGACGATCTATGTGGGAGTGATCACTTCCCCATTACTATTAATAGAGAGGAATATTTTAACCCCAATATTTTACGTCCTAGCAATTGGAGTATCCGGAGAGCCGACTGGGCTCTTTTTAAAGAATCATTCAATTTTACAATTAACGAAGGCCGCTGTGGTATCCAGAATATTGAATTTTTGACAAACAGTATCGGCGAATGTGCAAATAGTAGTGTGCCAAGGTCAGGACACGCCCGTATGAAGCCTTCCGTTCCATGGTGGAACGACGATTGCGCCAAGGCTATTCAGGCACGCAAGAGAGCGCTAAGAATTTTTAATAAATACCCAACAGCCATAAATTTGGCTTCCTTTCGCCGTCTCCGAGCCAAAGCCCGAAAGGTGGTCAAAGAGGCGAAGAAAGACTCCTGGATGTCATTTGTATCCGGGATAAACTGCCGGACACCAGTGTCGCAGGTGTGGAAAAAGGTGAGGAGTATCTGTGGTGACCACCGTCAGCATGGAGTCACATACATTAAAAACAATGACAACATCGTAACCTCATCGGCCGCCATCAGCGAGATATTCGGACGGCTGTTAGCTAACATAAGCGGCAACTCCAATTATGAGGACTCCTTCCTATCCTTGAAGAGACGCTGCGAATTGCACACACTTTCTTTCGCTGATAGGGGGACACTGGCGGACTACAATGTCCCATTTTCCCTTTGGGAACTAAAATCAGCAATCGCAGCTTCCCGCGACACGTCTCCGGGGATGGATGAGATCCATAATGCCTTTCTCCGGAATCTTCCAGAGAGAGCTTTATTGGAAGTTCTTTTATGTTTCAATCAACTTTGGGCAGAGAGAAGCTTCCCACCGTCCTGGCGCGAATCTATAGTTATTCCAATTTTAAAACAGGGCAAGGATAAATCTGATCCGAACAACTATCGTCCAATATCCCTCACCAGTTGTCTGTGTAAGGTAATGGAAAGAATGGTGAACCGACGACTTGTTTGGTGGCTGGAGCGTCGAAACCTTCTTTCCACTGTCCAATGTGGCTTCCGACGCGGCCGATCGACAGTTGACCACCTTGTCAGGACAGAGAACTACATCCAGGAGGCCTTTGTCCTTCGTCAGCACGTTGTTGGTATTTTCTTTGATCTAGAGAAGGCTTACGACCGGGTCTGGCGCCGGAAAATACTCTTGACGCTCCACAAATGGGGATTTAGAGGCCATCTGCCAATATTCATTGAAAATTGAAAATTTTTTAAAGAACCGCACTTTTAAGGTCAGAATAGGCCGAGACTTATCGCAATCTTATTCCCTGGAAAATGGGGTACCACAGGGCTCCGTATTGAGCGTGACACTTTTCGCGATAGCCGTAAATGACGTGGCGGATTGTGTCAAAGCCCCAACGATGAGCTCGCTGTTCGTGGATGACCTGGCAATCTTTTGCCGGTCGTCCAAACTTGTATCGGTAGCCAGACAACTACAGTTAGCTTTAAATAACCTAGACAACTGGTCACGGAAAAATGGTTTTAAATTTTCAGCGGAAAAGACCAAATGCGTGCATTTTCACCGGAAGAGAGGTTACTTTGCCCCTCCAGTTTTAAAACTGGATGGCAGACCCCTTCCGTACGTGGAGTCGGCTCGGTTCCTAGGTATGACCCTAGACCACCGATTAAATTGGCGGGAACATATTCAGTTTTTAAGAAATAACTGTCTTAGGACCCTAAATATTTTAAAGTTTTTAACCCACTCCTCATGGGGCGCCGACCGCAGCATGATGCTTTTACTATATCGCGCACTTGTTCGATCCAAGCTGGACTATGGGAGTTTTATTTACTCGTCTGGCCGCGAGTCAATTTTAAGAACCTTGACGACGCTGCACAACACAGGGTTGCGGCTCTCAACTGGTGCCTTCCGCACCAGCCCGGTGATCAGCATTTATGCAGACGCTGGAGAGCCGCCTTTGCAGAGCCGAAGGAACATCCTGATGTTAAACTACGCGGCGAAAATCTTAGCCTCAAGAGGTCACCCGTGTTTTAACATTGTTTTTAATCCAAAGTTTTTAAGAATTTTTATTATAAGAACGAGAGCCACTAAGCCACTATGTGTACGATTGAAAGAGTTCATCGAAGCATCCGGAATTCAACTCCCGGATGTAGCTCCAATCGTTTACCCCGATATCCCGCCATGGATAATTCCACATCCCAAAATTTATGATGCTTTTAAAGGACTCCAGAAAGAATACTCCACTGCCTCAGAGTATCAGTGTCATTTTAATGAATTCGTCAGTCGCCATAAGGGCAGTCGACTCATGTATACAGACGGATCCAAGTCGGAAGCCGCCTGTGCCTGCGCAGTGTCCTCGGCATACCACGGCATCAAGCAGACGAGACTCAGCCCGTTGTGTAGCATATACACAGCGGAGCTTATCGCCATTAAGATGGCGTTGGGAATGGTCGCCGACGATTGCAACCCTTCCACCATAGTATGCACCGACTCAAAGAGCTCGCTGCAATCTATCGCCGCTATTTTCCCGACGCACCCTATTGTGCAAGATATCCAAATCGCTCTATATTATATCTGTAAACGTGGACGCCAAGTGTCGTTCCTATGGGTTCCCGGGCACATGGGAATAACAGGAAACGAAAAAGCAGATGCAGCTGCAAAGGCGGCGCTCACGCTGCCGGCGCAGGCTTCGACTACTGTAACCTATCAAGACCTGCAGATGGCCATGCGCGGAATAGTTCTACGGCAGTGGAGTGAGGTATGGACGAACGTAACGAATAACAAACTGAGAATTATCAAACCGGTTACGTCAATGTGGCCCTCTTCTGTTGGGAGGAATCGTAGGGAGGAGGTCATTATTACTAGACTGAGAATCGGTCATTGCGCCCTGACACATTCCTATCTCTTCACCCAAGACAAGATCCCACCTCGATGTGGCTATTGTGACTGTCCCCTGACTGTGAAACACCTCCTGACGGAGTGTGATGAGCATCATATTACGCGAAGCCGGACAGGCGTCAGGGGCAACCTAGAATTTATTCTGGGCGATGACCCTGGCCGCCTATGCCGCGTCATAGAATTCGTTAAGAAAACTGGTCTTGTGAATTCGATTTGATAGGCTCGAAGTTTACATCAATATTGTCAACAGTGCCGCACCAAACTGAAATTATAGTATATGCTTATGTCGCAATTTGATTGCGCGTGGTGCTAATGACCTTAGCTGTCGACGCACCCTTAACCCCAAACCTACTACTATTTTTAGCCTAACGTTTATAGGCCATGAGCAGGGTTGCCGACCTATAAAAAATATTCGGGGGCCCATACTAGGGGTCTTGCCCCCTGATGAACTCCTCCCATTGTTGCAATCAGTATTCAACCATACAAAATATGCTTTTAATTGCTCAAACTAATTTTAAAGTCTAAATTTTTTACAGCGAATGTGTAATGCATTTTCAAGAGGGAGAGTGAAAATATATATTTCACTCTCTCACTGGAAAGGATTTGACTGGAAATGCTGAGGACAGTAATTATATGCACATAATTCATATATGGTTTCATATTCAAATGGGAAATTCACTAGAAATTAAGTAATGAACCCAATCAAGAGAATATAAAGATCCAATTTCATTGAAAAAGACATTAGAAACTGGCATGGTTAATTATAGATTGTTCATTTCATAGTAGAAGTTAGAAAAAATCAATCATTAATGAAACTCATTTGGTTATTAACAGAAAAATAAATTGTAGTACTTTTATGCATTTATCTAATCACAAATCTATTTATTTTCTAATGTATGCCCAAAATGGAACAACTTTAGTAAAAATTTCTAACAGAATTTTAAAACAAGCTACACTAATAAACAGCTTTAGAATACTTCCACAAAGATATCAAATTTAACTTTAAAAAGGAAATTTAATATTGTTATTCAATGTAACTTAAAAGTTAAAACACCAATTGGCATAATATGGGGAAATTAATTCCACACTAATGCTACTAATAAGTGACAACTGATCAATATGATGGCCTTTCTTCTAGGCATCCCTAAATTTGGCATGTCTAAGCCAATCCTTTATGTAATCATCTAGTTCCTTGGATGAAGCACCAATTATATAAGTTTCAAAAATCATTCACATTGAACCTTTCAAATATTAATTGGGCACAGTCTTCAGCCCAAGTCTTAAGAGTGAAAAGATTGTGAGGAAAGGGTGGAATGAAAGTGATTAGGGATTCCATGCCATGTGGCCACAGGAGAAAGATGTCATCTATGTATCGGACCCAAAGGGTGGGTGTGAGTGGGTATTGGGACAGAAAAGATTGTTCTAGGCGGCCAAGAAAAAGGTTGGCATAGGACGGACTGAACCGGCTCCCCATAGCAGACCCCCTAGACTGTGTGTAGTGATCGTTATTGAACAAGAATGAATTGTGTTTCAAGATTATCTCGGAGAGATCGACGAGAAACTTTGTGCTTGGAATCTGTGGAGTGGAGCGCTGCTCAAGGAAGTGTTCGAGAGCGGAGAGGCCCTCTGTGTGTGGTATGGAGGTGTAAAGAGATGTGACGTCGCCATTATGACGTCTTTGTCTCCAGGATGGGTGGTCGAGTGAAGGCGCTGGAGGAAGTGATATGTGTCTTTAATGTATGAGGGAAGAGAGTGCACTATGGGTTGGAGGTAATGGACAACAAAAGCGGAAATTCGTTCTGTGGGAAATTGAATGGAAGAAACTATCGGACGGCCGGGGTTATTAGCTTTGTGTATTTTAGGTAGTATGTAAGAATGAGGGCTTCGGGGGTTGGAATGTGATAGTAATTCGATGTCTTGGGCTGTTAGTCCTTCATGTGGTCCATTTTCCTCGAGGAAAGAAAGAATCTTCTCTCGGTATTGGGGGTTGGGATCAGCAGGGATGGGTTGGTACGCCGAAGCGTCGGACAATTGTCTAAGCGCCTCGTTGTTGTAGTCAGCCGCATTCATCACGACCACCGTAGACCCTTTGTCTGATGGAGTGATGACGATGTCTGGGTTACGGATGAGGGAATTTAATGCCAACTTTTCTGTTCGCGAAAGATTGTCCCTGGGTTTAATAGATTTAATGAAAGATATCTCCGAAAATTTAGAGAGGAGGAGATTACTGAAAATTTCAATAGGATGATTGGAGGGAAGAGGTTTGGGTTCGTGCGAAGAAGGAGGCTTAAATCTCGTCAGTGCACTATGGACGGTAGAAGAGTGTTGGGTGGGGTTAGGATGGGTTTCCCAGAAGAATTTCCACTTAAGTTTACAATAACAGATAGAAATTGAAACAAAGAGACAGAAACATAAATACACGACGATGACACACTGTGGTGTGGAGATGGTATGAAGGCCGAAAACACATGGAAAAATTTCACCTGAACCGGGAATCGAACCACGGACCTTCTGCCTTCCGGGCAGATACTCAGACCACTGAGCTGTCCAGGCTAATCTTATCTCCAGTGTTTTCGGCGGGGGTTTATGCAACCAATTCCCCCAAGATCTAGCCCTATGAGTTGGCCAAGAGATGGCTCTGGGCGTAGGTCCCGCCACAAATGAAGAATTCAACGCACACAGAAGAAGAATGAAATTAAAGATGGTCACAATCATACAAATAGTACGATAGACATAGCACATGCGTTTCGGGGAATGTTGATCCCAAGTCGCCACAGGCGAGCATACAATCATAATAACAGATAGAAATTGAAACAATGAGACAGAAACATAAATACAGGACAATGACACACTGTGGCATATATATATAAATAAATGCCATGATAGGCCACAAAAACATAGACACAAATAAAAGAGAACTCACGCGTTAGTTTCAAATTTTCGACCCCTTAGGGTCTTCGTCGGGAAGGAGACAAGGAGATACTGAGGAGGAGGACAGAGGATGCCCAAAGGCTGAGGGGATTAGGATAAGATAGGGGAAGGGAGAGGGTGGGGAATGGGGGATGGGAAAGTGGAGAAGGCTATGGAGATCATTGGGCCCTGTTAAGACCAGGCGGGTTGAAAGCTTGGTATAGCCAAATGGAAGACAGAGTTTTCAATTCTAGCGGTGAGGCGGAGGGTGGGAGAGAGGCAAGTATTCCTATGTGAAAGCAATCATCAAATTCTAAATTGTGGGAAAAGGCGTGGGTAGGGACAGGAAGCGAAGCAGATTGGGAAGTGGGTTTGCAAGAAGCTCGATGGTTGTTAATCCGTAGATTACTATGCAAAAAAATTAAGATCATACATACATACTTACAAATAATGGAAAGTAACGATTTTCAATAAACGATTGCATTCCTTCTTCACCCTCCTGCCGTTCATATCCGTCGCTCTGTCAGCCAACACTCTTGTTAATTTCAGTGCAGCATTCTCAATGCTTGGTGGATCATACTTTATCTTCAACAGAAAAATCTTGAAATGTACTGAAAATGTTTAAAAAAATCTGGAAACTGCACCTTAAACTTGAACCAAAACTTCAAAAAGGGAGAATCGTGTAGTTCTTACCTTAAGCAAATTCAAGGAAAGCCTTGGGAAATGGTCTCAAGTGGCTAGTTTTACGTGGTTGCACATGGTAAAATTTGGCCTCCTCCCCAAAGACGCCGTGCAAAATGGTCACACACCAGTCTGCTATGCACTTCGACTCCTTCATTGCTGTCCATGATGAGAGGGGGCAGAAAATCCCTTCCCCTAATGAGACGTACAGAAATGTTAACAAAGCTCAATTAAATGACCAAAGTGGTCCTATGGTTTTTCAATTTCCACCTCAAAACAGTCCATAATTGATTGCACATTGTGGTACTTCTATCTAAAAGGTAAGGGCAGATTTCTTTTTACATCATTAACTTCTGGCCAGAAAATAAGGGTTACAAAAAAATGAACTAAGTCGGGGAAACACACATGAAACATTAGGTAGGAATAACCCATTGAGGTGCCAAAATGATCAGCTAATCTTTCAAAGTAGTCATTCAGTTTTATTTTCATTAGCGTTAGCTTTAAAAAAATGTTCACTGCAGCCAGTTTTCTGCACCAACAACGAGATAATGGGGATCCAATCATTTGGCAGGCCGAGGTACTTCTTCGAGTTCTTCATTATTAATTTGTCAGTTAGTTCAAAATAACGCTTACTTTCTTCTTCATAGTCACTGAAGTGTTCCTCATCGCACGAGCTCGAATGATAATCACTTCAGAAGTCTTCGTTTTCACCCTCTTCGGAAGACTCTTCCATCAAAGATGTAACACATTTTCGCACCGGCGACGTCATAGCATTTTTCGTCGCAATGAATTTTATAGGGGACGTTGCAACATGCACCTGGCTACCTTTTAGAGAGCAGCCAACACCCTTGCTCCGAAATGAGCTTGGCCTCGTATGAATACATTTATCATACTTTAATGGCTCTTTAGGATTTCCTTCCTTTTTTTATTTAAAAATTCAAAAATTAAATCCCTTTATAATGTGGAATTAAACATTAAAAATTTGTTTTACATAAGGACTGTTGTGGTGCAAAATGACCTTTGCTGTCGACGCACCCTAAAAACACTAACTAATGGTTTCGGGCCTCAGGTACTTCTTCCATACACGAACTGGTGATTGTCATACAGTCTCTGAATGGATAAACACCGGCTGTTGATAAAAACAAGGATCGAAATTTAAGGCATGCTCGCTTCAGTATCACAACATTCTCGATACAATATTTTTCAATTTCATCCTTCATTACAAAATGATACCCTTTTTCTCTCATGTCAATGTCAGGACATGAATTTTTCCTTCTCCACAGTGGGCATCTGGCTCACACCATACATTTTGGGGTCCGGTAGCATTCCACTGCAAATGGCGTTTGTGGTGCTGTTCAAGAAATGTTGAAAATATCCTTTTGTTGGGGAAGGGGACAGCCCTAGTGCAGCCGGTATTTTTGACAGAGCCGTTGGTATATATTTTTATGAGTCAATAAAGCGTAACCCTTTATATGAAATGCAGAGTAGCTTTGCTCTACTCATCAAAACATCCAGCTTCCACTCTTTTCGCTCCAGTATTGTTTTAATAATAAAATTGTTATCATAACCTTTCGCATTGTGTGATACGCTGGTTATGTCTTCCAGTCCCTTGTTTCCTAGCTATCTTGAGTGAGAAATTCGTAAATGGAATCGACTTCCTTAAAAACCATCTGACGATCACCACAAATTTTACATGGCGAAGATGAGTTTTCATTGTCCATACAGGAATTACGGCAAAATTTGAGCGACGAGGAGATTTGGCACGTGGAGAAACGTTTCCCTCGCCCCTTCTACACGTGCATCCTGTGTGCATTCCACATCATAAAAAATGAATGCGAATTGCTCTGGATGTTTTCTTGGTTTTTTCACCTGCATGAAACTAACATGTCGTCCTGGCATGTAAGCACTGCAGACGTGGCAAAACACTCCCCCCCATTTGTGCTTCCTCTTATCCTTCAGCGTGGAGTACGCCTTAGAGAACGAATCACAGAGCCGAAAACACTCGCAAACTGACCTTCCTGCACCCTTCTTAAGCAAGTGTTTCCTGATACAGTCACCCCCGTTAAAAGACCTCTTACAGGTATCACAGGTCAGAAGCGGAAGTGCTTGATCACAGGCTGGTGATGAAAGACACATGCTACACCGTGCAGAATGACTTAGCCGTCGGCGCACCCGAACACCCAATGCTACTACTACTAGCATTATTACTGCCCATATCACAAACTGTAGCAGCCACTTTAAGCCCAATATCTTTTAGGGCACTGATTACTTCAACTAGCAGCTTTGAAAGTATTGTGGCTGATGTACTACCTGAGCTAAAATGAAAGGCAACTGGTTGCTCCCGATTCTGAGTTAGCCCCCGAGCCATAAACGCCAATTCCTCTAAAGGCAATCACATCTTTTCTGCCTTCACCACCGAAGTCCTGCAAGCCCTCAAATGACATCAAGACGAGGATTTCTAAACCAGAGAAGGTTTGATGGACATTTCATCAAAGAGGAGAGTGCAAAGTTTATCTTTTTCATCCATTCTCCTCACCCGTCGCCCAAGAAATTTAAAAGTGAACGGATTAATGTCAAGAGAGAGAGAAGGACATGCACTGAAGGAGAGATTTCAATGTAGCCACTGACGGGACATTCATAATTGAAGGAAGATAACTGTATGCTTTTGGACTTCTTTCATGAAGTGATAGGAACACCATCTTTTCTTGTGCGGTCCACCGTCTTGCATTTGTATGTAAGTTAGAGTTCCTCTCAAGTGAGGCCAATATCTTCTTCGATCCATTGCAATTAATCGAAGATAAAATCTTTTCCATTATATATGACTCCCGTTTACAATAAAGTAATATTTTTTAAAGACTTTTCTTTTCTTCATACACGAAGCCCTTTTTGAGCACTCTGATAAAGGTGCTTATTCCTTGGAGTTGAGTCAATCAATCTCCGGCAGCTGAAGTTCTTAATGATAGACTTTGATCTTTTGGGAGTGGATGCAGCATGGGTCACTTCTCCATCTCCATTTGAAGAGGCACGGTATCAGATGGAAGGATCGAGGACATGAGTGATGTGGAACTTGGGATTTTATTGGACGATGGACATTGAGGTGCTTGAGGAATGGGACTACGTTTTTTATTTACCATTTTTGAGGTTTCAGAGGTGAAAGAATGCGTTGGTGTTTGGGGGTGGAGAGGTGGAAGTGGCCAAGTCGGAAAAATCATGATTGGCAGGTTGAGATTCAGACAAAGAAGCAGAGGTCTTGTGGCCAGTAGATGAAGCCTGGAAAATTGATGGTAAAGCTCCTATATGCAGCCTTTTTCTGATGGGGCACATGTATTGATCAGGAGTGAAATGATATTCACACAGGAAATACGATTTGCTAATCTTATTCAAAGGCTTATTCATGGAAATTAGGTAACTAGGTCTTTCACTGAAGAGAGAATTCCACCCCTTTGTGATGATTGAGACTCCCATTACTGTGAGACATCTCCTGACAGTGTGTGAAAAATACCGTGCTGTGCGCCATAGGCTGAACGTCGGGGGAGACCTAGGTCACATCCTAGGAGACGACCCTGATAGTATCAGCCGAGCCATACAGTTTTTAATAGAGACCGGGCTAATTAAGCATGGTCAGGTCATTAAGTTGTCAGCATTTAAATTCCATCATTTTTAGAAACTGACAACCGCTTTTATTTCAAATTTTTATGAGTGTTTAAATGCTTTTTATGTACCTTTTTAAATTTTGATTTTATAGATTGTGAGTGGCGCAAATGACCTTAGTTGTCTAGGCACCCTAAAAACAAAATGCTACTACTTACTAGATCTTTTAACCCATTCCGTATTACTGAAATAAGTGTAAAAATATAATTAAATATGATGATGGCTGTAAACAGGCAAAAAAATATATTGATGGATTCATATCATTTTACTCAACAGTACACGCAGCAATTCATTACGGGGCAATGGATGCACAAGTCTCGTCGCGAGTACGCCTTCTTCTACAGTTATCGCACAACACTTCCTAGCTGAAGACATTTTGCTTTTGATAGTTTTGAATGGGCCAGTTGCATGATTTTTTTTACTTTGCTAGATGAAAATATGATCAAATTGAGATGTGAAAAAATACTCCAGGTATTTTTTCAATGCGCCGTTATTAAGTAATCAGCGCTCGTAATACAAGGAAGCATGTGAAATTTGTTGATATTCCCCTTTATAACACCAACAGTTACACAAGTATCAAGTATGTAATCAAAATAAAGAATTGTACATTAAAGGAAAAATATTTTCCTTCCAAAACTTCATTCCATTATTGATCAATGCCATGCATTTATGCTGATCAAAGTCAACAGACACTATTTCGACCTCCTGGTCATCCTCAAAGTCAGGTCTAGCAACACAAGAATACCCCTTCCTCCTCTTACCAGTCATCAGCATTTGGGCAAAATGCTGTTTTGCAGCGAAGAATGAACCATTGCATTCAACAATATACTTTGAATTGCTAATAGGGCACTTGAACTCTAATTTCATAAATGCCATCAGGTGACGCGCCCAAAACAGGATAATCTCCCCTTAAAGAGAGCCCACAGTTGGAGATTTCCACGCCTAATGTGCACTCCACAGCATTTTTTATTGCAACTTCTAAGTTCCTGCCTCGGGACATGGCCAAATTGTCATCTATTCTTTATGCCCCTAAAATGGTTTCAACCAGCACACCTTCCTTCGTGTGGCAGTGGGTAGCTTCATGTAACTTAAAAGCAGTTATTCTCCCATATCTTAATGGGTGCCACATTTCTGAGCTACCTTGCTGTGCAGTGTCCTTCTCTGCTGCTATAGTATCTCTGTCTGTAATATTGTGACTGCAGTAGTCCACAAAATCATCTGCCCTTTGTGAGTTCACACTGTAATGGAGCCCTATCAACAATGAGTGCAGGGAGAGAATCTGCAACAGATTACACAAAGAACTCTCCAGCTTCCTCAGAAATATTTAAAGCTACCGGCGCCCTCCCCATCTCATCTGCAGTAAAAAACTTTCTTCCAGTTCCAATGGAGGAGAGATTTGACTTCTTCCAATGACACTCTGTGGATGTTTTCGCAGGTTCTTCACTCCTTCGATGTAACCAAAATAATAAGGCCACAGCATGTTTACATACTCCTAAAAATATAAAATTCTATGATGTATTTCGTCTGTGATACCCGATTTCAACAGGGCATCATGATTAAACGTTCATAATATTTAGTTGTATTAAGAAAATAATTTGAGTTGTACATTTGAATAACGATCGTTACTATATCACATGAATGCTCACCGGTAGATGCTGCACAGTCTTCACATTCTACGGATAAAACCTTATCCTCGTCCTCATTAATTGCAGCTTTAACTTTGTAACCGATGCCCCTGATTTTGTGCTCAGGTGTTACCTTTGCCTTGACTGTGCACTTAGCTTCTTCTCTTTTTACTTGGACACAGCCCAGGGCATTTTTGCCATAAGATTCTCTTCTGGCTCTATAAAATGAGTTAATGTCACATTTTAAATTGACATAAATACAATTAAGCAAGTAAAAGATTAGAAATGCAACATGAATCCTGCTTCTAAGTAAGTGCAACACGCAGATAGAGTAAACCAATGTACAGTTTTAATATGCGAGTAAATGATGGTTATTTCACCTCATCACGTATTAGATTCGTATAATTATGAGAAAAAACCAACCTTGTCAACCGTTTTCATGCCACGTATTTCTGCTCCCACAAAATTCGAGTTCAGGCTCATGAACTTCGCTACCATTAAAGCGTCAATAGCTGATGGATTGTCTGATTGTACTTAATTAAGATGTCCTCACACAACAATAGAATTCCCATTTTCCATTAGTATTGCTTTTTTTGAAATTGTTAATTTGTTTTTTTAAGTTTAAAGTTGTTGTTGTTATTACTGTATTAAGTTTCTCCAGTAGTATTGTTACCGTAGTAGCAATTGATATCCATACAATATCTATAATATCCAACTATAACATACAACCCCGCACGGGGGGAGGAGAGTTATCTCTTCCTTTGGGGAGCCGCGCCCCCACGGACCCGAGCCCACCGAGGAGACAAGCTCGTAAAAAAACCCCGTCGCTCGCTCGGATAGTGTCCAGACAGCATGTGACTCTGCTGTTCTGAGTAGCCGTAAGATCTGGCGTCCAGAATCACCCACGTGTTTGCCGTGCGTGGAGACCCGTACGTGGGGGAGAAGGGGATCCTGGTGGGTGAGCTCTCCGGCACCCAGCTGGGCGTCGGATACCCGGTATGGGCCGGAGTTCAACACCCCACTTCGGCCCTGGATTCCCCGCAAAACGGGCGGCCGAGAAGAGCCCAGCTCGGTCAATCGGCTCCTGGCGGCTGGGGAGCTTGGCGGCTCCTTCCGAGCGTACGCCAGGACGGGTTAGTGCTGGAGATATGGGGGTCTCCGTAGGGCGGCTGAAGGCGTGTGGGTTCGGAGGGCCCCCGCGCTGGAGGTACTAACCCGAAAGAGACCCCCTTTCGAAGGTTCCTATGTCCCTTGGGTAGCCCTGGCGACCACACCGAATCTCGGTGTGGCGTCCCGAATGTGTGGCTCCGTGGTGGGTGGGGAGCCCAGGGGATGAAATATAACGTAGTATGGAGTCTGAAATTCTTCCTCCACCAAAGAGATCCCGCCCGGACACGGGCGGAGGAGAACAGTTATTCGAAAGAGCAAAACGGTTTCTGTCATTGAAATGCTCCAAGGACGGCGAAAATTTGAAAAAGGTTTCTCCCTTCTTCATTAAAAAAGCACTTCAAGCCATCATTCCAGGAGAGCCAAACTCAGTAAAGAAACTTAGAGATGGTTCCCTATTAATCGAAACAGCCAATAACGTACAAGCCGAAAAATTGTTAAAAGTAGATGAGTTGCACGATATACCAATCAATGTCGAGATCCACCGTACTCTTAATACATCTAGGGGTGTGATCAGCCACTACGACCTACTATATGTCGAACCAGACGAAATTAAGAAGGAGATGGCTTCCCAGGGTGTCATTGATTGTCGACGACTTACAACAAAGCGTAACGGTGAAGTGATTAATACTACCTCGGTAATCCTCACGTTCGGTTTGGATAAAATCCCGAGCAAAGTCTACCTAGGCTATGAATCGGTACCTGTGAGACCTTTCTTTCCCAACCCGATGCGTTGCTTTCAATGCCAAAAATTCGGCCACATCGCACCGCGATGTGAGGGCAAGAACACCTGCCCGCGCTGTGGCAAGGACAAGCATGACGGTGAGAAATGTTCATCGGAGCCTTTCTGCGTCAACTGCGAGGGTACGCATCCATCGTACTCCCGAGATTGTCCCGTCATGAAAGATGAAAGGAAGATAATGGAGATAAAGACCCTGGAAAGAATCCCCTATTCCGAGGCACGAATGAAATACCGGTCACAGATGGCCCCAACATTCTCAAAATCGTTTTCGCAAATAGTCGCAACCACCACTAAAAAACTACATGTACCATCTCTACGCAGACTTACAATGATTTTCGCATTGAGAGCACGAAGATGCCCATACGAGAACCTAAAAAAACAAAAAAGCAAATTAATAAAGTCACAGACAGGAAAAGTCATTCTAAGGCGGTTTCCCCTAAGAAAAACCCAAAATCTACTTCTGAGGATGCTGGGAATAAGCGGGATAAAACACCCCCACCCACATCCTCTAAAGATTCACAATATGATGCCATGGAAGAAGACCTCTGTGTCTCGGACACAGAAGTGTTCCAGGCCAGGATAAAGCAGAGGAAACAGCGGTTAAAACGTTGATCCTCCGCTCACTGTGTACATACGTACATTTCCAGATTTTAACCTATTTATTTATTTATTTATTTTAACAATTTAAACCATGTATTTTATTCTACAATGGAATATGAATGGTTTTTATAGGCACAAGGAGGAGCTGGTTGTTTTAATTAGAGACTATAACCCCGTCTGCATCTGCCTGCTAGAGACGCATTTTAAGCTGACAGACAAGACCGTTTTAAAAGGTTTTAAATTTTTTAGACTTGACGACACCAGTGGTCAGCGAGCCCAGGGTGGAGTGGCAATTGCTATTCGGGTGGCCCTATACACCTGAACACTCCGCTGCAGGCAATTGCAGTGACAGTACACGCACCCGAGGAAATTACTCTCTGCAACGTATATCTGCCGGAAGGTGCACCTGTGAGTCGAGTTAATTTAGAATCCCTCGTTCGTCAGTTACCTCGGCCCTATGTTTTAATGGGTGACTTCAACGCACACGACACCCTATGGGGTAGCACAAGAACTCAGTGCAATCAAAGGGGACACATAGTCACAAATTTTATCAATGACCTTAACTTGTTTTTACTAAACACCGGTGAAAAAACTCGATTCAACAGCTTCAACGGTACCTTCTCGTGTATCGACTTAAGTATTTCGACAGGTGGCCTAATGCGTAGGCTTGAGTGGTCCGTACATAAAGATTTATGCGGTAGCGACCACTACCCTATTTTAATTACTAAAGGTGGCGGTTTTATCCACCGTCCGACTCAACCAAGCAATTGGGTAGTCCGCAAGGCCAATTGGTCTCTTTTTAAAAGAAAATTTTATTTTAAACACGGCGACAATGTGAATGGTGTGGGGAACATAAAAGTATTCACAGATAAAATTCTAGAAGCCGCAAATTCCACCGTACCCCGTTCTAAATGCAAATCTCACAGGCCCACAGTTCCGTGGTGGAACGAGGAGTGCGCAAAAGCTATACAGGTGCGAAAGAGGGCACTCCGAATATTTAGCAAATATCCTACGGCGACAAATCTCACCGCCT
Organism: Ischnura elegans; assembly: GCF_921293095.1. Lineage (NCBI taxonomy): Eukaryota > Metazoa > Arthropoda > Insecta > Odonata > Coenagrionidae > Ischnura > Ischnura elegans. The sequence continues at coordinate 126,068,415 of NC_060248.1, forward strand.
TCCGGCGCCTCAGAGCGAAAGCTCGGCAAGTAGTTATGGAGGCCAAGAAAGCATCATGGGAGGAGTTTGTGTGTTCTATAAACCACAGGACTCCCATATCCGACATCTGGAGGAAGATTAAAAGCATCTCTGGCTCTAACCACAACCTTGCAGTTTCATCCCTGAAGGAGACTGACCGAGTCCTGACGACACTTCCCGAAATAAGCGAGTGCTTCGGACGTCGACTTGCGGAGACGAGTTGTAACGGCAGCTACGACGAACCATTTAGAACACTGAAAGAACAGAATGAGACGATACCTCTCACCTTTAACCCGAGAGACTCTGGCGAGGTTTACAACGACCCCTTTTCTCTGTGGGAGTTGACCTCCGCCATCCTCGAATCCCGTGACGGCTCTCCAGGTATAGATACTGTGCATAACGCTTTTCTAAGAAATCTTCCCAAAGAAGCACTCCCCCATATGCTGCGATCCCTTAACCAAATTTGGTCAGAGGGTAGTTTTCCAGACCCTTGGAGGGAGTCCATAGTCGTACCAATCCTTAAACAAGGAAAAGATGGATCGGACCCCAACAACTATAGACCGATATCTCTCACCAGCTGCGTATGCAAGGTGATGGAAAGAATGGTAAACCGTCGTCTCGTTTGGTGGTTGGAGCGGCGGAACCTACTTTCAGATATCCAGTGCGGCTTTCGACGAGGCAGGTCAACTTCCGACCATCTCGTCAGGACTGACAATTTCATTCAGGAAGCATTTCTCTTGCGGCAAAACGTAATTGGCGTGTTCTTCGACTTAGAGAAAGCGTATGACCGTGTTTGGCGGTACAAAATTCTGAAGACACTTGATAAATGGGGGTTTAAAGGAAATCTACCTATCTTCATTAAAAATTTTCTGTCTGCCCGAGTTTTCAAAGTTAGAATAGGTGAATATCTATCTACCTTATACCCACAAGAAAATGGAGTACCACAGGGGTCCGTACTGAGCGTGACCCTATTTGCCATTGCGATAAACGATGTAGCCGAGTGTATCCGCTCCCCAGTTATGGGCTCATTGTTTGTTGATGACCTTGCTATTTTCTGCAGGTCATCAAAATTAACGAATGCCTCTAGGCTGATCCAGCTGACTCTGAATAAGCTCTCCGTTTGGTCTCAGAGGAATGGATTCCGTTTCTCTACTGAGAAAACGAAATGCATTCACTTTTACCGAGGACGGGGTGTACAAGCCCCACCGTCCCTATATCTCAATGGTAATGAGCTTCCTTACGTTGAGAACGCCCGATTTCTGGGTATGACATTGGACCGGCGCCTGAATTGGCGCGAACATTTCCGAACTCTAAGAGACAATTGCTTCAAAGTTCTGAACATTTTACGGTTTCTGTCACATTCGACATGGGGCGCGGATCGTACCTCAATGCTAATGCTGTATCAAGCATTAGTACGTTCTAGGCTAGACTACGGATCGATTGTGTACTCATCCGCCCGTGAGACCTACATGAAACCGCTCTCGACGGTTCATAATACTGAACTGCGTTTAGCAACCGGTGCCTTCAGGACCTCCCCTGTCTTGAGCATTTACGCCGATACAGGAGAGCCTCCCCTAGTCCATCGTAGAGAGACTTTGATGTGCAATTATGCCACAAAAATTCTATCCGCGCCGAACCACCCCTGTTTTAACATTATTTCTCACCCACTGCTTTTAGACCTTTTTAACCGAAAGACAAGATCCACTAAACCTCTAAGTGTTCGCTTCAGAAACCTAATCGCAGAACGCAATTTTACCTTGCCCGCCACGTACCCCACTGGGTACAGTAACGTGCCGCCGTGGTTAATTCCCCGGCCAGCTTTGAGACTTGACCTTACTCGTTGCTCCAAATCTACTACTATGCCGGGAGAATACCAACAACTTTTTAAGGAATTCCGCGCCGAAAACTCCGAATTTACGTTCGTATACACTGACGGTTCCAAATCGGATACCGCCTGTGGGTGCGCTGTGGTATCCCCATATCATGGAGTACTTAAGGCAAAATTGCATCCGTACTGTTCCATTTTTACGGCTGAGCTCACTGCCATTAGGATTGCTCTCCGATCCATTAAAAACAGTGTTGCGTCATTTATGATCTGCACAGATTCATACAGTGCTCTCCAATCCATATCTCTTTATTCTCCTTGTCACCCCATTGTTCAGGACATACAAAGCACTCTGTTATCCCTGAGTAAAAAAGGGACCACTATAAGCTTCGCTTGGGTCCCTGGACATGTGGGCATACCAGGGAATGAGAAAGCAGATTCTGCAGCCAAAGATGCGCTCAGGTCTCCGGATACAGATTTTCAGTTAATGCCAGCGGAAGATTTAGGGAATGCCATGAGGGGTATGATTAGACAAAATTGGAAGACGCAATGGCTCGAAATCCAAAATAACAAACTTCGGGAAATTAAGCCCGTAATAACTGCGTGGCAGACCTCTATAAGAAATGTCCGCAGGGAGAAAGTGGTTTTAACACGCTTAAGAATTGGTCACTGCTTATTAACCCATTCATACCTCTTCACCGAAGAGAGAATACAGCCCCAATGCTTAAATTTCAATTGTCCACTAACAGTGCGACATATCCTGATGGACTGTGCAAGATATCGTACTGCACGGGTGAATCACAACCTCGGAGTCAACCTAGCTGAGGTACTAGGAGACACTCCCGAAAGCATTTCCCGACTGATAGCATTCCTACACTCAACTCGACTTTTCAATAAAATATAAATGATACTCTTGTAAATTATTGACACGTTAAATTCAGAACGGGCCTAATCCCCTTTATCAATACCAGTCAGTGAGTGGTGCAAAATGGCCTTAGCCGCCGACGCAGCCATTAAAAGAAACACTACTACTATAACATACAACCAATATCCAGTTTTCGTCCAAAAATATTGCTTAGATATCCACTTAATATCGAAGTTGCCGCCAAAAGCCATCCATAGAATATCCAACTTAGATATTCAATTCAATTAAATTTATTTACGGGATAACCCATTAACCATATTCTTACATATAGTTTTACATATGATAAACAATACAAAATACTGAACACACATGCAATAAACCCAGAAAAAGAAGAAAAAAAAATCTATACAGAATTGCACATCAATGAATAAAACATGTAGAGAGATACAACAAAATAAAATTTAAAGTATAAACATGTTCTCCAGTAAAAAAGTTCATCTTTGCCACAGGTGACATTTGAATCTGGAAAAGGACATAGAGAAATCGTAACTTTGGCCGAGTCTATTAAAATTCCTCATCATTCTGGATAGCGGGGAGTTAAAGGCATAATTTGTTCTATGGTAGTTAATAACAAATGGGTGCGGATTTCTGGAATTATGTCGGGGTGCGTTAAAATTTACTAAAGAAAGAAGAAAGGAACAGTCAATATAAGAATTAATAATTTTGTAAAGGAATAGGGCATCAATGGAGGAACGCCTGTCAGATAAGGATTTCAGATTTAAAAGGGATAGAAGATATGAAGTATTGTAATCAGAATGAGGTATTCCTAATTTGAAATTAATAAATTTGAGAAATTTGTTTTGGACCCGTTCAAGCCGTATTGAGTCTGTATTATAATAAGGTGACCAGTTTACAATAGAGTATTCTAATTTTGAGCGTACCAGAGCTATATAAATAGTCCTTAAAGCATGAAGATTGTTAAATTTTAGACAGGTTCTCTTTATGAAACCTAAATTCTTTAGGGCATCGCAGACAGTTCGGTCTAGATGTACCTTGAATGAGAGCTGGCTGTCAAACCAAACACCTAAATCGCAGACAGCAGTAGGTCTACCTAATACAGTGGAATTAATGGTATACTCATGGAAGTAGGGCGTGCAAGAGTGATGGAAAGTCATTACACTACATTTTGGTACATTGAGTGATAACTCATTTGCATCAGCCCACTGCACTAGTTGGTCAATGTTTTTCTGTAGCACAAGAGAATCCTGCAGGGAAGCAATATGCTTATAAATCTTTAAGTCATCAGCAAAGAGCAAGAAGTTAACGTCATCGAATATATTATAAATATCATTTATAAAAAGACAAAATAGTAAAGGTCCTAGATGACTACCCTGAGGTACACCAGATAGACAGGGAAACGGCTCAGAGAAAACATGATTAATACGGACCATCAGAGATCTGGATTGTAGGTAGTTCTCAAACCAGCTTAAGAGCTTGCTATGAATACCTAAAGAATTCAATTTGGATATCAGTAACTTGTGGTTCACTCGATCAAAAGCCTTACTGAAGTCAGTGTATATCACATCAGTTTGATAATTGGATTCCAGACCACTAACTATAAAATCTTGCAGCACCAATAGATTAGTTGAGGTTGATCGACCACGCATAAAGCCATGTTGCTGTGGTACTATAATATTTTTGAAATGAGGAGTAATTCGAGAAACCAGAATTTTCTCCATGATTTTAGGTACACAGGAGAGAGTTACTACAGGCCGGTAATTACTAATATCAGTTTTATCACCAGTCTTAAATATAGGTGTAATGTAGCTTAATTTCCAGTAAGAGGGGAAGAGACCATTATCTAATGAATGGTTGAAGAGCAGGGTGAGTGGAAATGTGAGTGATTGCGAGCAATTCTTAAGAAATATCGGTGGAATACCATCTGGCCCTGATGATTTGTTGATATCCAAATTTACTAACACATTCAACACTTCTGAAGAAGTAATTTTAAGAAATCCCAAATTAATAGATTGAGTGTCGCTAGGTACAGAGCTTGCACTATTTGGGGTAGTGTATACTTGGGAAAAATAGTCAGCAAAGAGGTTAGCAGAAGACTTTGGGTCAGAAGAATGAACATCTCCATGGTGCATTTGTTTAGGTAATTGATCCGACCCAGACAAGGTTTTGACATATTTCCAGTAATACTTCATGTTGCAATATATGGAATCCTCAATCATAACTATATGATCATGATGACACTTCTTAATAAGATTTTTACACTGAGATCGTAGATTAGAGTAAGATAAATAGTCAACCCTTGAATGTGATAATTTGTATATTTTATGGGCTTTCTTCTTGGCAATAATCTTTTCCTTCAGCTCTTTAGTAAACCAGGATGGAAATCTATTCTTACTTTTTTTTTAGATTAATTAGAGGCACAAACTGATTAACTGCACTGTTCAAAATTGAATAAAATTCCATCACAGCATTATCAACAGACATTGACAATAAGGGTAACCAGTTAACAGCAAAGAAATAGTCGTTGAGTAGAGCATAGTTGGCCTTCCTAAAGTTAAAGAATGAGATATCGCAAGAATCAGGTACAACATTAGAATCAACATTAAAAGCACATTGAAGTGGTGGATGGTGAACATCAGCAGTTACAAGTGGATCATCACATTCGATAGAAATATCATTAATGTTGAGAGACAAAGATCCAAAATGCGTCCATTTACATTAATCACAGAGTTATGCTGAGACAAACCCAGAAACTGAAGCGATTCGTACGCAAATTTCCCAGTGGACGAGTACCAGTCTGGGAAAATACCTAAATTACTTGAAGGTAAGATATTGTCCGGGAGGTTGTAATCACCAAATACTAATACAAAGGAATCCGGATATTTCTGCAAGTACCTGTCAATCTGCTCAAAATGCTCCTCGTAGTGTGCTAAAGGCGATGCCGGTGGGAAGTAAACACATCCAAGAATCAGTTTTCTATGCAGTAAAGGTAACATCACAAAAATATGTTCAATGTTGTCACTATCAGACGGCAGCGTATAAGCAGGCAATCCAAGTTTCACTGCAATCATAACACCACCCCCGCGAGTTTTTTCACCATTAACAAGGGGTCTATCTTTCCTAAATATATCGTAATCAGCAAATCCAAGCTCAGAGTCGTGGATATGAGGAACAAGCCAAGTTTCTGTTAAAAAAACCAAGTCCGAATTCAAGAGAGGAACATTCAGTCTTAATTCATCAAGTTTGGTCCGGAGACCTCGCACATTTTGGTAAAAGGCGAGGAAAGATCTTGTCGACCTTACTACTTTGTCATAATGTGAACAATACACCCCAGCCCTCAATCTAGGTAATTTTGACCTTAACCCTCGAACATTCTGGTGATAACAGTTAAGAACTGAGGTGTTTATACGTTTTTTGTGGATTTGTTTACAATTTTTGGGACACCGTTCACATACTTAATCGTGATGTCAGACTCACCAGAAGAAAGACGAGTACTCAGTTCTTCACGCACTTTGTTTATGTATTGCCTTTCCGAGATGGTCTTATCTCGCGAAATAGCAATATTTTTCAGTGGCCCCTCAGGGTTGCTTGATTTTAACGTGTTGAAAGCCTTAAATAGATCTGTTGGTTTGAGACCCTCATTTAATCGTAACTTCACCGGACGGTTTTTCCCGTTGACGACCTTACCTAATCTATGCATAACGACGTTTCCATTTGCGATTCTAGGGTCAATCGCAGAGATAACGGACAATATCTCCCGTTTGTCCTCCTTTTCATTAGCACCATTGTCCTTAATGCCGAAAAGAATTACATTCCTGCTACGATATTCCCTATCCCTAACCTCATTGATCACGGTTTCCATAAAATCAGATGCGTCCGTAGTGGGATTTGCGGGAACAGGATTAATCAGTCGTTCATTTTTCAATTGGGCCAACTCTGTTTTCAGTTCCATCACCAAGGCTTCCAGTTTGATGATAAAAGTGGCACAACCACAGTTCACTCCACTATCTGCCATCTTACTGCTATTAGGTGCCTTAGATCCTGGCGTGGTTGGAGCAGTTTTGGGGTTGCTCCCAGAACAAAACCAATCGAGTTCAGGCTGACTCAAATATATCTTAAAGATGTTGTCTTTGATTTTAGAGCACCTTTTGTGTACATGAACGTCACACTTGCTGCATACAATATGTGCATTATTCGTATCAACGTTTTTGAGACACACCGGGCACTTATTAGCATCCGCCATCTTCACCTACAACACAGAATTGTAACACAGAATTCTCTAATTTAAATGGTGAAATGGCGTATTGTATGTAGTATTAATCTGATATCTAAATCTGGATCATATCATCATGGATATAAACCAGAATGGGGTCCCCATCATCCTATTAGGAGAATTTGCAATCAGGATAAAACCACGCAGTAATGGTACATGTGATCACTGTGCCAAATATTTTTAGCCTAAGCTTTTATAGACCATGAGCAGGGTTGCCGACCTATAAAAAATATTGGGGAGCCCATACTAGGGGTCTTGCCCCCCTGATGAACTCTTTATTGTTTGCAATCAATATTCAACCATGCAAATTGTACATATAATTGCTCTACCTAATGTTATAGTCTAAATTCTTAACAGCGAATGTGTGTAATCCATTTTCAAGAGGGAGATTGAAAATATATATTTCACTCTCTCACTGGAAAGGATTTGACTGGAAATGCTGAAGACAGTAATTATATGCACATAATTCATATATGGTTTCATATTCAAATGGGAAATTCACTAGAAATTAAGTAATGAACCCAATCAAGAGAATACATAGATCAATTTCATTGAAAAAGATATTAGAAACTGGCATGCTTAATTTTAGATTGTTCATTTCATAGTAGAAGTTAGAAAAAATCAATCATTAATGTAACTCATTTGGTTATTAACAGAAAAATAAATTGTAGTACTTTTATGCATTTATGTAATCACAAATCTATTTATTTTCTAATGTATGCCCAAAATGGAACAACTTTAGTAAAATTTTCTAACAGAATTTTAAAACAAGCTACACTAATAAACAGCTTTAGAATACTTCCACAAAGATATCAAATTTAACTTTAAAAAGGAAATTTAATATTGTTATTCAATGTAACTTAAAAGTTAAAACACCAATTGGCATAATATGGGGAAATTAATTCCACACTAATGCTACTAATAAGTGACAACTGATCAATATGATGGCCTTTCTTCTAGGCATCCCTAAATTTGGCATGTCTAAGCCAATCCTTTATGGAATCATCTAGTTCCTTAGATGAAGCACTTTGGTGAGAATGTCGAACTGCATCTGTAAAAGAAGAGGTATTCCCTAAGACAATGATATCAGCAACATGTAGTCCAATTAATTTATAAAATTTTTGAAGGAACAATTTATCGGAAAATAAGAAAGAGAAATGTAAGACAATAACTTATGTAGTGAGGATGAAGAGCTGAAGAGATGAAAATGAAATAAGTCTTACTGAAGAAAGGGATAGATGTTTTTTAGGGGTGTTTTCACAAAGAAATATCCTCTTGATTTAGAATTGCTTCAGCATCTACCTCTTATCTAATGATGAAAAAAAATATGATAAAAAACTTACAAAAATAATTGTTTTCAGGCCAAGCTCATAAAATACTTATTTCTTTTTGTAGCCTATCCAGGTATAGTTTGCTGCCAAGTTGTCTTTCATGACATGCTGGAGAGTTTGTACAGTCATTTCCTTAGAAGTGTTGCCTCCAATGAGGGCTTAAGGGTCTCTAAGGGTTATTTTTGTGCAAAATAACTAAGCCCCAAGTAACAATGAATAGTATATAAAATTATTTCGTCACGGATACACTCGAGTCGCACTCCGGGAATCAGTGAATCGCAATGTCTGCGGATTCAGTTGCAGTTCCACGCTACGGCTTCGCAGGTCTCTCTCGCGCGGGCTCAGGGACGCTACTCCTCGGAGAAGGGCTCCAAATCCTCAGGGTACCATTACCCTGCCGGCGCCAAGGGTCCTCTGCCTGTCTCCCTCCAAGCAGTGCTGCCTTTCGGTGGTGGCGCGCAATGATTTGAACGCTACAAGGGCCAACTCAGAAATCTGCAATGACATTAACAAAGTATATACATTTTAATCTTCATTTTCAAAGGTAGATGCGTCAAGTCTATCACAGAATTGCAAATATTCATGATGATACAATTTTATAGGCATCTGTCGTAATAGTTTCACCAGCATTATTGCTAGAATCTTCAGGTCTTATTGACAATGAAGTCATGTCCTGTGTATGTACATTGCACTCACAAACTGATATCCAATATATATTAAAACCAGTTGAGATATTCTTTTTCGAATATACACTTGACGAATCCTAATTTCTTTAGGGCCATGCCACAGATATTCCTTATATGTGTTCCCCACATGAGGTTCGAGGTTATCGTAACTCCCAGATACTTCACGTCGTCTGTTGCCTTTATGTTAATACCATCCACAGAATAAACATGGTAATAGTTGGACGAATTCCGCAAGAAATGCACCGACATGCATTTGCTCAGATTAAGTTTGAGTCCCCACTCTTGGCTCCACAAATGAACGTTGTTGAAGTCCGATGATAGAATTTCATAGTCAGAGTGATCACCAATTTTGCGATAGATGACAGCGTCGTCAGCAAATGAACATATTTAACTGCTAATGCAAGATCAGAGATCATTACTTTATATAATGAACAAAAGGGGGCCGATAATGCTTCCTTATGGAACACCTGATGTAACTTTTACTACATCAGGGCTAATTCCGTCAAGAACTACTTTTTGTTTACGACCTCTGAGAAAGTCTTGTATCCAGTTTACCACTTTAGTTTTATCCGCATGACTGTAATTTGTGTAAAATTTTGCTGTGAGGTACCGTGCCGAAAGCTTTCTGAAAATCTAGAAATAATGCGTCAACTTGTCTTTTCGATTCACCAGATTTTAGAACATCGTGAAGAAAGCACAAGCTGTGTGAGCACGAGTTTTATGGCTGATTTACCTTTTCTGAATCCGTGCTGACAGACATGGAGGAAGTTACATCTGTCCAAGAAAGTCATGATATTGCTTACGACAATATGCTCAAGTATCTTGCTTATAAACAGTGTTAATGAAATTGGACGGTAGTTGCCTGGGTCATTTCTGTTTCCCTTTTTGAATATGGGTGTAATGCTTGCAATTTTCCAGTCCAGCGGTAAATTTCCTGCAGATAGTGACTTCTGGAATATTATCTCTAAGTAAGGTGCGATCTGTTGAGCTAACTCCTTGAGGACACACGCGGGTATTCCCTCCGGACCCGGAGATTAACTATTCGAAATGGATTGTAGTTGTTTAGTTATTCGTCACGTTGTATAGACATTTCTTCCATCAATTCCTCAGTGTATGGGATGTCTAAATTAAATTCAGTATTGCCTGTAGTGTATACATTTTCAAAGAGGGAATATAACGTGTTAGCTTTGTCACAATTTTCGGTGACGAGTTTAGCGTCTTTATCAAATAACGAATCTACGGTTGAATGTTTTCCCTGAAGCTCTCTCGCGTACGACCAAAAAGATTTCGAATTTTCTTTGAGTAATTCACTGAGTACTTTTTTCTTGAACTGTCACATTGATTTCTTGGTAATTGAGCGTTGTGCAGCGTAACTTTCTTAACTTCAAGTTCCTCTATCGTGTATCCAGGCCTTAACACTCCTAAACATGCCAAACATTATCGAATTTTCTTTAGATCTGACAATCGTTGTTTTCCATTGAGTTTAAGACTTGTAACTTTTTATGACGAAATGCGCGGTTTTTAGGTCTTCAAGGTTGAGTGAGAGGCCTGCCTTCGGTACTTGACCCCTCAAGCCGGGTATAAGCATTTGGGCATTTAAGTCCTCCGGGGGTATTTAAATTTGCCCGAAATCTATGGTGTGGACACCCACTACTTGTAATTGCGATATCTAAAAAAGTACTTAACCAAAATTTTTTAAACTTGGTGAGATTTTGTATTATTTATGTAGTTACTTCTACCTGGAATTTTATGAATGTGCCTCAACTATATGTATACATTTTATGCATTCATTCACACGATTTTTGTTTTTTTTTATCGTCCATTTTATCGTTAAGTTTTGTGGAAAATTGAAACGGATACTTAGAATATCATAAACAACATATATTTTGGTTATAAAACCAAATTGTGGCCAAAATATTTAAAAAATAATGCTTTTCTGTCATTATGTATAAGCTTTTTCCTGCACGCTGATGTAATCGCCGGTTCCACCCGCCGATTTGTACCCACATCTTCTCGCCGCAGAAATCTAGACACAAACGAAACGTTATATGACATATTTTAAAAATCAGTTACTATTTCATTTTATTTATTCATCGTTGCGTATAATTATTATCCACCTACCTACTCCATTTGTCATTCCGACTCCGGAATCAATAGTCCGACATGGTGTGGAAAGTCTTGAAGCATCCTTCAAAGAAAAGCCCAACTACGCATTCACTGCACCAGTAAATGCTTTCCTTTCGTTTTCCATGTTTAGTGCAAACAACACATCTTCTTTGGGGCTTTGCTTTTTTCCCGGTAGCAGGAATCCTTTCAACGAAATGTATCTCAATCAGGCGTCGAGGTGGGGGGTTTATTGACGGTCTCCTGAGGGTTGGGGTCCCCAGCTGCGGTCTGCTTGCATTGAAAAGTGCCTCGACTAGACTAATGCGGAAGACAAGGTGGTCAGCATCGGTATTTCTTGCCCGAAAAAGGACGAAGGTGTTGTGTACAGACACATTGAGAAGTCTATTGAAAAATTTTATATACCATTTCAGCCCTCGTTTTCTTTCCACCAAAAGACGCTGCAACTTTTGATCCTTGAAATCCACTCCACCCATAGCCAAATTGTACTCATGCACACATTTAGGTTTGATCACTTTCACACCTCTAATATATCTTTCGATCATTCCATCATCGTGAAATGATGAAATCATTGCCACGTCTCTTTTGTCTCTCCACTTCATAACCATAATGCCATTGCTCTCGTAAGCAATGACCTCGCCTTTTTTCAGAGTCTTGGCTTTCGCACTCAAAGGAACATTCTTCCTCGAAAATCTCAGAGTACCAGAAACATTCACACCATTCTTCCGTAACAGGGAAGCTAAATACGGGGAATTATAAATATTATCCATTCATAGATTGTACCCTTTAGAAAATAATGGCTCCTTGAGAGGGACAACTATCTTCGAGCTTTTCAAATTGTCATCAACATTTGTACTGCATATAATATCTGACCTAGCACCAGTATATACAAAAAAATTCCATAGATATCCACTTTTTGATTCGCAAAGTTCAAACGTTTTGATTCCAAAATGATAGAATGAGAAAGCAGATTCTGCAGCCAAAGATGCGCTCAGGTCTCCGGATACAGATTTTCAATTAATGCCAGCGGAAGATTTAGGGAATGCCATGAAGGGTACGATTAGACAAAATTGGAAGGCGCGATGGCTCGAAATCCAAAATAACAAACTTCGGGAAATTAAGGCCGTAATAACTGCGTGGCAGACCTCTATAAGAAATGTCCGCAGGGAGGAAGTGGTTTTAACACGCATAAGAATTGGTCACTGTTTATTAACCCATTCATACCTCTTCACCGAAGAGAGAATACAGCCCCAATGCTTAAATTTCAATTGTCCACTAACAGTGCGACATATCCTGATGGACTGTGCAAGATATCGTACTGCACGGGTGAATCACAACCTCGGAGTCAACCTAGCTGAGGTACTAGGAGACACTCCCGAAAGCATTTCCCGACTGATAGCATTCCTACACTCAACTCGACTTTTCAATAAAATATAAATGATACCTCTTGTAAATTATTGACACGTCAATTTCAGAACGGGCCTAATCCCCTTTATCAATACCAGTCAGTGAGTGGTGCAAAATGGCCTTAGCCGCCGACGCACCCTATAAAAGAAACACTACTACTACTCCAAACTTTGCCGCCTTCAAAGGTATGTATTGCTTGAAGCCTAAGCGACCCCTCCAAAGCGTCAGGGATTCGTCAATACAAATATTTTCATCGGGAACATACCCCACTTCGGCCCTGGATTCCCCGAAAAACAGGCGGCCGAGAAGAGCCCAGCTCGGTCAATCGGCTCCTGGCGGCTGGGGAGCTTGGCGGCTCCTTTCGAGCGTACGCCAGGACGGGTTAGTGCTGGAGATATGGGGGTCTCCGTAGGGCGGCCGAAGGTGTGTCGGTTCGGAGGGCCACTGCGCTGGAGGTTCTAACCCAAAAGAGACCCCTATTGAAGGTTCCTATATCCCTTGGGTAGCCCTGGCAACCACACCTGATCTCGGTGTGGCGTCCCGAATGTGTGGCTCCGTTTTGGGTGGGGAGCCCATGGGATGAATTCAATGTACTTGGATGGCTGAAGAATCTTTACCTCCAACCAAAAGATCCCGTCCAGACGACGGTGGAGCTAAAGTTAACGGCGCTAGTCAGCGCTACCTAGTAATGAGGTGCCAGAAGGAAGGGGAGAACCTTAAAAAGGTGCCCCCTTTCTTATTTGCAAAGTCTTATCGGGTTTGGTTCCCGGGGAGCTGAAATCGGCTAAAAAGCTTCGCGATGGTACACTGCTCATTGAAACCGATAACAATACCCAGAGTGAAAAACTACTAAACGTTAATAAGCTTCATGATATTCCCGTCAGGGTCGAGGTGCACTCCACCTTAAACACCTGTCGGGGAGTTGTAAGCCACTTTGATCTGCTGTACGTTGAGATTGACGAGATCAAACGTGAGATGGCCTCCCAAGGAGTCTCTGATGCTTGTCGACTCACTACGAGGCGCAACGGAGAGAGAATAGACTCGACATCTGTCGTACTCACGTTCGCGTGCGACAAACTCCCTGACAGTGTTCATCGGTTACGAATCGGCGACAAATACCGTGACGCGCGGACACAGTTCAATCTAGATGGGGATCTAGAATCTATTCTAGGAGACCACCCCACCAATTTAAGTAGTACAATTATGTTTCTCAAGGAAATAGGTGTTTTTAATAAAATTTAAAATTTCCCCTCTATTTTATGTAAACAAATTGCGTAGTAAAGATCCATTTATAATGCGTCTTGAATCAAACGATTGAGTAGTGGTGCAAAATGACCCTACCGTCGACGCACCCTTTCGCTCAATTCCACTACTACTACTATGAATCGGTCCTAGTGCGGCCATTCATACCGGCACCCCTGAGATGCTTCTAGTGCCACCAGTTCGATCATATGGCCACAAGGTGCCAAGGCAAGGCCACCTGCCCACTATGCGGCCTGGACAAGCATGAGGGTGAGTGCAATGGTGACCAGCGTTGTGTGAACTGCGAGGGTGCTCATCCTGTGTACTCCCGCAAATGCCCGAAGCGGATAGAAGAGCGAAAAATAATGGAGTTTCTAATGGAAGTTTCTAATGTGCAACTACGCTGCAAAAATTTAAGCGACGAGAAATCACCCAGCGCATAATGACATTTTCAAACCACGATTTTTAGAAATATTTAACCGACGACGGATAGCCACCACACCAGTAAGCGTACGGCTAAGAAACTTTTTAGACGAATGTCCGTTCAACGTTCCCGTATTATTCCCCGCTACTACTTCTAGACTACCTCCATGGGAGAAGACGAGACCGTTATGCGATACGCAACTCCACAGACGTCTCAAGAGTTCCACCTCGGCCGCCGAGTTCAAGCAGCTCTTTAACGAATTGTTAGCCCTCAACCCAGAGTTAATTCCCGTGTACACGGACGGGTCGAAAATTGATTCGGCGTGTGCATGTGCCGTGGTCTCTAATCACCACGGTGTCATCAAGCGGAAGCTCAGCCCTCTGTGCGGTATTTTCACGGCTGAATTGATTGCTCTGTGGATGGCCCTTCAGGGAATCCATCAAAACGACACACCTTATGTCATCTGCACTGACTCAATGAGCTCTGCAGACCATACTCCGTTTCTCTCCGTCGCATCACATTGCAAACGAAATTCATTTTGCCCTCCACTCCCTCCAAATGAGGGGTGCGAAAATCAGTTTCATGTGGATACCAGGGCATATGGGAATACGCGGAAACGAAAAGGCAGACAGAGCGGCGAAAGAGGCTCTATCCGATATAGAGCGCAATACACTGCCAGTACCTGCAGGTGATCTCCAGGTAGCGTGGAATAGAATCGTTCTAAATCAGTGGAAAGAACGCTGGTGTTCCCAAACGGGGAACAAACTCCGTAGCGTGAAACCTGACGTGTCAGAGTGGGCCTCTTCGGTCAGGAATACTCGGAGAGAGGAGGTAGTCATCACACGACTGAGGATAGGGCACTGCGCCATGACTCACTCCTATCTATTCACAGAAGAGAAAATCCCGCCCCATTGTGAGGAATGTGACTCTATAATCAGTGTGAGACATATCCTGACGGAATGTGACCTATATCGGGTATTGCGATATAGGATGAACCTTGTTGGAGGACTAAACGACATGCTTCGTGACGACCCTGAACGTCTTAATCGGGTAATAAAATTTCTGAAAACTATTGGTCTGCTGAATAAAATCTAACCTCGTTACACAATTTGTATTCACGCACACACCTTTCTCACCTATTATTTTATATTCCGAGGAAATAAATATCCAGATACCTTCAGGTTAAAGTTAATGACGTGATCCTCCCAAAATGAATTTTTACGAATGTAATGATGCGGTGCAAAATGACCTAAGATGTCGACGCACCCTAAAAACAATAATAACTAACTAACAATATACACTTCGAATGTAAAATTTTACACTGTGAAGCCTTACATGCTATGTACTCAAATATTCATTAATGCTATAGAAGCATTTTTAAGAAGATAAGTAAAAACAATTTTTTAAAATACAAGTATTCTATTTTCACATTTTATGTAGGCAGGCAACTTATTATACAGTTTCGTGCACATTGCACGGGGTATTTTGGTGGTATGGGTAAAAGTTTTTTGTGTGACATGTAGATCATTACACTTTCTGGTATTGTAGGAGTGTATACTATTTTTTTGAATGAAATCGCTAAGGTGTTGTTTTGCATAGATTACAGAGTGGTATATGTATATACAAGGCACAGTTAACAAATGTTGATTTTTAAATAGAGGTCTGCAGTTAGCTCGGTGATGCTGTTTAAGCATTACCCTCAACAATTTCTTTTGAATTAAAAAAACATTGTGCAACTTAGGTGAGGAACCCCAGAGCATGACACCATATGATATCCTGGAGTAGAACAGACCATAGTAAAGCATCTTCAACACATCTAGACTGACAGTATATTTGATCACAGACATCAGATAGAAAACAGTATTTAGTTTTTTACATAAGAAATCAATATGCGTTTCCCATTTTAGGTAAGAATCGACATAAATACCAAGGAATTTTACGTTTTTAACCATACCGAGATCAAAGTCATCATGTAAAGGAGAATTTCTATGTGAGAAGATTGACACTTGTGTTTTTTCAGCACTTAGAACCAGGTTGTTATTTGTACACCATTCTGTCATACTTTCTATTAATGGTTTTCTGGATCTTAATACTTCAATCTCAGTTTTACTAGATGTTAGAACACTCACATCATCAGCGTATAAAATACACTTATTATTTGGGTTTTCCATCAGCTTATTGGGTAGGTCATTGATAAATATTAAAAATAACAGTGGACCTAGTACTGACCCTTGTGGTACACCTTTGTCAATCTCCCTAAGTGAGGATGAGTAATATCAGAGAGTCAACAGAGTCAAAAGCTTAAGTGAGATCATAAAAAATCCCAATGGTATGTAAATGATGATCGAGACCATCAATGACAGCATCAATAAATTTGTAAATGGCAAATTCAGCAGAGAGGCCACCTATGAAACCAAATTGGCTTTTTGATAGAACATTGTTCTTGATTAAGAAAGACATAATCCTCCTTGAAATGATACTTTCAAGTATTTTTGAAAAGACTGATAGTTTAGAGATAGGTCGATAGTTATCCATAACATGAGGATCACCCTTATTGAGTAAGGGAACCACAGTAGCCATCTTTAGTTTATCAGGAAAGATGCCAGAGGAAAGAGAGGCATTGACCAGATGCGTGATAGGAGTGAGAAGTTCATGCAATTTCCTTTAGGAAGGGAGCATGGAATCTCATCCCATCCAGCTGAGTGTTTTAAATTAATTTTTTAAATTACAGATTCAATTTCCTTTTCACATGTAGGATAAAAGTATATATTATTCATAACTGAATGTATATGTGAGTAGTTATCTGGGTTACCGCGTCCAGTAGCTGGTTTTGTAATGGTATCCAGGAAATGATTGTCGAAGTAGGTGGCAATTTGCTCAGGGTCATGAATTGAAATGTTATTGTGGAGAATTGATTTGGTAAAATTAATGTTCTTGGATTTCCCATAGGTATTATTAATAATGTTCCAGGCGGTTTTAGATTTGTTATTGGAGGAGGAAACTGATTTGATGTTATACAATTTTCTGGTGCTGTTGATCACACTGGAGCAGTGCTTTTTAAAGTCAATATACTGACGTTTTAATTCACTATTATTTGTAGCTTTATAACTAACCCATAGAGATTTGAGAACTTGTGCATTATGGATAATATCAGGAGTAATCCAAGTTTTACTAGGAGACCTACTTGATTTAGAATTTTCTAATGGAAAACAGCTGTTAAAGAGTGAGAGAAAGATTTCAAGAAAGTTATTGAATTTGTCATTTACTGAGACTGAACAATAAACAGTATCCTAGGTTGACAATTGTAGAGCATTACAAAATTCACTGATATTTTCAGGAGTGAAAAACCTTTTTTTAGCTATAGTCCTCTTAGAGGTAGAATATTCGGAAAAAAAATTCCATTACCCCGCACGGGGGGAAGAGGGTGATCTCTTCCTTTGGGGAGTCGCGCCCCCACGGACCCGAGCCCACCGGGGAGACAACCTCGTCAAAAAACCCTTCGTACGCTAGGATAGCGTCCAGACAGCATGTGACTGCTGTGCTGAGTAGCCGAAACAACTGGCGTCCAGATTCACCCACGTGTTTGCCGTGCGTGGAGACCCGTACAAGGGGGAGAAGGGGATCCTGGTGGGTGAGTTCTCCGGCTCCCAGCTGGGCGTCGGAAACCCGGTATGGGCCGGAGTTCAATACCCCACTTCGGCCCTGGATTCCCCGAAAAACGGGCGGCCGAGAAGAGCCCAGCTCGGTCAATCGGCTCCTGGCGGATGGGGAGCTTGGCGGCTCCTTCCGAGCGTACGCCAGGACGGGTTAGTGCTGGAGATATGGGGGTCTCCGTAGGGCGGCCGAAGGCGTGTGGGATCGCAGGGCCCCCGCGCTGGAGGTTCTAACCCAAAAGAGACCCCCTATCGAAAGTTCCTATATCCCTTGGGTAGCCCTGGCGACCACACCGGATCTCGGTGTGGCGTCCCGAATGTGTGGCTCCGTGGTGGGTGGGGAGCCCAGGGGATGAATTTTTCTTTACGCATTCATGGAGACAATCAATCTTCCTCCAACCAAAAGATCCCGTCCAGAAACGGACGGGGGAGTAAATATAGCTACCGCTTGCCGCAGATTTCTTGTGATGAAATGTGTAAACGAAGGGGAGACCCCGCACGGGGGGAGGAGAGTTATCTCTTCCTTTGGGGGAGTCGCGCCCCCACGGACCCGAGCCCACCGAGGAGACAAGCTCGTGAAAAAACCCTGTCGCTCGCTCGGATAGTGTCCAGACAGCATGTGACTCTGCTGTTCGGAGTAGCCGTAACATCTGGCGTCCAGAATCACCCACGTGTTTGCCGTGCGTGGAGACCTGTACAAGGGGGAGAAGGGGATCCTGGTGGGTGTGTTCTCCGGCATCCAGCTGGGCGTCGGAAACCCGGTATGGGCCGGAGTTCAATACCCCACTTCGGCCCTGGATTCCCCGAAAAACGGGCGGCCGAGAAGAGCCCAGCTCGGTCAATCGGCTCCTGGCGGCTGGGGAGCTTGGCGGCTCCTTCCGAGCGTACGCCAGGACGGGTTAGTGCTGAAGATATGGGGGTCTCCGTAGGGCGGCCGAAGGCGTGTGGGATCGGAGGGCCCCCGCGCTGGAGGTTCAAACCCAAAAGAGACCCCCTATCGAAATTTCCTATATCCCTTGGGTAGCCCTGGCGACCACACCGGATCTCGGTGTGGCGTCCCGAATGTGTGGCTCCGTGGTGGGTGGGGAGCCCAGGAGATGAATTTTTCTTTACGCATACATGGAGACAATCAATCTTCCTCCAACCAAAAGATCCCGTCCGGAAACGGACGGGGGAGTAAATAAAGCTTCCGCCTGCCGCAGATTTCTTGTGATGAAATGTGTAAACGAAGGGGAGACCCTTACTAAGGTGTCACCTTTCTTAATACGCAGAGTCCTTTCAGCAACAGTGACGGGTGACCTAAAATCCGCCAAAAAATTAAGAGATGGAACGCTCCTAATACAGACTACAAACGAAGCACAAAGCGAAAAATTACTCGCATTAGAGAAATTTAATAATATCCCTGTCAAGGTCCAAGTGCACCGCACCCTTAACACTTGCCGGGGTGTAATCAGCAACTATGACCTCCTCTACGTGTCCGACGATGAAATTAAGACGGAGATGGCTCCACAGGGCGTAATAGACTGTCGCCGATTAAAAACTAAAAGGAACGGCGAGCTGATAAATAGCACATCTGTAATCCTAACTTTCTCACGCGACACACTTCCCGAAAAGGTATATGTGGACTACGAATCTGTGTCAGTCCGACCATTCATCCCAAGTCCTATGAGATGCTTCCAATGCCAGCGTTTCGGCCACATCGCTACAAGATGCCAGGGCAAGGCCACCTGCCCACGCTGTGGCAAAGATAAACATGACGGTGATTCCTGCACCTCAGATCCATCCTGCGTCAATTGCGAGGGTACACACCCAGTGTACGCCCGTGATTGTCCCAAAATGATGGAAGAGAAGAAAATCATGGAAATCAAGACTGTGGAGAAGTTACCCTATTTTGAAGCCCGCAAAAAATTCAGAACATTAATGGCACCTACCTTTTCAAGATCGTACGCTGCAGTAGTAGACACCTCAGTTAATAATAATAAAAACAATGTAAGCCAAGGAAACAAAAAGAACGTGAAAGAGAGCAAAGCAACGGACAACAGCAACAACCAAGCCAAACCGGATAAGGCTACTAAACCGGTAACAAAGAACATTCCGACAGGAAAAAATGACGCCGTGTTGGATTCTTCGAAGAAGAACGCCAACTCAGGCACCACCGGGACCACGCAAAACAAGCGTGGGAAGTCCCAGTCCCCCGGTCCATCTGGTAAGGCTATATATAGCCTACCAGAATCCATGGATGAAGATGATATCTCGGAGTCAGAGATAAACCGGGCGAAGGCTAAGGAGAAGAGACGCTTTAAGCGTTAAGTCTCCCTCTAGCCTAGTGATCGAGTTTTAGTTTATTTATTTAACTTATTCCCTATTTTAATGGCTTTTATCATACAGTGGAACTTTAATGGTTTTTACCGACACAGGGAGGAGCTTACCATTTTAATTCGTGATTTTAACCCTAGTTGTGTTTGTCTCCAAGAGACGCATTTTAAAGCTACAGATAAAGGAATTTTAAAGGGTTTTAATGTTTTTAGACACGACGACACCAGTGGTCAAAGAGCCCAAGGTGGAGTGGCAATTGCTATTCGGGAGACCCTTTACACCTCCCAGTTGCACTTGACCACTCCATTTCAAGCAGTAGCGGTGACAATCCATGCTCCGGAGACTATAACGTTATGCAACGTTTACCTACCGGAGGGTGCGCCGGTCACGCGGTGCAACTTGGAGAACCTTACCCGCCAACTACCTGAGCCCTTTATATTGGTTGGAGATTTCAACGCGCATGACGCCTTGTGGGGTAGCACAAGGACCCAGCAAAACCGGCGAGGAAGAATTTTATCTAATTTTATTATAGATTCTAACCTTATTTTATTGAACAGCAAGGAAAAGACACGTTTTAACAGTTTCAATGGTGAGTACTCCTCCATAGACCTTTGTATTTTATCAAGCAGTCTTATAACGAAGACTAGCGTGGCCGTGCACGACGACCTATGTGGGAGCGATCACTTCCCGCTTTTAATTACAAAAGACCACTGTGTAAATGGCAATTTTAATCGACCGGCTACCTGGCTTCCCCGTAAAGCCGACTGGGACCATTTTAAAGAATGTTTTAAATACTTGCACGATAATAATCGGGACGCTGTGCAAAACATCGAGCTCTTAACTTCGGCCATCATAGAAGCTGCAAATGTAAGTGTACCGCGATCTCGAGGTAAGGCAAAACGACCACGGGTACCATGGTGGACCGATGAATGTGCCAGAGCTATCAGTATTCGTAAGAAGGCTCTTCGAATATTTAATAAATACCCCACAGCAACAAACTTGGCCTTTTTCCGCCGCCTGCGATCCAAAGCTCGTCGTGTGGTGAAAGAGGCTAAAAGGATCTCATGGATGGAATTTATTGCAAGTGTTAACTATAAAACGCCACTTGCGCAGGTATGGCGCAAGGTGAAATCCATTTTAGCTTCGGGACAGCCTAACAACGTGTCCAAGTTGAAAATTGACGGCAATGTATTGACAACAGCGCCCGCCATTTCGGAAGCTTTTGGGCAGGTCCTAGCCAACACAAGCAGTGACGATAACTTCCACGGCTCCTTTCTCCACCGTAAACGCCAACACGAAGCCTCTCGCCTTTCCTTCTTAGAAGGAGATACAGATGCTCCGTACAACGACCCGTTCACCCTGTGGGAACTCACCTCCGCCATCGGAGACACCAGGAACACCTCGCCAGGGTTGGACGAGGTACATAATGCATTCCTCCGTAATATTCCGGAAAAGGCATTGGACGAAGTTCTGCTCACTTTAAACCAACTTTGGGTTGATAGGGATTTTCCATCGTCATGGCGGGAGTCAATAGTGGTACCTATCCCTAAACAAGGAAAAGAAAAAGCTGACCCGAATAATTACAGACCCATTTCCCTCACAAGCTGCCTATGTAAAGTCATGGAGAGAATGATAAATCGGAGACTCATGTGGTGGCTGGAAAAGCAAATGCTTCTCTCAAACATTCGATGTGGCTTCCGCCGAGGTCGATCCACATAAGATCACCTCGTCCGTGCAGAAAATTTTATTCAGGAAGCCTTCCTCCTTCGACAGCATGTCGTAGCAGTCTTTTTCGACCTAGAAAAGGCGTATGACAGAGTCTGGCGGAGGAAAATTTTAGACAGGCTTCATGCGTGGGGTTTTAGGGGGAACTTGCCGATTTTTATTCAAAACTTCTTAACCGACCGAGTTTTTAAGGTACGAACAGGAAGGCATCTGTCACAATTTTATTCACTTGACAATGGCATACCCCAGGGCTCAGTTCTAAGCGTGACTCTCTTCGCCATTGCTATTGACGACGTTGTCGATTGTATTCAGGAACCGGTGATGGGTTCTCTATTTGTAGACGACTTGGCAATATTTTGCCGTTCGTCTAGAGTTGCAACAGCAGGACGGCAGTTGCAAATTACTCTCAACAGGCTGAACGTGTGGTCCAAGCGAAACGGATTTCGATTCTCTGCGGAGAAAACTAAGTGCCTGCATTTCCACCGTATGCGTGGGATTCATTTCCCACCAAACTTTCGCCTGGGCAATGCTTTACTCCCTTTCGTTGAGTCATATCGCTTCTTGGGGATGATATTTGACCGACGGCTAAACTGGCGTGAACACACGAAAGACTTGCGGGAGAGATGTCTGAAGATTTGAAATATTTTACGGTTTTTAACTGGAACGACTTGGGGAGCGGATCGCTCCTCAATGATTTTATTGTACCGCGCACTAGTACGCTCCAGATTAGATTACGGGTCCATAGTCTATTCGTCCGGACGTGACTCCTACCTGAAACCACTATCAACCGTACACCATGCTGGCCTGCGCTTGGCAACTGGGGCTTTCAGGACGTCACCCATCCTGAGTTTGTGTGCTGAAGCTGGAGAACCACCTCTCGAAACGCGACAAAAGTTTCTAATGTGCAACTACGCTGCAAAAATTTTAGCGACGAGAAATCACCCAGCGCATAATGTCATTTTCAAACCACGATTTTTAGAAATATTTAACCGACGACGGAAAGCCACCACACCAGTAAGCGTACGGCTAAGAAACTTTTTAGACGAATGTCCGTTCAACGTTCCCGTATTATTCCCCGCTACTACTTCTAGACTACCTCCATGGGAGAAGACGAGACCGTTATGCGATACGCAACTCCACAGACGTCTCAAGAGTTCCACCTCGGCCGCCGAGTTCAAGCAGCTCTTCAACGAATTCTTAGCCCTCAACCCAGAGTTAATTCCCGTGTACACGGACGGGTCGAAAACTGATTCGGCGTGTGCATGTGCCGTGGTCTCAAATCACCACGGCGTCATCAAGCGGAAGCTCAGCCCTCTGTGCGGTATTTTCACGGCTGAATTGATTGCTCTGTGGATGGCCCTCCAGGGAATCCATCAAAATGACACACCTTATGTCATCTGCACTGACTCAATGAGCTCTCTGCAGACCATACTCCGTTTCTCTCCGTCGCATCCCATGGCAAACGAAATTCATGTTGCCCTCCACTCCCTCCAAATGAGGGGTGCGAAAATCAGTTTCATGTGGATACCAGGGCATATGGGAATACGCGGAAACGAAAAGGCAGACAGAGCGGCGAAGGAGGCTCTATCCGATATAGAATGCAATACACTTCCAGTACCTGCAGGTGATCTCCAGGTAGCGTGGAAGAGAATCGTTCTAAATCAGTGGAAAGAACGCTGGTGTTCCCAAACGGGGAACAAACTCCGTAGTGTGAAACCTGACGTGTTAGAGTGGGCCTCTTCGGTCAGGAATACTCGGAGAGAGGAGGTAGTCATCACACGACTGAGGATAGGGCACTGCGCCATGACTCACTCCTATCTATTCACAGAAGAGAAAATCCCGCCCCATTGTGAGGAATGTGACTCTATAATCAGTGTGAGACATATCCTGACGGAATGTGACCTATATCGGATATTGCGATATAGGATGAACCTTGTTGGAGGACTAAACGATATGCTTCGTGACGACCCTGAACGTCTTAGTCGGGTAATAAAATTTCTGAAAACTATTGGTCTGCTGAATGAAATCTAACGTCGTTAAACAATTTGTATTCACGCACTCAACTTTCTCACCTATTATTTTATATTCCGAGGAAGTAAATATCCAGATTCCTTCAGGTTCAGATTTATGACGTGATCCTCCCAAAATGAATTTTTACGAATGGAATGATGCGGTGCAAAATGACCTAAGATGTCGACGCACCCTAAAAATAACAATAACTAACTAACTAAAATTCCATTATTGTAATTTTAGCGCTCGCGCACGTGGACGAGGGAAGGGATCTTCGTTCGAACCAAGAATACGCCGTTCCGAATAACAATAATATATTTGAACCTTGCTATCTACAGCTGAAGTACAGGTGAACATATAAACCCACAGGGCGCCACTTCTTGTTGCTAAGGTGGTTACTGGTCATGGAGAGCTTTTCGACTACTGCTCTCAGTCTCTCGTGGTGCCTTCTCTGTGGTGGCAGTTCGGCTTACAGCGCCACCAAGACTGGGTGCACCTAGTGCCACCTGCTGGCCACCACGGGAACTACCAGACGGCAGCTCGACAGCTGCTACATAATTATTGCATGGTGGTCTGAAAGATGTGATTCAACTGCTGTGCCCAACTCACACTTAGAGTTGCAAAAAATATTATCAATAGTTGAGGCAGATTGGGAAGTTTGTCTAGTAGGAACAAATATTGTTTGCTTGACATTAAATGCTGAAAATAGGTCCCACAGACAGGTGCTCATATTGCTAATCTGACTGAAATCAACATTGAAATCACCACAAAGGATAATAAAACGGTTTTTAACGAGACATTTCTCCAAAAGCACAGCCAATTTATCAAAAAATATAGAAAAAATGCCAGAAGGTGATCTATAGATACATAGTACAAAGATATGACAATTCTCAATAGATAGGTCTACGACACAGCACTCAAAGTCCAACTCACAGCATAAATCCATAGCTATTTGTGAAGTGGACGCATTCAGTCCATTTCTAATGTAAATCATAACACCACCACATTTCACAATTTGCCTTGAATAAGAGGCAGCGATGAAGTACCCATTTATATTAGCACTTAATAATTCATTTGCAGTTAACCAATGTTCGGTGATGCATACGACGTCAGCATCTTGTTCTTTCAGAAAAAACTCAAAACAATTAAATTTTTGTCGAATACATTGAATATTTAACGATAATACTTTGAGATTATGCACTAGTCAAGATTTAATTTGAGAACAATGAGTAACGTTGTTCACGGTTTTATATGTAGCACTATCAACATTTACACACTCAGGCTCACAACCTGAAAATTCATTATTTGGGCTATTATAGCCAGAAACAGACCCCTTCGGTGGATAATATATACCAATAGACGCATCATCAGGCCAAAAATCACCAGTGATTAGTTTATCCCGTAAGTTCATCGGGGCATCAACTTTATAGGAACAGAATTCAGTACCTGACCTGATGATTTCGCAAGAGAAGTCATTATTTGGAAATACCTCAGACAAGTGATCAATAATCTCCTCGGGTTTTGCTCTTTTATTCACTCGACCCACGTAGAGTGAAAAACTACGAGGAACTCCGGAGAAGTTCGAGGCAGCATTCTTTTTCGAGTTGCAGCCAAACACAAGATTTCGTCTTCGCCGAAATCTTTTGGGCAAGACTTTATGGTATCCATCTCCATCTACAAACACCTGCATAGGCGAATTCTTCGCTGCTGTAACCGTAGCTACGTCCTCAGTTGGTTCGACCGGCAACTTTACCTCGGTATCGGAGGGAGAATAGTGCTTACCCCAATACATTTATGCCAAACAAACATGAAATCAATGATTTTTTCACTTGGATGGCAACTATTCGAATCCAAGTTTTATACCTAAGGTTTTGTGATACATCCCTTGGGCTATGACTAACTATATTCAATATTTATTACATGTCATAGGGTCAGACTGACAAATGAGCAATAATTGCAAGCAAAAGAAGGGAAGAATAATTAGCTGATCAGGCAATGACCCTTTTGATGGGGCAAACTTTCCAATGCTCTTCTGGCGGAGCAGAGGACATTCTGGCCATCTCCACCTTCCTCAGGCTCATTTTTATAGGCCAAAACACCTTCCCACAATATGCTAGCCGTTCACAGGGAAATACTTCTACAGTATTGTCTTCAAATTCTCCCACCAAAAACCTCTTTTCAGCCGTTATCCTGTAAAAATAAAAAAATAAGTGATGACACACCATTAATACTTTAAAAACAAAGAATGAGATTATCTTAAACATCAGAAAATTGTCAATGTAAAACGCTTAATACAAACTATATACCCCCTAACTGATTTCAGGAAAAGCTTCATAGAAGTCCTTCTCCGGTATAATGTAGCACTTCACTACTTCCTCTTGAGTATGTCATTTCGGACCAGGTGCTACTTTTAAAATGTTCAAAGATGAGGAATTGCACGGGTATTTAAAATAATCTTCAACTATATGCAGCACTTCACTAGTTCCTCCGAGTATGTAATTGTTGACCTTGTGCTGCTCAATCCCCATACTTTTAAACGTTCAAAGATGAGGAATTGCATGGGTATTTAAAATAATCCTCACTATATTTAAAATAACACCCATTAAACGTCAAAGAGTCTCGCTCCACTTCCCCATCACTTCCCAACTCAGAGTGGATTCCAATGATCTTAAAACATTTGATTCCTGCTATCACATACGAGTCCCTCGTGTCTTTAACATGAGAACTTGATGCCTTCAATGACAATTCCAGTGAGCTCTCCCCTTGAAGCATCCCTTGCTTCGTTTCCACAAAACTCTTTCCTTGCCAAGTAGGGCAACGAATTGAACTCGGCAATTCTCCTTGTTATCTGCTCCAAAGGATTCCCAGGGGTGCGGATCATCTTTTTTTGAATTTGGTGTCACATTTTGATATCTGGCTACCTGGTCAGGGTAGCATTGCTTTTCGCAGATATCACAGTTTTTATCACAAAGCATAGTAATAGTTTTGTGAAACTCTGATGCACTTGCCATGCATTCATCATATTGAGCATGGCGTTGATGAAGTCTAGCTTCACACTCATCAGCAGTTTCATTAGAACGAGTCTCATTTTGTCTCCATCAGTCTTATGTAAACCGCCGAGGAGGAGGTATTAGGAGTTTATGTGCCTTTGGGATGTTACTGACCTTCCTGATAGGCATTAGTGATCTTTGGTCCAGGCCAGCTTCTCCTCCCTCGGCAAATAGTTCCGGATCAACATTGGCATCAGATGATGCAGATATCAAACCGGTCACCAGTGTTGACTTGATGGCAAATATCGATGCCCTAGTGTTCATCGTATCATTGTAACCTCCCATTTGTTGCAGGTGCAAGAAGAGGGACTCCATTGGATAACAATTAAATTTCCTGGTTAAAATATAGTGAAATCCAATTCCCAGCAAATATTATACGCAGTGAACAGTCGACAATGTTGTTAATGTCAACGCATTGTACGTTTCCTCAGTCAGCTCATTCCCCGCTAGACCGCTCTTCTGAATGTTTTTTATGTAATCCAAAAAATCGTTCTCTAACCAGTCTTATTGCTCATCCGTGATTTCCTTGAAAATCGATTGATTTTCGAGGAAGTAGATTTCCTTGTCGTCACGTCTTGCATGCACACTGTTTGTGGTGTTTGCGATGTGGTGACTATCGAACCATTTTTTATTATTTTAATAAATTTAATGGTTTTGTCAAAACTGGCAATGTCCTCAATTTTCTCCGGCTTCATTGCTTTCAAGGTCTCCAGAGCTGCGAGCACTTTGGCAGAAAATATATGTTTTGCCCACTTCACGTTCATTTTCTCTATCAGAGACGGGTAGACAGTTTTGAAACTCAAATTTCTGACAGGTTTTAGCCCTGTTTTTCTGCAGTTGATAGAGTGACCTAACTAAGTCACTGGATATGTCTACCCCGTCAGATGTCAGTCTACAGTCAAGAAACTGGTTTTGTATGTTCTGAAGGATGTGACTACAATCATGGCTCAGGAATAGAGACCGAAATGGGGCCACATGGTGCACAATGGAATAATAATAATAATAATAATAATAAGTTACGGAAATATTTTTTCAGCAAGAAATCTACCTCGGATCTCCTGAGAACTATCTGTGACGCAGACAATAAATACACACCGTTAAACCTATCTGACGAAAGTATGCAAGTTAGTGAAACCACTGTTACTATAGACAGTAAAATGTCAATATGGAAAGCTAAATCCCTTCACGGAAGACACCCTCATGCCCTGGAGGCCCCTGAAATCGATAAAGATGCATCGCACGCATGGCTCAGGCATGGGCAACTCTTCCCAGAAACAGAAGGATTTATGATCGCAATACAAGACCAGGTGGTGAAAACAAAAAATTATGAAAAATATATAATTAAAAACCCAAATTTATTGGATGACAGATGCAGAAAATGTGATAATGCCTCTGAGACGATACAGCACATCACAAGTGGATGCACTAACTTATCTCAAAAAGACTACCTACACCGTCACAATCAAATATGCAACATCATACACCAGAAATTAGCTCTGAAGTATAAACTCATAGAAAATGGAGTTCCTTACTATAAGTACACACCTAAAACCATCCTTGAAAACGACCACTGTAAGATTTATTATGACCGTTCAATTATTACCGATAAAACAGTCCATAGCAATAGACCTGATCTAGTAGTACAAGATAAAACTCTCAATGAAACGTACTTGATAGACATTACCGTACCTAATTCGCATAATATCACTACAGCCTACACCAGCAAAATGGAAAAGTATGAAGAACTTAAAAATGAAATCAAGAGATTGTGGAAATCAGATAAAGTACACATAATACCCATCATTATCTTCGCCACAGGAGTAGTGCCTCATTCACTCCATCAAGGTCTTCAAATTATTGGACTGCCGAAAAACTTGTTTATTACCATACAAAAAGCAGCAATTTTAAATACTTGCCGGATTGTCAGAAAATTTTTCAAAACAGAGTAAAGAGACGAGAGTACTTGGTGATACCCGTACCTCGCCTACAACCAGCAAAAATGCTGTGAAAACATAAAAAAATATAAATAATAATAATAAAATAATTTTTAAGTCCCAGGACTTCACATAGTAAAATGTAGGACAAGTCAATACAAAAAATAATACATAAAATCATACACTTCTGTAGTAACCACATTCCTCCAGAAAGTCGTTTATGCTATATATAATAACTTTCGTTAAATAGAAAGTTTTTCAGGACATACTTGAAATTTGCCCTTGACTGAGCATTTTTTAATCTTGGAGGCAGGGCATTGTAGACCTTGGAAGCCATATGGAAGGGGCTCTTATTATACATGGCAGTTGAGTGGCAATACATATGTATATCCCCGCTACGGGAGTAGTGCGTCCATGCACTTGAGCATTGGTGGTTAAGTCTTCTAAATTATCTTTTACATACATACACAATTGATATATATACATACAAGGCAATGTTAAAAGTTTTAATTCCTTAAAAATATGGTTTACAAGATTCCGAGGGGATACTCTGCGTCCTTTCTTCCACTCATCAACTCAAACATACAAGTGTTCACTATATGGCAATCAGTGCAAATTCTCACCACAGAGAAACCTGCCATTTCCACTGACTGAAGAACATCCTGTGTCAGTCTGAGCAGGTCAGCTCCCGTGAGTTGGCTAACGCAATAGTATGCCACAGGGCTTGTCATGTGCGTGGAGAGGACGTGCATAACTTAGCACAGCAACGTGTTGGCAATTTTGTTTGACCCCTGGTTAGAGGGAACAAGGTCATTTGTTCCAAGGAACATGCCCAAATATCTATCATAAATCA
The DNA here is from genome assembly GCF_921293095.1 of Ischnura elegans. Classification (NCBI taxonomy): domain Eukaryota; kingdom Metazoa; phylum Arthropoda; class Insecta; order Odonata; family Coenagrionidae; genus Ischnura; species Ischnura elegans. The sequence goes on from NC_060248.1 coordinate 126,098,169, forward strand.
TCTTCGGCTTAATGGCCATTTCGTCGATGATCAATGAACATACTTTCTCATGGGGATGGCGCGATTCTCTCTCTCCGATTCGACACTGTCTTTGACGAATGAGAGTAGTCACCCCTGTCGACCCACTGGAACCACCTACATATGACTTCAGGGTACTTTGCTAGGCAATATTAGTAGATCTAATTGCCGCACCACTCTGTAGCCTTTTGGACTCTTTACAGAGCACATGATACACGATTTTATTGTGCTTTCGGTGTACTTCTTCGTTTTTCTGGCTGAAAACATTTTAATTAGTTCCAGAAGGAAATGGGCCTAGTGGTTTCCTTCCTCAGAAGCCTCTTCCAGCTTTCGAACATTTTTCCTGACATGATCATCTTTTCCATGGGCACACAATTTTTGCAGTTTTCTTCTCAGTCAGGCGTGAGCGACCCTCAGTTGTTCTGAGCAGATGGCTTTCCGCTTGTAAATTTTCAGCCTCAGATACAATTCAGGTATTTTTTCATGCACTTATTTGTGCTGTCACCATGTCTGCTTTCTTTCACATTCATGTGCAATCCAACATTTACCTGCTGCGTGTTATGTATAGTTGACAACTAACTGCTCAGGGATAGGTGAAAGTGGATCCTTGGTAGCCCGTGATGATTCCTGATGACCCTCGATACGCCTCCTTTTCAGTGGTCGTCATGGCTTCGCCAGTGTAACTTGCTTGTGTGCTGGATAAAACAGGAAAATCAACGGAATGACGTCAGGCAAAAGACATCTTTTAGTCATGCTGGAACTAAAATCTTCGGCCCTAAAATGAAGACTGCAGATTCTTGACCACGAAGAAGGTGACCACGGAGTGCCCTTTTCACCTTTCCTCGATATAATAGCAAGCCACTTCGATCTCAACCCAGGATTTGAGGGAAGAGAATGAAAAGTTTGCGGAGGTAAGGTAAGATTTCTCGAGGAATGACACGCGTAGCTCGGTTGAGGAAACACACTGAACTTTATTCTCACAATATTGGGGTATATATACAAGTTCGCGCCGACCTTGCGGTTGCTCGAATGTTTTATGAAATGCATTCCGCGTCAACTAGCGCCAATACGACGATTCGCCCGGCCAAGGGCGCCACAAGTTGCACCATCGCTCCTTTCACTGCGCGACTTCCAAAATGAAACACAGCAAAGCACCATGGCGAAGGCATGTGTTCCCTGTCCCTCATGCAGCGATGGAAGGATAATGAAAGAGCAGGCTTCTGTGCCTAAATGCCTCCTTGCACTCTCAACCTTTTTCGCGATACACTTACCTGGCCTAAGGATCCCGGAATTCCCTAATCCTTGGCAATCGACACACCACCCCTTCACCTCAAAACCTCTATACACAGAAGCATTATTCTACAAATTCGGATTACAAATTGTGTTAAATTTTTCTTAGAATTGCCACTGGGTGTTATTCTATACATAGTGTTATTCTATACATAGTATAGAATAACACCCAGTGGTATTGCCCTTGAATTCCCCCAAAGATTACCATCAACGCGGCAGGTATGTGGACGCGGAGCGGAGAGAGTGCCCAAACAAAACTAAACTGGAGGCCAAGGAAAAAACAACCTTGGCTAGCCATGAGTTTCTAAGAATAATTCATGCAAATAGTTTTTTTCAATGAACATTATAAAGATGCAAACATTATGATCCGTTGCTAAAAGACAAAGCAAAATTGGAATAATAATATTTTCCTTTTATTAAACAATTTCAATTAGTTGATAAATTTTGAAAAAATTAAATGATGTGATAATAAATAGATTATAGCATTTCATACGAAGTGTAATTACACAGTGGTGGATCTATGGAAGGGGACTATAGCCCCCCGATTGAGTCGAAGCATACACCAGATAAAACCAATATTTTCGGATGTTACCACTTTATACAAAAGTAAGTATTTAGCTATATTTTCCCTTATATTTACCTACTGCAATGAATAAATTTACAAATTACTTTTAACCTGAGGGCCTATTTTAATGCTTTGGTACTACGGTTTCATAGCAGTGTCTTTTTTATCAAAGAATTAGGCTAAAACAGCTGTTTTTGAGTCTTGAAAATCCCAAATTTCCAAAAATCCCCATACTCCCCTTCAGCTGGGGATTATTCCACTGGTTGAGTAGTAATTCACGTAGCTTTCCGCCTGCTCCCCCTTCGTGTAGACAGATCCATCACTGCTAAATGTTAAGCCGGTTCTTGGTTAAGCCCTTGAGGTTCATCTAGGACGTCAACATGAGGGGCAAAAGGAAGCCACAACCCAAGATTGAAACGAGGGTGGTGCAGGGGGGGCACGTGCCTCTGGTGGCAGATTTCAGGGAGGGGAGGCAGAAAATTTTTTTAAATTTATGAAAAGGTTATTTAACTTTTATAATTAAATTAGCGAAAAATAGATCCTTGACCTCCCTCAGCTAATGGGGAAAAAACCCTCTGAACACCTGAAAATAGTCACCATCCCCCCCTCCCCTACCTCACCCCAGTCCAACGGTCAGTTTAAAATTTCCCAACCCTCCCTTCCACCCCACCTTCCACCCCACCTTCCACCCCACCTTCCACCCCACCTTCCACCCCACCTTTCACCCCCAATTTCTCAAATGTTTGCGAGTGTGCATTTTTGTATATATATTGGTATGGTTAATTTCTTGGTTTAGTCTTGATAATGCTGCAGTGCAGCGAAACATGTCGACTGTAGTTTAATAAATTTTTATGTGGAAAGTGCAAAGTATTTTACTTCATATCTCATAATGGATCTCCACAAAGTATCTGCCTCATCCATCCAATTCATAGTGAAAAATAATAATTAATTTATAAATTATCAAACAAAACTTCTTAATAACATCATTTGGTGAGTAATTTCAACTACGGCACCATAAAAAATTGCTTACGGAGGTACTATATTTTAGTGGTGGAGGTGGGGAGGGATGGAGAGAGGGGATCGAGGGAGGGGTGGCGGAAACCTGATCTTTGCACCCCCAGATAAAACTCTCAGCTTCCGCCTCATTCCGCCTTAGTTCCGACCCTCTCACTACTGGTGAGCCTCAAACCTGCACTCAAGACGCGCTGGCGGCAAGGGGGCGACATACCCATAAGGATAATGCGTATAGGTTTTGATACATCAGTGCCATCTATGCCAGTGGTCCAAGGCTGCCGCGAAATTTGAATGGACATCTCGGCGCCTGTTCTTTTACGCGTCACGATAGGGCGTGCTATTCAGGCTTAATAATGCTACTGCGATTGCGAGAAACTTAAAAGCAATGAATGTAGGAAAATCTTCCTGATGAACTTCCCCAGGTTACTTAACTAGTAACCATAATACAAGATTCATGTACAAAGTCAACTGGCGATCTGGTGGTTGGTAAGAATAATGATCTCGGAAACTTACTTCAGTGGACATTGGTATTTATTGATACAATAACTGGTAAAAGAAATACAACAATAACAATTTCAATATGACATACTAGAGATGAAATCTGTGGAAGTTAACAATTCTACAAGCACATGAGATGCACAAGCAACAAATATCAATTACAACATGAGATAGTAGCCTTTGCGTAATAGGAGAAAGATTCCATTACTTAAGTAAACACTCCACAGTTACAGACAAAGAGGGTGACCCAGTATTCCTTGAGGTAGATGTATCTTGCAACACCTCTGGGACAGGGAAAATAATGCTAATCCTGAAACCATAGACCATAACATTACTTCACTAGAAATAAGCATGCAATTTTGAATATCATTTCATGGAAGATAATTATTTAATTATGAAAGGAGAAGGACATTATTTCGTAGGAAGTAGTTCATGACGAGTACCCATTAAGATAGCATATGTCGGCAGAGGAGTCTTAAAATGAAAGGTTCTTGTAAGTTAATATCCATCATTTATACGAAAGAAAGTATCCCAAAAGTAGAAAACAAGAAAAGTGAAGAATATTTTATACCAATGTAGTAGAAATTAAGTTCTTACTTCAAAGGGAAAGAGATTAAAGTTTTAAGAAATGTAAACATCGTAGAACACTTAATGAATAATGCTCAATTAATGACAATTAAACAGTTGAAAGGACAGAGTTGAAATAGCAAATTACATACATAACCAACAAAATGATTAGCATTAAACAAACCTAAGAATAGCACTAGCGATAAATGAGTAGTTTGAACACTAGAAAAACTGCAAGTACAATGAAACACATACCTATTGAAATATAAGGAATACAAGACACCATAAAATTTTGAAAACATGAGAAAAGGTTAGCTAATCACAGGTTGAAATCAAAATGGAATAATGAAGGAAACAGAATTACTCACACTTTCATCACCAAATACATTTCATACCCACGCAATTTAGCAATAACCAAGATCATTGAGACTCGTATCCTTCATCGAGCACATTCCAAAATCGTAAGGGACACTGTAAGCAATTAAAAAAGTCTGCAGTTAACACTAATGACTATCAATAAGCCTCAATATCACGTTTGTTTACAGCGAGATTCAATATGGCAGCCCCCAGTTCGTTACTGCTCAGAAAAACAGGCTACACCAGCGCCTCTATGTTGGGTAGGCCGTTGGACCACTGGGGCTCCGGAAAAATCAAAACAAAAGAGGTTTTCCATACGATATATCGCAGTTTTGTCGCCCCCTTGCTGGCGGTATGTCCGTGGTTCGAATTTCGGTTCAAAGGCGTACCCAGGATCACAACAGGGGTGGGGGGGACAATCCAAGTCGTGACGACATTATAGCATGGAAAAGATGAATAAAACCAACATTTTAAGAAAATTATGTCAACGCTTTATTAGTTAATGAGATTATTGGCAGCGTTTTTTGTTTAAAGATTAACCCCTCAAGCGTGGCAGGCATTTAATTTCCCTTATGGAGAGGACTTTCACTACTCCTTTTTGTCTTTCTAGGAAGAACATGCAGGTAGTCATTTGTTCTTGTCATATGCGAATCGTAGTCCGTATTTTATGGGAGAAAATTTACACACTTTTTTATGAATACCATTAAAATCAGAATGTAGAGGAATGTTACAGTCCAGATTTTATGCGTCTCAAAGTGAGGCCGACAAGATTCTTTATATTTATTTATTTATTTATTTATTTATTTAAAGAAATATAACCACATACAGCATATGCCATTTTACAGTGGCCAGGTAACGATACATAAATTAGAGGACGAAGACGCAATATAACATGTAGAAAACAATAATTACATTTACAAAAACAAAAGGACAACAAGAAACTGCAGTGACAGACTACTTCGGTGACAGATAGGATAGGGAAAGGCTTATGAAGGATTTCAATGGAAGTGCAAAGGGGTCGATGTGTGGAGGGATGTTTAACATAATTCTCAAAGCTTTCTTTTGTAGTATTCCCATTCTTACTCCACTTACTATTCCCATTTCGTAGGATCCCCAATTATAAAAAAATACCACACACAGGAAGTACACCCGATGAGAATTTCAACACACTGCCTGAAAGAACATCACACAGCATGAATGACTCTAGTGGACTGAAGCTCGTGGTTTAGAATCTCCCTCAAGAGACGAGAAAATATCTCGAAGGGGCCCTGGTATATGCTGACTGTTTAGATGGAATCTTATCTTCGTTGATTACTGTCCAGAAAAAAAAATAAATGCAGAGCAAAGCACATGGCTCCTTCGCCTAGGACGCATAGGACTAACGAGGCGGGCCAAACACACTTGGGGCTCGAGGTGACGACAAACAAGCAGAAGACGGAGCGAAGGCATTCAGTTCAGAAGATACCGTATCTCAAGCTAAAGTAGCTGACCCTTCTTGACGTCTCTCATGCAGAATAGGCGGAAGTTTTCATGTTAGAACAGTTGAAGAAAGGCGTTGAGTTTTTGGACCGAAGTCGTCAACGTGCTGGTTTAAAACGGAATTTTATCAAAGCATTTTTTAAAAATCTTGAAGGCATGCAAGGAGGCCGCTATGAATATTTTATTGGAGAGGAAAAACATTTCTTCAAAAGATAGAGCATTAGTTTTAATTTAACGTACAATATCTGGTGGAGAAAAAATATTATAAACAGTAGGTCAGGAAGCGTACTGGGTACGGATGACGGCGTTGAGGGGTTAACAAAGGTGGGAGTTTTGAACCGTCAGCACAACACGCAAAGACAACACTATAGCACGTTTTTTCGTTACCTGAAGTCTTTATCATCACCGTCTGGGAGCCTTTAATGTCCACTGTTCTATTTGATGGCACGTCAAATGTCAAGGGAGCCTCATCCATATTTCTTGTTTGTCCTATCTCAAAACACTTAATTTTTCTCAAGTTTATTACGTATTTGTGGAATTCGATAATCTTTCTTTCGTATTCAGGTGGCAGTTTTTGTGCTATTGTAGTTCTAGTATGCATGCACATATAGTGTAATACATTTCTCTTCATAAATCTTTCGCACCACGATGTTGTACCAGAAAAATCAGCAATAGACATCTACTGCTAATTTTCTCGCTTCAATTAAAATCATTATTGTTGAGGCAGTGATCCCGTTCTTCCTGTGGTTTATTATGCATTTCTTAACATGTTCCTCAAGCTTTGGCCATTTCGGAGATCATGAGTGTAAAGTTTTCTTACTCTTATCTGGATTCACTAAATCTATCTTCTGCGTCCTCCATTCTCGTATCATCTTCTCAGTCGGAGGTGGGCCAAAACGCCTTGCAGCTACCAAGTTGCCATGTTCTGAAGCATATTTCACGACTTCAAGGTTAAATGCAATACTGTATGACCATCTTCTCTCCTTAGATACCATGAGCACTTAGTTAATGAGCTTAAAAACTGATACAAAAGACTAATTAGGAATAAATTTATTACGCACTGAACACCACACTTCAGTTGAGTAGAACTGGAACGGTAAAGTGACCCCGCACGGGGGGAAGAGAGTAATCTCTTCCTTTGGGGAGCCGCGCCCCCATGGACCCGAGCCCACCGAGGAGACAAGCTCGTTAAAAAACCCCGTCGCTCGCTCGGATAGTGTCCAGACAGCATGTGACTCTGCTGTTCTGAGTAGCCGTAACATCTGGCGTCCAGAATCACCCACGTGTTTGCCGTGCGTGGAGACCCGTACATGGGGAGGAAAGGGATCCTGGTGGGTGAGCTCTCCGGCACCCAGCTGGGCGTCGGAAACCCGGTATGGGCCGGAGTTCAATACCCCTCTTCGGCCCTGGATTCCCCGAAAAACGGGCGGCCGAGAAGAGCCCAGCTCGGTCAATCGGCTCCTGGCGGCTGGGGAGCTTGGCGGCTCCTTCCGAGCGTACGCCAGGACGGGTTAGTGCTGGAGATATGGGGGTCTCCGTAGGGCGGCTGAAGGCGTGTGGGTTCGGAGGGCCCCCATGCTGGAGGTTCTAACCCGAAAGAGACCCCCTATCGAAGGTTCCTATATCCCTTGGGTAGCCCTGGCGACCACACCGGTTCTCGGTGTGGCGTCCCGAATGTGTGGCTCCGTGGTGGGTGGGGAGCCCAGGGGATGAAATAAATCACTGTATGGAGTCTGAAATTCTTCCTCCACCAAAGAGATCCCGCCCGGACACGGGCGGGGGAGAAAAGCTATTTGAAAGAGCCAAACGGTTTCTGTCATTGAAATGCGCCAAAGACGGTGAAATTTTGAAAAAGGTATCTCCCTTCTTTATTAAAAAAGCACTACAAGCCATTATTCCAGGAGAGCCAAACTCAGTCAAAAAACTTAGAGATAGTTCCTTATTAATTGAAACAGCTAATAACGTCCAAGCCGAAAAATTGTTAAAAACAAAAAAGTTGCACGATATAGCTATCACTGTCTAGATCCACCGTACTTTAAATACTTCTAGGGGTGTGATCAGCCACTACGACCTTTTATATGTAGAACCAGATGAAATTAAGAAATAGATGGCTTCCCAGGGTGTCATAGATTGTCGAAGACTTACAACAAAGCGTAACGGTGAAGTGATTAACACCACCTCGGTTATCCTCACGTTCGCTTTGGATAAAATCCCAAGCAAAGTCTACCTAGGCTATGAATCAGTACCTGTGAGACCTTTCTTTCCCAACCCGATGCGTTGCTTTCAATGCCGAAAATTCGGCCACATCGCACCGCGATGTGAGGGCAAGAACACCTGCCCGCGCTGTGGCAAGGACAAGCATGACGGTGAGAAATGTTCATCGGAGCCTTTCTGCGTCAACTGCGAGGGCACGCATCCATCGTACTCCCGAGATTGCCCCGTCATGAAAGATGAAAGGAAGATAATGGAAATCAAGACCCTGGAAAGAATCCCCTATTCCGAGGCACGAATGAAATACCGGTCACAGATGGCCCCAACATTCTCAAAATCGTTTTCACAAATAGTTGCAACCACTAAAAAACAACATGTACCATCTCTACGCAGACTGATAATAATCTTCATATTGAGAGCACGAAGATGCCCATAAGAGAACCAAAAAAAAAAAACGGAAAAGCAAATTAATAAAGTCACAGACAAGAAAAGTCATACTAAGGCGGTTTCCCCTAAGAAAACCCCAAAATCTACTTCTGAGGATGTTGGCAAAAAGCGGGATAAAACACCCCCACCCACATCCTCCAACGATGCACAATCGGATGCCATGGAAGAAGACCTCTGTGTCTCAGACACAGAAGTGTTCCAGGCCAGAATCAAGCAAAGGAAACAGCGGTTAAAACGTTGATCCTCCATACATTGCGTACATACGTACATTTCCAGATTTTAACCAATTTATTTATTTATTTTAACTATTTAAACCATGTATTTTATACTACAATGGAATATGAATGGTTTTTATAGGCACAAGGAGGAGCAGGTTGTTTTAATTAGAGACTATAATCCCGTCTGCATCTGCCTTCAAGAGACGCATTTTAAGCTGACAGACAAGGCCGTTTTAAAAGGTTTTACATTTTTTAGACTTGACGACACCAGTGGTCAGCGTGCCCAGGGTGGAGTGGCAATTGCTTTTCGGGAGGCCCTATACACCTCACGAGTGCAATTGAACACTCCGCTACAAGCAATTGCAGTGACAGTACACGCACCCGAGGCAATTACTCTCTGCAACGTATATCTGCCGGAAGGTGCACCTGTGAGTCGAGTTAACTTATAATCCCTCGTCCGCCAGCTACCTCGGCCCTATATTTTAATGGGTGACTTCAACGCACACGACACCCTATGGGGTAGCACAAGAACTCAGTGCAATCAAAGGGGACACATTGTCACAAATTTTATCAATGACCTTAACTTGTTTTTACTAAACACCGGTGAAAAAACTCGATTCAAGAGCTTCAACGGTACCTTCTCGTGTATTGACTTAAGTATTTCGACAGGTGGCCTAATGCGTAGGCTTGAGTGGTCCGTACATAAAGATTTATGCGGTAGCGACCACTACCCTATTTTAATTACTAAAGGTGGCGGTTTTATCCACCGTCCGACTCAACCAAGCAATTGGGTTGTCCACAAGGCCAATTGGTCTCTTTTTAAAAGAAAATTTTATTTTAAACACGACGGCAATGTGAATGGTGTGAGGAACATAAAAGTATTCACAGATAACATTCTCGAAGCCGCAAATTCCACCGTACCCCGTTCTAAATGCAAATCTCACAGGCCCACAGTTCCGTGGTGGAACGAGGAGTGCGCAAAAGCTATACAGGTGCGAAAGAGGGCACTTCGAATATTTAGCAAATATCCTACGGCGACAAATCTCACCGCCTTCGGGCGCCTCAGAGCGAAAGCTCGGCAAGTAGTTAAGGAGGCCAAGAAAGCATCATGGGAGGAGTTTGTGTGTTCTATAAACCACAGGACTCCCATATCCGACATCTGGAGGAAGATTAAAAGCATCTCTGGCTCTAACCACAACCTTGCAGTTTCATCCCTGAAGGAGACTGACCGAGTCCTGACGACACCTCCCGAAATAAGCGAGTGCTTCGGACGTCGACTTGCGGAGACGAGTTGTAACGGCAGCTACGACGAACCATTTAGAACACTGAAAAAGCAGAATGAGACGATACCTCTTACCTTTCACCCGAGAGACTCTGGCGAGGTTTACAACGACCCCTTTTCTCTGTGGGAGTTGACCTCCGCCATCCTCGAATCCCGTGACGGCTCTCCAGGAATGGATACGGTGCATAACGCTTTTCTAAGACATCTTCCCAAAGAAGTACTCCCCCATATGCTGCGATCCCTTAACCAAATTTGGTCAGAGGGTAGTTTTCCAGACCCTTGGAGGGAGTCCATAGTCGTACCCATCCTTGAACAAGGAAAAGATGGATCGGACCCAAATAACTATAGACCAATATCTCTCACCAGCTGCGTATGCAAGGTGATGGAAAGAAGGGTAAACCGTCGTCTTGTTTGGTGGTTGGAGCGGCGGAACCTACTTTCAGATATCAGTGCGGCTTTCAACGAGGTAGGTCAACCTCCGACCATCTCGTCAGGACTGACAATTTCATTCAGGAAGCATTTCTCTTGCGGCAAAACGTAATTGGCGTGTTCTTCGACTTAGAGAAAGCGTATGACCGTGTTTGGCGGTACAAAATTCTGAAGACACTTGATAGATGGGGGTTGAAAGGAAATCTACCTATTTTCATTAAAAATTTTCTGTATGCCCTAGTTTTTAAAGTTAGAATAGGTGAATATCTATCTACCTTATATCCACAAGAAAATGGAGTACCCCAGGGGTCCGTACTGAGCGTGACCCTATTTGCCATTGCGATAAACGATGTGACCGAGTGTATCCGCTCCCCAGTTATGGGCTCCTTGTTTGTTGATGACCTCGCTATTTTCTGCAGGTCATCAAAATTAACGAATGCCTCTAGGCTGATCCAGCTGACTTTGAATAAGCTCTCCGTTTGGTCTCAGAGGAATGGATTCCGTTTCTCTACTGAGAAAACGAAATGCATTCACTTTTACCGAGGACGGGGTGTACAAGCCCCACCGTCCCTATATCTCAATGGTAATGAGCTTCCTTACGTTGATAACGCCCGATTTCTGGGTATGACATTGGACCGGCGCCTGAATTGGCGCGAACATTTCCGAACTCTAAGAGACAATTGTTTTAAAGTTCTGAACATATTACGGTTTTTATCACATTCGACATGGGGCGCAGATCGTACCTCAATGCTAATGCTGTATCGAGCATTAGTACGCTCAAGGCTAGACTACGGATCGATTGTGTACTCATCCGCCCGTGAGACCTACATGAAACCGCTCTCGACGGTTCATAATACTGGACTGCGTTTAGCAACCGGTGCCTTCAGGACCTCCCCTGTCTTGAGCATTTACGCCGATACAGGAGAGCCTCCCCTAGTCAATCGTAGAGAGACGTTGATGTGCAATTATGCCACAAAAATTTTATCTGCGCCGAACCACCCCTGTTTTAACATTATTTCTCACCCACTGCTTTTAGACCTTTTTAACCGAAAGACAAGATCCACCAAACCTCTAAGTGTTCGCTTTAGAAACCTAATCGCGGAACGCAATTTTACCTTGCCCGCCACGTACCCCACGGGATACAGTAACGTGCCGCCGTGGTTAATTCCCCGGCCAGCTTTGAGACTTGACCTTACTCGTTGCTCTAAATCTACTACTATGCCGGGAGAATACCAACAACTTTTTAAGGAATTCCGCGCCGAAAACTCAGAATTTACGTTCGTATACCCTGACGGTTCCAAATCGGATACCGCCTGTGGGTGCGCTGTGGTATCCCCATATCATGGAGTCCTTAAGGCAAAATTGCATCCATACTGTTCCATTTTTATGGCTGAGCTCACTGCCATTAGGATTGCTCTCCGATCCATTAAAAACAGTGTTGCGTCATTTATGATCTGCACAGATTCATACAGTGCTCTCCAATCAATATCTCTTTATTCTCCTTTTCACCCCATTGTTCAGGACATACAAAGCTCTCTGTTATCCCTGAGTAAAAAAGGGACCACTATAAGCTTCGCTTGGGTCCCTGGACATGTGGGCATACCAGGGAATGAGAAGCAGATTCTGCAGCCAAAGATGCGCTCAGGTCTCCGGATACAGATTTTCAGATAATGCCAGCGGAAGATTTAGGGAATGCCATGAGGGGTATGATTAGACAAAATTGGAAGACGCAATGGCTCGAAATCCAAAATAATAAACTTCGGGAAATAAAGCCCGTAATAACTGCGTGGCAGACCTCTATAAGAAATGTCCGCAGGGAGGAAGTGGTTTTAACTCGCTTAAGAATTGGTCACTGCTTATTAACCCATTCATACCTCTTCACCGAAGAGAGAATACAGCCCCAATGCTTTAATTGCGATTGTCCACTAACAGTGCGACATATCCTGACGGACTGTGCAAGATATCGTACTGCACGGGTGAATCACAACCTCGGAGTCAACCTAGCTGAGGTACTAGGAGACACTCCCGAAAACATTTCCCGAATTTCAGAACGGGCCTAATCCCCTTTATCAATACCAGTCAGTGAGTGGTGCAAAATGGCCTTAGCCGCCGACGCACCCTATAAAAGAAACTACTACTACGGTTAAGTGGACCAGAACGGAAGTATGGAACATGTATGAATCAAATTAGAACTGGTTCTATTTTCCGTACTGTTTGCTCAAAAAAGTGTTATTAATGACATTTGTAATGAATTGAACTATTTTCAATGTCTGATACGGTAAAAAAAACATTAATGGTAACAAGACCGTAGCGAGAAAATATTTTCGGGGGGTTTTATGGAATAGTAGGCAAACATAGTTTTTTTATTTTAATAAGATAAATAATTGTAAAAAACATTTTATTTGATAAATAAAATATCATGTACGGTTAAATTTACATATTTAATTTAATAAATATATAATGGCAAATTGATTAACCACTGACTCATTGATACAAACCTCCTGCCCAAACGGTGATGGATGAGGGTATTTGGCTTACTGCACGAAAAAGTAAAAAAAAAATTCATCGGGAGAAGAAATCTGAAAACTTGAAAAAGTCGATTAGTTTTCGAGATATATGGACTTGAATTAACATGGGAGCCTTATTGAACTAAAACTTTTCCACTTTAATTTTGTACTTTTAAACGTTCGAGGAAGATGATATTCAATGCACATAAACTAGATTATTTGGTTGATTTTTTGGTCGATTTTTTGGTACGGGTGCCATAGCGACAAATTAGTAATTAGTATTTTTTGAACGTTTTCTATGCTTTTCTTATGGAAAAAGTTTAGGAATTTTTTTGACCAACTTGCAATAATCGTACGACAAATTCCTTGAAATATAAGGTGAAAGATTTTTTGGCTATCTTGGAATTTTCATATGTAGAAACAATTCCGAGGAATAAACGATTTCGATTTTACATTGTCGTGATGGGCGAGTTTTCAAACTCGGATTTCGGCCTTGAGACATGTGCCATATGAAAATTTGGAATCTCATAGAAAAACCGTATAGGGTGCTTCGCACCCTAACGTTTCAGCCTACTTTCCCCGTAACCCTCTTGGTTAATTCATAATTAAATTCCGAAAAATATCCTGCACGCGAAAAATCATTGTCGCCATTTTTTTGTGGAGCATACAATCTAGAATATCTTAGCAACCATTCAAGCTAGGCAAATGAAATTTTCAAGGTAATACCTTTATCAAAAAGGCCAACTTTTGAAATGATGGCCATTCCGCTCGATCGATTCATGTGCGAGGTATATCGATGCTAATCTCCTTAGTTACGCTTTAATCGCTAATAACTTTTTTGTTAATCAAGTTCTGAATTTAAAAGTCATACACAATACAACTTTTAATGTGTTTTATCCGATAAAAGTTAAATCAAGCGGATCGATTGAATAGAGTTGAAGTTATGATTGATATAAGGGTACATTCGATGGAGCCATTTTTCATACCTATTTACATAGTTACGGGGATAAAACATTTAACAATATATAACGGAAGGAGTGAATTATGCGTACATATAAATTATTTAGATGAGTAATGTTTCCTAATGAAGATATATTAATATGCATTTATATCTTTTTGTAATAGGTCGCAGTAAGAAATACACGCATCACCCTATCTACGTCACCAATAATAATAATAATATATTTATTAACTCCGTAGGGATACAATTATCCATGGGTTTCGTCAAGATACAGAGAGACATAAAAGAATCACAAAACAATAAAATATAAGGTTTGCGCTGCATTCCGTAAACCAAAGGACATGAAATTAAATTCAAAGAGTCCGAATGGGGTGGTGATCGCGGTCTTGGGGACATCTTCCGGTGCTATTGGGATTTGATTATAGGCTCTTACCAGATCTATCTTGGAGAAGATAGTACTGCCATGGAGGCCTGCAGCAAAATCCTCGATATGAGGGACAGGATAGCGGTCGGGGATTGTCCGCGCATTCAGCGCGCGATAATCCCCGCACGGTCTCCATTCATCACCCTTCTTGGGCACCAGATGCAGGGGAGAAGACCAGCTGCTGTCTGAGCGACGGGCGGTTCCCATCTGCACCATTAGCTCGAACTCCTTCCGTGCTGCGGCGAGCTTGTCCGGCGCCATCCTTCGGGGTTTGCCTGATACCGGTGGGCCTGGGGTGGTACGGATGTAATGCACCGTGGGGTGCTTTGGCTGCCTAGGAGTACCCGCCGGCCGGGTGATGTCTGGGAAACGGGAGAGTAGGGCGTGGAATGGTGTTGTGCCGGTGATGGATTTCACTTGTTCAACCGCCCCCTTAACCAAGTGCCCGCCGACAGAAAGGGACGTTATGGTGTCGATAAGGCGTCGGTTTCGCATGTCCACTAATAGGCCGAAATGTTGGAGGAAATCCGCGCCTATTATGGGATGGCTTACGCCAGCGATGACAAACTGCCAGGAAAAGGGGCGCCTCGAGCGGAAATACAGGCTGAGCACCACGCATCCGTAGGTCGGAATCACTGACCCGTTGGCAGCAAAAAGGGTATAATCTGTACGCACTCTAGGGCCTTTCATCATGATTCGGGGGAAAGCACACAACTCTGCACCTGTGTCCACCAAAAATTGCGTCTTTGTCGAGTCATCAACCACGTATAGGCGGCTGGAAGTAGGGTAGTGGTCGGCGGCCGCGTCTACCGACCTCCCTCGAGGTTTCCCGCGGAGAAGTTGCACGGGGGGTTACACTTTTTAGCCTTAACGCCGAAGCGCCAGTGATACCAGCACCTACCTTCGCTGCTCTGGTTGTTAAAGTGCTGGCGGTTGCGGGAGTGGCTGCGGGATCTCGGACGTCGGTAACGTGGTCCGCTGGCGGAAAGCGCGGCTACTTGGCGGGAAAGCTCCGCGACCTGCTGCATCAACTGCTGATGCGATGCCTCGATAGCAGAAGTCATTGATGCGCTAGCCACATGTGCACGCGGCGAAATCTCACTCAATTTGTCCGCCATGCGAGCCAAATCGTCCAATTGTGCCGAGTCCTGACACGATAGGATGGCGTGGGTGCTGGATGGCAATCGATTCAGCCAAAGCGTCTTCAGGAAGGCGTCGGACACAGTTTCGCCAGCCAGCGTCTTGAGATGGCGTAAGAACGCCGACGGTTTCCGGTCACCTATTTCCTCGTGCTCGAGGAGTTGGCGTATGCGCTGCTCTTTAGACGAAGTGAGGCGGCTGATTAACTCCGTTTTGATGGCTTCATACTTATCTCTGGCGGGAGGGTTCCTGATAATGTCCTCCACCTCGATCGCGTAACGATCCTCGAGCTGGTTCACGACGTACGAAAACTTTGTGGTATCGCTCGTAATACCTGCTAATGCGAGTTGGATCTCCACTCGCGAAAACCACAATTCTGGACGCTCGGCCCAAAAATTCGGCAACCGCACGGCCACATGATCGACACTTGCCGGCACGGACGAAAGATCGTCCCCCGTAGCCATGACCACGTGTGTTTAAAAAAAGATCACGTCGGGTTCACCACTATTTAGCGCTCGCGCACGTGGACGAGGAAAGGGATCTTCGTTCGAACCAAGAATACGCCGTTCCGAATAACAATAATATATTTGAACCTTGCTATCTACAGCTGAAGTACAGGTGAACATATAAACCCACAGGGCGCCACTTCTTGTTGCTAAGGTGGTTACTGGTCATGGAGAGCTTTTCGACTACTGCTCTCAGTCTCTCGTGGTGCCTTCTCTGTGGTGGCAGTTCGGCTTACAGCGCCACCAAGACTGGGTGCACCTAGTGCCACCTGCTGGCCACCACGGGAACTACCAGACGGCAGCTCGACAGCTGCTACATAATTATTGCATGGTGGTCTGAAAGATGTGATTCAACTGCTGTGCCCAACTCACACTTAGAGTTGCAAAAAATATTATCAATAGTTGAGGCAGATTGGGGAGTTTGTCTAGTAGGAACAAATATTGTTTGCTTGATATTAAATGCTGAAAATAGGTCCCACAGACAGGTGCTCATATTGCTAATCTGACTGAAATCAACATTGAAATCACCACAAAGGATAATAAAACGGTTTTTAAAGAGACATTTCTCCAAAAGCACAGCCAATTTATCAAAAAATATAGAAAAAATGCCAGAATGTGATCTATAGATACATAGTACAAAGATATGACAATTCTCAATAGATAGGTCCACGACACAGCACTCAAAGTCCAACTCACAGCATAAATCCATAGCTATTTGTGAAGTGGACGCATTCAGTCCATTTCTAATGTAAATCATAACACCACCACATTTCACAATTTGCCTTGAATAAGAGGCAGCGATGAAGTACCCATTTATATTAGCACTTAATAATTCATTTGCAGTTAACCAATGTTCGGTGATACATACAACGTCAGCATCTTGTTCTTTCAGAAAAAACTCAAAACAATTAAATTTTTGTCGAATACATTGAATATTTAACGATAATACTTTGAGATTATGCACTAGTCAAGATTTAATTTGAGAAAAATGAGTAACGTTGTTCACGGTTTTATATGTAGCACTATCAACATTTACACACTCAGGCTCACAACCTGAAAATTCATTATTTGGGCTATTATAGCCAGAAACAGACCCCTTCGGTGGATAATATATACCAATAGACGCATCATCAGGCCAAAAATCACCAGTGATTAGTTTGTCCCGTAAGTTCATCGGGGCATCAACTTTATAGGAACAGAATTCAGTACCTGACCTGATGATTTCGCAAGAGAAGTCATTATTTGGAAATACCTCAGACAAGTGATCAATAATCTCCTCGGGTTTTGCTCTTTTATTCACTCGACCCACGTAGAGTGAAAAACGACGAGGAACTCCGGAGAAGTTCGAGGCAGCATTCTTTTTCGAGTTGCAGCCAAACACAAGATTTCGTCTTCGCCGAAATCTTTTGGGCAAGACTTTATGGTATACATCTCCATCTACAAACACTTGCATAGGCGAATTCTTCGCTGCTGTAACCGTAGCTACGTCCTCAGTTGGTTCGACCGGCAACTTTACCTCGGTATCGGAGGGAGAATAGTGCTTACCCCAATACATTTATGCCAAACAAACATGAAATCAATGATTTTTTCACTTGGATGGCAACTATTCGAATCCAAGTTTTATACCTAAGGTTTTGTGATACATCCCTTGGGCTATGACTAACTGTATTCATTATTTATTACATGTCATAGGGTCAGACTGACAAATGAGCAATAATTGCAAGCAAAAGAAGGGAAGAATAATTAGCTGATCAGGCAATGACCCTTTTGATGGGGCAAACTTTCCAATGCTCTTCTGGCGGAGCAGAGGACATTCTGGCCATCTCCACCTTCCTCAGGCTCATTTTTATAGGCCAAAACACCTTCCCACAATATGCTAGCCGTTCACAGGGAAATACTTCTACAGTATTGTCTTCAAATTCTCCCACCAAAAACCTCTTTTCAGCAGTTATCCTGTAAAAATTAAAAATAAGTGATGACACACCATTAATACTTTAAAAACAAAGAATGAGATTATCTTAAACATCAGAAAATTGTCAATGTAAAACGCTTAATACAATCTATACACCCTAACTGATTTCAGGAAAAGCTTCATAGAAGTCCTTCTCCGGTATAATGTAGCACTTCACTACTTCCTCTTGAGTATGTCATTTCGGACCAGGTGCTACTTTTAAAATGTTCAAAGATAAGGAATTGCACGGGTATTTAAAATAATCTTCAACTATATGCAGCACTTCACTAGTTCCTCCGAGTATGTAATTGTGGACCTTGTGCTGCTCAATCCACATACTTTTAAATGTTCAAAGATGAGGAATTGCATGGGTATTTAAAATAATCCTCACTATATTTAAAATAACACCCATTAAACGTCAAAGAGTCTCGCTCCACTTCCCCATCACTTCCCAACTCAGAGTGGATTCCAATGATCTTAAAACATTTGATTCCTGCTATCACATACGAGTCCCTCGTGTCCTTAACATGAGAACTTGATGCCTGCAATGACAATTTCAGTGAGCTCTCCCCTTGAAGCATCCCTTGCTTCGTTTCCACAAAACTCTTTCCTTGCCAAGTAGGGCAACGAATTGAACTCGGCAATTCTCCTTGTTATCTGCTCCAAAGGATTCCCAGGGGTGCGGATCATCTTTTTTTGAATTTGGTGTCACATTTTGATATCTGGCTACCTGGTCAGGGTAGCATTGCTTTTCGCAGATATCACAGTTTTTATCACAAAGCATAGTAATAGTTTTGTGAAACTCTGATGCACTTGCCATGCATTCATCATATTGAGCATGGCGTTGATGAAGTCTAGCTTCACACTCATCAGCAGTTTCATTAGAACGAGTCTCATTTTGTCTCCATCAGTCTTATGTAAACCGCCGAGGAGGAGGTATTAGGAGTTTATGTGCCTTTGGGATGTTACTGACCTTCCTGATAGGCATAAGTGATCTTTGGTCCAGGCCAGCTTCTCCTCCCTCGGCAAATAGTTCCGGATCAACATTGGCATCAGATGATGCAGATATCAAACCGGTCACCAGTGTTGACTTGATGGCAAATATCGATGCCCTAGTGTTCATCGTATCATTGTAACCTCCCATTTGTTGCAGGTGCAAGAAGAGGGACTCCATTGGATAACAATTAAATTTCCTGGTTAAAATATAGTGAAATCCAATTCCCAGCAAATATTATACGCAGTGAACAGTCGACAATGTTGTTAATGTCAACGCATTGTACGTTTCCTCAGTCAGCTCATTCCCCGCTAGACCGCTCTTCTGAATGTTTTTTATGTAATCCAAAAAATCGTTCTCTAACCAGTCTTATTGCTCATCCGTGATTTCCTTGAAAATCGATTGATTTTCGAGGAAGTAGATTTCCTTGTCGTCACATCTTGCATGCACACTGTTTGTGGTGTTTGCGATGTGGTGACTATCGAACCATTTTTTATTATTTTAATAAATTTAATGGTTTTGTCAAAACTGGCAATGTCCTCAATTTTCTCCGGCTTGATTGCTTTCAAGGTCTCCAGAGCTGCGAGCACTTTGGCAGAAAATATATGTTTTGCCCACTTCACGTTCATTTTCTCTATCAGAGACGGGTAGACAGTTTTGAAACTCAAATTTCTGACAGGTTTTAGCCCGGTTTTTCTGCAGTTGATAGAGTGACCTAACTAAGTCACTGGATATGTCTACCCCGTCAGATGTCAGTCTACAGTCAAGAAACTGGTTTTGTATGTTCTGAAGGATGTGACTACAATCATGGCTCAGGAATAGAGACCGAAATGGGGCCACATGGTGCACAATGGAATAATAATAATAATAATAATAATAAAATAATTTTTAAGTCCCAGGCCTTCACATAGTAAAATGTAGGACAAGTCAATACAAAAAATAATACATAAAATCATACACTTCTGTAGTAACCACATTCCTCCAGAAAGTCGTTTATGCTATATATAATAACTTTCGTTAAATAGAAAGTTTTTCAGGACATACTTGAAATTTGCCCTTGACTGAGCATTTTTTAATCTTGGAGGCAGGGCATTGTAGACCTTGGAAGCCATATGGAAGGGGCACTTATTATACATGGCAGTTGAGTGGCAATACATATGTATATCCCCGCTACGGGAGTAGTGCGTCCATGCACTTGAGCATTGGTGGTTAAGTCTTCTAAATTATCTTTTACATACATACACAATTGATATATATACATACAAGGCAATGTTAAAAGTTTTAATTCCTTAAAAATATGGTTTACAAGATTCCGAGGGGATACTCTGCGTCCTTTCTTCCACTCATCAACTCAAACATACAAGTGTTCACTTTATGGCAATCAGTGCAAATTCTCACCACAGAGAAACCTGCCATTTCCACTGACTGAAGAACATCCTGTGTCAGTCTGAGCAGGTCAGCTCCCGTGAGTTGGCTAACGCAATAGTATGCCACAGGGCTTGTCATGTGCGTGGAGAGGACGTGCATAACTTAGCACAGCAACGTGTTGGCAATTTTGTTTGACCCCTGGTTAGAGGGAACAAGGTCATTTGTTCCAAGGAACATGCCCAAATTTCTATCATAAATCATCTTCGGCTTAATGGCCATTTCGTCGATGATCAATGAACATACTTTCTCATGGGGATGGCGCGATTCTCTCTCTCCGATTCGACACTGTCTTTGACGAATGAGAGTAGTCACCCCTGTCGACCCACTGGAACCACCTACATATGACTTCAGGGTACTTTGCTAGGCAATATTAGTAGATCTAATTGCCGCACCACTCTGTAGCCTTTTGGACTCTTTACAGAGCACATGATACACGATTTTATTGTGCTTTCGGTGTACTTCTTCGTTTTTCTGGCTGAAAACATTTTAATTAGTTCCAGAAGGAAATGGGCCTAGTGGTTTCCTTCCTCAGAAGCCTCTTCCAGCTTTCGAACATTTTTCCTGACATGATCATCTTTTCCATGGGCACACAATTTTTGCAGTTTTCTTCTCAGTCAGGCGTGAGCGACCCTCAGTTGTTCTGAGCAGATGGCTTTCCGCTTGTAAATTTTCAGCCTCAGATACAATTCAGGTATTTTTTCATGCACTTATTTGTGCTGTCACCATGTCTGCTTTCTTTCACATTCATGTGCAATCCAACATTTACCTGCTGCGTGTTATGTATAGTTGACAACTAACTGCTCAGGGATAGGTGAAAGTGGATCCTTGGTAGCCCGTGATGATTCCTGATGACCCTCGATACGCCTCCTTTTCAGTGGTCGTCATGGCTTCGCCAGTGTAACTTGCTTGTGTGCTGGATAAAACAGGAAAATCAACGGAATGACGTCAGGCAAAAGACATCTTTTAGTCATGCTGGAACTAAAATCTTCGGCCCTAAAATGAAGACTGCAGATTCTTGACCACGAAGAAGGTGACCACGGAGTGCCCTTTTCACCTTTCCTCGATATAATAGCAAGCCACTTCGATCTCAACCCAGGATTTGAGGGAAGAGAATGAAAAGTTTGCGGAGGTAAGGTAAGATTTCTCGAGGAATGACACGCGTAGCTCGGTTGAGGAAACACACTGAACTTTATTCTCACAATTTTGGGGTATATATACAAGTTCGCGCCGACCTTGCGGTTGCTCGAATGTTTTATGAAATGCATTCCGCGTCAACTAGCGCCAATACGACGATTCGCCCGGCCAAGGGCGCCACACCAGCCCCCCGCGAAGACCGGAGGTCAGGGTTCTCTGAATTGTACTCGCCGACCGTAGCGGGTGGTGTAGTGGGTGGCGGTGGGTTGCGTACGTTGGTCTGCGTTGATGTGCGGAGCCGGGACTGTGGTGGCTGGCAGGATGTATGCCGGTTTAACTCTGTCGATGCTGACAGTCGACTCTCTGCCGTTCAGCAATATGGTGACGGTTTTATCCCTCCTGTTGACGACCAAGTGCGGTCCGCTATATGGTGGTTGTAGGGATCGCCGCACCGTGTCGTCACGCAGGAAGACGTGAGAGCAGGTATTTAGGTAAATAAAAGCGAACAAACTATGTATAAATCCACCAATTTATTTTTGTGGTACTACTAGTTTCGACGCAGCGGCGTCATCATCAGGTACAAAGGCTATAAAGAAACAAACATCCTTATATATCATGTGGTATCGGGAGGAAGAAGGTAGGTGGAAGGGGTGGCTGGGAAATCTGAGGTGTGTGATTGGGCGTTGTGGGAGGGTGGTGAGAGTTGGAGAGGGGTGGTGTGTGGAAGACCGTTGGTCGGGAGTAACGGAAGGTTTTTGGTGACTAAGGTAATGACGGGGGTGTCCGTGGGAGTGGGGGAAGGGGAAGGATTATGGGTTGTTGGTTTTTCCGTGAGGTTCAGGGAGGCTATTAGGAGGGGGGAAAGGTTCTCAAAAAGGATATCATTAAGAAGGGGACGTTTCTTGATGAGTCTTCTAATCTCCAACTCTTCTAGCTTGTTCATTCTTCTGCCTTTTTCCTCCCTGTGCAGAATTTTTGGCATGAAATCACTGTTGTGGTTCTCCTCCCACAAGTGCTTAGCAAAGTGGGATTGGGAGAGGTTACACGTCCGAAAACTCCTCTTGTGTTCCTCCGCTCTCTTTCGGAAAGTGCGGCCCGTTTGTCCGATATACGCTGCAGTGCAATCATTACATTCCAATAAATAAATGCCACTATTGTCCAATGGGTCACTCCTTTCCTTAGTGTTATTAAATAATCTTTTCAGGTTGTTGTTGTTATAAAAAGCAATCTTGTACAGGTTTTTAGGGAAAAGGTTGCTAGGTATTTAGGTCCTGGAAAACAAAAGAATTATCAATAATATGGCGAGATGCGGGGGAGGGTCGTAGTCGAGACATTTGATGTCTTAGCCTTGTGACAAGGTTGGTGGCATCCTCTTGACCCTCGGGATTTGAGGATGCGGAAAGCAGTTCGCCAGGTAGACGCCATGGCTCTCCGTAAACAAGTACTGCTGCTGATGCCTTGAGTTCCTCCCTGAAGGCGCTGCGTAGACCGAGTAGGACGAGAGGAAGGGCCTGGAGCCAGGCGAAGTTGGGATGGCACATGATGGCTGCCTTGAGGTATCGGTGGAATCCTTCCACCATGCCATTCGCACAGGGGTGCCAACTGCAGGTGCGGGAACGGTCTATTCCAAATGTTTTACCTAAGGCGCGAAATAATGCTGATTCAAACTGGCGGCCCTGATCCGTAGTGATACGGACTGGTGAGCCAAAACGGGAAATCCAGCAGTTGATGAAGGCCTTGGCAACCTCTTCGGCAGTAATTGTCTGTAAGGGCCACACCTCTGGCCACCGCGTGAATCTATCCACAGCAGTTAAGCAATAACGAAATGAATTTGCTGGCGGTAGAGGTCCAATTATGTCGATATGGACATGCTGGAAACGGGATGACGGACTATTGAAATATCCCAAAGGGGAATGTACGTGACGCGTAACCTTTTGTGGCATTTTTTAGTGCCCCCCCCCCAGAAGTTTGAGGGGAGGATTCTGGGTGGTATGCTGTTGACTCGAACCCAGGGGATGATGTTTTGCGGAGCGGCCGGTCAACGGGAGCAGTGGCGCAGTGGTTGAATTCGCCTTGAGTACCCTCCGCCGCTTGGAAAGACCCCTCCCCATCTAATATAAATCAATGTTTATCAAGTTACATAAAGATACATTTGGATAATTTCTCATTAGGAATATTTCACTGATCTGGTCTATAGGAAGAAGATTACATTGACGGGTGAATTATCATCATGATAGGTATATCTGTCATAAATCTGAAGAATTCAAAGCCTTAATAGTAGCTGTAGCCCTAGACTTTCCACCAGCTGATATTTCTCTTACATTTAGAACTCTAGAGATCTCTTCCACTCTCTCTAGGGTGCTTTTTGTTATCTCCATTAAAACTGAGAGTGATTCCTGGAGGTCACGAATCTCGTTCAGGATGGTCGAAGGTATGGCATCGTCCAATATGATGATCCCTGTTGATGTTTCAACACTGATCGCTGCAGGTTCCACTAGAGGTTGTTCCACTCATTTTCAGTTGTCTCGCTGGATGAGTTTGCGATGAAATTTAATTTAGCACTAATAGCTTCATCCAGCTGGACATCTCCGTCACCCAGACGAGCTATGTACTGGGTAATCAGATCATCCAGCTGAACTTTCACTGCTGGTGTTCTGGTCCATCCTCGATATGCTCGAAGACCGCTCTTCCCACCCACTTGGATTAAGAGTTCCTTAGCGACATATGCCAAGCTTTTGAAAGATTGACTGGAAGCATCTTTCAAGTCCCTCTTGAATCCGTAGTAAATGTTGCCCTTGATCAGTTTCCAGGCCTTTATGAAGCTGTGAATCTCTCCTCCCAGGAGGGAATTGATCCGTCCCCACGGGAAGTCAGGGCATTTAAGTAGTGCTTCTTTAATTGTATAGTGGGGTGTCAATCCTCCTCCTTGAGTGTGTTGTACAATGAGTTGTAGACGGAGCCCCTCTTCTGGAATCCATTTCAGTAAAGTCTGGAATACATTCTCGGCGTTATTCTCATTGATGAACAGTCCGTAGACTCTGTCGATTTTCTCGAAGGAGTCTTCGGGGGAAAATAGAGAGATCGGAGCCAGTGTCTATTAAATAACGGCGCTGCGTGTTCCGATCTTTAACAAACAAGCGTTGCGGCGACTTGTTTAGGCAGTCCAACGACGCCGCTACGGATGGCTGCCAGGGGCGTTTGGGGAAAACTCACACGGGGTGGTGCACTTCCTTGCCTTGGTGCCGTAACGTCTATGATACCGGCAAATGCCTTCGGTGGTTGGCCTTGGTTGTTGTGAAGGGGATCTATGCCGAAAGACATTTTCTTTGGGAGGACGACTTCGACTCCTAAATCTTGATCGCTCGTGGCCTAGCTTTTCAATTTTGGCAGTTAGGGCATTCACTTGTTGAGACAGTTCATCAAGGCGCTTATTCATATCAGTGGTACAGGTACTCACAGTAGCTACTTGTGGTGCAGGGATCACTTCGAAAACCTTATCTGCCAGGTCGGCGATGACATCCAGGGGAAGATTTTGCTGCGTAGCAATTATCGTCTGGATGGTGCTGGGCAGGCGTCCGCTCCATAAGGTCCTTAGAAGGGTGTCCGGTATGGTCTCCGTTCCAACCAAACCACGCATGTATCGCAGGAACTGCGATGGTTTGCGATCACCTATTTCCGCTTGCGTGAGTAGCTGGCGTATTCGCTCCTCCCGTGATGCAGATGTGCGAGAAACTAACTCCGTTTTAAGTTTCTCGAACTTGCCTTCAGCCGGAGGATTTGTAATTATGTCGGATATTTAAGCCGCGTACCGAGGTTCAAGTTGAGAAATAATAATATTAAATTTGCTAACGTCTGACGTGATGCGGTGAAGTGCGAATTGACTTTCCACTTGCGCGATCCAAAGACTTGGATTATCCGACCAAAAGGGCGGAAGGCGAACGACCACGCGATCTACATGAGCGAAGCTTTGTTCTGGAAACGGTTGTTGCTGCTGTATATGAAGTTGCAACTGCTGTTGGAGGGCTTCGCACTGTTGCTGCAGGAGTAGATTTTTCGTGCGGATATCTTCCTCGTCAGCCATCGTGCGCTTCGTCGGGGTCACCACTTTGCGGAGGTAAGGTAAGATTTCTCGAGGAATGACACGCGTAGCTCGGTTGAGGAAACACACTGAACTTTATTCTCACAATTTTGAGGTATATATACAAGTTCGCGCCGACCTTGCGGTGTCTCGAATGTTCTATGAAATGCATTCCGCGTCAACTAGCGCCAATACGTCTAATCGCCCGGCCAAGGGCGCCACAAGTTGCACCATCGCTCCTTTCACTGCGCGACTTCCAAAATGAAACACAGCAAAGCACCATGGCGAAGGCATGTGTTCCCTGTCCCTCATGCAGCGATGGAAGGATAATGAAAGAGCAGGCTTCTGTGCCTAAATGCCTCCTTGCACTCTCAACCTTTTTCGCGATACACTTACCTGGCCTAAGGATCCCGGAATTCCCTAATCCTTGGCAATCGACACACCACCCCTTCACCTCAAAACCTCTGTACACAGAAGCATTATTCTAGGAATTCGGATTGCAAATTGTGTTAAATGTTTCTTAGAATTGCCACTGGGTGTTATGCTATACATAGTAACCCTTGAATTCCCCCCAAAGATGACCATCACCGCGGCAGGTATGTGGACGCGGAGCGGAGAGAGTGCCCAAACAAAACTAAACTGGAGGCCAAGGAAAAAACAACCTTGGCTAGCCATGAGTTTCTAAGAATAATTCATGCAAATAGTTTTTTTCAATGAACATTATAAAGATGCAAACATTGTGATCCTTTGCTAAAAGACAAAGCAAAATTGGAATAATAATATTTTCCTTTTATTAAACAATTTCAATTAGTTGATAAATTTTGAAAAAATTAAATAATGTGATAATAAATAATTATAGCATTTCATACGAAGTGTAATTACACAGTGGTGGATCTATGGAAGGGGACTATAGCCCCCCGATTGAGTCGAATCATACACCAGATAAAACCAATATTTTCGGATGTTACCACTTTATACAAAAGTATGTATTTAGCTATATTTTCCCTTATATTTACCTACTACAATGAATAAATTTACAAATTACTTTTAACCTGAGGGCCTATTTTAATGCTTTGGTACTACGGTTTCATAGCAGTGTCTTTTTTATCAAAGAATTAGGCTAAAACAGCTGTTTTTGAGTCTTGAAAATCCCAAATTTCCAAAAATCCCCAAACTCCCCTTCAGCTGGGGATTATTCCACTGGTTGAGTAGTAATTCACGTAGCTTTCCGCCTGCTCCCCCTTCGTGTAGACTGAGATCCATCACTGCTAAATGTTTAGCCGGATCTTGGTCAAGCCCTTGAGGCTCATCAAGGACGTCAACATGAGGGGCAAAAGGAAGCCACAACCCAAGATTGAAACGAGGGTGGTGCAGGGGGGGCACGTGCCTCTGGTGGCAGATTTCAGGGAGGGGAGGCAGAAATTTTTTTAAAATTTATGAAAAGGTTATTTCACTTTTATAATTAAATTAGCGAAAAATAGATCCTTGACCTCCCTCAGCTAATGGGGGAAAAAACCCTCCGAGCACCTGAAAATAGTCACCTTCCCCCCCTCCCCTACCTCACCCCAGACCAACGGTCAGTTTAAAATTTCCCAACCCTCCTTTCCACCCCACCTTCCACCCCCAATTTCTCAAATGTTTGCGAGTGTGTATTTTTGTATATATATTGGTATGGTTAATTTCTTGGTTTAGTCTTGATAATGATGCAGTGCAGCGAAACATGTCGACTGTAGTTAGATAAATTTTAATGTGGAAAGTGCAAAGTGTTTTACTTCATATCTCATAATGAATCCCCACAAAGTATCTACCTCAGCCATCCAATTCATAGTGAAAAATAATAATTAATTTATAAATTATTAAACAAAACTTCTTAATAACATCATTTGATGAGTAATTTCAACTACCGCACCATAAAAAATTGCTTACGGAGGTACTATATTTTAGTGGTGGAGGTGGGGAGGGATGGAGAGAGGGGATCGAGGGAGGGGTGGCGGAAACCTGATCTTTGCATCCCCAGATAAAACTCCAGCTTCCGCCTCCTTCCGCCTTAGTTCCGACCCTCTCACTACTGGTGAGCCTCAAACCTGCACTCAAGACGCGCTGGCGGTATGTCCGTGCTTAGATTTTCGGTTCAAAGGCGTACCCAGGATCACAACAGGGGTGGAGGGGACAATCCAAGTCGTGATGACATTATAGCATGGAAAAGATGAATAAAACCAACATTTTAAGAAAATTATGTCAACGCTTTATTAGATAATGAGATTATTGGCACCGTTTTTCGTTTAAAGATTAACCCCTCAAGCGTGGCATGCATTTAATTTCCCTTATGGAGAGGACTTTCACTACTCCTTTTTGTCTTTCTAGGAAGAACATGCAGGTAGTCATTTGTTCTTGTCATATGCGAATGGTAGTCCGCATTTTATGGGAGTAAATTTACACACTTTTTTATGAAAACCATTAAATTCAGAATGTAGAAGGATGTTACAGTGAAGATTTTATGCGTCTCAAAGTGAGACCGACAAGATTCTTTATATTGTAAATTTAACATAATTCTCAAAGCTTTCTTTTGTAGAATAAATATTTCAGTGCTAATTCAACTGTCAACCCAGAAAATAATACCGTAGGAAATAATAATATACATGTTTTTCCTATGAACAACATATGAATTTAGGACTGCCGCCTTCAATAGTCTCCTAAATAACTTCATACACCACTTGTAATGGCGTTTTTTTTCATTAGGTACAAATGCAATAACAGGACCTTGAAATTCACCCCACCAATGAATTTACTATAACCTAACACACAAACAGACTTCCGAGTCTCTTTTTTGCCTTTCAATACTATTCCCATTTCGTAGGATCCCCAATTATAAAAAAATACCACACACAGGAAGTACACCCGATGAGAATTTCAACACACTGCCTGAAAGAACATCACACAGCATGAATGACTCTAGTGGACTGAAGCTCGTGGTTTAGAATCTCCCTCAAGAGACGAGAAAATATCTCGAAGGGACCCTGGTATATGCTGACTGTTTTGATGGAATCTTATCTTCGTTGATTACTGTCCAGAATAAAAATAAATGCAGAGTGAAGCACATGGCCCCTTCGCTTAGGACACTAAGGACTAACGAGGCGGACCAAACACACTTGGGGCTCGAGGTGACGACAAACAAGGAGAAGATGGAGAGAAGGCATTGAGCTTCAAAGCCTTAAGTGCCCCCTCTTTCTCGCGTTCCTTTGCCGCAATCGCCTCCGCTCCAGTTAAGAAGTGCACCATTTCTACACAGACGGAACCTGAAAAGCAGATAGATGTATTTAAAAAAACAAATGCGAGTAACAGTAGCAACAATAAAAAAACACCCCTAACACCTCCGTAGTGTCTCCCAAAAATACAACAAAGAAAACCACCAGAAAACCTGACCAGCGAGAGAAAACTCCCTCTCCTGGTCCCTCTGGCAAAGGTATGGAACCGATGCAGGAGGACATAGACGAAGATCTCTGTATTTCGGACACAGAGATCGAAAAAGTCAGGAATAAGTGAAGGAAAAGTCGCTTGAAGCGATGATTCCACAGATTTCCGGGCTAATGCTGCTCTAAGTTTCAATATTTACATCAATTTTTTTTCTGTTTTTATCTTTCACCCTTTTTAAACCTTTTTATGACTTTTATATTACAATGGAATTGTAATGGATTTTATCGGCATAAGGAGGAGCTGGCTGTTTTAATAAATGATTTTAACCCTTCATGTATATGTCTACAAGAAACGCATTTTAAATCGACAGACAAGGGAATTTTAAAGGGATATAGTGTGACTAGGTTGGATGACTTGAGTGGGCGAAGAGCCCAAGGTGGTTTAGCAATAGCGGTCCGGGATACCCTACACACCTCCCGTGTGCGGCTAACCACCCCATTCCAGGCTGTGGCCGTCACCGTCCATGCACCCATGGAGGTAACGCTGTGCAACGTGTACCTCCCGGAAGATGCTCCGGTAAATGACAATAACCTTCAAGCCCTCATACGTCAATTACCGCGACCCTATATTTTATTGGGTGACTTTAACGCTCATGATCCTCTGTGGGGCGGCCCTTCTGCCCAACGCAACAGAAGGGGACGGATTTTAAGCAGCTTTTTCCGAGATTTTAACCTCTTTTTATTGAACAATGGCGAGAGGACACGCTTTAACTCCTTTAGCGGAGAATATTCCTCCATTGATTTGTGCTTATGCACGAGCAGCATTTTTACAAGACTGAAACTGTCTGTCCATACGGATCTCTGTGGTAGTGACCACTTCCCGATTTTAATCAAATCTGACGAGATTAATTATACGAATTTTATCCGCGAGGGCAACTGGATTGTCCACAAAGCCGACTGGTCTGTTTTTAAAAATTCTTTTAATTTCACGTACGATGCTCTTCGGGGCGGAACAAAGAACGTTGAGGTGCTAACCGCTAGCATAGTGGACGCAGCGAAACGTAGTGTCCCCTTATCTAAGGGCGCAATCCGTCGACCAGCGGTACCATGGTGGAATGAGGAATGCGCCGAAGCTATTAAGAAACGGAAACGTGCCCTTCGTATTTTTAATAAGTTTCCAACTGCCTCTAATCTTGCCTCATTTCGACGACTCAGAGCAAAAGCTCGACTAATCATAAAGGAGTCAAAGAAGGCCTCCTGGATAAATTATGTATCCTCCATCAACAACAGGACTCCACTAACTCAGGTCTGGAACAAGGTGAGGGCTATCTCGGGAGCACGGCATGTTCACGGTGTTTCGTGCCTTGTATTTCAAGGTGTGACATTTCACACACCGGATGAGATATGCGACGTTTTCGGGGGAAGCGTTTGCCAAGACCAGCAGCGACGAGAACTACTCAGCAACCTTCCTATCTATTAGGGAACGCTCCCCACACTTGAACTTCACCGAATCGCACGCAGTAGCCGGATACAATGATCTTTTTTCCTTATGGGAACTGAAGTCCGCCATAACGGATTCCAAAGACACCGCGCCAGGAGTGGACGGTGTCCTAAACATATTTCTTCGGAATATACCGGAGAACGCGTTGATGGATATTCTCCATACCCTCAATCAAATATGGGTTGAGGGAAGCTTCCCTACAGCGTGGCGGGAATCAGTAGTTGTCCCTATCCCCAAACAAGGAAAGGATAAAACAGACCCAAATAATTATAGGCCAATATCCTTGACCAGTTGTCTATGCAAGACCATGGAAAGAATGGTGAACCGTCGGCTCGTTTGGTGGTTGGAGCGTCGGAACCTTCTTTCCAATATCCAGTGCGGTTTCAGGCGAGGTGGATCAACCACAGACCACCTCGTGAGAACCGAAAATTTTATCCAGGAGGCTTTCCTTCTGAGCCAGCATGTCATAGCCGTGTTCTTCGATCTGGAGAAGGCTTATGACCGAGTCTGGCGCCAGAAGATTCTGAATACATTACACGAGTGGGGCCTAAGAGGAAATCTTCCAATTTTTATCAAAATTTTTTTAGCAGACCGTGTTTTTAAAGTAAGACTAGGTAATCATTTATCCGGACCTTTTACGCAACATAATGGGGTACCACAAGGCTCTGTACTCAGCGTCACACTCTTCGCCATTGCGATAAATGACGTTACAGAATGCGTCAGAACACCAGTGATGGGCTCCTTATTCGTGGACGACTTGGCCATTTTCTGTCGATCGTCCACAATTGCCAGTGCCGCACGGGTCATCCAGCTGACCCTTAACAGACTTGGGGAATGATCGAATCGAAGTGGATTTCGTTTTTCCGTTGAAAAAACGAAATGTGTCCACTTCCATCGTAAGCGGGCACATGATCCTCCACAAGAACTTCGCCTGAGCAGCGGAATTCTACCTTATACGGATTCAGCCCGCTTTCTGGGTTTGATTTTTGACCGCCGCCTTAATTGGCGTGAGCACATTGAGTTTTTAAAAAAACAAATGTTTGAAAGTTTTAAATATCCTGCGATATCTATGTAATTACTCGTGGGGTGCCGATCGCTCCACGATGCTTTTATTGTATAGAGCATTGGTGCGCTCTAAATTAGACTATGGATGTTTTGTATACTCCTCTGCCCGTGAAAGCTATTTGAGACCTTTGAACACGGTTCACAATGCGGGGCTTCGATTGGCAACTGGAGCTTTCAGGACTTCTCCGGTCTTGAGTGTTTACTCAGATTCTGGGGAGCCCCCGTTGACTGCACGCCGAAACATCCTTATGTGCAACTATGTTGCTAAAATTCCAACAATGAGAGGGCACCCTAGTTTTAATATTATTTTTAACCCACGCTTTATAAATATTTTTAACAGGCGGCCTCGGGCAACTAGACCCCTAAGTATTACTTTTAATAATTTTATCCTGGACAGTGAGTTTATACTCCCAGAAGTGTACCCCATTGGGAATTCGGAAAATGCACCTTGGCAGGTACCTTTTCCACAAGTCAGCTTTGTCCTCCACAAAAATCAAAAATCTTTGACAACTGCCGCGGAATACCAGCATAGCTTTAAAGAAGTAATGCACCGCCACCCCGGCTTCATTCCTGTTTACACGGACGGATCGAAGTCGGAGCGTGCGTGCGGGTGTGCAGTGATCTCGTCTCACCATGGAACCCTCAAGGCCAAGCTCAGTCCGCTGTGTAGTGGCTATACGGCAGAACTGTTAGCCATAAAGATGGCTCTGGATGGTATTAAGTGTAGCAACGCGTCCTTTATGGTCTGCAGCGACTCCATGAGCGCCCTGCAGTCCATTTCCAGTTTTTCTCCCAGTCACCCAATCGTCCAGGAAATTCAAAATAGACTACTTTCCCTTGCTCGGAAAAAAGTGAAAATCCGTTTTCTGTGGGTTCCTGGACATGTGGGTATTGCTGGAAATGAGAAGGCCGACTCGGCTGCGAAGGCAGCCAGCGAGGACGACGTTGCTGATTCTATGCTGGTACCATATGAAGATTTGAAGGCGACCACAAAAAAGATAGCCTTAGAAAAGTGGAAAGAGACTTGGCGCTCTCTTACCGGAAATAAACTGCGCGCAATCAAGTCGGTAATTTCAGCGTGGCCCACGTCTGTCAGGAGGAACCGCAGGGAGGAGGTCGCAATCGCACGATTGAGAATTGGGCACTGCGCTCTGACCCACTCGTACCTCTTCACCGAAGAGAGAATTCCACCCCTATGTGATGTTTGCGACTCTCCCATTACTGTGAGACATCTCCTGACTGAATGTGAGAAATATCGCTCTGTGCGCCATCGGCTGAACATCGGAGGAGACCTAGGGCATATCCTAGGAGACGACCCTGATAGTGTCAGCCGAGTGATAAAGTTTTTAATAGAGACCGGGCTAATTAACGGTGTTTAAATTCCAACCTTTTTATAATTTGACAACCCCTTTTATTTCGAAACTTTTATGAATGTTTAAATGTTTTTTTTAATGCATCTTTTAAAATTTTTGTTTTTATAGATTGTCTGTGGTGCAAATGACCTTAGTTGTCGAGGCACCCTAAACACAAATACTACTACTTGAGCTTAGAAGATACCGTATCTCAAGCTAAAGTAGCTGACCCTTCTTTACGTCTGTCATGCAGAATAGGCGGAAGCTTTCGTGATAGAACAGTTGAAGAAAGGCGTTGAGTTTTTGGACCGAAGTCGTCAACGCGCTGGTTTAAAACGGAATTTTATCAAAGCATTTTTTAAAAATTTGAAGGCATGCAAGGAGGTCGCTATGAATATTTTATTGGAGAGGAAAAACATTTCTTCAAAAGATAGAGCATTAGTTTTAATTTAACGTACAATATCTGGTGGAGAAAAAATATTATATACAGTAGGTCAGGAAGCGTACTGGGTACGCATGACGGCGTTGAGGGGTTAACAAAGGAGGGAGTTTTGAACCGTCAGCACAACACGCAAGGACAACACTATAGCGCGTTTTTTCGTTACCTGAAGTCTTTATCATCACCGTCTGGGAGGCTTTAATGTCCACTGGTCTATTTGATGACACGTCAAATGTCAAGGGAGCCTCATCCATATTTCTTGTTTGTCCTATCTCAAAATACTTAATTTTTCTCAAGTTTATTACGTATTTTTGGAATTCGATAATCTTTCTTTCGTATTCAGGTGGCAGTTTTTGTGCTATTGTAGTTCTAGTATGCATGCACATATAGTGTAATACATTTCTCTTCCTAAATCTTTCGCACCACGATGTTGTACCAGAAAAATCAGCAATAGACTATCTACTGCTAATTTTCTCGCTTCAATTAAAATCATTTTTGTTGAAGCAGTGATCCCGTTCTTCCTGTGGTTTATTATGCAGTTCTTAACATGTTCCTCAAGCTTTGGCCATTTCGGAGAACATGAGTGTAAAGTTTTCTTACTCTTAACTGGATTCACTAAATCTATCTTCTGCGCCATCCATTCTCGTATCATCTTCTCAGTCCGAGGTGGGCCAAAATGCCTTGCAGCTGCCAAGTTGCCATGTTCTGAAGCATATTTCACGACTTCAGGGTTAAATGCAATACTGTATGACCATCTTCTCTCCTTAGATACCATGGGCACTTAGTTTATGAGCTTAAAAACTGATACAAAAGACTAATTAGGAAGGAATTTATTACGCAGTGAACACCACACTTCAGTTGATTAGAACTGGAACGGTTAAGTGGACCAGAACGGAAGTATGGAACATGTATGAATCAAATTAGAACTCGCTCTATTTTCCGTACTATTTGCTCAAAAAGTGTTATTAATGACATTTGTAATGAATTGAACTATTTTCAGTGTCTCATACGGTAAAAAAAAACATTAATGGTAACAAGGCCGTAGCGAGAAAATATTTTCGGGGGGTTTTATGGAATAGTAGGCAAACAGAGTTTTTTTATTTAATAAGATAAATAATAATAAAAAAATATTTTATTTGATAAATAAAATATCATGTACGGTTAAAGTTACATATTTATTATAAAATTAAATTTAGCCTTCTAGCTCTCTTTGCAGCGAACAAATTAATGAACTCCTCGGTGTCAATTCTGGGATGGATTGACATCAAAGCCAAACCATTTAGTCTTTCTTGGCCTGTAGAGTTTCTTAAATAAGTTTTGAGGCATTTTAGAGAAGAGGAAGTCCTCTCAGGAGTACAGGTGGAAACAGGCAGTATTGCCAAGATCTTTAGAAATTTGTGAATATTTGGGAATAACTCCTCATTGCATTCTCCAAGAGCTTCAATTGCACATGTCGGGGTCGGGCGATCTATTTCAGAATCTTTCTGGCATTTCATCCGCCGCATGTCTAATTCAGTGTTTACAAAGCCCCATTCAATTATTTTTATAGAGCTGAAAATTATAACGATTATACTGTTCTTTGCTACACACAGATGGTATTGAAAAATTGAGAAATGATAATGTGTCTTTCTGATTTTGAAATCTCGACTTAAGCTGATCAATGAAATCATCCAAAAATTGTCACGGTCTCCACCACATAGCCGAACAGCTGATGGAAAATTTTCAGTTCCGGGGAATCTCTGCGATTTGCAGTGCACCCTCGAAAACAGGTTCTCTCTCCTCTCCTCCCGGGATCTCTCCCAACCATGCGACGTGCGCGTATGATCGGCCTCTTGCTCTGTAGACACTGTCTGAGTAGGTCCTCTCCGCTACACCTCCTGTTCCACCCGTCTAGGATTCCTTTTTCGGGCTGAGAGCTGTTTTTCTCTCGAATGGCTTACTCAGCCATGAGGCAGCAGAGAGGGTTCTCTTCCTCTCCCAAGTATGGGTGCCAGCAGCAGAATGTAATGTTTGAATGACAGGCGTCATATTTTGTTTATTCATTTTATCTTGCAAAGTGTTGTAAGTTAATGATGTCGGAGAGTGTGACCCATGTGTGTGTGATAAGTTAGAGGAAACTACCTGAATGAAGGCAAAATTTTGGAATGGGGAAATTCTTTGCTATTCTCAGAATGTCTGCGAACTATCATTAAATCTTTGTGGAAATTAATCTTGTGTCTGTTCTAATCCATCTTGTCAAAAGAGACTGTGACGTACTTTTACTTGGTGGTGCATCCTATGTATGCACCTGGCGCCCTATAAAAATATTATTTCTTTCAACCAAGGTTTCGGGGAGCCACCCCATCTCTACCATTGGTGGTGTGTTCACCGGGGATGAGCAATGCCTGGGCAACAGACCGTTTAAGTTAGTACCTCGTGTTTCCTGCAATGTGGGACTACGTCTCAAAGTGGAATCATTATAGTAATTCTAAAATAAGTCTCAGGGTCTTGTAGTTCGCCCTATGCTCCTGGCGGGCCATTAGGTATTTGCAGAATTTTCATTTCCTCGTTAAAAGTTCTGAGCAAGTTCTCTGTATTCTTTAAAAGTTCAGCAAATTTTATATCAACATTTTGATAAACATCTTCAATAGTCTTAATAATATAGTAATAAGGACTGAAAATAACGTAGTGGAATTTAATGCTTGCACAATTTTTTTCTGCACTATTTCACCACAAATTAATATAATTTTATTTTGTATGGTCAGGCTTAGGTAGGTAGTGTTTAACATCATATTTTCCATGTGCTTTATCAAATTTGAGTCGCTGCATCTGCTCCTCATCCGTAAGATAGCACGAAAGTTTCCATAATTTGTTTCTGGATCAAGATCATTGATTTTTATAGGGCCTGAGTCGCATATACCTCTCAAAGCCAATTCTTGACGTCCACATAATTTTATTGTTTCAATAAATGGAATGAGCCATTGCATATTTTCAGTTATTTGTGCCAAGTATCCACCATGAATCTGATTCATTATATTTGGTTGAGATTTAGTATAAAACTTCATAAAATTATCAGCCAATAGTACAGAAGATTTTTGGTACCGGCTTTCCCTGTGATGTTTGAAATCATGTACATATAGCATCTTTCCATTTAGTGAGTGGCTGAGTAACTAAGGATTTCAACTGATGATGAGCGGATGAACTGCACAATATGTGGCAAATAACACACAATATTGGTTTAAAGCACCTTGCCCTTTACTTGTGTAAACCAAACATGAATACGAAATCCATTACAGCGTACAGAAGTGGAACTTTTGCATGGTTTAAGTGCGAAGGTCCCCCTGCATGTTGTTGTGGAGTGTATGTGAGGCTTTGAGGATTTTTATTGCAAGGGTGTTTTATTTTTGTATGTGCCTACTAATCCTACCTCTCCACAGGATCAAGTCATCATTGGATTTGAAGAAAAGAGGACCGCAACAAGACTTTAGCCTTTTTGAATCAAGGTTTCATACGAACGCTAATCCATAAGTATCCATGAGTATCCAAAAGGATGAAGGAGCTAAACACAATCAAACTAATTGCATCCAATAATGGGTACTCCGAAGTTCCCCCCTTTCTCCACCTCCACTCTACCGCCCCTCTAACGCCTTCAAGGGTATAAATTCTATGTACTGATACTTGTAATTGCCAGATGATGATACGCTGTATCGAAACCGGTCGCAAATATATTTTATTTTGTGAAACAGCGAAGTCTTTTCTTAACCTTTGTGCATCATGAAGGAGTTTCACCATGTTACGCCAACCACCATCGCATCGCAAGTATCCATTGAGTTTAAGTATCCTGGTACATTGTCGTGGAGTGTATGCTAGGCTTCGGGTTTTTTTTGTGCTGTAGTGTTTTATATTTGCCTTCTAATCTTACCTCTCCATTGTCACAAGTCATTCCCAGATTTGAAGAGAAGTTGGAAAAGATACAGCATGTTTCTCTGCTTATTGAAGAATATGAATATGTATATGGCACCATCAACTGATAGTAAGATTATATTAGATTTTATTTATATGCATTTATGTGCAACTATCACTTTCTAATTTAAGACTATACTCAACTGGTAAAATTAAGGGAGGACAAAATGAATTCCTATAACGTCCTATCATTTTTACCTCACTTTTTTAAATTCATTTTTGTCACAACATTTGTGTCTCATATATTCCTGTTAAATTTTAACATACATGAGTGAATGTTGGAGAAAAAATTCCATAATTTATTAATTGTCAGTGCCATTATGAAATAAATAAAGGCTGGGAAATAATTTTGCAAACTTTTTAGCTTTTGAGACTTAGCAACTTCATTTTTCAGTAAACCACTATCTACAATGATATTTTTAATAAGCTACCTTATGTATTTCATTCTGCCTTTACAGCAATGCAATGCTGAGAGCCAGTTCTAATATTCACTTTTATCTTCACGGCTGCAACTCATCCCTGGAATTATGGGAAAAGCTGTTTGAAAGACAATTCTGCCTTGGATTAAGAATGTGCAATCACATCAGGGTAGGAATGAATTTTATATATTTCCATTTCTACTGAAACATATTTAGGCCTTTCACCTTAAAATTAAGGACTTTATTCTTAAGGCATTACTGTATTCCGTCTTTCTAATTTGAATTCAAAATTTATATATATATATCGAACCAGTTACAGTAAAATATTCTTTTTTAAAGAACAATTAAGATTGAAAAGTCCATCTTCCACTCTTAACCACTCATCTGGGTGTTTAATGTTTCCATGTCCAACCTGCGGTGGGTGTTTATTTTTACATTGAACCCTAATTTCTATATTAATAATGAAAAACACTTTGTTACCGTATTTGACGGCATATAAGACGCACCCTTATTTAGAAGGCCACAAACAAGGAAAAAAAGTTTCAATAGTCCACGCGACAGTGCGGTACCACAATAACTTAAAATGTGGTATCTTTTAGTTCTCACGTTTCGTAAAAGCCAAATAAACGATCATTGAATGCAATTACCAAACATTTTTATTAAGGAAAATTAACAAACTGCAAGCTATTTTGAACATGATATGTAAATTTCAATAATGAATAAATAAGTGAACGGCAAACAATTAAACAATACAAAATAAAGCAGAAACAATAAAAAACACATATTCAAGGAAAAAGTTGCTATCATGAAATTAGACTTTAACCACTTTCAAAATCATAAAAATCCTTTTCACTATCATCATCATCGAAAACGAGGATATCGTCGTCACTACTGTTTCCGTTATCGCTAGTATCACCTTCTTCGAATAATGCGTCGTCTTCTGTTCTGTCAAGAGCAATGCTGATTCCGAACTTCTTAAAGGACTTAACAATTATTTCAGCCTTTACGTCCTCCCAAGATCTTTTTACCCACTCGCACACTTGTGCAATAGAGGGCCACTTCATTCTACCTGAGGGTGTGAGGGCGTGATGTGCCTCTCCTATCCACTTGTTCCATCGTTCTCGCACTTTTTCCTTAAATGGCTTATTCACCGATACATCTGAAGGCTGCAATTGGCTAGTCAGTCCACCAGGAATGACAGCTACCTGGGTTTTTAATTCTCTCGCTTTATTCTTTATGGTTTCAGTTCTATGGGCGCTAAACTGATCCAAAACCAAAAGAGAGGGTTTTCTTAAGAGTCCACTAGGTCGCCTCGCCCATACCTTCTGTAACCGCAGTTTCATTCCAGCTTTGTCCATCCAGCCTTTCGGATGAACATGAACAATTACACCCGTTGGAAGTTTTATCTTTCGGATGAGTTTTTCTTTTGAATATGAAAAATGGCGGTAGTTTTGTGCCATCAGCACAACATGTTAGAACTACCGTATATCAGGTTTTTTCATGACCTGTGGTTTTTATGGTTATAGATTTAGACCCTTTAATACTCACAGTCTTGTTGGATGGTACATCAAATGTGAGTGGAATTTCATCCATATTTCCTATTTGACCGAGCTCAAAAGAAGTTTTCTTGCGTGCATTTATAACAAACCTATGAAATGCTAGTATTTTTTCTTCATAATCTGCTGGAATTTTCTGTGCAATAGTTGTTTTTGTGCGCATTGATAAGCCTTGCCTTTTCATGAACCTGTAGCACCAGCCCTCCGACCCTGAAATGTTCTGACTCCCATGTTTTTCTGCAAATCCTTTGGCCTCATTGATTATCATTTTGGTTGAAACACTTATCCCAGAATTCCTCATATCTATCACCCACATTTTTAAGGCATTTTCAAGTTCACGCCAAGATGAGCTGGGCATCGAAGGTTATGTTTTTGTTTTTTAGCAGTCTTCAGTTGATCTTCCTGCAGTCGCCAAGTACGTATCATTTTTTCGGTAGGTGGTGGACCGAAATGCCTTGCTGCTGCTCTGTTTCCATGCACTTTGTCGTAGTTTAACACTCCTAGTTTATACTGAATTGTATAGCTTAATCTCTTGTTTCCTGTAGTCATATTTTCTAGGGTATTTTTTTTAAACACACCGTTTTAAGCACGGATACCGACACGTTTATACAGAGTAGCACCGATACCGACACGTGTGTCGGGTGTCATACGTTGAACAAGTAGTACAATGTTGTACTAATTGCTACTCTCTGCTTCTCCGCACCGAGGGCGGAGCGAGCACTACTAGTTTCGTTTACTTTTTGACGGGAACGGTGCGGTGTCGGAAGGAAACCACCCCAGTTCTCTCTTTTGAGCTATATTTTTGTTGGTAAAAATTTAGTTAAACCTGATAAAATAATTATGGTAGATGTAGAAAAAGTTGTGTGTCTCGACCTTTATCCGGGCTAAAAATAGCATTCAGTATTGAAAGTTAACCTGTGTCCTTCACATATAAGACGCAGATAACTTTTTGAGACCAAATTTAGGAAAAAAAAGTGCGTCTTATTTATTTATTTCAAAAGCCCACATACAGCAATTATTGCCAATTTACAGTGGCGCAATAAGATGCCATCAAATACGGTACTTCCACAAAATTCACAGAGTTTCTATTTTATTACCGGTTTCGGCTATTTCACCATTTTCAAATACATACAATATATGGAGGGGGCAGGTATATATATAGCGGTTGTTAATGTGGGGGTGGGGGGAAAAGGTTTGGATTCAAGCTGGGATTGGTAATTCGTGGAAAAGAATAGGGGGAGGGGACACACTTTGTCGGGTGGGTTGTTGGGGTGGGGGATTTGGGAGGGTGATGAGTAATAGGAGGGGATGGGTTGGGAAAGGTTGTGTCGTTAACAAGGTTTTCATTTGTAACTATTTCTCGAAGGCGTTCATCCTTCTTCCTTTACTGGTAAAATGGAGTATTTCGGGGTTGAAA
Organism: Ischnura elegans; assembly: GCF_921293095.1. Lineage (NCBI taxonomy): Eukaryota > Metazoa > Arthropoda > Insecta > Odonata > Coenagrionidae > Ischnura > Ischnura elegans. The sequence continues at coordinate 126,138,771 of NC_060248.1, forward strand.
TTACTTCCGTGCCCCATTTTCAGGAGGTGCCGAGCGAAAGCTGACGTATCGTCCTTGTTTATCCAACATGCCCTGTGTTCCTTTACCCTTGTGTTGAAGTCTCATCCCGTTTGGCCGATGTATCATGAATCACAATCATTACATTTTAATTTATAAATGCCAGATTTTAATTTTGGTTCAATAACATCTTTAGCATTATTTAACAGTCTACCCAAGGTGTTATTATTATAAAAAGCAACTTTGTGTTTGTTTTTGGGGATAGCTTGGGATACAGCATTAGACAAAGGGCCTATAAAAGGTATTTTACACCATTTAGTTGAAGTTCTGGGTTTGATGGGTAAAAAGTAACTTGACTTGGTGTCAGCAATATGTTTTAATTTCCTTCTTAAAATTCTTGTGATCAAAGATTGCTCATATCCGTTATTATGAGCAATTTGTCGTATGGTATTTAATTCCTCTTGAAAATCAGTTTCCCGAAGGGGAATGTTAAGTAGGTGATGAACCATGGCGTGAAAGGATGCGTGTTTGTGGGAGTGAGGATGGCAATTCTATTTTTGCTGTAAGAAGATTAAACACAAACATTTCATTACTTTTTTCATTATAAAATCAATATTATCAGTATTCGTTTGAAATGTTGAACATTATTGGTTTAAAAATTAATTTTAATGATGAACATTAATTGTTTAAAAAAAGTTACTGAGAAAAAATTACTTATTCATACAAGTGATGAATACATTCGCATAGAATGAATATGAACTATTTTTTGTCTACATAGTGGTAGCAGAATGTTTAGAAAGGTGTCAACTAGTAAATTACAATGTTAGAGAAATTTTCAAACCAAGGGACAATATAGGCAACCACACATTACACATAAATTTCTTTTTGCCCTTTCCTCTTCTATGGTAAAAAGTTTTTAATGATTACAATACTTCATTTCTACTCAAAAAAACACTTCACATTTTACATTACCATCAAATAAACGCTACAAAAAATGAAACTGTTTGAAGCATAAATGAAGAAAAATGAAATTATAAATAAATGATGTTGTAAATCATGACCATGGTTTTAAATTGGCTCTGCATCTATTAGTATAGTGCATCTATCTTACAAAATAACATTTATTTAAAAATTCATGAATATATATTTTTAGGAATCATTTTGAACATGATATAATCCGAAGCATGGAGCTGGACACAAACTAACAGAACAATCTGGACACCAATATTTTGTTTCCTTCCTTTTCCTCTCTTTGAAGCACACAACACTTCTTTTTGTGGGGCACTTTTTGGTTGTTGGGGGGACTATGAGGAAAATGTCTCTCGGTAAGGCGAGAAGGCTTATGAGATTTAGATGGCCTTCCCTGGAGTACTTCTCAATACTTTGCAATTAGTATTTCAGCAAGCGAGATTAGAAAATCTTTTCGACTCAATTTTCCCTTGTTCTTTTTGTAAATCGCATAGGCATTCAACATTGCCATGTCCATCAAGTGCCGAAATATTTTTTTGTATTATGTTTTTGGTCAATTTGTGGCAATTTTGTACATGTTCATGAGTCCATCGCTTCTATCAACCCCACCCATATTTTTATTATAATCTTATACCGCAATTGGTTTCACCACTTTTTTACCCCATTTTTCAGTTTCGCACATTTCAGTTCCATGAAGTGTGCTCTCACCATTATCACGTCTCTTTTGTCCTTCCATGACATCACCATCTGTTTCGCACGAAATGCCGCCACCATTTCTCCTTTCCTCAATTTGGCAGATTTTACAGGTTGAGGAAACTCCTTCCTATTTGACACCATCGTCCCAACCACATCCGTTCTATTCTCGCATAATTTGTCCACTAATCTAGGGCTAGTGTACCAATTATCTAAATATATAGTATGCCCCGCACCCATTGATGATCATCTGATAGATCTAGTACGATCCTGGCGGTGGTATTTTCTCCTTCATGTTTGTCGGAATATGTGATGGGTCGATTCCAAAATTTTAACCATTCCGATCCTAATTCCGATTCTGACTTTTCGATTCCGATTCTACTGATAATGATTCCATCGATTCTGACGCCATAGGCTCCAAGAAAAATATCACTTAATTCCAGGCAACAAGACAACCACTTAAAAAATTATTACTCTGTGAAAGAATCAGTTGACAAAAGCATCTTTCATATCATCACCATGTAATTAACGTATAATATCTGGAAATGTAATATAATGTATGGCAAGAAACTTTTTCTCTTCTACTTACATCCTTGGGTAGGAGATGCAAGTATTCCAGTATTTCCCAGGGAAAAGATTTGGTGGTGCATTCATCTTTGATAAATAAGCTTCCACTTCAGCTTCAACAGTGTTTGCTACGGTGACTTTGGATACTTTTCCAAATGCATCACTGTATCTTGACCATATACCTGTCACAGGTTCCCTAGTCTGCAGTGGTGTGGCAGTCCTAGTCCGGAAGTGGTGTGCCTCTTAGAATCTATACAGTGGAAACTCGATCTATTGTTTTTCAGGGGGATGGACGATGGGTGAATGTGGGAAAACGATCAATGCAGGAATGTTTGTCTAGGTTGCCTATGTCCCAGGAAACACTGCATTATCATGAATTTACAAAATATTTCCTTAACCCTTTCCTGCCGGAGACTACGAAAGCAAAACATTACCACGCTACGAGTAGCATAAGAATATATTTTAAACCTCTGTGTTCGGAGCTCTTTTTTGGGGGTGAGTTGCCCAGATACACTCGTCCCTCGGATTTGGGATCCAACTAAACAGGGTGCCAGGCCATTATCCCTGCCTCTCACACAATCCTCGAACCCTTTCTTAGCAGGAGACCGTGGTGAACTTATTACTTTACCGGTGTTTTTTTATAAATAATTATTGATTATAATTTCTGAGAATTTACACTTATATAATACCTAATAACTTACATATTTTTAAGCATAGTGGAATTTTAAACGGATTTCTAGCGTTGATAACCGAGTTAAGACCTTTTATTTACAGAAGGTTAGGCGTCAAAATTCTTCTTTGATTAAACCTAGATATAATACTTCCCATCCTTCTTTTTCATTAAAGGGAAAAGGGTAGGGAAAAAGGAATGCAAGCCTGAATACGCATGAAAGAACTAGCTCAATGGTATACAGTGCAACCTCGATAAAATGAGACCCTATGGTGCTCCAATAAACGCTCACTATAGCGAATTGTTGCTTTACCGGAGGTGGATCAAATAATAGCCAATGAACCTGTTGTCAACACTTATATAGGAACAAGATTTGTGTGGGGACGAAGATAATCCTATCTGAGAAACTGAAGCAAGAATTCAGAAAGAATGCGATGTTTTTTGCATCACTAAATTTTCTTACCTTAACAACAAACTTGCCGTTCAAATTACAAGCCCTGTACTGAATGAAAATCATGTAAATCATTGCTTTGTCAATCTTTTTTCCGATGCACAACTGACCAAGCCACACTTTTCTTCGCACTGACAGCACTTAAGTGATCAATCCATTATTATGGTATTTGTTTACTGAAAATTCAAAGAATTATTGATAATGCTGTATCGCGGTTGTATCTTTCATCCTATGTTTACATTGATTTTTGTTTGGTTATGGTAATTGTACCTGTGCGTTTCGTGGAAGGTAGGTGATAAATCATATCGCATTTGTTTCTGCAGACGAAAATGGTAGAAGGTGGTGAAATGACCTTGCCTCGGAAAACTTTCTCTTTTATCTAGTGCATTTATCTGCATTATTGGCGTAAAAAAATTTGCTAACTATGCAACATAATGTTATTATAACAGCTATTTTTTCACAATAATAAAGTTCTATTTTGAGTGTTCTGCCCACGATGTTATTGATATAATATATTGAGTGTATGCACTGTAATATGAACGATCTCAATCAAAATTAGTTATGGTACAAAAGATATTAACTTGGAAGTTCTTCATGAAATATATTACGCAATTATTATGCAGATGTCAATTCAGTAATGCAAAAGTAAGCTGCAAGACAACGTGTAATATAAGACGCATGGGAAATAATATGTAACTATGAAATGAAAAAGCATATTTATTTAATGAACCCTATAAATAACAAATCTTATAAGTATCAATTTATTAATTTAACATTCTCAATTCTCTCACGACTGTGAAACATTAAAAAGGATGTAGAAGTTTTGAAATAAAATTAAGGCGCACCTTTAGCTTTTTACAGACTCCCTCGCCAACAGCACATTACCTGCATCTAGAATAGGTAATGAATTATAATTTGCAAAATTCCTCATAAATTATAAAATTAATTGAAGCAAATGTCCAACATTAATAAACAAAATATATTATTCAAACAAACTTGTGTAAGACAGTAAACTTTCCGTTATTTCAATCCCCCACGGCTTGGGAACTCACTTAAGACTCAATCACAAAATCAAATAGTAATTACACATTTAATTTCAACGAAAATTAATAAAAAGAGTCCAGCGTTGCTTGCTTCAATTTTCTTTCTGTTGCACGCATTACATACTTCTCAACAGCAGTAAACGAACCAAGATCGTCTGCTGAGGCACTGCTTGCCCATTACACGTCATTGATTACTTCAAGGGGCTTTAATACATCGTATTTTGGTGGGAAAGCAACAGCACTGTCCTCCAGATCCTCTGAATCAGAGCTCAATTCAACATGTTCTATTGTGTTCAAAAGTATGTAGACACCCACAAGCCCTACTTAACTGATGTGGTAGGGTCGGTAAAAATTTGGAAGGTTGGCACATGAGGTAGCCTGAATCCCTCACCAGTACGTCAGCATTGGCCGACGGACGTGGGGGCGACCGGGCTAGCGAGACAGGAGTCAAACTACAGGCTCAAATGCCCTAGCGGATAGAATGCACTGAGGAAACTCACGTCCACGCACAGGTTGGGCCGTCGGAGTGTTTCCTTGCGAGCTCCGGGGTGAGGATTTCCTCTCTTCAGATTCATATTTGGACTCGCCATGAACACGGAATGTGTATGTGGCCCCGTAGCTGAGTAGGATTACTTCACGTGCATTTGATGCACTATGGGGGGGGGGGGATTCAAATCTGAGCCAATTTTTTTTGAAAGGTCAATTGATAACATCAACATAATAGTTACTCGATAGAAAAATTAAATTAATGTATATGGTTTGAGAATTTTATTGCTCTCAGGAAATGTCAGCTTATTACATTGTAATCGTTGTGAAGTGTCTTAGCTTTCATCTTGGGGTCAATCCATTTCATATCACCGAGGTAATGTTGCTCAGCATTTTTAATTATCCTGAATTTTTTATCATTGGTTCCCTTCAAGTGGACATCACAAAACACCATTTGAAAAAGTTTTACAAGGCATACTTTTTTTGGGCAGACATTTTTAAAAGGGCGAATGGGCCTAAACAGAGCGTGAACTACTACGATGACTTTAGTTACGTGTGCGATGAAAGGCTAAGAGGAGGAAGTTTACCTTTTTGAGACAGTGTTTTAGACTTTATTTTGACTGTCCATTGGGCGACCTGGATACAGGATTGGAGCCTTCTGTGATATGTAGCAGTTGTGAAAGGATTCTCACTGGTTGGACTGATGGAAAACGTCATATGAATTTTTCCATCCTCATGATTCGGTGGGAAGCTAAGGATCATATTTCTTACTACTATTTTTTTGAAGCAGAAATTAAAGGAATAACAGCAAAGTCAAAGCACACAGTAAAAGATCCAAACAACATAGAATCAGCCCCACACTTTAAAATTTTACCAGTGGTGGAACCGCAGAAAACCTTAATCGCGAATATTCAGAAAGTATGTGAGAATGATGCATTCGAAAGACCCAATTTTCGGGCCAAACATACCTGATAGACCTCATTTTATGACGCAAGAGGATTTAAGTGATCTATTGCGCAATTTAAATTTGTCTAAAAAGCAGGGTGAAAACTTAGAATCACAGTTGAAGGGTTGGATTTTGCTAAATCGAAATACAAAAAAATCACAACTGAACATTCTCATGAAAACAATCTTAATTTTTGCAATGATGTTCTCTCTGCTATGGATACTTTTAGTTTTGAATACAACACATATGACTAGGTTCTTTGATTCCTTTAACGTCAGTTTGAAGGTTGTTTTCTGACATAATGGAATTGAGCACCCCTCAAAGCATTAGCTCATGTAATTGACGTGAAAGAATCTTGCCAGAATATGCAGTAAATTTTTCTCTATGCAAAATTTGTGGCAAATTAAAAGTAGCTGCATTTTTACAAGGCATGCAGTTGGCCAACACGAAATATTATTGCTTCTTCTGCGATTGGGATAGCAGAGACAGAAAAAAATCATTACTTGAAAAAAGATTGGCTATAATGTAAGCACTCGTTCCTTGATTCCAAAATGTCCCTTTCAACTTTTTTACGATCCTAAAAATATTATTTTGCCACCTCTAAATATTAAATTTGGGCTTTTTCAAAATTGTGTAAAATATATGTGCAAAAATGGTGCAAGTTTTACTTATTTGAAACAAATGTCCTAAAAATCAGTGAAAACAGATAATAGAAGGATTTTTTATTGGGCCACAGATTTTGTTTTAGGAAGCGCTGAAGAATTCGGAATTTTGACAGCAAGAGTTCAACAAAAAAAAGTGCATGGAAGGCATTCAAAAATGGTTTTGAAGGTTTTCTAGGGAAGAGAATGGCTAAATATCATCACGATCTGGTGGTTAATGTACCTCGTTAAATTGCACAAAAAATGGGCTGCTCTACATATTCAAAACAAATCACTTCATCAGCTCACAGCTGGACTTTTTTTTACAAACCTTGGAACCGTTAGTGATCAACGCGATAGGTGTTTCCACCAGAATATTTTACTAATGCATGAACTGTTGATTTCTAAACAGCCCCTCCTGCCTCGGAAAGGTAATACAGGGATTGTTCGGGAATAACTCAATGAACGACGCGACACAACGTGACTTCGTGTGAAAGGCCAAAAACAGATTGATTTTATTTCTTATAGAGGGCAATGCAGTACACATAAGGAAAGACAATAGAGAGACGAAAAAAACTAGGCGGCTTTTGTCAACTTAATATGAATTAACAGTACAACACCTCTCCTCAAAAGACACTTTTCTTTCTGATTTACTAGTCAAACAAGAGAGAAAAAAAATAATAAAGCACTAAGATCAAAATTAAGCACCTAGCCCCATTCCTGTGGTGCAAGTAAGAGTTTTGGATTGGGGTAGCAATTTTGTCAACAGATCAGCAATGTTCTCAGATGATGGGACATAGCAAACACAAACTTGCATATCACTAACTCAGTCTCTCACAAAGTGATAGCGCATGCGGCTATGCTTGTTTCTCTCAGTCAGCTTAAGGGAATCCGCTAAACTATTAGCACCTTGATTATCTGCTAAGATGTTAGTGGGAATTTCTATGGGGTGCCCTAATTCTTTCATAAGATCCCTCAACCAAATCACTTCCTTACAGGCTTCAAATAGTGTATAATACTCAGCTAGCATGGTACTAGTTGCCACAATGTCCTGCTTCTTACTTCTCCAGCTGGTTGCAGTGCCTCCGAGCAAAGCAATATATCCTCCTACAGACTTAGAATCCTCTCTGTCATTTGACCAGTCGGCATCACAATACACTTCTAAATTTAAATTAGACACTTTGGAAAAGACTAGCCTGTAATCTAGAGTATGCTTGAGATATGCTATCAGTATCTTCACTGCAGTCCACTGTACAGTAGTAGGGTCATTACAAAACTTGCTGAGACACCCAACAATAAAAGATATGTCTGGGCGGCTACAAGTACTCACATACAAGAGTTTTCCTATGGCACGTCTATACATTTCACAACAAACTGGTTCTCCACGCTCAGTGATCAACACACCCATCACACCTGGTGTCGGACTGCCAATGCAGTCAGTCATCCCAAAGTCACTTAAAATATCTTCGATGTAGCGCTTCTGCTCTAGCACTAAAGTACAATCATTTGGACAGTCGAAAGTAAGTCCCATGAAAAGGGAAATAGGACCTAATTCTTTTGTTTCCACATGTGCCTTTAAACCTTCCTTGACAAAGGAAAAAAATGAGTCTGTACCACACAGCAAGATGTCGTCAACATAAACACCAACGTATCCATCATGATGCACAAACAAACAAGGATCAGAGTAGCATCGACTTAAACCTAATCCCACCAGGATTCCTACCAATACACCATGCCACACTTTTCCTGATTGCTTGAGCCCATACAGGCTCTTCTATAAGAGACACACACTCTCACCATTTCCTACTTGGCACATCTCAGGTTGTTCCATGTAGACTACATCAGTTAGTACTCCATTAAGGTAAGCTGCAACAACATCAACATGGTCAATGATCCAACCTTTCGACACAGCAAGAGACAATACTAATCTTAATGTGCTTATATGGAGCACAGGACTGTAGGTATCCCAATAATCCAGTCCAAACCTGTGTGTGAAACCCTGCGCAACAAGCCTTGCCTTGTAGATAAGTTCGCCATTTGGCCATTTCTTAGGGGGGGCAAACACCCACTTACACCCAACTACATTAACACCCGCTGGCCTCTCAACAAGTGCCCAAGTACCGTTCCTGTCATGGTTTTCCAACTCACGCTTCATGGCCTCACACCACGGCGGCCAGTCTCTACGGCGACGGGCCTCCTCGACGTTGGCTGGGGGCGCAAGGGGATCCCACACCACCCGGCTAGCGTAGTTACAGCAAGGCATCTTGCAGAGCACCCTTGGGACCTCCGGTCGTGCTGATCGTCGCGGACCCTCATCGGCGACCTCGGGTGGCGACTGCGGGACGGCAACCTCTCCTGGAACGGCGGGGACGTCGTCCGGGTTAGTGCCTTGGGTAGGCGCCTCTCCTTGGTGAGGAGTCTCCTCCGGTATCACGTCGTCGAGCATATTGAAGTCGGCAACCTCCTCCCTGGTTGGCCTCTCCACAGCGAGGGACTCAAGCATCTTGTAAGGAAATACAGCCTCGCGGTGGATGACATCATGGCTATGAATCACCCTCCTCTCCTGGATGCTCCAGAGGCGGTAGCCCTTCGTGCCGTCAAGGTCTACGCCGAGGTGCACACACTCTTGCACGCGGGCACCAAGCTTGCCTTCTTGGCGTTCTGCTGGGACGTGGGCCCATGCCTGACACCCAAACACTCGGATGCCTTCCAGGTCACTCTTCTCCAGCTCTCTCCCCTCTAGCTTCTCCAAAGGCGTAGAGTATTGAATTATACGTGATGGACATCTGTTCTTGAGATAACATGCAGCAAGGAGGGCCTCTGCCCAAAAATACATAGGCATCCCCGATTTTAACAAGAGACATCTCACCTTGTTCATCAACGACAAGTTCATTCTTTCAGCAAGGCCGTTTTGCTGAGGCGTGTATTCTACTGACCTCCTATGCTGAATACCTGCTTCTGCGAGATAGTCTTGAAAAGCTCTAGACAAGTACTCTCTCCCTCTATCTGTTTGAAGCTGCCTTGTCCTTCTTCCATGTGCAAGTTCCATCTTCTCCCTGAACTTCCGGAACTCTCCCAGGGCCTCGCTCTTGTTTCTCAAGGGAATCGCTATTACAAACCTCGAACCCTCATCAATGAAGGTAATGACGAATTTCCTACGTCCAAGCGATTCTGGCATAATTGGTCCCATGATATCACTGGATATGGTGGAGTATTTCTGGGGCATGTTTATCTTCATTTCTGGGGAATGGCTTCCTCCTCATCTTTCCTACAACACAAGACTCACAAAAGGTATCGTCACTAGTTTTCATCTTAACGTCAGGTAGCACCTTTAATTTTCTCATAGTTTCAAAGTTGGGCATGTTGGGGGTGTCCGAGTCGACGATGCCAAGTCGCCTGCGACACTGTGGAGGCTTTCTTGGTGTTCACTCGATATTCTTCTTTCAGATCAGTCACAGAAACACCACCTTCTGTAGTGACGAAATATAGTCTCCCCACCCTGAATGCCTGGAACAGGAGAGTCTCTCCTTTTAACACCTTGTTCACTCCATCCTTAGATCTAAATTCATAGCCCTTCTCTTCTATCTGCCCCTGCGACAAAAGATTATCTTGTAATTCAGGAACGTACAAGACATCTGATATAATGACGTCCTTGCCAACACACTCCGTTGAAATTCTGATTGTAATCTTCCCTATACCAGCAATTTTTAATGGAGTCCCATCACTAATCTCTACTTCTCCTTTGTAATATTTTAATTCAATGAAAAGGCTCTTCTTGCCTGTCATGTGGTCTGAAGCACCTCCGTCTAAGATCCAAACTCCACTCTCACCTGGCACGAATTTCCTGGTATACAGCACTACATGCTCCCTTGTGACGACACTTGCTTTGCACGTTGTTTCAGATTGCCCTTAGTCACCTTCTTTCTTCCTTTTGTCATCTGAATCTTTTACCTTGGGGCATGCGTTAGCCATATGACCTTCCTGGCCACAGGCATAGCAGAAGTATCTGTGCTGCTTACGTTTGGAGAATCTTCCACGACTCGAGTTACCACTAGTGCACTTCTTGTCTTGATTCTTCGTAGTCTTCAGAGCTTGGTGCTGGCTTTCTCCCCTTATATTCACTTCTGTCTCTTGCTCTAAAAGCACTTGCTTTATTATGCCCACTTGCATTTTGCTGGGTTGGGTCACTAAAGTCTTCACTGTGATTTCATACTCAGGTGGCAATCCAGAAAGACATAGGTACGCTAACTGCCTGTCCGTTACATCTAGGTTGTTTAATCTCAGCATTCTATTTAGATTCACTATGGTGTGGAAATACTCTTGCATGGACATGCCACCTTTAATTATAGAGGTTAGTTCCTTCAACTTGAGCATCGCCCCATACTCGGTATTTTGATGACACTGTTTCTCCAATTCGGCCCAAGCCTCACTTGCTTGTTCGTAGTCCAGGATATCATTCATGAGGTCCTTGCCTGTTGATCTCATGATAAGGGAGAGCGCCGTCAAGTTCTGCTTCCTCCGCCTCCTGATTTCCGCCGCAGATGGCTCGTAAACAGGAGGATCGTCGTATCCAATTATAGCTTTGTAGCGCTCCAAACGAAGCATTTCGGTCTTGACCGTCACTTTCCATGCTGGATAATTGTCCCTAGTCAGCTTGGGAATAGTGAAGGTATTTGCGTCTTCTCTCAAGTCCGCCATCTTGAACGCGTTTTGAATCTGCCGGCCGGCTCCACTTAAACACACGAAAATCTGCAAGTTACTCCCAAAACTCCACCAATCCACTGCTCAAATCGTTCCTGGACCCATAACCTGTTGATTTCTAAACAGCTCCTCCTGCCTCGGGAAGGTAATACAGGGATTGTTCGGGAATAACTTAATGAACGACGCGACACAACGTGACTTCGTGTGAAAGGCCAAAAACAGATTGATTTTATTTCCGATAGAGGGTAGAGCAGTACACATAAGAAAAGACAATAGGGAGACGAAAAAAACTTAGGCGGCTTTTGTCAACTTAATATGAATTAACAGTACAACACGAACGGCACCAAGAAAAGTTCAGCAACATGTTATCAGATTAGTGGTGGACACTGAAAAGGGATTCGTCAGAAGCTAAATATGCGAGAAAATTCCGAGTGAGTTTTTCACATTATTTTAACTCACAATTTATTTACTTAAACTCCCTTGAATCCCTGTTGAATCCCATTGTCCTTAAAAAAAACTTAACGTGATAAAAACATCTGGGCTCAGATTCGGAACCAGCCCGAAAAATACCAGGGGATCACTCAAAAACATGGCTAGAACAGAAAAAATTATTTTTTGGTTGATCAATGTTATTGATTGAGTTGCAAACATCATGCTCTAGGGATATCATGCTGATTTCAACGAGAGTGTATCTGGCTATTTATTGAGTATTGTCCATAATATGAGTAGAGATTTTTATCAATGGAAATTTGACAGTAGCAAGGATAAAATATAACGTCTGCCACTTTCCCTGCTTATTTCCACTCTTTGAAATAAATGTGTTAAGGCAGATTGAGTCATTTATGTTAAAAAATTAGGTGCTAGAAAATTTGGTGTTAATTTTATTATTGAGTAAACTATATCTATTATGTTGATGTTATCAATTGACCTTTCAAAAAATAAAAAAATACAAAGGTGTATGACAGAATATCACAGTATATCCATTGAAAATTAACATTAAATCGGCTTGGCGAATATATACGGCATACCCAGATGAGTGGTTGGTACAGTAGAACCTCACTTATGAAACTTTCATTGAACAACTGAAAAAAGTTTCATAAGTGAGGAAGTTTCACAACTGAGGTTTCGAAAAATGGGAACTCAAAACCCCTTCTTATCCACATTTATCAAATTCCAAGGATGGCATGGCATACTAATCTAATGATTCTTGGGATTCTTTTAAAAACAATTAAATAACTTACTTGGAGCCTGAATGGAAGGGCAGTATTCAACACATTTCCACAAGGCTCTCATTCTTTTTGCGATTATAAAAATCTGGACACACATAATAGGGAACCCTGCATGGAACAAAAATACACCACCCCATCTTCTTGTGCAAAAAATTATTTTATGTACTAAAATGTCAACTACAGGTACACACAGGTGTGTTATATCCTAAATAAAAAAAAATTGTTATTACAGTCTGTTTTGATGAGGCTACTCAAGATTTCAAGACATAATTTTCCATTTGAGTAAAATTGTGCATTATTACATAACCCATTTCAATTGTGATTAAATATTTTCGCAAAGTGTCCAGGGCCTCAACAGCCTCAGCAAAGGTTGGACTAGCCTGTTCATCTTCATCAACGGTATCTTCCCCAATAGCATCTTTTGTGTGCTCGTGGTCGTCGATGATGTCTTCTATATCTCTTATTTCAGTCATAATAATCAAACCATCTACACTCACAAATTCACTGAAGTGAATTCCTTTAAGCCCGTATGACACTATCCAATTTATTGGCCAATATATCGGCGCGCAATATTGGTTAAAATATTGGGCTCTAGGCATCGTACGACACGTACCAATATTTACACCAATATTGGCCGTTATAGTGTTCTAATACCCCACTAGAGAACGCCACATAACACAAAATGACAAAAGAGCATATCAAGACGCAGATTGATTGCCAATGAGCTACAGAATGTGAGGTGGCATAATAATTGTAAATTTAATAACTATTTCGAGGGGCTGCAAAGATATTCTCGAATTGCTCGAAATTTCATTCGGGTGAGTTCCTTGAATGATGAGAGATAGGAAATATTGTGATCTCATAGGTGAGCCAAGATAACGTAGCGGCTCGTTTTGGCTGGAATATGTTCATCGAATAAACAGAGATTGTGTCATCAATTGGGACTTTCACCCGAAACTTTAGCGCTCAAATCATGAAAAATAGTTTAATAATTGTAATTTAAACAAAATATAGACGCAATCGAGGAGAATCACGACGTTTTTATTCATTAAATATCCGAAATGTTATTTCCGAATTACCCACTTCAGACAGTTGATGTTTGTGAATTTATGTTCTCTCAAAGTACATATTAATTATTTGAGCTATTCCATGGATTGCTATGCTTCTAAAGTTTTTATATATGATATTAAAATTCCGAGGTGAAATGTTTTGCAAAGAGCTTATAGATTTGGCCACTAGGAGTCGACGAGACTGAGTTCTGATTGGAGATTGGCCTCGAGAAAATAGAACCCGTTCTAAAATCTAGATTGGCCAAGAAATTGTGCCCAATATTGTGAAACGGAGATTGGGCTAGAAATTAGTGTGTCAGGGGGTCCACAATCCAATATCCAATGGATTGGCCAATAAATTGGGAAGTGTCATACGGGCTTTAGCTTCTGGTTGTAAGTTTCATTCACAAAAATCTTCATTCTCAAACACTGCTGTTACTTGATCATCTTTTCTTTCACAGAAACCAGCATTCCTGAAACAATTAACGATAGTGTCTGACCCAACACTGCTCCATGAAGCAGCAATGAAATGTAATGCATCCAGTATATTACATTTATAATCTTTTTTTTTCTTTCGATGCTCACCAATGCTTTTCTAACAAGCATTCTTTTGTTGTGAGCCTTGAAGCGTCTTATAATTCCCAAGTCAAGTGGCTGAAGCTCACTTGTGCAATTGGCTGGTAAGAAAAGTTATCTTATATTTCTTAAAAAAATTTCAGGTGGGTCAGCAGGGCACTGGTCCACTACAAGAATTTTTCTATTTAGACAACCCATTCTTGCATCCATTTCATGTAAGAACTGTGTGAATAGATCTGTTGTCATCCATGCCTTTCTATTGTTTTTATATTTACAAGGGAAATATAAGATGTTCTTGAAACATCGTGGTTTTGCTGCCTTACCTACAACAAAAGGTTTTAATTTTTCCGTGCCACTGCAGTTCACACACAGCAAAACTGTAAGTCGCTGCTTACCATGCTTGCCCCCATGGCATGGCTCTCCTTTCATTGACAAAGTTTTATTTGGCAGTAAATTAAAGAATAACCCTGTCTCATCGGCATTAAAAATATCCTTTGGTTCATATTCTTCTATTATGGACTTAAAGTAAGATTTCCAGTCTTCCACAACATCACTAGAAACAGATCCACTTTCACCTGTGATGGACCTGGGGAAATGCAAGAAAGTATTTGTTACTATTACTTCACTTCAATGTGGCTTAAATACAGGACTGGAACTAGGAGTTTTGTCAGGGGGGACGAAGATCAGTTAGTCGCCCCTCCCCCACCACTAAATTATAACACACCCTGTAAGCTACTTTTTTTAGGTGTGGTTGTTGAAATGACACTCATTATGTTTGCTATTAAGAACTATTATTCATATTATTGTTCAATAATTTATGCATGTTAATTATTGTTGAATACAGTAGTAAGTGTAATACAGTAGAAAATTGAATGAAATTTGAATCAATTTGTTTCAAAATAAACTATAGATTGATTTAGAGTTCAATGCCGGCGTATACGTACCGTTTTGAGTGGTAAGTAGTAAGCAACATTTGTCCATATTACATGCATCGCATGCATGCTGTTGTTGAAAATAATGTTGTTGTCGTTGTTGTTGAAAATACTGTTGTTGTCGTTGTTGAAAATAATAATGTTGTCGTTGTTGTTGTTGAAAATAATGTTGTCGTTGTAGTTGTTGAAAATAATGTTGTTGTCGTTGTTGTTGTTGAAAATAATGTTGTTGTCGTTGTTGTTTTTGTTGAAAAAAATGTTGTCGTCGTCATTGTTGTTGTTGAAAATAATGTTGTTGTCGTTGTTGTTGTTTAAAATAATAATGTTGTCGTCGTTGTTGTTGTTGTTGAAAATAATGTTGTTGTCGTCGTTGTTGTTGATGTTGTTGAAAATAACGTTGTCGTCGTTGTTATTGTTGAAAATAACGTTTTTTTCGTCGTTGTTGTTGTTGTTGTTGTTGTTGAAAATAACGTTGTTGTCGTCGTCGTTGTTGTTAAAAATAACGTTGTCGTCGTTGTTGTTGTTGTAAATAACGTTGTTGTCGTCGTTGTTGATGTTGTTAACGTTGTTGTCGTTGAAAATAATGTTTTTGTCGTTGTTGTTGTTGTTGAAAATAATGTTGTTGTCGTTGTTGAAAATAATGTTGTTGTCGTTGTTGTTGAAAATAATGTTGTTGTCGTTGCTGTTGTTGTTGTTGTTGAAATTAATGTTGTTGTCGTTTCTTGATATTGTTGAAAAAAATGTTGTTGTCGTTGTAAATAATGTTGTTGTCGTTGTTGTTTAATTATTATTATTATTATATTATTATTATTAAATGGGCGGTTTTTTTAAAAGGTTTAAAAATGTTTCATCGTCACCTTCTTTTATTCCTCAAAAAATCATTAATTTATTCATTTACATTCATTCTGTCATTATTTTTTCGTTTAATGTCTCTTTCACCGCCTTTGCACTCTCCGAGGGGGAGGGCCGCGCACAGGGGAGGTCCGCCGAAGGGGCTGGTTACCGCAACCTTGGACCCCATCCCTCCGCGCATGTGGCCCCCCCTCCGAGTGGTGATGCTCCCGTAAGGTTACGCTCTTATTATTAAATTCTTCTTTTTTTTATGGCTCTATATTTATTTTTAAAATGGTGTCCCCTGATTCCGTCTCTTCCACTTCGGAAAGGACGCCGCCCTGACACCACATGTCGATGAAGGATTTTATGTCGCGCTTGAATTTACGGTATAGGTATTCCCTCTTGATTCTTCTTTCAATTCTTTTTTTAAAGTATTCGGCGTATTTTGGAGCTGATCTTTCTCCTTTTTCCATTGCAGTAAAACAATGATAGATACTGGCCTTTGCTTCGACTATGATAAAGTTTGCCAGTAGATCCCGTTTTTCATAGCCGCCCCTCTTGAGGGGGGATGCCTCTGTGCAGCTCCAGGGCACGTTTTGCTTTGCACCCCGTGACTCTCGTTATCCATTCCTTAGCTGTCCTCCACACCTCTCCGGTCTCTCTACAGTCGTAATGGATGTGCCAGGCCGTGGCCTGGCTTCCGGGGCATGTTCTGCACTCCGAGCCCCGCCGCAATCCTGACCGCGACAGGAAGACGCCATCCGCCAGGCGATCGTGTGCCAGCCTCCAAGACACTTCACCTTCCCTCCCCAGGGTCGGCGCCGTCCAGAAGGCTTTCCAGCACGTAGGCTCCCCCCATATGCCGTCCTTGTGAGGCCACTTCCCTTTGTTTTTTAGGGCAACAATTTCTTTGTAAATGTCCCTCTTATTAACGGGCAACGTTCGTAATTGCCTCGACAGCTCGCTCCGGAAACCGAAGGGGAGGGACTCCGCCGTCGGGAGCGGTCCTCCGTTCTTCCCGGACCTCACGTCCATGGTGTCGAGGGTGTTTCTCAATGAGGAGTAGAATCCGTTCCTCCTAGGTCTCGTCTCGAGGAAGTGGGAGACGAGAATTTTCCAAGGTTGATCTTCACCCGTGACGTATCGTTGAAAGAAGTTAATTCTCATGGCGGTTATTTTTGCCTGCACGTCAGTCAGGCCCAGTCCTCCGCACCCGAGCGGGGCCGTCAACACAGACCCAGTGTTTTCGTCCCCTCCCCCACACAAAATCCGTGAGGGCGGCTTGCACCCGCCGGACGCACTGAGGGCCGATGGGCTGGGTCTGTAGGCGGTACCAGATGGTCGGTGTCACGAACTGGTTGGCGACCCTCGTCCTGCCCCGCACGGACAGGGCCCCCGATACTGCATCCCACTTCCTCAGTCCGTTTTGAATTTTTTCCTCTAGGTCTTTCTCTAGTCCTCTCTCGCTGTTGGTGTCATTTTTAAAATCTACTCCGAGGAATCGGGCACCTCTGGTGGAGATCGCGAAGGGCCCGAGCCTCCCCGTCCGGCCGCGCCACGACCCGACGTACATCCCTTCAGTTTTATTCTCGTTAAGTTCTGCACCCGAGGGGGCGGCGTATGTACTAAATGATGGTATCACACTTCTCGCGGCGTCGTCACTCGAAATGAATAACGTTACGTCATCTGCGTATGCCGATAACGTAATATACGCTTCTTGAGTTGGAAGTGGAAAACCGGCAATTTTGTTTTTTAGGGTGTGGAGTAGTGGTTCTAGGGCCAGGGCGTAGAGTTGGCCGGAGAGCGGGCATCCTTGCCTTATGCCTCGCTTAAAGGTGATCGGGGGAGTCAGAGTATTTCCGACCCTAACGAGGCACGATGCGTCCGCATAAATTGTACGCAAGGTTTTTATGAATTTTTCGCCAAAATTCATACGTCTCATTACTCTGAACAAAAAGTCATGGCGTACTTTGTCGAACGCGCCCTTTTGGTCCAGGCCTAAAATGGCGAGCCTTTCGTTCATTGAATATGCTAATGAAACGAGTTCGTTTCATTAGCATATTCAATGGTGTCTCGAATTAGGGACAGGTTATCGAGGATGATTCTGCCTGGGACGCCGCACCCTTGCTCAGGGGATACGACCTCTCGTATTGCTGATGACAGTCTCATGGAGAGGGCCTTCGCTATTATTTTATAATCGGTGGTGGTGATCGAGATTGGTCTCCAATTCTTCAAGTGTGTTCTGTCTCCTTTTTTATATATTAGATTGAGAACGGCCCATCTGCTGGTGATAAGGAGCATGCCTCTCTCTAGGCTCGCGTCGGCCATTGACGCGAAGGGCTTCGCGAGGAGAGTCCAAAAGGTCTTGTAAAATTCCGACGTGAGGCCGTCGATCCCTGGTGCTCTCTTTCTATTCAAGCTGTCGAGTGCTGTGCGAAAATCGCCTGGGGTCAGGGGTGCCTCCATCCGCGCTTTGCTCTCCTCCGTCAATCCCGGCTGCCCCCGCGAAAGAAGAAGAAAGTCGTCCTCCTGCAGCGCCAAGTCTGTCTGGACGGGGGCTTGAAAGACTTTTTCATAATAGCTTTTTACGTACTTGACGAGTTGCTGCTGTTCTGAGAGAAGAGTGCCGTCCTCTGTTTCTAGTGACGTCATGGGAGGCCGACGCATCCGGATCACCGACTTTGAGAGGGCGGTCCCTGCCGGATTCTCCGAAGACGCTATCTCCTCCCATCCCTCGATCGCCGTCGCTCTCTCGCTCGCCTCCTTGTAAGCGCGCCTTATGTCTTCCCTCGCCTTCATCGCCTCCTCTCCTCGAGTCGTCGCCTCGAGCGATCTCAAGTTGGATCTGTTTCGGTCTTTACTTAGACGTACGTATATCCTGGTGGCGGCTCTGATTTCCGATTTTAAATTTTCCCACGCGACGACGGGGTCCAATCTCTCGTAGGTCGACGTTACTTCCTCGATAATTATCGACATGAATTCGACAAATTCTTCGTTCTCGAGTAGGTAGTTGTGGAATTTCCAGTACGGGGGGGAAGGTTTTATTACGTCCTGGATGGTGATGTCTATTGCGAGAGCTTTATGATCCGAGAACGAGGCTCGCCTTTCGATGGAGGATATTTTCTGTGTTGTCGGCGTATATCCGATCCAGGCGGGATGCGATGTTGGGGTCGGCCGCCGAGTGGTACGTATATCCTTCCCTCCTTCCGTGCCTATCCGCCCATGCGTCTGACAGAAAGTGCTTCCTCACGAGCGCGGCGAGACGCTTCGCCTTTATCAGGCTCCCTCTCTATCCTCGACGAGCGGTCGTGGCGCGGGGACAGCGTGCAATTAAAATCGCCAGCTAGGATGGTGAGTTCCGGATGGTAGTCTTCTGTCCTCCCTTGCTCGAGTGTGTCGTCTATCCTCTGTATCACCTCACCAGCTATGTCCTTGTCATGAGGGAGGTAGATGTTAATCACGCGTATGGTTAAGCCTGAGCCAAAATTAAAACGATGTTCTGTAGCATGCCCCGGATAGATGGTATTTTCCTTCGTGATATTGGGGACGAGGTTCTTTTTTATCGCGATACCTGTGCCTGCGGCTACTCTCTGGGTGGGGTTGAGGCTGAAAGAGTAGCCGAGGTTGCGGAGACAGGGTTGGAGGTGCTCCGCATTTGTCTCCTGCATAAGTAGGATATCTGGTTCCCACCGCTGAATGAAAAATTTGAGCTGTTGACTTTTGATGTTACTTGCTACAGAACGCACGTTTAGGGTGGTCAGGTTGATGTTCTTCCCTCTGACGGTCGTCATTGAGTTTGCGGTGGCTTCTTCGTGAGGGCCTTAACCGACCTGTGGATCCTCATATCCAGCGCTATATCTTTAACTGCTTTGTTTTCGACAAGTTCTCTCATCGTTTCGACGAGAGCATTCGTGTCCGAAAATATATTCCTCGCCATGTCTGCGATGTTCTTCTGTCCTTTTGTTTCTTTCAGGAAGAAAATTAGTTCTGAACTATCTAAGAATCCCTCTTGTGGATATTTTTGAGGTAATCTTCGATGTCTTTGTATCCCCGTTCATCAGATGGGGTGAGGGTTAATCGTTTCCTTCGAGGAGACGTTTTTTCCTCCGCCCTGACGTGTTTCCTTTTTATTTGCCCTTGCAAGAAGCTAGTTGGTGCGAGCGCGTTGTTCTTTTGTTGTTCTTCCGTCGCTGCTTCGGTGGCGCGGGAATCGAGATTAAGGTCCGTGGCAACCGATTCGTCCGAGGAGGGGTTTTTGGCGGTGGGTTGCGTAAAAAAGGTAGCGAGGTGGAGTGAGAGGTCTTGGTCTCGAGGTGTGTGTCGCTGCCGTCATCTTTGTTATGATTCTCAACGTCCGCTTCCTCGGTGGGGTGAGGTGGAAGAGGAGTGGGGGTGATAGTACTTTTACTCGGCGCTGTGATTTGATGATCTGCGTCTCCGGGGGTGGGGGTCTTCTGTGATGCGGCCGGCATGTCATTATTCTTCTGTTTTTTTCCTTCGCTTACGCGAGAGTTGCTCGTTGCTCTGCTTCCCCTGGCCTCGTCAAGGTTCGCCTTGCATGCGGATGCAAAGTGCCCGTCTTCATTACATCTAAAGCACCGTGGATCGTTGAAATTAAAGAAAATTCGGTGCTTGGCAGGGCCGAAATCCAAAAGTAATGATTCCGGTACTATCACGCCCTCCCGTCGTACGATAAATACCTGCTTCCTCCACGACTCAACGTGGCTCAGATCGTCTCTCTTTATTCCAACGCCGAGGGTGGTGACGGGGCTCACGACTCTTCCGATTTGAGAAATTATTTCGAGCAAATCGGGAATCGGAAATTCTGGGGGCACGTTTGAAACGACCAGCCGTTCCACTTGCTGTACCATGCGATTCGCAATTAAAAAGTTGTCCATTATGGTTAATCCCCCCTTGTTCATCATAAATTCGTTCAAAATATCCTCGTTCTTCAGATAAAAACAAACGCGATCTCCGGGAAGTTTCGTCGCGTGCGTAATCTCCCTCCCGCCCATCTCTTCGGCCATCGCCTCGACGTGTTGGGCTATGGGAATGCCTGGGAGGCCATTGAAAATTATTCCCGTCTTCCTTGTTGGGCCCGATTTCAAAGGTACGATTTTTTTCGTGACGAATTTAAGAGGTTGGAGTGAGTTATCGCCGTTGTTGTTTTGGGCTGGTCTGTTTTCCTTCCCTCCCGTCACCCTCGCATAGCTGACTAACGGTCGGGCCCGATGCGATGCGCCACTGAGGCCTGCGGCTTCGCCTTCGACTTGAATGGGGTCTGCTTTGTTTGCCGTACTCGTGCCCCCTCCCCTTGCGCTCGCCGCGAGCGAGTGTGGCCTCGTGGCAGCTGATGAGGTGATTTTCCCCTCCTTCGTCGCCTGAGTAATGGGGAAAGCGGTGTCTGGGCGACGGTTTTCGTCACGGGCATCGAAACTTGGAAAATCCATGTCTTCACCACGTGCCTGGACAAGTTAACTATCAATCCCGTAATTAATCTCGGTTGATGAAGCTATGCCAGTGATAGACGAAAAAGATGCTGAGCGGACACCGATCGTAGTCGGAATTCGCGTTACGGTGGTAGTTAAAATACCGCCTTCGCGGCGCAAAACCGTCGTCGGCGAATTTATTTCTCGGGTTAGTGACTCTACAGATAATGAGAGATTACGTGAATTTCTATATGAGGTCGGAGGGGCTCTGGTGACAACCTGAGGACGTCTCTGAGGTGACGACGGAGCACTCCTTACCCTCATTTCGCCCATTGTTTCGCCGAGTTGACTGTGAGTCGGAGACATCCTCCTTGGTGAAGGTGGTGGACTGGTCGTCTTCGACATGATGTCTGGTGAGTTGATGATTGCTGTAGATGTAGTACTATTGTAGTCTCGATGTGCAGACAAGGAACACGTTGCTGGTCCTCTCGTTTCGTATCTCACCGACTCCGAGGTGTCGGCGATATTGGGTAAAAAAACGGGATCCAAGATTTGACGTGAGTTTTTGAGTCGCTTATTCGGTGTAATTAAGCACTAAATCGATGAAATATCGAATACTAGGGATGCGTGGGGTATCACGCAACGATTTGAACACTATTCCGAAGCACTTAGAGGAATAAAACTTCGTAAATACTCGGAAAGAAACACTTGAATACGATAAGCTCGGGAGCGCAGTCAAAGTACGTCCGCTCTGCTCGGCGTCTCAAGTTGTTGTTGTTGAAAATAATGTTGTCGTCGTCATTGTTGTTGTTGTTGAAAATAATGTTGTCGTCGTCATTGTTGTTGTTGTTGAAAATAATGTTGTTGTCGGTGAAAATAAAATTGTTGTCGTCGTTGTTGTTGTTGAAAATAACGTTGTTTTCGTCGTTGTTGTTGTTGTTGAAAAAAAAGTTGTTGTCGTCGTTCTTGTTGTTGTTAAAAATAACATTGTTGCCGTCGTTGTTGTTGTTGTTGAAAATAACGTTGTCGTCGTTGTTGTTGTTGTTGAAAATAACGTTGTTGTCGTTGTTGTTGAAAATAACGTTGCTGTCGACGGTTGTTGATGTTGTTGAAAATAACGTTGTTGTCGTCGTTGTTGTTGTTGAAAATAACGTTGTTGTCGTTGTTGTTGTTGAAAATAACGTTGCTGTCGACGGTTGTTGATGTTGTTGAAAATAACGTTGTTGTCGTCGTTGTTGTTGTTGAAAATAACGTTGTTTTCGTCGTCGTTGTTGTTGTTGTTGAAAATAACGTTGTCGTCGTTGATGTTGTTGAAAACGTTTTTGTAGTTGTTGCTGTTGAAAATAACGTTTTTGTAGTTGTTGTTGTTGAAAATAACGTTGTTGTCGCCGTTGTTGTTGTTGTTGTTGAAAATAACGTTGTTGTCGTCGCTATTGTTGTTGTTGAAAATAACGTTGTTGTCGTCGTCGTTGTTGTTGTTGAAAATCACTTTTTTGTCGTCGTTGTTGTTGTTATTTAAAATAATTTTGTTGTCTTCGTTGTTGTTAAAAATAATGTTATTGTCGTCGTTGTTGTTGTTGGTGAAAATAAAATTGTTGTCGTCTTCGTTGTTGTTGTTGTTGAAAATAACGTTCTTTCGTCGTCGTTGTTGTTGTTGAAAATAACGTTGTTTCGTCGTTCTTGTTGTTGCTAAAAATAACGTTGTTGTCGTCGTTGTTGTTGTTGTTGAAAATAACGTTGTTGTCGTCGTTGTTATTGTTGTTGAAAATAACGTTGTCGTCGTTGTTGTTAATTCCTTTTTTGTTATCTCCTTTCTTTGTTAATCCTTCAATGTTAAATCCCTGTTGTTAACTGCTTTTTTGTTAACTCCTTTTTGTAAACTTCTTTCTTGTAAACTTCTTTTTTGAAAACTCCTTTTTTGTTAACCTCTTTTTTGTTAACTCCTTTTTTGTCAACTCCTATTTTGTTCACTACTCATTTTTTGACTCCTTTTTTGTCAACTCCTATTTTGTTCACTACTTTATTATTGATTCCATTTTGTTAACTTTTTTTGTGGTAACTACTTTTTTGTTATTTCCTTTTTTGTTAACTCCTTTTATGTTACTACTTTTTTGTTACCTCCTCTTTTGTTAACCGCTTTTTTGTAAACACCTATTTTGTTAACTCCTTTTTTGTTAACTCCTTTTTTATTAACTCCTTTTTTTAACTCCTTATTTGTTCACTTTTTTTTAACTTTTTTTTGTTAACTCCTTTATTGTTAAATACTTTTTTGTTAAATCCTTTTTTGTAAGCTCCTATTTTGTAAACACCTTTTTTGTAAACTCCTTTTTTTAACTACTTTTTTATTAACTCCTTTTTCATTAACTCCTTTTTTGTTCACTACTTTTTTGTTAACTCCTTTTTTGTTAACTCCATATTTGTTCACTTTTTTTGTTAACTCTTTTTTTTAAACTTCTTTTTTTTAAACTCCTTTTTTGTAAACTCCTTTTTTGTTTACTTCTTTTTTGTTAACTCAATTGTAAACTCCTTTTTTGTTGAATCCTTTTTAGTTCACCACTTTTTTGTAACTCCATTTTTGTAAACTCCTTTTTTGTTAAACCTTTTATGTGCACACGATTTTGTTGACACCTTTTTTGTGAACTCCTTTTTTGTTAACTCCTTTTTTGTTAACTCCTTTTATGTTTACTCATTTTTTTGTTTACTCCTTTTTTGATAACACCTCTTTGTTAACTCCTTTCTTGTGAACTCCTTTTTCGTTAACTCCTTTTTTTTTTGTTTCTTTTTAGTTAACTCCTTTTTTTTCCTTTTTTGTGAATTACTTTTTTGTTAACTACTTTTTTGTTAACTCCTTATTTATGTACTTCTTTTGAGTTAACTCCTTTTTTGTTAATTCCTTTTTTGTTAACTCCTTTTTTGTTAACACCTTTTTTGTTTACTCCTTTTTTGTTAACTCCCTTTCTGTTACCTCCTTTTGTGTTAATTCCTTTTTTGTTAGCTCCTATTTTGTTAACACCTTTTTTGTAAACTCCTTTTTTTAACTACTTTTTTGTTAAATCCTTTTTTATTTACTTTTTTTGTTAATTCATTGTTTTAACTCCTCTTTTGGTAACTAGTTGTTTGTTGACTTTTTTGTTATGTCCTTTTTTGTTAACTTTTTTTGTTAACTCCCTTTCTGTTACCTCCTTTTGTGTTAATTCCTTTTTTGTGAACACCTTATTTGTTCACATTTTTTTTGTTAACTCCATTTTTTAAAACTTTTTTTATTAACTCCTATTGTGTAAACTCCTTTTTTGTTTACTTCTTTTTTGTTAGCTCCTTTTTTGTTAACTCCTTTTTTTAATTCCTATTTTGTTTACTCCTTTTTAGTTTACCCCTTTTTGTTAAATCCATTTTGGTTTACTTTTTTTTGTTAATTCATTTATTGTTAACTCCTCTTTTGTTAACTAATTTTTTGTTGACTATTTTTTTGTTAATTCCTTTTTTTTTACTTCTTTTTTGTTATTTCCTTTTCTGTTATCTCCTTTTGTGTTAATTCCTTTTTTGTTAACACCTTATTTGTTCACTGTTTTTTTGTTAACTCCTTTTTTTTTAACTTCTTTTTTTAAACTCCTATTGTGTAAACTCCTTTTTTGTTTATTACTTTGTTATTAACTCTTTTTTTGTAAACTCCTATTTTGTAGAATCCTTTTTTTAATCTCCTTTAAGTAAACTCCCTTTTTTACTCCTTTTTTGTTAATTACTTTTTTGTTATCTCCTATTTGTTAACTCCTTATTTATTTACTCTTTTTGCGTTATCTACTTTTTTGTTAATTCCTCTTTTGTTAACTCGTTTTGTGTTAACTCCTTTTTTCGTTAACTCCTTTTTTGTAAACTCCTTTTTTGTTAATTCCTTTTTTGTTAACTCCTTTTATGTTAACTCCTTTATTTTAAACTCCTTTTTTAACTACTATTTTTTTAACTCCTTTTAGTTTACTCCTTTTTGTTAAATCCTTTTTGGTTTACTCCTTTTTTGTTGATTCAATTTTTGATCACTCCTTTTTTGTTAACTACATTTTTAGTAACTTTTTTTGTAACTCCTTTTTTGGTAACTTTTTTTGGTAACTCCTTTGTTGTTAACTCCTATTTTGTTTTAACCTTGTTTGTTAAGATATTTTTTGTTAACTGCATTTTTGTTAACTGCTTTTTTGTAAATTTCTTTCTTGTTAACTCCTTCTTGTAAACTCCTTTTTTTGTTCACTACTATTTTGTTAACTCTTTTGTTAACTCCTCTTTTGTTAACTAGTTTTTTGTTGACTTTAATTGTTAATTCCTTTTTTAACATCTTTTTTGTTATTTCCTTTTCTGTTATCTCCTTTTGTGTTAATACCTTTTTTGTTAACACCTTATTTGTTCACTGTTCTTTTGTAACTCCTTTTTTTATACTCCTTTTTGTTAAATCCTTTTTGGTTTACTCCTTTTTTGTTGATTCATTTTTTGATCACTCCTTTTTTGTTAACTAGTTTTTTGTTAACTCCATTTTTAGTAACTCCTTTTTTTACTCCTTTTTTGTTAACTCCTTTTATGTTAATTTTTTTAAATTAACTTTTTTTGTAACTACTTTTTTGTTAACTTTTTTTGGCAACTCCTTTGTTGTTAACTCCTCTTTTGTAAAAACCTTGTTTGTTAAGACGTTTTTTGTGAACTGCTTTTTTTTAACTCCTTTTTTGTAAACTTCTTTCTTGTTAACCCCTCTTGTAAACTCCTTTTTTTGTTCACTACTATTTTGTTAACTCATTTTTAACTCCTTTTTTGTTAACGCCAATTTTGTTCACTACTTTTTCGTTGACACCTTTTTTGTTAACTCCTTTTTTGTTTAGTTGTTTTTTGTTTAATCCTTTTTTTAAGTCCATTTTTGTTTTCTCCTTTTTTGTTAACTCATTTTTTTTAAAACCTTATTTATGAATTCCTTTTTTGTTAACTCTTTTTTTGTTAACTTCCATTCAATTAACTTCTTTTTATTAACTCCTTTGTTGTTAACTCCTTTTTTGTTAACTTTTTTTTGTTTACTGCTTTTATGTTAACTTCTTTTTTAAAACTCCTTTTTGTTAACTCCTTTTTTGTTAAATCCTTTTTTGTTAACTACATTTTTAGTAACTCATTTTTTGTAACTCCTTTTTTGGTAACTTTTTTTGGTAAATCCTTTGTTGTTAACGCCTCTTTTGTTTTAACCTTGTTTGTTAAGACATTTTTCGTTAACTGCATTTTTGTTTACTGCTTTTTTGTTAACTCCTTTTTTGTAAACTTCTTTCTTGTTAACTCCTTCTTGTAAACTCCTTTTTTTGTTCACTACCATTTTGTTAACTTTTTTTAACTCCTTTTTTGTTAACGCCAATTTTGTTCACTACTTTTTCGTTGACTCCTTTTTTGTTAACTCCTCTTTTGTTAACTAGTTTTTTGTTGACTCTTTTATTGTTAATTCCTTTCTTTAACTTCTTTTTTGTTATTTCCTTTTCTGTTATCTCCTTTTGTGTTAATTCCTTTTTTGTTAACACCTTATTTGTTCACTGTTCTTTTGTTAACTCCTTTTTTTAAACTCCTTTTTGTTAAATCCTTTTTGGTTTACTCCTTTTTTGTTGATTCATTTTTTGATCACTCCTTTTTTGTTAACTAGTTTTTTGTTAACTCCATTTTTAGTAACTCCTTTTTTTACTCCTTTTTTGTTAACTCCTTTTATGTTAATTTTTTTTAAATAATTTAATGCTAATGTAAGAGACAGAAACAGCAGAGTCACTTCCGTTCCCACCCTTTTCACGCCTCAACCCATCACCTACACTCTCTTTCATATTCCTTCCCAAGTTTCTGCCTTTGCGAAGGGTCGGATCGCTTTACCTCCGCGTATCCAGTGGCTGCTCCAACCTCCCGTGGGAAACTGCAGAGCTTGGTGAAAGAAACACGATGGCTGAGGAGGGAGGAGGAGGAGGGGAGGTCAGCGAAGGCGGGCTGTGGAGACGCGGTCGTGAGTAGTCGGACGCGTGGTGGCGTAATGTAAACGAGTACAACAATAAAATCATCTCTCCGTAGTGTATGAGTTTCCTTTCAAAAATCCCTGCCAATTGATCGGCGGCACCCCTTAGAGCATCGGGGGTCTTACACTGGTGTCAAGAAGTGGGATAATTGGCATATTTTTGGAAGGACTCATTGATTACGATGGCGGCGAGAGTGAGCCTGGGAGGCCAGGAGATGGATTTGCAGCAGGCCATCACAGAGATGAGCAAGAAATTACGCGAGCTCGAAGCGGATAACGAGAGACTTCGGCGGACGGGGACAGCTGCTGGGGAGGAAGGCGGGCGGAAAAACTTCGGCTTGCTTTCGGCGACTGAAGCGTTCTCGGGAAGACCGGAAGAGTCCGTAACGGCCTTTTTAGACAAAGTGGAACGCGCAGCCGATTTGGGGGGCCTCTCTGACGCCGACAAACTGAATGCAACGATCCTGAAGTTGAACGGGGAAGCGGCCGAATTTTATCATAGCAAGGAAGAGTGCCGAGGGGCCGCGACGTTCGAGGAACTAAAAGCGCAGCTCTTGCAGCGGTACCGAACGAAACGGAGTACCCGTTTTTTTCGGGAGCTGTTAGCCAACATAAGAAGGGGCGCTGGAGAAGACTTGGAAGCCTTCGCAGACAGGGTGCGAAAAATCAACAGCCAGACGTATGACGTGGCCGGGCCCGCGGAGCATGCCGCCGCGACGCGCTATGAGGCAGATCAGCGCGCCCTTGACGCCTTCCTTAATGGTCTCTCAGGGGAAGTGGGCAGACAGTGCCGGCTGACGTCGCCTCAAAATTTTGACGAGGCGGTCGAGGCCGCCATTAGGATCGAGGAGGTGGAGAGGCGCCCCTTGAGAGAGGAGCCTGCGAGCCGCCATGTCTTCCGGGCTCCAAGGGAAGGTAAATGCTTTAACTGTGGCGAGATGGGGCACATGGCGAGGGAGTGCCGAAATCGGAGGCGCTGCTACAACTGTGGAGGTGAGGGCCACATCGCCCGGGAATGCAGACGGAGGCAGCAGACTACGGAGTTAAACGACGGCGGGGCCGGCAACGCCGCCAATTCCGGCCCCTACTAGATGTCTTCCTTCCGAGGGTGGAGAAAAGAGGCGGACCTATGGATTTGGTGGCGGTGGTGAGCATCGGGGGAAGAAGGGCCAGGTTCCTGTGTGACACCGGCGCTCAGGTATCTCTCGTGTGCAGTGATGTGTGTGGGAATGAGGGTATTAAACGGTCCCCTTATCGCGTGAGGGGCATTACTGGTGATGTGGTGAAAAGTTTTGGGGAAAAGGTTATTGAATTTTTTGTAAACGGTGTTCAATATAAGTGTTGCATGCAAGTTGTGAGTGAACTAGGGGATTACGAGGGGATATTAGGTTTAGATTTCCTAGAAAAGTTAGGTTGCTGTATAAACATTAAACAGGGAACACTCTCCGTAGGGAATGACACCTGGGGTTTGAGGGGCAACCACGGGGAACAAGCGAATGTAGGAATAATGAAAGAAATCCGAAAGCGGAGTGACACGGGGTTTTTAATCCGGTCAATAGAGACAGAAATATTGCCGGGTAGATGTGAAAAACTAATTAGTGTCAATGTACCTGACCTACAAATCCCTATCGGCGCTGATATCCTTATCGAACCAAACTTTGAGGATCTGGAGGGCTGTGTAGTGGCTAGAAGCATGTCAAGAGTGAATGAAAACCGTGAAGTAATTGTTCAAGTAGCTAACTTCAACGAAGGAGAGGTAACGCTAAGGAAGGGAACGATTTTAGCTTCCGCTACACAATGGGAAGATAGAGGGGCGGAAGAGGAAGCTGATTGGGGTCCGCGAGTGCATGCGGTGCGGCGTTGCGAGGGCGAAGTCTGTTTTGCGGATAAACTTGTGCATTTAAACTGCGGGGAACGTGACGCTCTATTGCCAATTCTTGAGGAATATAAGGATCTGTTTGCCGGTAAGGGTCTTCCACCGCCGACAAAATTGGTGACACATCATATTCCAACGTCTAGCGAAAGGCCAATCTATAGGAAGGCATACCGCACGCCATTCCACCAGAAGGAAATAGTCGATAGGCTAGTGAGGGAGCAGTTAGAGGCGGGTGTCATAGTGCCTAGTACCAGCCCCTGGGCCGCCCCAATTGTTGTTGTCCCTAAGAAATCGACTGATGGGAAAGATTCGTATAGGTTTTGCGTAGATTACAGGGCATTAAACGCCATTACGACTCCTGATGTTTATCCCCTGCCGAATATAGTCGAGACCTTGGACTATTTAGGGAATTGCCGATACTTTACTACGATGGACTTAACAAGCGGTTACCATCAAATTCCCATGGACAGAGAGTCACAACCAAAAACGGCATTTAATACGGAGAGCGGGCATTGGGAATATACGCGAATGCCGTTTGGGCTACGCAATGCCCCCGCCAGTTTCCAGCGGCTTATGGACAGCGTTCTGCGCGGGCTGAAACCGGCGCATTGTCTCGTCTATTTAGATGACGTGGTAGTGTTTAGCTCCACAATTGAAGAACATGCAGAACGACTGAGGGGCGTTTTGGAGAGACTGAGAATCGCAGGTTTGACTCTGAAATTTGATAAATGCCACTTTGCCCACGACAAGGTGAATTACTTGGGTCATGTGATAACGAAGGACGGAGTTTTTCCCGATCCATCGAAGCTTTCGGCAGTAAATGAATATCCCACGCCCAGTTGCACGAAGGAACTACAGTCCTTCCTAGGTTTAGCCAATTACTACCGGAGGTTCGTGAAGGACTATGCCAGTATAGCAAAGCCTCTGACGAGACTGCTGAAAAAGGGGGCAACTTTTAGCTGGTCAGACGATTGCGAAGTGGCGATGAGGGAGCTTAAGTCAGCGCTTACTAAAAGCCCTATTCTAGTGTACCCAGATTTCAGAAAAACTTTCATCCTTTCTACGGATGCCTCAAATTATGCCTTAGGCGCGGTTCTATCGCAGGAGATAAACGGAGAAGAGCATCCCGTCGCTTATGCCTCTAGACAATTGAACAGCGCCGAAACAAATTACTCAGCCACGGAGAAGGAACTCCTTGGGGCCGTATGGGCTACGGGACATTTCAGATGTTATTTATTTGGTCGAAAATTTAAAATCATGACAGACCACGCGGCCCTAAAATGGCTATTGAGTCTTAAGGATCCTAACAGCCGCTTGGTAAGGTGGACGTTGAAATTGAGCGAGTTCGACTATGAAATTATACACAAACCAGGGAAGCTTCATTCGAACGCCGACGCACTCAGTCGGAAGGTACGAACGGTTGAACGAGGGCTATGTGACGAAATAATTGACTATCAGAACGACGACGCCGAATGCAAACGGTTGCGAACGCAGATAGGATTCTTTGTGAAAGGGGGCGTTCTCTATAAGAAAACCAAAGATGGTGAGAAAATAGTGGCCCCCGAGAAATTGAGGGAAGATATAATTAAAAACTTCCATGATCATCCATTGTCGGGGCATCTAGGGATCCGGCCTACACTCGAGAGAGTGCGGGCATCATATTGGTGGCGAAATTTAGCGAAGGACATTAAAGAAGCTCTTAGAGACTGCGTCGCATGCCACCGTCGAAGCCCTTACGGGAGAACAAGGGCACCCATTCAGGAATTACCCTCTTCCGATAGACCATTCGATTTCGTTTCTTTGGACACCGTCGGGCCCCTTCCATGTAGTGAGTATGGTAACAAATACATTCTATCTATTATTGATAATTTTTCCCGTTACCTAGAAATGATTCCTTTACCGGACCAAAAGGCGGAGACGATCGCCTCGGCATTCGTGAGAAGGTGGATTCTAAGGTTTGGGGTACCGGTCAAGGTTCTCACGGATCAGGGTGCAAACTATATGTCCGATTTCTTTAAAAAGGTGTGCGAACTAATGAGAATTTCCAGACTTCGCTCTTCTCCTTACCATCCAGAATCGAACGGGAAAGTGGAGAGGGTACATAGAACAATTGCTGGTATACTTAGCCACTACGTTAACGACAAAAACTCGGACTGGGATACGTGGGTCCCGTACGCTGTCCTCTGCTACAATACAAAAATTCATCGCAGTACAGGCTTCTCGCCTCATGAAATCGTTTTCGGGCACGTCATGCGATCTCCCTTCGAGTACTTTGAACCGACATTGGGACAGTTTGACAATAAGTATCTTCAGGGATTGAAAGAGAAATTGGAGACATTACGGAGTAGATGTAAGATCAATGACGCGCGCGCTCGCCGAGAGAGGGCGGCGGTTTTTAACAGGGGGACGAAGGACGTGGCATATGAGTGTGGTCAATACGTCTACCTGAGTGACCCGTGCACGAAGACAGGCGGAGCGAAAAAATTCCATTACCCGTGGAAAGGGCCCTACCTAGTGACGGAAGTGATTCCCCCGTGCAACGTGCGAATTCAACTCCCCTACAGATCTCTTTTGGTGCACAAAAATCGCTTAAAGTTGCATTTAGGTAATTTGCCAACTCTAGGTTTTCCCCCGTGTGGAGAACGTCGTCGAGGAAGACCACGGAAACACCCCCCCACCAAATCAGCGGAAATTGTGCGTGGCCCAGCAAGCCCAATAGGAGACACTCCCTTTTCCCATATTCCCCCTCGCCCTGGTGTCATGTCCCCCCGATCCCATATATTGGCCGAGTCGGAGGACGAAGAACGGTGGGAGGAAATGAGTCAGGTGTCGACATCGTCATCGGAGGGCGGAGAGAGGCAGGAAGCGGCGATCCAAGAGCCCGGATCGCCAATAGCCCAGAGAGAACGAGCAGAAGAGGCCTCTACGCCGGAGAGCACGGAGGAGCAGAGATACCCGTCGACGACCGAGTCGCAAGCAGCTGCCCGGCAAAGGAGCCCTTATCTCCTGAGGCCCCGACCTACCCCTACGCCTCCAGAGCCGTTGGGTGTACGAAAGGGCACTCCCCGTAGAACCCCAGCGAGCTGCCTACCCAGCGAGAGCAGTACTCTAAGAGAGTACGCACATTCCAGTGAAGGCCGTGAAGAAGACGATAGTGCCCTTGCTTCTCCCATTTCCACACCCCGTACGCCAGCACATACCGCGGAAGGCCGCGGAGACAGCAGGAGTAGCGACGCAGATGACAGCATCCTTATCTCTCCAACCCATCCCGCCCGCTCTCCCTATCTTTTGAGGTCGCAAACCGGACCGTCCTCAGAAGGGAAGACGTAAGTGTTAGTGCTTCGGCAGAGAGAATTGTAAGAGAAGAGAAAGCGTAGAGTTCGCATTAGAGCGTAGAGAGAAGAGAAAGAGTAGAGCTGTTTGTTGATATCGTGTGTTGTTATCGTGTGTTTGTTAAGTGGGGCCGCTGTGTACTTTTTTGAACAGCTGGCCGAGAAAGTCATTTAAGATTTGTGAGTAAATTATGTCTTTTCGTGGAACGAACAGTTTTTTTTATAGTATGTTACGGAATTTTGAGTTTTCAGTATAATCTACTGGTTGTAATTTTTATGGAGCTGAGCATGTTAAAAAGTGAAAAACTCTGGTTATGAGATGAATTCTAATTAGTGGGAGAGAATCAGGATATTTTTATGCTTCTGATTATGTTTGGGTAGAATTTCAATGAATGAACATTAACGAATGGATGCATTTGCAATGCAGTGTTTGTCAATTTTACGTATAAAACCTTATTTCTATTTCTCTCTTTGTATTTGCTATTTTAGTGTTTTGCTGGAGGATTTTGTTTTGACTAATTAGTGCCTTGGGGACATATAATGTATTTAGCCTCTGTGTCATCACCGAGTCCACCCATTCCAAGGCTCCTTGTATTTTATTCTTTGTGTTCTCCATTTCCATGTACGGATTTTTCACAGGATTCAATGGGTGAAGCAGACGAGGCCTATAATCAATTAGATTAAAGGCAGTTTGAGGGGAAAGTGATGTAAGAGACAGAAACAGCAGAGTCACTTCCGTTCCCACCCTTTTCACGCCTCAACCCATCACCTACACTCTCTTTCATATTCCTTCCCAAGTTTCTGCCTTTGCGAAGGGTCGGATCGCTTTACCTCCGCGTATCCAGTGGCTGCTCCAACCTCCCGTGGGAAACTGCAGAGCTTGGTGAAAGAAACACGATGGCTGAGGAGGGAGAAGGAGGAGGAGGGGAGGTCAGCGAAGGCGGGCTGTGGAGACGCGGTCGTGAGTAGTCGGACGCGTGGTGGCGTAATGTAAACGAGTACAACAATAAAATCATCTCTCCGTAGTGTATGAGTTTCCTTTCAAAAATCCCTGCCAATTGATCGGCGGCACCCCTTAGAGCATCGGGGGTCTTACACTAACACCTATTTTATTAACTACTTTCTTGTTAACTCCTTTTTTAAACTTATTTTCTGTTTACTACTTTTTTAAACTCCTTTTTTGTTAACCCATCTTTTGTTTACTCCTTTTTTGTTAATTCCTTTTTTGTAAACTGCTTTTTTGTTGAATCATTTTTTGTTAACTTTTTTTGGTAACTCCTTTTTGTTATTTCCTTTTTTGTTAACTCCTTTTTTCTTTACTACTCCTTTGTTAACTCCTTTTTGTTTACTCCTGTTTAATTAACTCCTTTTTAGTTATTTCCTTTTTTTTACTCCTTTTTTGTTAACTACTCCTTTGTTAACTCCTTTTTTACTAACTCCTTTTTTGTTAATCCCTTTTTTGTTTACTCCTTTCTTGTTAACTCCTTTTTTGTCAACTCCTATTTTGTTCACTACTTTATTATTGATTCCATTTTGTTAACTTTTTTTGTGGTAACTACTTTTTTGTTATTTCCTTTTTTGTTAACTCCTTTTATGTTAATACTTTTTATTACCTCCTTTTTTGTTAACTCCTTATTTATATACCCTTTTAAAGTTAACTCCTCTTTTGTTAATTACTTTTTTGTTAACTCCTTTTGTGTTAACACCTTTTTTGTTTACTTCTTTTCCTCTTAACCTCTTTTTAGTTAAGTTCTTTTTTGTAAACTCGTTTTTTGTTAACTCTTTTTTATTAACTCCTTTTTTGTTAACTCCTTTTTTGTTAACCTTTTTTTGGTTAACTCCTTTTATGTTACTCGTTTTTTGTTAACTTCTTTTTCGTCGACTACTTTTTTCTTAACTCATTTTTTGTTAACTCCTTATTTGTAAACTCATTTTTTTACTACGTTTTTGAAAACCTTTTTTTAACGTTTTTTTTGTTTCATCTATTTTGTTAACTCCTTTTTTGTTAACTCCATTTTTTTTACCTCATTTTTTTTAACTCCTTTGTTGTTCAGTTATTGTATGTGTACTCCATTTTTGTTTAATTTTCTTTGTTAATTCCTTTTTTATTAACTGCTTTTTTGTTAACTCATTTGTTAATTTTTTTGGTAACTTCTTTTTTTGTTAACTCCTTTTTTGGTAACTCCATTTTTGTTACCTCATTTTTTGTTAACTCCTTTTTAGTTTATACTTTTTTGTTCACTTCTTTTTTGTGTACTCCTTTTTTTGTAAACCTGTTTTTTGTTAATTTCTTTTTTGGCAACTCATTTTTTGTTAACTCTTTTTTTGTTAACTCCTTTCTTGATAACATCATTTTGTAAACACCTATTTTGTAAACTCCTTTCCTGTTAACTCCGTTTTTGTTAATTTCATTTTGTTAATTCCTTTTTTGTTAACTCCTTTTTTTGTTAAATCCTTCATTGTTAAATCCTTTTTGTTAACTGTTTTTTGTTAACTCCTTTTTTGTAAACTTCTTTTTTTTAAATCCTTTTTTGTTAACCTCTTTTTTGTTAACTCCTTTTTATTTTACTCCTTTATTGTTAAATCCTTTCTTGTTAAATCCTTTGTTAACTCCAATTTTATTAACTCCTTTTTTGTAAACTCCTTTTTCTAACTCCTTTTTATTAACTCCTTTTTTATTAACACCTTTTTTGTTAACTCCTTTTTCTTAAACCTATTTTATTAACTCCTTTTTTGTTCACTTTTTTTATTAACTCCTTTTTTGTTACTCCTTTTTTGTCAACTCCTATTTTGTTCACTACTTTATTATTGATTCCATTTTGTTAACTTTTTTTGTGGTAACTACTTTTTTGTTATTTCCTTTTTTGTTAACTCCTTTTATGTTACTACTTTTTATTACCTCCTTTTTTGTTAACCCCTTTTTTGTAAAAACCTATTTTGTTAACTCCTTTTTTGTTAACTCCTTTTTTATTAACTCCTTTTTTAACTCCTTATTTGTTAACTTTTTTGTTATTTTTTTTGTTAACTCCTTTTTTGTTAACTATTTTTATGTTAACTCCTTTTTTGTTAACTCCTTTTTTGTTAACCTTTTTTTTGTTAACTTTTTTTATGTTACTCCTTTTTTGTTAACTCCTTTTTTGTTAACTCAGTTATTGTTAACTCCTATTTTGTTAACTCAGTTTTTTTAACTCCTTTTTTTAACTCCTTTTCTGTTAACTCCTTTTTTGTTAACATCTATTTTGTTAACTCCTTTTTTGTTAACTCCTTTTTTGTTAACACATTTTTTGTTAACTCCTTTTTTGTTCAGTCATTTTATGTTTACTCCATTTTTGTTTACTTTTTTTGTTAAATCCCTTTTATTAACTCCTTTTTTGTTAACTCATTTTTCGTTTACTTTTTTGGTAACTCCTTTTTTGTTAACTCCTTTTTTTGTTAACTCCTTTTTTGTTTACTGCTTTTTTGATCACTATTTTTTTATTAACTCCTTTTATGTTGACCCCTTTTTTGTATACTCCCTTTTTGTAACTCCTTTTTTTACTCTTTATTTAAGTCATTTTTTTAAACGTTTTTTGTTAACTCCTTTTTTGTAAACTTGTTTTTTGTTAATTCCTTTTTTGGCAACTCTTTTTGTTAACTTAATACATAAAATAATTATGACAAAAAATATCAATAGCAATGAGAAAAACAATAGTAATAAAAATGAAAAAACAATGAAAAAACCAAACACAAAGACAAAATCAATAACAAAAACCAAAACCATGACGAAAACATAGACAACAAGATAGACAAAAACAAAAGAAGATATAAAGACAAAAAAAGGACAATAACAAAGACAAAAAGAAAGACAAAAATAAATACCAAAATTAAGACAAAAACAATAAAAATATAATGATAAAAAAATAACAATGACAAAAACAGTAATAATAAGAATGACAAAACCAAAGGCAAAAAACAAAGACAAAAACAAAGATAAAAACAAAGACAAAAACGAAGACAAAAACAAAAACAATTGCAAAAACTATAAAAATCACTGGCAAAAAAATAAAAATAACAATGACAAGAACAATGTCATAGATAAAAAACAAAAAACAAAGAAAAAAACAAAGATCATAACTAAGACAATAAAAAAGACAAAAACAAAGACAATAACAATGACTTCAACAAATACAAAAAGAAGGAAAAAACAAAGACAATGACAAAAAAAACAAAAACAATGACAAAAAAAATAACTAGGACAAAGACAAAAACAATGACAAAAACAATAAAAATAACAATGACAAAAAAATATAATAAGAATGACAACAACAATAAAAATAACAATGACAAAAACAATAATAATAAAGACAAAATCAAAGACAAAAAATAACAATTACAAATATAAAGACAACAAAAAAAGACAAAAACAAAGACAAACACACGTACAAAAACAAAAAGAGACAAAAACCAAGACAAATACAAAATGAAAAACAAAAACAATTGCAAAAGCAATTACAAAAATGGCAATAAAAAATCAATGTCAAAAACATAGATAAAAAACAAAGAAAAAAACAAAGATCATAACTAAGACAATAAAAAAGACAAAAACAAAGACAATAACAATGACTTCAACCAATACAAAAAGAAGGAAAAAACGAAGACAATGACAAAAAAACAAAAACAATGACAAAAAAAATAACTAGGACAAAGACAATAACAAAGACAAAAACAAAGAAAAAAAAACAACAAATCAAAGACAAAAACAATAAAAATAACAATGACAAAAAAATATAATAAGAATGACAACAACAATAAAAATAACAATGACAATAACAATAATAATAACAAAGACAAAATCAAAGACAAAAAATAACAATTACAAATATAAAGACAACAAAAAAAGACAAAAACAAAGACAAACACACGTACAAAAACAAAAAGAGACAAAAATAAAGACAAAAACCAAGACAAATACAAAATGAAAAACAAAAACAATTGCAAAAGCAATTATAAAAATGGCAATAAAAATAACAATGACAACATAGATAAATAACAAAAACAAAAAAAGAGAAAAACAAAGACAATAAAAGACAATAACTAAGAAAATGACAAAAACAATAAATATAACAATGACACAAACAATGACAATGACAAAAACAAAGACATTAAATAATGACAAAAACAAATACATAAACCATGACAAAAACAAAGACAAAAACAGAGACATAAACAAAGACAATTACTAAGACAATAACAAAGACAAAAACAAAGACAATAACAAAGACAAAAACAGAGGCAGAAACAAAGGAAAAAACAATGACAAAAACAAAGACAACAACAAAGACAAAAACAAAGAATAAAACAACGACAAAAACAAAGGCAAAAATAAAGAAAAAAAAGACAATAACAAAGACCAAAACAAAGACAATAACAAAGAAAAAAACAAGGACAAATCAAAGACAAAAAACTTGTTAAAAACAATGGCAAAAACAGTAAGAATAACAATGACAAAAAAAATTACAATGACAAAAGAAATAATAATCACAATGACAAAAACAAAGGCGAGAAACAAAGAAAAAAAACAAAGACAGAAAAAAGACAAAAACAAAAG
This sequence comes from Ischnura elegans, assembly GCF_921293095.1. Classification (NCBI taxonomy): domain Eukaryota; kingdom Metazoa; phylum Arthropoda; class Insecta; order Odonata; family Coenagrionidae; genus Ischnura; species Ischnura elegans. Next base: position 126,176,783 of record NC_060248.1, read on the forward strand.
CAATTGCAAAAACAATAAATATAACAATGGCAAAAGAAATAAAAATACCAATGAAAAAAACAATGACAAAAAATAAGATAAAAAACAAAAACAAAAAAAAACAATGACAAATACAAAGACAAAAACGAAGACAAAAACAAAGACATAAACAAAGACTATAACTGAGACAATAAGAAAGACAAAAACAAACACAATAACAGTGACATCTACAAAGACAAAAACACGTACAAAAACCAAGACAAAAAAATAGTCAAAAACAAAGCAGAAAAAATGACAAAAAGAAAGACAATACGAAAGACAAAATAATGACAAAAACAAAGACAAAGAAATGACAAAAACAAAGATATTAACAAAGATAAAAACAAGGACAAAAATAATAACAAGGTAGACTGAAATAAAGACAGAAACAAGACAAACAAAAATACTAACAAAGATAAAAACAAAGACAAAAATAATAACAAGACAGACTGAAATAAAAACAGAAACAAGACAGAAACAAAGACGGAAACAAAGATAGAAACAAAGACAGAAACATTGACAGAAACACACAGTAACAATGACAGAAACAATGGCAAAAACAAAGACAAAAACAATGACAAAAACAAACACAAAAGCAAAGACAAAGACAAGGAATATAAAAAAGACAATACCAAGGCAATAACAAAGACTAAAAGCAGTGACAAAAACAATAAAAATAACAATTAGAAAAACGTTGAGAAAAAAGACAAAAGCAAAGACAAAACAGTGTCCAAACCAAAGACAAAAACAAATACAAAAACAAAGACAATTACAGAGACAAGAACTGACAAAAACAAAGACAAGAACAAACAAAAAACAAAGAAAAAAACAATAACAAAAAAATGACAAAAACAAAGAGAAAAACAAAGACAAAATCAAGACACAAAAAGGCAAAGACGATGACAAAAACGATGACAAAAACAAATACGGAAAACAAGACAGAAACAAGGACAGAAAAAAGATTTACAAAAACTGAAACAAAGACAGAAACAAGGAAAGAAACAAAGACAGATAGAAAGACACAAAGATAGAAACAAGCACAGAGAAAAAGACAGAAACAATGACAGGAATAATGACAGAAACAATTATAATTAAAAAACAATGACAAAAACAATGAAAAAAATATTACAAAGGAAAGACAAAAGCATAGACAAAAACAATAACAAAAACAAAGATAATAAATGAAAAAAACAATAAAAATAACAATGTAAAAAACAAAGACAATAACAATGTTTAAAACAAAGACAATAACAATGACAATAACAAAGATAAGAACAAAGACAATAATTAAGACAAAACCAAAGAAAGTAAATATTAGAAAAACAAAGACAAATATAAAGACAAACATAAAGACAAAATAACGTCAAAAACATAGCAAAAACAATGATAATAACAAATACGATAACAAAGATAAAAACACGGACAAAAATAATAACAAGACAGACCTAAACAAAGACAGAAAACAAGACAGAAACAAAGACGGAAACAATGAAAGAAACAAAGAGAGAAAAAATGACAGAAACACAGACAGAAACAATGAAAATAACAATGATAAAGACAACAATGACTTCAACCAATACAAAAAGAAGGAAAAAACGAAGACAATGACAAAAAAACAAAAACAATGACAAAAAAAATAACTAGGACAAAGACAAAAACAAGGACAAAAACAATGAAAAAAAAAACAATGTAAAAAACAAAAACAAACACAACAACGACAAAAACGGTGGAAAAAAACAAAAAACAAAAGCAAAAACAAAAAAATAAAGACAAAAAAAGGCAAAAACAAAGACAAAAATAAAGACCAAAAACAAGAAAAAAAAAACAAAAACAATGGCAAAAACAAAAAAAAACGAGGATAAAAAAATAAAAATAACAATGACAAAAACAATAATAATAAGAATGACAAAAAAAAAGGCAAAAAACAAAGACCAAGACAAAAACAAAGACAAAAACAAATATAAAAACAAAGACAAAAACGAAGACAAAAACAAAGACAATCACAAAGATAAAAACAAAAACAATTGCAAAAACTTTAAAAATAGCAATGCCAAAAATATAAAAAAAACAATGACAAAAACAATGACAAGAAAAATCACAAAAAACATATAAAAAACAAAAAACAAAAGAAAAAACAAAAACAATGAAAAAAACAAAGAAAAAACAAATACATAAACAAAGACTTTAACTAAGACAATAAAAAAGACAAAAACAAAGAAAATAACAAACACAATAACAATTACATCAACAAATACAAAGGCAAAAACTAAGACAATGACAAAAAAAACAAAAACAATGACAAATAAAAACAAAAATAACAAAAACAAAGATAAAAACAAAGACAATAACAAAGACAAAAACAAAGATAAAAACAAAGGAAAAAACAAGGACAAATCAAAGACAAAAACGAAAACAATGACAAAAACAATAAAAATAATATGACCAAAAAAATTAAAAAAAAAAACAATGACAATAACAATAAAAATAACAATGACAAAAACAATGACAAAAACAAAGACAAAAGCAAAGAGAAAAACAAAAACTATTTCAAAAACAATAAAATTAAAATGGCAAAAAAAAATAAAAAAAAACAATGACACAAAAAATGACAAGAACAATGAAAAAAACAAACATAAAAACTAAGACAATGAGAAAAAAAAACAATGACAAATAAAAACAAAAATAACAAAAACAAAGACAAAAACAAAGACAATACCAAAGACAAAAACAAAGATAAAAACAAAGGAAAAAACAAGGACAAATCAAAAACAAAAACAATGACAAAAACAATAAAAATAACAATGACCAAAAAAATAAAAAAAACATGACAATAACAATAAAAATAACAATGACAAAAACAAAAAATAACAATGAGAAAAACAATGAGAAAAACAATGACAAAAACAAAGACAAAATCAAAGACAAAAAAAATAACAATTACAAAAACAAAGACAACAAAGACAAAGACAAAAGCAAAGAGAAAAACAAAAACTATTTCAAAAACAATAAAATTAAAATGGCAAATAAAATTAAAAAATAACAATGACACAAAAAATGACAAGAACAATGAAAAAAACAAACATAAAAACTAAGACAATAACTGAGAAAATGACAAAAACAATGACACAGACAATTACAAAGACAAAAACAAAGACAAAAAAATGACAAAAACAAATACAAAAACAATGACAAAAAACAAAGACAAAAACAAAGACAATAAACCAACACAATTACTAAGACAATAACGAAGACTAAAACAAAGAAAATAACAATGACAAAAACAATGACATTTACAAAGACAAAAACAGAGGCAGAAACAAAGGAAAAACAAACGCATAAACAATGACAAAATCAATGACAAAAACCATTGCAAAAACAATGACGAAAAAATTACAAAACAATGACAAAAACAAAGACATAAAACGAAGACAAAAACAATGACAAAAACAATGACAAAAAAGACAAAAACAACTGCAAAAACAATGTGGAAAACTATGACAAAAACAAAGACAAAGATATAAACAAAGGCAAAAACAAAGACAAAAACAAAGACAAAAACAAAGACAGAACAATGACAATAACAATGACAAAAACAGTAGGAAAAACAAAGACAAAAAAAATTATAATGTAATAAACAATGAATATAACAAAGTTTTAAACATAGACAATAACAAAGACAAAAACACAGATAAAAAAGACAATAATAAAGACAGTAACAAATAAAAAATCAAAGGCAAATATTAAGACAAAAACAAAGTAAAAAAAAGAAGCAAAAAAATGACAAAAACAATGACAATAAAAGACAATTACAAAGACAAAAAATGACAAAAACAAAGACAAAGAAATGACAAAAACAATGACAAAAACAAAGATAAAAACAAAGAAAAAAAACAGAGCCTGAAACAAAGACAGAAAACAAGACAGAAACAATGACAGAAAAACTGACAGAAACAATGGCAGAAAAAATGACAAAATCAATGACAAAAACAAGGACAAAAGCAAAGACAATAACAATGAAAAAAAGAAAAAAACAAAAACAATGACAAATTAAAACTAAAATAACAAAGACAAAGGCTAAAGAACAAAGATAATAACAATGACAAAAACAAAGAAAAAAACTAAGATAAATCAAAGACAAAAAAAAACAATGACAAAAATTTCAATGACAAAAAAATAAAAAAAAAACAATGAAACAACAATAAAAAAAATATGACAAAAAAATAAAAATAAAAATGACAAAAAATAAACAAAAAAATGACAAAAACATAAAGAAAGAAAAAATCAAAGATCTATACAAAAACAATGACAAAAACGAAGACAACAATGACAAACAAGGACAAAAAAACAAAAACAAGGACAAAAACAAAGAAAAAAATAAAAAAAACAATGACAATAACAAAGACAAAAACAAAGACAATGACAAAAAAATAAAAATAACTATGACCAAAACAGTGACAAAAACAAAGAAAACAAAGATTAAAAAAAAACAGGCTGAAACAAAGACGGAAAGCAAGACAGAAACAATGAAAGAAACAATGGCAGAAACAATGACAAAATCAATAACAAAAATAAGGACAAAACCAAAGACAATAACAATGAAAAAAAGAAAAAAAAGAAAACAATGACAAATTAAAACTAAAATAACAAGGACAAAGACTAAAGAACAAAGAAAATAACAATGACAAAAACAAAGAAAAAAACTAAGGCAAATCAAAGACAAAAATAACAATGACAAAAATTTCAATGACAAAAAAAAACAATGACAACAACAATAAAAAAATATGACAAAAAAATAAAAATAAAAATGACAAAAAATATACAAAAAAATGACAAAAACATAAACACAGACAAAATCAAAGATTAATACAAAAACAATGGCAAAAACGAAGACAACAAAGAAAAACACGTACAAAAAAAACAAAAACAAAGAAAAAAATAAAAAAAACAATGACAGTAACAAAGACAAAAACAAAGACAATGACAAAAAAATTAAAATAACTATGACCAAAACAGTGACAAAGACAATGACAAAGACAAAAAAATAGAAACAAGCAATGACAAAAACATATACAAAAATAAAGACATAAATAAAGACAATAACTAAGACGATAACAAAGACAAATACAAAGACAAATACAAAGACAATAACAAAGAAAATAACAAACACAATAAAGATGAAATCAACAAAGACAAAGACAAAAACAAAAACAATGGCAAAAGAAAGGCAAAAACAATTACAAAAACAATGAAAAAATCAATGAGAAAAATTTAGCAAAAACAACAGCAACAGCAACATTTTCAACAACAGCAACATTTTCATCAACAGCAACATCTTCATCGACAGCAACATTTTCATCAACAACAACATTTTCATCAATAGCAATATTTTCACCAACAGCAACATTTTCATCAACAGCAACATTTTCATCAACAGCAAAATTTTCATCAACAGCAACATTTTTATCAACAGCAGCATTTTCAACTACAGCAACATTTTCAACAACAGTTCATTTTCAACAACAGCGACATTTTCAACAACAGCATTATTTTCAATAACAGCAACATTTTCAACAAAAGACACATTTTCTACAACAGCAACATTTTCAAAAACAGCAACATTTTTTACAACAGTAACCATTTCAACAAAAGCAATATTTTCGACAACAGCAACATTTTCAACAACAGCAAATTATCAACAACAGCAACATTTTCATCAACAGCGACATTTTCAACAACAGCATTTTTTTCAATAACAGCAACATTTTCAACAAAAGCAACATTTTCAACGACAGCAACTGTTTCAACAACAGCAACATTTTCAACAACAGCAACATTTTTAACAGTAGCAACATTTTCAACATCAACATTATTTTCAAAAACAGCAACATTTTTTACAACAGTAACATTTTCAACAATAGCAACATTTTTAACAACAGCAACATTTTCAACAACAGCAACATTTTCAGCAACATCAACATTTTCATCAACAGCAACATTTTCTTCAACAGCAACATTTTTATGAACAGCAACATTTTCATAAAGCGCATTATTTTCATCAAAAGTAACTTTTTCATAAACAGCAATAATTTCATCAACAGCAAAATTTTAATCAACCACAACATTTTTATCAACAGCAGCATTTTCAACAACAGCACATTTTCAACAACAGCAAAATATCAACAACAGCAAAAGCAACATCTTCAAAAACAGCAATATTTTCAATAACAGAACCATTTTCAACAACAGCAACATTTTCAACAACATTAACATTTTCATCAACAGCAACATTTTCAACAACAGCAACATTTTCATCAACAGCAACATTTTCATCAACAGCAACATTTTCTTCATTAGCAATATTTTCATCAACAGCAACATTTTAATCAAAGCAACATATTTATCAACAGCAACATTTTCATCAACAGCAACATTTTCATCAACAGCAAAATTTTCAACAACATCAACATTTTCATCAACAGCAACATTTTCAACAACACAACCATTTTCAACATCAGCAACATTTTCAACAACAGCAACATTTTCAACAATAGCCATATTTTCAACAACAGCATCATTTTCAACAACATTAACATTTTCATCAACAGCAACAATTTCAACAAAAGCAACATATTCATCAACAGCAACATTTTCATCAACAGCAACATTTTCTTCAACAGCAACATTTTAATCGACAGCAACATTTTCATCAACAGCAACATTTTCATCAACAGCAAAATTTTCAACAACATTAACATTTTCTTCAACAGCAACATTTTCAACAACAGCAACATTTTCATAAACAGCAACATTTTCATCAACAGCAACATTTTCATCAATAGCAATATTTTCATCAACAGCAACATTTCTATCAACAGCAAAATTTTCATCAACAGCAACATTTTCATCAACAGCAAAATTTTCATCAACAACAACATTTAAATCAACCGCAGCATTTTCAACTACAGCAACATTTTCAACAACAGCAAATTTTAACAAACAGCACATTTTCAAATACAGCAACATTTTCAACAACAGCAACATTTTAAACAACAGCAAAATTTTCAACAACAGCAACATTTTCAACAACAGCAATATTTTTGACAACAGCAACATTTTCAACAACAGCAAAATTTTCAACAACATTAACAAATTCATCAACAGGACCATTTTCAACAAAAGCAATATTTTCATCAACAGCAACATTTTCATCAACAGCAACATTTTCATTAATAGCAATATTTTCATCAACAGTACATTTTCATCAACAGCAACATTTTCATCAACAGCAACAGCAACATTTTCAACAACAGCATCAATTTCATCAACAGCAACATTTTCATTAACAGCAAATTTTTCATCAACAGCAAAATTTTTATCAACCGCAACATTTTCAGCAACAGCAATATTTTGAACAAAAACAATATTTTCAACAAAAGCAACATTTTCAACAACAGAAAATTATCAACAACAGCAAAATTTTCAACAACATTAATATTCTCATCAACAGTAACCTTTTCAACAACAGCAACAATTTCATCAACAGCAACATTTTCATCAACAGCAACATTTTCATCAACAGCAACATTTCCATCAACAGTATATTTTCATCAACAGCAACATTTTCATCAACAGCAAAATTTTCACCAACAGCAATATTTTCAACAACTGTACATTTTCTACAACAGCAACATTTTCAACAACAGCAACATTATCAACAACAGCAACATTTTCAACAACAGCAACATTTTAACAACAAAAAACATTTTCAACTAGAGCAACATTTTCAACAAGAGCAATATTGTAAAACGCAGCAACATTTTCAACAACAGCAACATTTTCAACAACAGCAACATTTTCAACAACAGCAACATTTTCAACAACAGTAACGGTTTCAACAACAGTAACGGTTTCAACAACAGCAACATTTTCAACAACAGCAACATTTTCAACAGTAGCATAATTTTCAACAACAACATTATTTTCAACAACAGCAACATTTTCTACAACATCAACATTTTCAACAAAAGACACATTTTCTACAACAGCAACATTTTCAAAAACAGCAACATTTTTTACAACAGTAACTATTTCAACAAAAGCAATATTTTCGACAACAGCAACATTTTCAACAACAGCAACATTTTCATCAACATCAACATTTTCATCAACAGCAACATTTTCTTCAAAAGCAACATTTTCATGAACAGCAACATTTTCATCAACAGCATCATTATCATCAAAAGTAACTTTTTCATAAACAGCAATATTTTCATCAAAAGCAAAATTTTAATCAACCAATACATTTTTATCAACAGCAGCATTTTCAACAACAGTAACATTTTCAACAACAGCAAATTTTCAACAACAGCAAAAGCAACATCTTCAAAGACAGCAACAGTCATATTTTTAACAACAACAACAGCAACATTTTCAACAACAGCAACATTTTCAACAACATTAATATTTTCATCAACAATAACATTTTCATCAACAGGAACATTTTCATTAACATCAAAAGTTTCATAAACAGCAACATATTCATCAACAGCAACATTTTCATCAACAGCAATATTTCATCAACAGCAACATTTTCAACAACAGCAACATTTTCAACAACAGCAACCTTTTCATCAAGAGCAATATTTTCATCAACAGCAACATTTTCATCAACAGCAAAATTTTCACCAACAGCAATATTTTCAACAACTGTACATTTTCTACAGCAGCAACATTTTCAACAACAGCAACATTATCAACAACAGCAACATTTTCAACAACAGCAACATTTTAACAACAAAAAACATTTTCAACTAGAGCAACATTTTCAACAAGAGCAATATTGTAAAACGCAGCAACATTTTCAACAACAGCAACATTTTCAACAACAGCAACATTTTCAACAACAGCAACATTTTCAACAACAGTAACGGTTTCAACAACAGTAACGGTTTCAACAACAGCAACATTTTCAACAACAGCAACATTTTCAACAGTAGCATAATTTTCAACAACAACATTATTTTCAACAACAGCAACATTTTCTACAACATCAACATTTTCAACAAAAGACACATTTTCTACAACAGCAACATTTTCAAAAACAGCAACATTTTTTACAACAGTAACTATTTCAACAAAAGCAATATTTTCGACAACAGCAACATTTTCAACAACAGCAACATTTTCATCAACATCAACATTTTCATCAACAGCAACAATTTCTTCAAAAGCAACATTTTCATGAACAGCAACATTTTCATCAACAGCATCATTATCATCAAAAGTAACTTTTTCATAAACAGCAATATTTTCATCAAAAGCAAAATTTTAATCAACCAATACATTTTTATCAACAGCAGCATTTTCAACAACAGTAACATTTTCAACAACAGCAAATTTTCAACAACAGCAAAAGCAACATCTTCAAAGACAGCAACAGACATATTTTTAACAACAACAACAGCAACATTTTCAACAACAGCAACATTTTCAACAACATTAATATTTTCATCAACAATAACATTTTCATCAACAGGAACATTTTCATTAACATCAAAAGTTTCATAAACAGCAACATATTCATCAACAGCAACATTTTCATCAACAGCAATATTTCATCAACAGCAACATTTTCAACAACAGCAACATTTTCAACAACAGCAACATTTTCAACAACAGTAACGGTTTCAACAACAGTAACGGTTTCAACAACAGCAACATTTTCAACAACAGCAACATTTTCAACAGTAGCATAATTTTCAACAACAACATTATTTTCAACAACAGCAACATTTTCTACAACATCAACATTTTCAACAAAAGACACATTTTCTACAACAGCAACATTTTCAAAAACAGCAACATTTTTTACAACAGTAACTTTTTCAACAAAAGCAATATTTTCGACAACAGCAACATTTTCAACAACAGCAACATTTTCATCAACATCAACATTTTCATCAACAGCAACATTTTCTTCAAAAGCAACATTTTCATGAACAGCAACATTTTCATCAACAGCATCATTTTCATCAAAAGTAACTTTTTCATAAACAGCAATATTTTCATCAACCAATACATTTTTATCAACAGCAGCATTTTCAACAACAGTAACATTTTCAACAACAGCAAATTTTCAACAACAGCAAAAGCAACATCTTCAAAGACAGCAACAGACATATTTTTAACAACAACAACAGCAACATTTTCAACAACAGCAACATTTTCAACAACATTAATATTTTCATCAACAATAACATTTTCATCAACAGGAACATTTTCATTAACATCAAAAGTTTCATAAACAGCAACATATTCATCAACAGCAACATTTTCATCAACAGCAATATTTCATCAACAGCAACATTTTCAACAACAGCAACATTTTCAACAACAGCAACCTTTTCATCAAGAGCAATATTTTCATCAACAGTTTCATTATCATCAACAGCAACATTTTCATCAACAGCGACATTTTCAACAACAGCATTATTTTCAATAACAGCAACATTTTCAACAAAAGCAACATTTTAAACAACACAACCATTTTCAACATCAGCAACATTTTCAACAACAGCAACATTTTCAACAATAGCCATATTTTCAAAAACAGCATCATTTTCAATAACATTAACATTTTCATCAACAGCAACAATTTCAACAAAAGCAACATTTTCATCAACAGCAACATTTTCATCAACAGCAAAATTTTCAACAACAGCAACATTTTCAACAACAGCAACATTTTCATCAACAGCAACATTTTCATCAACAGCAACATTTTCATCAATAGCAATATTTTCATAAACAGCAACATTTCCATCAACAGCAAAATTTTCATCAACTGCAACATTTTCATCAACAGCAAAATCTTCATCAACAACAACATTTTAATCAACCGCAGCATTTTCAACTACAGCAACATTTTCAACAACAGCAAATTTTAACAAACAGGACATTTTTAACAACAGCAACATTTTCAACAACAGCAACATTTTCAACCCCAGCAAAATTTTCAACAACAGCAACATTTTATAACAACAGCATAATTTTTGACAACAGCAACATTTTCAACAACAGCAAAATTTTCAACAACATTAACAATTTCATCAACAGGACCATTTTCAACAAAAGCAATCCCAGCCACCGCAATGGCATCCATTGGACATCCAATGGATGACAGGGCTGACATCCATGGACATCCATTTGCTGTCCTCTGGACTTCCTACGCAGGTCCAAATGTCCCACTTGTGGACATCCATTGGATGTCTTGCTCTGGACTTCTTATGGATGCGAAATGGCCCACTTGTGGACATCCATTACATGTCTTACTCTGCACTTCTTATGGATGGCTGTGGCACCTAAAGGGCACAAATGGTATCTAAAGGGCACAAACAATCTGCAGTATGGCAATAAGTGAGTAAAAGCCTTATTTTAAAAATTTATTGAAACAACAATTAAACACTATGTATTACACCACTAGTTACATTTTTCTTATTTTTAAGTCTATCATCAGAGTGCCTCAGCCAATCCTTTGTAGCTGAATCCACTTCTTTCCTTGTTGCAGCTGGGAACTTGCTTAGAACTGCACCTGTCATCATAAGCAAATTACCAGCATAAGACAAAGGATCATCACAGAATTGTAACATGTTCCGTATTGCACTTGCCACCTAGGTCAGAGCCCACAAATTTGGACTTTCTATGAGGCAACAGTTGGCAAATTACTTCATATGAGATGACAAACAAGGGTTTGAGACATGAGCTTGGCTGAATATACTTAGTCATTTTCTTGAGCGATTCTATTATCATTACTGTCATTACATGAGATCTTGAAATTACCTTGATAATTAAGGTGTAAGCAGTTAATTTTCCCACAAAATCCACCCGATAAATTTAAGGCTGGAGAGTGGTTTCATTACTTTAGAGAAATAAAACTTTAGTCCAAATGTTAATGAAATAAGCAAGCACAACAATAGTTAAATGTCATTCAAAGAAAACAGAAATTATCTCATGATTTTTTTTACAACAGGCAATCTTGAAAATCATAGGAATGCTAATAAAAATAATCGAATGCTAGGGTTGTATTGAAAGGGAGGGTACTACCTTTGAATACAACTCAAGAGACTAGAGAGCATAATTCAATTCTGGGCGCTGGACAGCACAAAATAACAAAAGTAATGTCCTTACAAGAATTTCAACAAAATGCAAGGAGGGATTGATGATAGCTCTCAAGGAAAATACCTAAGCTACTGACATATGTTGGGTCTCATTGAAGTATTTAATTAATAGAAATTTGAAAACTTTACTTACAGCTTAGAGCCGAATGAATGCATGTCTGTCCAAACTTTATGTTCCCTTTAAGGCCTTCCAATGAATAATATTATGCAATATTATCTAAGAATATTGCTCTCAACCCACACCTTGTTGCATCTGGTGGAGTAGAACCCCCAACTCTTTTCAAAAAATCAATCTGAAATAAAAATTATTATATTAGGGATAATTCATTGAACCAAAGGCTATACATATCCACTATGACAATTTCACATGAAGAATACTGGGTGTCCCATTTATCTTGACCACCCGAAATAACTTTTTGTCCAGATGGAAATTCAAAAATGTGTCAAGCAAATGTCCATTAGCCGTCAGGGGGACATTAATCAGCATGATTGCCTTCCTTTTAGCTTTGTTAATTACAAAGATATGAACAGCGGTACGTCTTTTTAAAATGGCACCCTATATTTTTTATTTGGCAGTTCATTTCCTCTCCTTAAGATTTATTCAAAAATGTAGCACAGTGGACCATTAACATAAACACAGTGTTATGAAAAATGACTGACTCAACAGCACTTAGTGCAGGTAGGTGGGTATTGGAACTACTCCACCAGTCATTCATAAAAAATATAGCGTGCCATTTAAAAAAGACATACCACTCTTCAAATCTTTGTAGAAACAAAGATACAAGGAAGGCAGTCATGCTGATTAATGTCCCCCTGAGGGCTTATGAATGTTTGCTTGACACATTTTTGAATTTCCATCTAGACAAAAAGTTATTTCGGGTGGTCAAGATAAATGGGATACCCTGCATAATCGGAATCAAGATCAAACAGTCTGCTTGCTTAGGAGAAAACAATATTAGGGAGCCAACGCATCTCAAAGTCTTTGATCACTCTATTGAGAAGTGCTTCAAGCAAATATAAAGTAAGATGAATCTAAACCATGTCCTATACTGGGCTGGGTAGTAATAATATTACCACAGATAAACTGATATTCACTTTATCATTATGGCCCAATGGTTTTATCCCTGAGTAATGTGCACGAATAGACTTGCCTCCAACAACTCAAATCCCACTACTTATCCCCTCTTTAACAAAATCGCAGTAACATCTTTCACTACAAAAAATTCTCAAAAATGAGACAAAATTAATTGAAATTTTTTCTTTTAATAACAATTGCCTGATTGGAACTTTGATCCAAAATTTTTTACATCATCATGAAGAGGTTTTTCACATGAAGCTACACTTAAACCCACTACACCACAGATCATGTACCCATGCATGATGTGCATCACTTTACATATTACTGTAGATTTATTAAAGACTATAATTCAGTAACATATGTACCAAACCTGTACTTACAAATTTATTTCTGATATTTAAGTTCTCCAATTCATTCTCAAAATCTATGACTAGGGTCAAATGCTGAAAAGGTAATTGCTCAAATAAATTCTCTTCAACCTTCTCATTGCTTTTCCCAGCAATTTCGTTAAGCCTAATCAGTACTTCTTGCTGATTTTGCAGCACCTGATTCGTTTTTCGTTCCATTTCTAGTTGCCATTCTATTAGAGAAAAATGCAAGCAGAAATAAATAACTGTGAATATTTTCCATTTGTAATTTATGTCTATAATTAAGCAATACTTCATTTTCCACCTTACCTATAAACTGCAACTTGCCATGGGCGATTGTGATAATTGCGCTAGCACAATAAACATACAATTTGATCAACAGTACACTTTGGATTTCAGTGCAACGATAACATCTGATTAGTTATTAACGTTTAACTCAAATCAACCAATATCTACGTCGGCAACACATTCAATAAATCCACTTGGTAAAAAATGGTTCACAATAAAATGAATAAACTCTGCCTAATATGAATAGTAATAACATCTACTCACACGTTTAGCGGTTGATACCCATCCGAGGAATCTGGAAGAATTTCACAAAAGACAAACAAAACACCGCACATTTGGATGATCATTTATTCGCAACTCAATGCAGATAACAGCAACTATATTCCCGTGACAGTAATACACAGTGAATACACAAATCCACAAATCACTAGTCACATGTAGCCGGCAGACATCTTGAATGTTTTGTATCGTTGGTAATCGACTTCCGACTATATCGATTGCAGTCGATAGATCGATATTTGTAAATCACGGGCGGTAGTTCCAAAATCGGAAAACTCTGCACTGATGACTTGAGAGATATCTACTACTGGAAGAAATAATCAGCTCCTGCACCATTAAGAAATTGTACATTCATATAATTTATGTTATTTACGATATACAGTGTGTCCCAAAAAGAATGACCCGATTTTAAATAAGATTATTTATAAGGAAGAAGGGCTTAACATAAACATATTGTATACTAAATTACTCACAAAAGACAAAATTTTATAAAAAACCATCATAAATGTTCAATATGCCCTCCATTGGCTGCGCGGACGACATTAGTCGATAGCTGAATTCATCCCAAACAGAGTGTAAGGTGTCTTCTGTCACTGAAGCTACAGCAGCTGATATTCATGTTTTTTGTTCACGAGGAAAGGGAGGAACAATTAACATGCTGTTTAACATTCCCCAAAAGGAAAAAATCGCATGGTGTTATGTCAGGGGGCCTAGGAGGCCAAGAGTGTAAAGCCTGTTCTCGCGGTCCTGTACGTCATCTTAGCGTGTGTAAATAAGCAGTCAGCGAGACTAACTGCTTATTTACACCTTATTGTTAGACCTAATTGTCATGCCAATGGTCTAAGGGTTGTACGCTCCACATAAGCCCTCGTAGTGACATTCAGCGAATTCAATTCCGATCACATCTGGCGCTGTTTCGCTTGCCTAGTGACATTTGTTTCAATATTATTACAAGTTAAAATCGGGTCATTCTTTTTGGGACACACTATTTTACATCATGTCCATTGAATGTCATTCTATGGCCTCCATATGGATGTCCCAGTTGTGACCTTAATTGGATGTCATTCGAATGACATCCAATGGATGCCCCAATAGGGACCATACCAGGATGTCCTTTAAATGGCATCCAATAGGCATCCAAAGGACGTCCATAAGAGACTTATGGATGTCGGGATGTCAAATGGACGTCCATTGGACACCATGCAGTGGATGGGATATTTTCATCAACAGCAACATTTTCACCTACAGCAACAGTTTCATCAATAGCAATATTTTCATCAACAGTACATTTTCATCAACAGCAACATTTTCATCAACAGCAAATTTTTCATCAACAGCAAAATTTTTATCAACCGCAACATTTTCAGCAACAGCAATATTTTCAACAAAAACACCATTTTCAACAACACCAACATTTTCAACAACAGCAAATTATCAACAACAGCAACATTTTCAACAACATTAATATTCTCATCAACAGTAACATCTTCAACAACAGCAACAATTTCATCAACAGCAACATTTTCATCAACAGCAACAGTTTCATCAATGGAAACATTTTCATCAACAGCAACATTTTCATCAACAGCAACATTTCCATCAACAGTATATTTTCATCAACAGCAACATTTTCATCAACAGCAAAATTTTCATCAACAGCAATATTTTCAACAACTGTACATTTTCTACAACAGCAACATTTTCAACCACAGCGACATTATCAACAACAGCAACATTTTAAACAACAGCAACATTTTCAACAACAAAAAACATTTTCAACTAGAGCAACATTTTCAACAAGAGCAACATTGTAAAACGCAGCAACATTTTCATCAACAGCAACATTTTCATCAATAGCAATATTTTCATCAACAGTACATTTTCATCAACAGCAATATTTTCATCATCAGCAACATTTTCATCAACAGCAACAGCAACATTTTCATCAACAGCATCATTTTCATCAACAGCAACATTTTCATCAACAGCAAATTTTTCATCAACAAAAAATTTTTATCAACCGCAACATTTTCAGCAACAGCAATATTTTCAACAAAAACAACATTTTCAACAACAGCAACATTTTCAACAACAGCAAATTATCAACAACAGCAACATTTTCAACAACATTAATATTCTCATCAACAGTAACATTTTCAACAACAGCAACAATTTCATCAACAGCAACATTTTCATCAACAGCAACAGTTTCATCAAAAGAAACATTTTCATCAACAGCAACATTTTAATCAACAGCAACATTTCCATCAACAGTATTTTTTCATCAACAGCAACATTTTCATCAACAGCAAAATTTTCATCAACAGCAATATTTTCAACAACTGTACATTTTCTACAACAGCAACATTTTCAACAACAGCAACATTATCAACAACAGCAACATTTTCAACAACAGCAACATTTTCAACAACAAAAAACATTTTCAACTAGAGCAACATTTTCAACAAGACAAACATTGTAAAACGCAGCAACATTTTCAACAACAGCAACATTTTCAACAACAGCAACATTTTCAACAACAGCAACATTTTCAACAACAGCAACATTTTCAACAACAGTAACGGTTTCAACAACAGTAACGGTTTCAACAACAGTAACGGTTTCAACAACAGCAACATTTTCAACGGTAGCATAATTTTCAACAACAACATTATTTTCAACAACAGCAACATTTTCTACAACATCAACATTTTCAACAAAAGACACATTTTCTAAAACGGCAACATTTTCAAAAACAGTAACATTTTTTACAACAGTAAATATTTTAACAAAAGCAATATTTTCGACAACAGCAACATTTTCAACAACAGCAAATTATCAACAACAGCAACATTTTCAACAACATTAATATTCTCATCAACAGTAACATTTTCAACAACAGCAACAATTTCATCAACAGCAACATTTTCATCAACAGGAACATTTTCATTAACAGCAAAATTTTCATAAACCAACATTTTCATCAACAGGAACATTTTCATCAACAGCAACATTTTCATCAACAGCAATATTTCATCAACAGCAACATTTTCAACAACAGCAACAATTTCATCAACAGCAACATTTTCATCAACAGCAACATTTTCATCAACAGCAACATTTCCATCAACAGTATATTTTCATCAACAGCAACATTTTCATCAACAGCAAAATTTTCACCAACAGCAATATTTTCAACAACTGTACATTTTCTACAACAGCAACATTTTCAACAACAGCAACATTATCAACAACAGCAACATTTTCAACAACAGCAACATTTTAACAACAAAAAACATTTTCAACTAGAGCAACATTTTCAACAAGAGCAACATTGTAAAACGCAGCAACATTTTCAACAACAGCAACATTTTCAACAACAGCAACATTTTCAACAACAGCAACATTTTCAACAACAGTAACGGTTTCAACAACAGTAACGGTTTCAACAACAGCAACATTTTCAACAACAGCAACATTTTCAACAGTAGCATAATTTTCAACAACAACATTATTTTCAACAACAGCAACATTTTCTACAACATCAACATTTTCAACAAAAGACACATTTTCTACAACAGCAACATTTTCAAAAACAGCAACATTTTTTACAACAGCAACATTTTCAACAAAAGCAATATTTTCGACAACAGCAACATTTTCAACAACAGCAACATTTTCATCAACATCAACATTTTCATCAACAGCAACATTTTCTTCAAAAGCAACATTTTCATGAACAGCAACATTTTCATCAACAGCATCATTTTCATCAAAAGTAACTTTTTCATAAACAGCAATATTTTCATCAACCAATACATTTTTATCAACAGCAGCATTTTCAACAACAGTAACATTTTCAACAACAGCAAATTTTCAACAACAGCAAAAGCAACATCTTCAAAGACAGCAACAGACATATTTTTAACAACAACAACAGCAACATTTTCAACAACAGCAACATTTTCAACAACATTAATATTTTCATCAACAATAACATTTTCATCAACAGGAACATTTTCATTAACATCAAAAGTTTCATAAACAGCAACATATTCATCAACAGCAACATTTTCATCAACAGCAATATTTCATCAACAGCAACATTTTCAACAACAGCAACATTTTCAACAACAGCAACCTTTTCATCAAGAGCAATATTTTCATCAACAGTTTCATTATCATCAACAGCAACATTTTCATCAACAGCGACATTTTCAACAACAGCATTATTTTCAATAACAGCAACATTTTCAACAAAAGCAACATTTTAAACAACACAACCATTTTCAACATCAGCAACATTTTCAACAACAGCAACATTTTCAACAATAGCCATATTTTCAAAAACAGCATCATTTTCAATAACATTAACATTTTCATCAACAGCAACAATTTCAACAAAAGCAACATTTTCATCAACAGCAACATTTTCATCAACAGCAAAATTTTCAACAACAATAACATTTTCTTCAACAGCAACATTTTCAACAACAGCAACATTTTCATAAACAGCAACATTTTCATCAACAGCAACATTTTCATCAATAGCAATATTTTCATAAACAGCAACATTTCCATCAACAGCAAAATTTTCATCAACTGCAACATTTTCATCAACAGCAAAATCTTCATCAACAACAACATTTTAATCAACCGCAGCATTTTCAACTACAGCAACATTTTCAACAACAGCAAATTTTAACAAACAGGACATTTTTAACAACAGCAACATTTTCAACAACAGCAACATTTTCAACCCCAGCAAAATTTTCAACAACAGCAACATTTTATAACAACAGCATAATTTTTGACAACAGCAACATTTTCAACAACAGCAAAATTTTCAACAACATTAACAATTTCATCAACAGGACCATTTTCAACAAAAGCAATCCCAGCCACCGCAATGGCATCCATTGGACATCCAATGGATGACAGGGCTGACATCCATGGACATCCATTTGCTGTCCTCTGGACTTCCTACGCAGGTCCAAATGTCCCACTTGTGGACATCCATTGGATGTCTTGCTCTGGACTTCTTATGGATGCGAAATGGCCCACTTGTGGACATCCATTACATGTCTTACTCTGCACTTCTTATGGATGGCTGTGGCACCTAAAGGGCACAAATGGTATCTAAAGGGCACAAACAATCTGCAGTATGGCAATAAGTGAGTAAAAGCCTTATTTTAAAAATTTATTGAAACAACAATTAAACACTATGTATTACACCACTAGTTACATTTTTCTTATTTTTAAGTCTATCATCAGAGTGCCTCAGCCAATCCTTTGTAGCTGAATCCACTTCTTTCCTTGTTGCAGCTGGGAACTTGCTTAGAACTGCACCTGTCATCATAAGCAAATTACCAGCATAAGACAAAGGATCATCACAGAATTGTAACATGTTCCGTATTGCACTTGCCACCTAGGTCAGAGCCCACAAATTTGGACTTTCTATGAGGCAACAGTTGGCAAATTACTTCATATGAGATGACAAACAAGGGTTTGAGACATGAGCTTGGCTGAA
Source organism: Ischnura elegans (assembly GCF_921293095.1). Taxonomy (NCBI): domain Eukaryota; kingdom Metazoa; phylum Arthropoda; class Insecta; order Odonata; family Coenagrionidae; genus Ischnura; species Ischnura elegans. The sequence goes on from NC_060248.1 coordinate 126,196,520, forward strand.
TATACTTAGTCATTTTCTTGAGCGATTCTATTATCATTACTGTCATTACATGAGATCTTGAAATTACCTTGATAATTAAGGTGTAAGCAGTTAATTTTCCCACAAAATCCACCCGATAAATTTAAGGCTGGAGAGTGGTTTCATTACTTTAGAGAAATAAAACTTTAGTCCAAATGTTAATGAAATAAGCAAGCACAACAATAGTTAAATGTCATTCAAAGAAAACAGAAATTATCTCATGATTTTTTTTACAACAGGCAATCTTGAAAATCATAGGAATGCTAATAAAAATAATCGAATGCTAGGGTTGTATTGAAAGGGAGGGTACTACCTTTGAATACAACTCAAGAGACTAGAGAGCATAATTCAATTCTGGGCGCTGGACAGCACAAAATAACAAAAGTAATGTCCTTACAAGAATTTCAACAAAATGCAAGGAGGGATTGATGATAGCTCTCAAGGAAAATACCTAAGCTACTGACATATGTTGGGTCTCATTGAAGTATTTAATTAATAGAAATTTGAAAACTTTACTTACAGCTTAGAGCCGAATGAATGCATGTCTGTCCAAACTTTATGTTCCCTTTAAGGCCTTCCAATGAATAATATTATGCAATATTATCTAAGAATATTGCTCTCAACCCACACCTTGTTGCATCTGGTGGAGTAGAACCCCCAACTCTTTTCAAAAAATCAATCTGAAATAAAAATTATTATATTAGGGATAATTCATTGAACCAAAGGCTATACATATCCACTATGACAATTTCACATGAAGAATACTGGGTGTCCCATTTATCTTGACCACCCGAAATAACTTTTTGTCCAGATGGAAATTCAAAAATGTGTCAAGCAAATGTCCATTAGCCGTCAGGGGGACATTAATCAGCATGATTGCCTTCCTTTTAGCTTTGTTAATTACAAAGATATGAACAGCGGTACGTCTTTTTAAAATGGCACCCTATATTTTTTATTTGGCAGTTCATTTCCTCTCCTTAAGATTTATTCAAAAATGTAGCACAGTGGACCATTAACATAAACACAGTGTTATGAAAAATGACTGACTCAACAGCACTTAGTGCAGGTAGGTGGGTATTGGAACTACTCCACCAGTCATTCATAAAAAATATAGCGTGCCATTTAAAAAAGACATACCACTCTTCAAATCTTTGTAGAAACAAAGATACAAGGAAGGCAGTCATGCTGATTAATGTCCCCCTGAGGGCTTATGAATGTTTGCTTGACACATTTTTGAATTTCCATCTAGACAAAAAGTTATTTCGGGTGGTCAAGATAAATGGGATACCCTGCATAATCGGAATCAAGATCAAACAGTCTGCTTGCTTAGGAGAAAACAATATTAGGGAGCCAACGCATCTCAAAGTCTTTGATCACTCTATTGAGAAGTGCTTCAAGCAAATATAAAGTAAGATGAATCTAAACCATGTCCTATACTGGGCTGGGTAGTAATAATATTACCACAGATAAACTGATATTCACTTTATCATTATGGCCCAATGGTTTTATCCCTGAGTAATGTGCACGAATAGACTTGCCTCCAACAACTCAAATCCCACTACTTATCCCCTCTTTAACAAAATCGCAGTAACATCTTTCACTACAAAAAATTCTCAAAAATGAGACAAAATTAATTGAAATTTTTTCTTTTAATAACAATTGCCTGATTGGAACTTTGATCCAAAATTTTTTACATCATCATGAAGAGGTTTTTCACATGAAGCTACACTTAAACCCACTACACCACAGATCATGTACCCATGCATGATGTGCATCACTTTACATATTACTGTAGATTTATTAAAGACTATAATTCAGTAACATATGTACCAAACCTGTACTTACAAATTTATTTCTGATATTTAAGTTCTCCAATTCATTCTCAAAATCTATGACTAGGGTCAAATGCTGAAAAGGTAATTGCTCAAATAAATTCTCTTCAACCTTCTCATTGCTTTTCCCAGCAATTTCGTTAAGCCTAATCAGTACTTCTTGCTGATTTTGCAGCACCTGATTCGTTTTTCGTTCCATTTCTAGTTGCCATTCTATTAGAGAAAAATGCAAGCAGAAATAAATAACTGTGAATATTTTCCATTTGTAATTTATGTCTATAATTAAGCAATACTTCATTTTCCACCTTACCTATAAACTGCAACTTGCCATGGGCGATTGTGATAATTGCGCTAGCACAATAAACATACAATTTGATCAACAGTACACTTTGGATTTCAGTGCAACGATAACATCTGATTAGTTATTAACGTTTAACTCAAATCAACCAATATCTACGTCGGCAACACATTCAATAAATCCACTTGGTAAAAAATGGTTCACAATAAAATGAATAAACTCTGCCTAATATGAATAGTAATAACATCTACTCACACGTTTAGCGGTTGATACCCATCCGAGGAATCTGGAAGAATTTCACAAAAGACAAACAAAACACCGCACATTTGGATGATCATTTATTCGCAACTCAATGCAGATAACAGCAACTATATTCCCGTGACAGTAATACACAGTGAATACACAAATCCACAAATCACTAGTCACATGTAGCCGGCAGACATCTTGAATGTTTTGTATCGTTGGTAATCGACTTCCGACTATATCGATTGCAGTCGATAGATCGATATTTGTAAATCACGGGCGGTAGTTCCAAAATCGGAAAACTCTGCACTGATGACTTGAGAGATATCTACTACTGGAAGAAATAATCAGCTCCTGCACCATTAAGAAATTGTACATTCATATAATTTATGTTATTTACGATATACAGTGTGTCCCAAAAAGAATGACCCGATTTTAAATAAGATTATTTATAAGGAAGAAGGGCTTAACATAAACATATTGTATACTAAATTACTCACAAAAGACAAAATTTTATAAAAAACCATCATAAATGTTCAATATGCCCTCCATTGGCTGCGCGGACGACATTAGTCGATAGCTGAATTCATCCCAAACAGAGTGTAAGGTGTCTTCTGTCACTGAAGCTACAGCAGCTGATATTCATGTTTTTTGTTCACGAGGAAAGGGAGGAACAATTAACATGCTGTTTAACATTCCCCAAAAGGAAAAAATCGCATGGTGTTATGTCAGGGGGCCTAGGAGGCCAAGAGTGTAAAGCCTGTTCTCGCGGTCCTGTACGTCATCTTAGCGTGTGTAAATAAGCAGTCAGCGAGACTAACTGCTTATTTACACCTTATTGTTAGACCTAATTGTCATGCCAATGGTCTAAGGGTTGTACGCTCCACATAAGCCCTCGTAGTGACATTCAGCGAATTCAATTCCGATCACATCTGGCGCTGTTTCGCTTGCCTAGTGACATTTGTTTCAATATTATTACAAGTTAAAATCGGGTCATTCTTTTTGGGACACACTATTTTACATCATGTCCATTGAATGTCATTCTATGGCCTCCATATGGATGTCCCAGTTGTGACCTTAATTGGATGTCATTCGAATGACATCCAATGGATGCCCCAATAGGGACCTTACCAGGATGTCCTTTAAATGGCATCCAATAGGCATCCAAAGGACGTCCATAAGAGACTTATGGATGTCGGGATGTCAAATGGACGTCCATTGGACACCATGCAGTGGATGGGATATTTTCATCAACAGCAACATTTTCACCTACAGCAACAGTTTCATCAATAGCAATATTTTCATCAACAGTACATTTTCATCAACAGCAACATTTTCATCAACAGCAAATTTTTCATCAACAGCAAAATTTTTATCAACCGCAACATTTTCAGCAACAGCAATATTTTCAACAAAAACACCATTTTCAACAACACCAACATTTTCAACAACAGCAAATTATCAACAACAGCAACATTTTCAACAACATTAATATTCTCATCAACAGTAACATCTTCAACAACAGCAACAATTTCATCAACAGCAACATTTTCATCAACAGCAACAGTTTCATCAATAGAAACATTTTCATCAACAGCAACATTTTCATCAACAGCAACATTTCCATCAACAGTATATTTTCATCAACAGCAACATTTTCATAAACAGCAAAATTTTCATCAACAGCAATATTTTCAACAACTGTACATTTTCTACAACAGCAACATTTTCAACCACAGCGACATTATCAACAACAGCAACATTTTAAACAACAGCAACATTTTCAACAACAAAAAACATTTTCAACTAGAGCAACATTTTCAACAAGAGCAACATTGTAAAACGCAGCAACATTTTCATCAACAGCAACATTTTCAAAAACAGCAACATTTTTACAACAGTAACTATTTCAACAAAAGCAATATTTCATCAACAGCAACATTTTTAACAACAGCAACATTTTCAACAACAGCAACCTTTTCATCAAGAGCAATATTTTCATCAAGAGCATCATTATCATCAACAGCAACATTTTCATCAACAGGAACATTTTCATTAACAGCAAAATCTTCATAAACAGCAACATTTTCATCAACAGCAACATTTTCATCAACAGCAATATTTCATCAACAGCAACATTTTTAACAACAGCAACATTTTCAACAACAGCAACCTTTTCATCAAGAGCAATATTTTCATCAACAGCATCATAATCATCAACAGCAACATTTTCATCAACAGCGACATTTTCAACAACAGCATTATTTTCAATAACAGCAACATTTTCAACAAAAGCAACATTTTCAACAAAAGCAACTGTTTCAACAACATCAACATTTTCAACAACAGCAACATTTTAACAGTAGCAACATTTTCAACAACAACATTATTTTCAAAAACAGCAACATTTTTAACAACAGCAACATTTTCAACAACAGCAAATTTTTTAACAACATCAACATTTTTATGAACAGCAACATTTTCATAAACAGCATTATTTTCATCAAAAGTAACTTTTTCATAAACAGCAATATTTGCATCAACAGCAAAATTTCAATCAACCACATCATTTTTATCAACAGCAGCATTTTCAACAACAGCAACATTTTCCACAACAGCAAATTATCAACAACAGCAAAAGCAACATCTTCAAAAACAGCAATATTTTCAATAACAGAACCATTTTCAACAACAGCAACATTTTCAACAATAGCCATATTTTCAACAACAGCAACATATTCAACAACATTAACATTTTCATCAACAGCAACATTTTCAACAACAGCAACTTTTTCAACAACAGCAACATTTTCAAACCCAGCAACATTTTTAACAGAAGCATCATTTTAAACAACAACATTATTTTCAAAAACAGCGAAATTTTTTTTAAAACAGTAACATTTTCAACAATAGCAACATTTTTAACAACAACAACATTTTCAACAACAGCAACATTTTCATCAACAGCAACATTTTCATCAACAGCAACATTTTTATCAACAGCAATATTTTAATCGACAGCAACATTTTCATCAACAGCAACATTTTCATCAACAGCAAAATTTTCAACATACATTAACATTGTCTTCAACAGCAACATTTTCAACAACAGCAACATTTTCATAAACAGCAACATTTTCATCAACAGCAACAATATCATCAATAGCAATATTTTCATCAACAGCAACATTTCCATCAACGGCAAAATTTTCATCAACAGCAACATTTTCATCAACAGCAAAATTTTCATCAACAACAACATTTTAATCAACCGCAGCATTGTCAACTACAGCAACATTTTTAACAACAGCAAATTTTAACAAACAGCACATTTTCATCAACAGCAACATTTTCAAAAACAGCAACATTTTCAACAACAGCAAAATTTTCAACAACAGCAACATTTTCAACAACAGCAATATTTTTGACAACAGCAACATTTTCAACAACAGCAAAATTTTCAACAACATTAACAATTTCATCAACAGGACCATTTTCAACAAAAGCAATATTTTAATCAACAGCAACATTTTCATCAACAGCAACATTTTCATCAATAGCAATTTTTTCATCAACAATACATTTTCATCAACAGCAACATTTTCATCAACAGCATCATTTTCATCAACAGCAACAGCAACATTTTCATCAACAGCATCATTTTCATCAACAGCAACATTTTCATCAACAGCAAATTTTTCATCGACAGCAAAATTTTTATCAACCGCAACATTTTCAGCAACAGCAATATTTTCAACAAAAACAACATTTTCAACAACAGCAACATTTTCAACAACAGCAAATTATCAACAACAGCAACATTTTCAACAACATAAATATTCTCATCAAGAGTAACATTTTCAACAACAGCAACAATTTCATCAACAGCAACATTTTCATCAACAGCAACAGTTTCATCAATAGAAACATTTTCATCAACAGCAATATTTTCATCAACAGCAACATTTCCATCAACAGCAATATTTTCAACTACTGTACATTTTCTACCACAGCAACATTTTCAACAACAGCAACATTATCAACAACAGCAACTTTTTCAACAACAGCAACATTTTCAACAACAAAAATCATTTTCAACTAGAGCAACATTTTCAACAAGAGAAAATTTGTAAAACGCAGCAACATTTTCAACAACAGCAAAATTTTCAACAACAGCAAATTTTCAACAACAGCAACATTTTCAACAACAGCAACATTATCAACAACAGCAACTTTTTCAACAACAGCAACATTTTCAACAACAAAAATCATTTTCAATTAGAGCAACATTTTCAACAAGAGCAAATTTGTAAAACGCAGCAACATTTTCAACAACAGCAACACTTTCAACAATAGCCAAATTTTCAACAACAGCAACATTTTCAATAACATAAATATTTTCATCAACAGGAACATTTTCAAAAACAGCAACATTTTCATCAACAGCAACATTTTCATCAACAGCAACATTTTCATCAACAGCAAAATTTTCATCAACAGCAATATTTTCAACAAATGTACATTTTCTACAACAGCAACATTTTCAACCACAGCGACATTATCAAAAACAGCAACATTTTCAACAACAGCAACATTTTCAACTACAAAAAACATTTTCAACTAGAGCAACATTTTCAACAAGAGCAACATTGTAAAACGCAGCAACATTTTCATCAACAGCAACATTTTCATCAATAGTAATATTTTCATCAACAGTACATTTTCATCAACAGCAATATTTACATCATCAGCAACATTTTCATCAACAGCAACAGCAACATTTTCATCAACACCATCATTTTCATCAACAACAACATTTTCATCAACAGCAAATTTTTCATCAACAGCAAAATTTTTATCAACCGCATCATTTTCAGCAACAGCAATATTTTCAACAAAAACAACATTTTCAACAACAGCAACATTTTCAACAACAGCCAATTATCAACAACAGCAACATTTTTAACAACATTAATATTCTCATCAACAGTAACATTTTCAACAACATCAACAATTTCATCAACAGCAACATTTTCATCAACAGCAACACTTTCATCAAAAGAAACATTTTCATCAACACCAACATTTTCATCAACAGCAAAATTTTCATCAACAGCAATATTTTCAACAACTGTACATTTTCTACAACAGCAACATTTTCAACAACAGCAACATTATCAACAACAGCAACATTTTCAACAACAGCAACATTTTCAACAACAAAAAACATTTTCAACTAGAGCAACATTTTCAACAAGACAAACATTGTAAAACGCAGCAACATTTTCAACAACAGCAACATTTTCAACAACAGCAACATTTTCAAAAACAGCAACATTTTCAACAACAGCAACATTTTCAACAACAGTAACGGTTTCAACAACAGTAACGGTTTCAACAACAGTAACGGTTTCAACAACAGCAACATTTTCAACAACAGCAACATTTTCAACGGTAGCATCCCCAGTGAAAATTTTGTATACAATTTCTATACAGGATGTATACAATGTACACATTTTGTATACAATTGTATACAGCTGTATAGAATGTATAAAATGTGTAAATTGTACACAATGTATACAATTTTATACAGAATGTGTACAATGTGCACATTTAGTATACAATTGTATACAGCTGTATAGAATGCATAAAATGTGTAAATTGTATACTATGTATACAATTTTATACAGAATGTGTACAATGTGCAAATTTTGTATGAATTTGTATAAAGCTGTATAAAATGTTTACTTTGTATAAATTTTATACATTTTATGAAAATTTATACAGTTGTGTAGGCTGTATTAAATTTGTACATTTTATACAATGTAAAGGTATGCGTACATCAATGTGTAAATATCTGGGTTTGGGAGTTAAAGCACCACAACTATGCTCATTTTCTATTCTTTACACCGTAACGCATTTTTACTTTAAAAAATGGTGTTAAAAGTGTTGCTAATTATTTTTAAACTTAAGAAATTATTATAAACACCAAAGAGTTCCAATAAACCATTCCTTTATTGTTGGTTAACCGAATTAAATTAAAGAAATTGTAATATTTTGAAAATGTTTCTAAAATTGTTGCTAACTTGGTTTAAACATTAGTAATCGTTATAAACATAATAGAATAAGAGTATCACTCATTCCACGTTTCTCAACCGTATAAAATGTGGGAATTCTTAATTTTTGTAAAAGTTGCTAAATTTGTTTACATTTAAGTAATTGTTTTAATCAACAAAAAGGCTCAGCCAACTCTTCTCAACCATACAACATGCGGAAATTGTTACATTTTTAAAAGTTGCTAGCTTTATTTAAACTTTACATTTTCTTATGAACAATGTAGATTAATAAGTTATTAATTTGCTGTTTTGTAACCCGTAAGGTATGTAGAAATCGTTAATGCTGGTAAATGTTATTAGCATTGTTGATAACTTTGTTTAAACTTAGTTAATTGTTATAAACAATAGTAAACTTCAAAATAGCATTCATTTGTTGTTCTGAAACTATAGAAGGGGTGAAAATGTAAAAAAATAATTTCTCGCATAAAATCTCGCAAGTGAGCACGCTTCTTATTCCCGCCGATTATATTCAAATAATCGATTATGCAAAATAATCGGATGTCCATAATCGATTCAATAATCGCAATAATCGAAAGCAAATAATCGATTATTACGTACAATCGATTTCTTTGCCCATCTTTTGTTACCGTTATTTTGTGATGGCGAATTTAGCTGTGATGAAAAATATTGATTAGTAGCAAATATACGTTGAAGTATGCTATGGAAGAAGAAAATAATCCGTGCTTCGTAGTGAATACTGACAAAAAGGGATTGAAAGAATACTGTTTCATGCACAATTGAATCAACGCCTGAATAAGTTTTTGAATTCCCGGAAACAGTGGCTTTTAGCGTCACGAAGAGATTTAAGAAGTTGCCATTGTCAGCATCAACCCATCTCTGCTGTGCTGCATGTTAATGTAAGTAAATGGAACATTTTTTTCCATTCGATACTTATGTATGATTAATGAACCGCCAATTACTATCCATTAATTATTTAAGATTACTCATTATTTTATTCTCAGGGTAATTACAATTTAGCATGTTCTTTACTTTCGCTGGCATAGTGAAAAGAATCCATTCAGACGGTTAAAGTTGAAATATCAGGGTTCTCGCAGTAGAATCCACTTTGTTAACAGTTCTTTATGACATTAGTCTCAAACTCAATTAACTCATTTATGAATGATTTATCTTGAAAATGAGTAACTATTTGGAATATGTCGAGGAATAATAGCAATTAATAAGCTGTTCTAAACATAGCCATCAGTTGAACTCTCTCCGATCGTTATAATTTAGGCATTGATTTGTGCTTTAGTACATTTTAACAGACAATCCACTTGGCTTATTGTGTAGTTTTATGGGGAAACACAAGTGCTGCTGCTAGAGCATTCTCTATGCAAAAAAGAGCCTTGAAAGTTATGGCAAATGTGTCCATCAGGTCTCCTGGAAAGCCATTATTTCTAAAATATAATATAATGACACTACCAAGTATGTACATTTTTTACTGTGCATTATTTGTAAAAAAGAACCCTACCTTATTTTTACCAAACTCCTCGGTTCATGCCTATCTGACCCGTGGGAGTGAAAATATACATATTTTACAACAATTATGTGCCAAAAGAGGTCCACATCACTCTGCCTCGCTTATTTTTAACAAATTGCCTACGAGTATAAAACATATTTCAAATATTAATGTTTTTAAGACAGAATTTAAAAATTTTTTACAGCCTAAGGGTTATTATAATGTAAATGAATTCTTGTCTGATAGTGTATGACAACATGTATGTTTTGATGTTCTATGTCACATGTTCTATGTCTGTTCTATGTCTCCCTGACAATGTTCTATGTCACATGTTTGACCCATGGAACAATAAAGATATTATTATTATTACATATTGCACTCAAGGGCATAAGTAACACGTTTCTAAGTTGTTTCTGTACAATAAGATTGCAATCCTTAAAATTTTTGTTATGTAATCAATTACTCGTGTTTGTTGATAGAAAAATTAGTGGTATATTAAAATCTATGGTTATCACCTGTTTGATAAGCATGTAGGCAGGATTTATGATGATTAAGTACCAAGTCTGCTAAGGAAGTATAATGTAAGCAAATCAATTGGTATTAGTGTATTTATAACAATTTTATATTTACAGGCTGCAGTAAATTAAAACAACATAATAGCCAGTGCCTCATGTGGATGGGAGGAATGGCACCTGGGTTTTCTCACTTGGAGAGGAAAGTAGGTGCTTTATTGGCTTGTGACCCAAAGCAAAAGGGTGCTGCTGTGGAGGAGATGAAATTCAGCCAATTGCCATTGACATCAGATGAGGATTTCATCAAACTCTGCCGTAGGATAAGTGAAGATCCCTCATTTGAGCCAAAGGTGGTAAGTGAATAATGATAATTTGTGTGCTGCCATCCTGATTCAAATAATGTATGATTTTTTAAATGAAAGAACAATTAAGTTTTTGTAAGAAAGTTTCATAAGAGTTTCATTTGTAAGAAAGTTTCAGAAGTATATCTTGAGCTCGCCAGACATTCGTAGGTGCTTGGAATTCCAACTGCTATAAAAATACTCAAGTACAACATAATTTTGAAGTGGGTATGGATTAATGTCCAATGAAATATTAAAAATTTATGGTATGATTGGATTTTTGTTATTTCATATGCACTTGTGCACACATACTACATGTGCATACTAACCATGACAACTGTGTTAATTTCATTGGTGAATTTTTCTTCTGGCTGAAAACATGATTTTTATTATTCTTGTATTAGCTGTTAACTCTTCATTGATTTGGTCTTTTTTATCTCTAGATGCAATGTTTGGTAGCAGTTGAATGAGCACTTCTACAAAATATGTTGCGTCGTCTTAGAATGACAATGTAGCAGAGCTGTAAGCCCTTACAGGCAAACTTCAGAAGAATTCGGTTAAGAAATCATTTTATAGCACTCCAGTGTGTCCTGTTATTTTTTGTGAGTGCATCCAACAAGATATTCTAAGATTATTATAATAATTGATCATTGAAATGAACTTTTAACTTATTACATTAAGTGATATTAACAATGTTTTTTATAATTTTATAGGTGTATGCAGAAGGGTCGACCGTGATGCATCAGATGTGGAGCTGAAAGGGTGTCTGAGTAATTGGCTCAACCAGGCTAAAGTCGGGAAAATAAGATAGTAAGTAGTTGCTTCTCATTTCTCTGCCACACTAATTCGATCATCCCAGACATTTTCTTCATATTTTCCATTCCCTCTTACAATAGGTATACACTATAATGTTCCATGATATATCATTTCACATGGAGTAATTACTATTTTCTCTTCAGGGATTGGCAGGATAAACAGACTGAGGATCAGGCTGATGAAGACAATAATTTTGCTTAATAAGTTCATCAGTAACGATCTATAAGTATGTAACCATGTAAGTTCCATGCGCAACCTTGTACTCCCATAACTAAACAAGAATTCAAAAGAATGAAGTTTTAATTTTACATTCTCACAGCCAATCAGCATACTTGTGAATGTTTTGATGAAATTCGAGCAATATGTTTTTACCTTTTGAAGATTTCTGTATTTTAGTTATTACCATGTGTGGCCTAGGGGGTCATAAATTTTTTAAAGTGTTTCTGTCTTTGATGTTTCCTATTCAGTTTGTAAGTATTTCACTCACTTCATTAATAATGATTAACTATCGATGACTAGATATCTACTTTCGGTATGTCCACCGCTGCCTCAGCATGTACATAATTAATGAGAAAAATAAATTCTTCAGCATTTATTTGTTGCCCATTTTATTAAATAAATTTAGCTCCCAAATTCTGTGCATGTGAAATGACTAACAATTGATAGAGTGGAAAATTTTAAATTTTGTTGTTCTAAATTAATCATTATTTAGGAGAGCATTTTAAAAGCAGAAATTTTAAATCAGTTTTTCCTCAGCAAGTGTCACGACAGAAATGGTAGGTGTGGAACTAGTTTTCCTAGTATGTAGCAATGTGACACTACACATTTTCAGCAGGTGTGATGTGACAAGTTTGATGCGACAAGTTTGCTGCAAGTTTGATGCGACAAGTGTGCTGCATGTTTGAAAAAGCATAACAAGGCGGTTTGATTCAAGCTTGCAGGCTTGTCATGACAAGCTTTCTGCAAACTTACAACTATGTCGTGACAAGCTTGCAGCAAGTTTAGCATGCTATCTGGGATCAATGTTAACACACATAAAGAACTCAGAACAATATTTCAATTGCCAGCTCACTGAGGAGTCGATGAACTAATATTGTCCACCAACAAGAAGATAAAGGTATCACCAATTATCAATGGGAACACAAATTAAGAACTCAAAAGAGTAATCTAATTGCCAGCTCACTGAAGAGTCCATCAGCTAACATTGTTCATCACAGGAAGCTAAAGTTCTAAATACAAATGTATACAATTTTATACAGGATTTCCTGTATAAAACTGTACACAATTGTATACAAAATGTGTACATTGTATACAAATTTGGCTTCATACAATTGTATACAGTGTATACAATTTACACATTTTCATACACTGTATACAATTGTATACATTTCATACAATTGTATACGTTTCATACATTTGTATACATTTCATACAATTGTATACATTTCATTCAGTTGTATACATTTCATACAATTGTATACATTTCATACAATTGTATACATTTCATAAAATTGTACACATTTCATACAATTGTATACAGTGTATGAAAATGTGTAAATTGTATACACTGTATACAATTGTATGAAGCCAAATTTGTATACAATGTACACATTTTGTATACAATTGTGTACAGGTTTATACAGGAAATCCTGTATGAAATTGTATACAATTGTATACAAAATTTTCACTGGGGATAATTTTCAACAACAACATTATTTTCAACAACAGCAACATTTTCTACAACATCAAAATTTTCAACAAAAGACACATTTTCTACAACAGCAACATTTTCAAAAACAGTAACATTTTTTACAACAGTAACTATTTCAACAAAAGCAATATTTTCGACAACAGCAACATTTTCAACAACAGCAAATTATCAACAACAGCAACATTTTCAACAACATTAATATTCTCATCAACAGTAACATTTTCAACAACAGCAAAAATTTCATCAACAGCAACATTTTCATCAACAGGAATATTTTCATTAACAGCAAAATTTTCATAAACAGCAACATTTTCATCAACAGCAACATTTTCATCAACAGCAATATTTCATCAACAGCAACATTTTCAACAACAGCAACATTTTCAACAACAGCAACCTTTTCATCAAGAGCAATATTTTCATCAACAGCATCATTATCATCAACAGCAACATTTTCATCAACAGCGACATTTTCAACAACAGCATTATTTTCAATAACAGCAACATTTTCAACAAAAGCAACATTTTCAACTACAGCAACTGTTTCAACCCAGCAACATTTTTAACAACAGCAACTTTTTTAACAGTAGCAACATTTTCAACAACAGTTCATTTTCAACAACAGCAACATTTTCAGCAACAGCAACATTTTCATAAAAAGCAACATTTTAACAACAGCAAAATTTTCATCAACAGCAACATTTTTATCAACAGCAGCATTTTCATCAACAGCAACATTTTCATCAACAGCAACATTTTCAACAACAGCAACTTTTTCAACAACAGCAACATTTTCAACAATAGCCAAATTTTCAACAACAGCAATATTTTCAATAACATAAATATTTTCATCAACAGGAACATTTTCAAAAACAGCAACATTTTCATCAACAACAACATTTTCATCAACAGAAACATTTTCATCAACAGCAACATTTTCATCAACAGCAAAATTTTCATCAACGAAAACATTTTACACAAAAGTTCATTTTCAACAACAGCAACATTTCAACAATAGCAACATTTACATAAACAGCAACATTTTCATCAACAGCAACATTTTCATCAAAGCAATATTTTCATCAACAGCAACATTTCCATCAACAGCAAAATTTTCATCAACAGCAACATTTTCATCAACAGCAAAATTTTCATCAACAACAACATTTTAATCAACCGCAGAAATTTCAACTACAGCAACATTTTCAACAACAGCAAATTTTTACAAACAGCACATTTTCAACAACAGCAACATTTGCAACAACAGCAACATTTTCAACAACAGCAAAATTTTCAACAACAGCAACATTTTCAACAACAGCAATATTTTTGACAACAGCAAAATTTTCAACAACAGCAAAATTTTCAACAACATTAACAATTTCATCAACAGCAACATTTTCAACAAAAGCAATATTTTCATCAACAGCAACATTTTCATCAACAGCAACATTTTCATCAATAGCAATATTTTCATCAACAGTACATTTTCATCAACAGCAACATTTTCATCAACAGCAACAGCAACATTTTCATCAACAGCATCATTTTCATCAACAGCAACATTTTCATCAACAGCAAATTTTTCATCAACAGCAAAATTTTTATCAACTGCAACATTTTTAGCAACAGCAATATTTTCAACAAAAACAACATTTTCAACAACAGCAACATTTTCAACAACAGCAAATTATCAACAACAGCAACATTTTCAACAACAGCAACATTTTCAACAACATTAATATTCTCATCAACAGTAACATTTTCAACAACAGCAACAATTTCATCAACAGCAACATTTTCATCAACAGCAACAGTTTCATCATTAGAAACATTTTCATCAACAGCAACATTTTCATCAACAGCAACATTTCCATCAACAGTACATTTTCATCAACAGCAAAAATTTTCATCAAGCAATATTTTCAACAACTGTACATTTTCAACAACAGCAACATTTTCAACAACAGTAACATTGTCAACAACGGCAACATTTTCAACAACAGCAACTATTTCAACAACAAAAAACATTTTCAACTAGAGCAACATTTTCAACAATAGCAACATTGTAAAACCGCAGACACATTTTCAACAACAGCAACTTTTTCAACAACAGCAAAATTTTCAACAACAGTAACGGTTTCAACAACAGCAAAATTTTCAACAACAGCAACATTTTCAACAGTAGAATAATTTTCAACAACAACATTATTTTCAACAACAGCAACATTTTCAACAACATCAACATTTCCAACAAAAGACACATTTTCTACAACAGCAACATTTTCAAAAACAGCAACATTTTTACAACAGTAACTATTTCAACAAAAGCAATATTTTCAACAACAGCAACATTTTCAACAACAGCAACATTTTCATCAACATCAACATTTTCATCAACAGCAACATTTTCTTCAAAAGCAACATTTTCATGAACAGCAACATTTTCATCAACAGCATCATTTTCATCAAAAGTAACTTTTTCATAAACAGCATTATTTTCATCAACAGCAAAATTTTAATCAACCAATACATTTTTATCAACAGCAGCATTTTCAACAACAGTAACATTTTCAACAACAGCAAATTTTCAACAACAGCAAAAGCAACATCTTCAAAGACAGCAACAGACATATTTTTAACAACAACAACAGCAACATTTTCAACAACAGCAACATTTTCAACAACAGCAACATTTTCATCAACAGCAATATTTCATCAACAGCAACATTTTTAACAACAGCAACATTTTCAACAACAGCAACCTTTTCATCAAGAGCAATATTTTCATCAACAGCATCATTATCATCAACAGCAACATTTTCATCAACAGGAACATTTTCATTAACAGCAAAATTTTCATAAACAGCAACATTTTCATCAACAGCAACATTTTCATCAACAGCAATATTTCATCAACAGCAACATTTTTAACAACAGCAACATTTTCAACAACAGCAACCTTTTCATCAAGAGCAATATTTTCATCAACAGCATCATTATCATCAACAGCAACATTTTCATCAACAGCGACATTTTCAACAACAGCATTATTTTCAATAACAGCAACATTTTCAACAAAAGCAACATTTTCAACAAAAGCAACTGTTTCAACAACATCAACATTTTCAACAACAGCAACATTTTAACAGTAGCAACATTTTCAACAACAACATTATTTTCAAAAACAGCAACATTTTTAGCAACAGCAACATTTTCAACAACAGCAACATTTTCAGCAACATCAACATTTTTATGAACAGCAACATTTTCATAAACAGCATTATTTTCATCAAAAGTAACTTTTTCATAAACAGCAATATTTGCATCAACAGCAAAATTTTAATCAACCACATCATTTTTATCAACAGCAGCATTTTCAACAACAGCAACATTTTCCACAACAGCAAATTATCAACAACAGCAAAAGCAACATCTTCAAAAACAGCAATATTTTCAATAACAGAAACATTTTCAACAACAGCAACATTTTCAACAATAGCCATATTTTCAACAACAGCAACATATTCAACAACATTAACATTTTCATCAACAGCAACTTTTTCAACAACAGCAATATTTTCATCAACAGCAACATTTTCATCAACAGCAACATTTTCATCAACAGCAAAATTTTCTTCATTAGCAATATTTTCATCAACAGCAACATTTTAATCAAAGCAACATATTTATCAACAGCAACATTTTCATCAACAGCAACATTTTCATCAACAGCAAAATTTTCAACAACATCAACATTTTCATCAACATTAACATTTTCAACATCAGAACCATTTTCAACATCAGCAACATTTTCAACAACATCAACATTTTCAACAATAGCCATATTTTCAACAACAGCATCATTTTAACCAACGTTAATATTTACATTACAGCAACAATTTCAACAAAAGCAACATATTCATCAACAGCAACATTTTCATCAACAGCAACATTTTTATCAACAGCAACATTTTAATCGACAGCAACATTTTCATCAACAGCAACATTTTCATCAACAGCAAAATTTTCAACAAACATTAACATTGTCTTCAACAGCAACATTTTCAACAACAGCAACATTTTCATAAACAGCAACATTTTCATCAACAGCAACAATATCATCAATAGCAATATTTTCATCAACAGCAACATTTCCATCAACGGCAAAATTTTCATCAACAGCAACATTTTCATCAACAGCAAAATTTTCATCAACAACAACATTTTAATCAACCGCAGCATTTTCAACTACAGCAACATTTTTAACAACAGCAAATTTTAACAAACAGCACATTTTCATCAACAGCAACATTTTCAAAAACAGCAACATTTTCAACAACAGCAAAATTTTCAACAACAGCAACATTTTCAACAACAGCAATATTTTTGACAACAGCAACATTTTCAACAACAGCAAAATTTTCAACAACATTAACAATTTCATCAACAGGACCATTTTCAACAAAAGCAATATTTTAATCAACAGCAACGTTTTCATCAACAGCAACATTTTCATCAATAGCAATTTTTTCATCAACAGTACATTTTCATCAACAGCATCATTTTCATCAACAGCAACAGCAACATTTTCATCAACAGCATCATTTTCATCAACAGCAACATTTTCATCAACAGCAAATTTTTCATCGACAGCAAAATTTTTATCAACCGCAACATTTTCAGCAACAGCAATATTTTCAACAAAAACAACATTTTCAACAACAGCAACATTTTCAACAACAGCAAATTATCAACAACAGCAACATTTTCAACAACATAAATATTCTCATCAACAGTAACATTTTCAACAACAGCAACAATTTCATCAACAGCAACATTTTCATCAACAGCAACAGTTTCATCAATAGAAACATTTTCATCAACAGCAACATTTTCATCAACAGCAACATTTCCATCAACAGCAAAATTTTCATCAACAGCAACATTTTCATCAACAGCAAAATTTTCATCAACAACAACATTTTAATGAACCGCAGAATTTTCAACTACAGCAACATTTTCAACAACAGCAAATTTTTACAAACAGCACATTTTCAACAACAGCAACATATGCAACAACAGCAACATTTTCAACAACAGCAAAATTTTCAACAACAGCAACATTTTCAACAACAGCAATATTTTTGACAACAGCAAAATTTTCAACAACAGCAAAATTTTCAACAACATTAACAATTTCATCAACAGCAACATTTTCAATAAAAGCAATATTTTCATCAACAGCAACATTTTCATCAACAGCAACATTTTCATCAATAGCAACATTTTAATCAAAGCAACATTTTCATCAACAGCATCATTTTCATCAACAGCAACATTTTCATCAACAGCAAAATTTTCAACAACATCCACATTTTCATCAACATTAACATTTTCAACATCACAACCATTTTCAACATCAGCAACATTTTCAACAACAGCAACATTTTCAACAATAGCCATATTTTCAACAACAGCATCATTTTCAACAACGTTAATATTTACATTACAGACACAATTTCAACAAAAGCAACATATTCATCAACAGCAACATTTTCATCAACAGCAACATTTTTATCAACAGCAACATTTTAATCGACAGCAACATTTTCATCAACAGCAACATTTTCATCAACACAAAAATTTTCAACAAACATTAACATTGTCTTCAACAGCAACATTTTCAACAACAGCAACATTTTCATAAACAGCAACATTTTCATCAACAGCAACAATATCATCAATAGCAATATTTTCATCAACAGCAACATTTCCATCAACGGCAAAATTTTCATCAACAGCAACATTTTCATCAACAGCAAAATTTTCATCAACAACAACATTTTAATCAACCGCAGCATTTTCAACTACAGCAACATTTTTAACAACTGCAAATTTTAACAAACAGCACATTTTCATCAACAGCAACATTTTCAAAAACAGCAACATTTTCAACAACAGCAAAATTTTCAACAACAGCAACATTTTCAACAACAGCAATATTTTTGACAACAGCAATATTTTTGACAACAGCAACATTTTCAACAACAGCAAAATTTTCAACAACATTAACAATTTCATCAACAGGACCATTTTCAACAAAAGCAATATTTTAATCAACAGCAACGTTTTCATCAACAGCAACATTTTCATCAATAGCAATTTTTTCATCAACAGTACATTTTCATCAACAGCAACATTTTCATCAACAGCATCATTTCTATCAACAGCAACAGCAACATTTTCATCAACAGCATCATTTTCATCAACAGCAACATTTTCATCAACAGCAAATTTTTCATCGACAGCAAAATTTTTATCAACCGCAACATTTTCAGCAACAGCAATATTTTCAACAAAAACAACATTTTCAACAAAAGCAACATTTTCAACAACAGCAAATTATCAACAACAGCAACATTTTCAACAACATAAATATTCTCATCAACAGTAACATTTTCAACAACAGCAACAATTTCATCAACAGCAACATTTTCATCAACAGCAACAGTTTCATCAATAGAAACATTTTCATCAACAGCAACATTTTCATCAACAGCAACATTTCCATCAACAGCAAAATGTTCAGCAACAGCAACATTTTCATCAACAGCAAAATTTTCATCAACAACAACATTTTAATGAACCGCAGAATTTTCAACTACAGCAACATTTTCAACAACAGCAAATTTTTACAAACAGCACATTTTCAACAACAGCAACATTTGCAACAACAGCAACATTTTCAACAACAGCAAAATTTTCAACAACAGCAACATTTTCAACAACAGCAATATTTTTGACAACAGCAAAATTTTCAACAACAGCAAAATTTTCAACAACATTAACAATTTCATCAACAGCAACATTTTCAACAAAAGCAATATTTTCATCAACAGCAACATTTTCATCAACAGCAACATTTTCATCAATAGCAATATTTTCATCAACAGTACATTTTCATCAACAGCAACATTTTCATCAACAGCAACAGCAACATTTTCATCAACAGCATCATTTTCATCAACAGCAACATTTTCATCAACAGCAAATTTTTCATCAACAGCAAAATTTTTATCAACCGCAACATTTTCAGCAACAGCAATATTTTCAAAAAAAAACAACATTTTCAACAACAGCAACATTTTCAACAACAGCAAATTATCAACAACAGCAACATTTTCAACAACAGCAACATTTTCAACAACATTAATATTCTCATCAACAGTAACATTTTCAACAACAGCAACAATTTCATCAACAGCAACATTTTCATCAACAGCAACAGTTTCATCATTAGAAACATTTTCATCAACAGCAACATTTTCATCAACAGCAACATTTCCATCAACAGTACATTTTCATCAACAGCAAAAATTTTCATCAAGCAATATTTTCAACAACTGTACATTTTCAACAACAGCAACATTTTCAACAACAGCAACATTATCAACAACGGCAACATTTTCAACAACAGCAACTATTTCAAAAACAAAAAACATTTTCAACTAGAGCAACATTTTCAACAAGAGCAACATTGTAAAACGCAGACACATTTTCAACAACAGCAACTTTTTCAACAACAGCAAAATTTTCAACAACAGTAACGGTTTCAACAACAGCAAAATTTTCAACAACAGCAACATTTTCAACAGTAGCATAATTTTCAACAACAACATTATTTTCAACAACAGCAACATTTTCAACAACATCAACATTTCCAACAAAAGACACATTTTCTACAACAGCAACATTTTCAAAAGCAGCAACATTTTTACAACAGTAACTATTTCAACAAAAGCAATATTTTCAACAACAGCAACATTTTCAACAACAGCAACATTTTCAACAACATAAATATTCTCATCAACAGTAACATTTTCAACAACAGCAACAATTTCATCAACAGCAACATTTTCATCAACAGCAACAGTTTCATCAATAGAAACATTTTCATCAACAGCAATATTTTCATCAACAGCAACATTTCCATCAACAGCAATATTTTCAACTACTGTACATTTTCTACCACAGCAACATTTTCAACAACAGCAACATTATCAACAACAGCAACTTTTTCAACAACAGCAACATTTTCAACAACAAAAATCATTTTCAACTAGAGCAACATTTTCAACAAGAGCAAATTTGTAAAACGCAGCAACATTTTCAACAATTGCAAAATTTTCAATAACAGCAAATTTTCAACAACAGCAACATTTACAACAACAGCAACATTATCAACAACAGCAACTTTTTCAACAACAGCAACATTTTCAACAACAAAAATAATTTTCAACTAGAGCAACATTTTCAACAAGAGCAAATTTGTAAAACGCAGCAACATTTTCAACAACAGCAACACTTTCAACAATAGCCAAATTTTCAACAACAGCAACATTTTCAATAACATAAATATTTTCATCAACAGGAACATTTTCAAAAACAGCAACATTTTCATCAACAGCAACATTTTCATCAACAGAAACATTTTCATCAACAGCAACATTTTCATCAACAGCAACATTTTCATCAACAGCAAAATTTTCATCAACAGCAATATTTTCAACAAATGTACATTTTCTACAACAGCAACATTTTCAACCACAGCGACATTATCAAAAACAGCAACATTTTCAACAACAGCAACATTTTCAACAACAAAAAACATTTTCAACTAGAGCAACATTTTCAACAAGAGCAACATTGTAAAACGCAGCAACATTTTCATCAACAGCAACATTTTCATCAATAGTAATATTTTCATCAACAGTACATTTTCATCAACAGCAATATTTTCATCATCAGCAACATTTTCATCAACAGCAACAGCAACATTTTCATCAACACCATCATTTTCATCAACAGCAACATTTTCATCAACAGCAAATTTTTCATCAACAGGAAAATTTTTATCAACCGCATCATTTTCAGCAACAGCAATATTTTCAACAAAAACAACATTTTCAACAACAGCAACATTTTCAACAACAGCCAATTATCAACAACAGCATCATTTTCAACAACATTAATATTCTCATCAACAGTAACATTTTCAACAACATCAACAATTTCATCAACAGCAACATTTTCATCAACAGCAACACTTTCATCAAAAGAAACATTTTCATCAACAGCAACATTTTCATCAACAGCAAAATTTTCATCAACAGCAATATTTTCAACAACTGTACATTTTCTACAACAGCAACATTTTCAACAACAGCAACATTATCAACAACAGCAACATTTTCAACAACAGCAACATTTTCAACAACAAATAACATTTTCAACTAGAGCAACATTTTCAACAAGACAAACATTGTAAAACGCAGCAACATTTTCAACAACAACAACATTTTCAACAACAGCAACATTTTCAAAAACAGCAACATTTTCAACAACAGCAACATTTTCAACAACAGTAACGGTTTCAACAACAGTAACGGTTTCAACAACAGTAACGGTTTCAACAACAGCAACATTTTCAACAACAGCAACATTTTCAACGGTAGCATAATTTTCAACAACAACATTATTTTCAACAACAGCAACATTTTCTACAACATCAAAATTTTCATCAAAAGACACATTTTCTACAACAGCAACATTTTCAAAAACAGTAACATTTTTTACAACAGTAACTATTTCAACAAAAGCAATATTTTCGACAACAGCAACATTTTCAACAACAGCAAATTATCAACAACAGCAACATTTTCAACTACATTAATATTCTCATCAACAGTAACATTTTCAACAACAGCAACAATTTCATCAACAGCAACATTTTCATCAACAGGAATATTTTCATTAACAGCAAAATTTTCATAAACAGCAACATTTTCATCAACAGCAACATTTTCATCAACAGCAATATTTCATCAACAGCAACATTTTCAACAACAGCAACATTTTCAACAAATAGTTGCTGTTGTTGAAAATGTTGCCGTTGTTGATAATGTTTCTGTAGTTGAAAATGTTGCTGTTGTTGAAAATGTACAGTTGTTGAAAATATTGCTTGATGAAAATTTTTGCTGTTGATGAAAATGTACTGTTGATGGAAATGTTGCTGTTGATGAAAATGTTGCTGTTGATGAAAATGTTTCTAATGATAAAACTGTTGCTGTTGATGAAAATATTGCTGTTGATGAAATTGTTGCTGTTGTTGAAAATGTTACTGTTGATGAGAATATTAATGTTGTTGAAAATGTTGCTGTTGTTGAAAAGGTTGCTGTTTTTGATAATTTGCTGTTGTTGAAAATGTTGCTGTTGTTGAAAATGTTGTTTTTGTTGAAAATATTGCTGTTGCTAAAAATGTTGCAGTTGATAAAAATTTTGCTGTTGATGAAAAATTTGCTGTTGATGAAAATGTTGCTGTTGATGAAAATGATGCTGTTGATGAAAATGTTGCTGTTGCTGTTGATGAAAATGTTGCTGTTGATGAAAATGTACTGTTGATGAAAATATTGCTATTGATGAAAATGTTGCTGTTGATGAAATATTTGCTGTTGATGAAAATATTGCTTTTGTTGAAAATGTTGCTGTTGATGAAATTGTTAATGTTGTTGAAAATTTTGCTGTTGTTGAAAATTTTGCTGTTGTCAAAAATATTGCTGTTGTTGAAAATGTTGCTGTTGTTGAAAATTTTGCTGTTGTTGAAAATGTTACTGTTGTTGCAAATGTTGCTGTTGTTAAAAATGTGCTGTTTGTAAAAATTTGCTGTTGTTGAAAATGTTGCTGTAGTTGAAAATTCTGCGGTTGATTAAAATGTTGTTGTTGATGAAAATTTTGCTGTTGATGAAAATGTTGCTGTTGCTGAAAATTTTGCTGTTGATGGAAATGTTGCTGTTGATGAAAATGTTGCTGTTGATGAAAATGTTTCTATTGATGAAACTGTTGCTGTTGATGAAAATGTTGCTGTTGATGAAATTGTTGCTGTTGTTGAAAATGTTACTGTTGATGAGAATATTTATGTTGTTGAAAATGTTGCTGTTGTTGATAATTTGCTGTTGTTGAAAATGTTGCTGTTGTTGAAAATGTTGTTTTTGTTGAAAATATTGCTGTTGCTGAAAATGTTGCGGTTGATAAAAATTTTGCTGTCGATGAAAAATTTGCTGTTGATGAAAATGTTGCTGTTGATGAAAATGATGCTGTTGATGAAAATGTTGCTGTTGCTGTTGATGAAAATGATGCTGTTGATGAAAATGTTGCTGTTGATGAAAATGTACTGTTGATGAAAAAATTGCTATTGATGAAAATGTTGCTGTTGATGAAAACGTTGCTGTTGATTAAAATATTGCTTTTGTTGAAAATGGTCCTGTTGATGAAATTGTTAATGTTGTTGAAAATTTTGCTGTTGTTGAAAATGTTGCTGTTGTCAAAAATATTGCTGTTGTTGAAAATGTTGCTGTTGTTGAAAATTTTGCTGTTGTTGAAAATGTTGCTGTTTTTGAAAATGTTGCTGTTGATGAAAATGTGCTGTTTGTTAAAATTTGCTGTTGTTAAAAATGTTGCTGTAGTTGTAAATGCTGCGGTTGATTAAAATGTTGTTGTTGATGATAATTTTGCTGTTGATGAAAATGTTGCTGTTGATGAAAATTTTGCCGTTGATGGAAATGTTGCTGTTGATGAAAATATTGCTATTGATGATATTGTTGCTGTTGATGAAAATGTTGCTGTTTATGAAAATGTTGCTGTTGTTGAAAATGTTGCTGTTGAAGACAATGTTAATGTTTGTTGAAAATTTTTGTGTTGATGAAAATGTTGCTGTTGATGAAAATGTTGCTGTCGATTAAAATGTTGCTGTTGATAAAAATGTTGCTGTTGATGAAAATGTTGCTGTTGATGAATATGTTGCTTTTGTTGAAATTGTTGCTGTAATGTAAATATTAACGTTGTTGAAAATGATGCTGTTGTTGAAAATATGGCTATTGTTGAAAATGTTGCTGTTGTTGAAAATGTTGCTGATGTTGAAAATGGTTGTGATGTTGAAAATGTTAATGTTGATGAAAATGTTGATGTTGTTGAAAATTTTGCTGTTGATGAAAATGTTGCTGTTGATGAAAATGTTGCTGTTGATAAATATGTTGCTTTGATTAAAATGTTGCTATTGATGAAAATGTTGCTGTTGATGAAAATGTTGCTGTTGATGAAAATATTGCTTTTATTGAAAATGTTGCTGTTGATGAAATTGTTAATGTTGTTGAAAATTTTGCTGTTGTTGAAAATTTTGCTGTTGTCAAAAATATTGCTGTTGTTGAAAATGTTGCTGTTGTTGAAAATTTTGCTGTTGTTGAAAATGTTGCTGTTGTTGCAAATGTTGCTGTTGTTGAAAATGTGCTGTTTGTAAAAATTTGCTGTTGTTGAAAATGTTGCTGTAGTTGAAAATTCTGCGGTTCATTAAAATGTTGTTGTTGATGAAAATTTTGCTGTTGATGAAAATGTTGCTGTTGATGAAAATTTTGCTGTTGATGGAAATGTTGCTGTTGATGAAAATGTTGCTGTTGATGAAAATGTTTCTATTGATGAAACTGTTGCTGTTGATGAAAATGTTGCTGTTGATGAAATTGTTGCTGTTGTTGAAAATGTTACTGTTGATGAGAATATTTGTTGTTGAAAATGTTGCTGTTGTTGATAATTTGCTGTTGTTGAAAATGTTGCTGTTGTTGAAAATGTTGTTTTTGTTGAAAATATTGCTGTTGCTGAAAATGTTGCGGTTGATAAAAATTTTGCTGTCGATGAAAAATTTGCTGTTGATGAAAATGTTGCTGTTGATGAAAATGATGCTGTTGATGAAAATGTTGCTGTTGCTGTTGATGAAAATGATGCTGTTGATGAAAATGTTGCTGTTGATGAAAATGTACTGTTGATGAAAAAATTGCTATTGATGAAAATGTTGCTGTTGATGAAAACGTTGCTGTTGATTAAAATATTGCTTATGTTGAAAATGGTCCTGTTGATGAAATTGTTAATGTTGTTGAAAATTTTTCTGTTGTTGAAAATGTTGCTGTTGTCAAAAATATTGCTGTTGTTGAAAATGTTGCTGTTGTTGAAAATTTTGCTGTTGTTGAAAATGTTGCTGTTTTTGAAAATGTTGCTGTTGATGAAAATGTGCTGTTTGTTAAAATTTGCTGTTGTTAAAAATGTTGCTGTAGTTGAAAATGCTGCGGTTGATTAAAATGTTGTTGTTGATGAAAATTTTGCTGTTGATGAAAATGTTGCTGTTGATGAAAATTTTGCCGTTGATGGAAATGTTGCTGTTGATGAAAATATTGCTATTGATGATATTGTTGCTGTTGATGAAAATGTTGCTGTTTATGAAAATGTTGCTGTTGTTGAAAATGTTGCTGTTGAAGACAATGTTAATGTTTGTTGAAAATTTTGCTGTTGATGAAAATGTTGCTGTTGATGAAAATGTTGCTGTCGATTAAAATGTTGCTGTTGATAAAAATGTTGCTGTTGATGAAAATGTTGCTGTTGATGAATATGTTGCTTTTGTTGAAATTGTTGCTGTAATGTAAATATTAACGTTGTTGAAAATGATGCTGTTGTTGAAAATATGGCTATTGTTGAAAATGTTGATGTTGTTGAAAATGTTGCTGATGTTGAAAATGGTTCTGATGTTGAAAATGTTAATGTTGATGAAAATGTTGATGTTGTTGAAAATTTTGCTGTTGATGAAAATGTTGCTGTTGATGAAAATGTTGCTGTTGATAAATATGTTGCTTTGATTAAAATGTTGCTGTTGATGAAAATATTGCTAATGAAGAAAATGTTGCTGTTGATGAAAATGTTGCTGTTGATGAAAATGTTGCTGTTGATGAAAATATTGCTGTTGTTGAAAAAGTTGCTGTTGATGAAAATGTTAATGTTGTTGAATATGTTGCTGTTGTTGAAAATATGGCTATTGTTGAAAATGTTGCTGTTGTTGAAAATGTTGCTGTTATTGAAAATATTGCTGTTTTTGAAGATGTTGCTTTTGCTGTTGTTGATAATTTGCTGTTGTGGAAAATGTTGCTGTTGTTGAAAATGCTGCTGTTGATAAAAATGATGTGGTTGATTAAAATTTTGCTGTTGATGCAAATATTGCTGTTTATGAAAAAGTTACTTTTGATGAAAATAATGCTGTTTATGAAAATGTTGCTGTTCATAAAAATGTTGATGTTGCTGAAAATGTTGCTGTTGTTGAAAATGTTGCTGTTGCTAAAAATGTTGCTGTTTTTGAAAATAATGTTGTTGTTGAAAATGTTGCTACTGTTAAAATGTTGCTGTTGTTGAAAATGTTGATGTTGTTGAAACAGTTGCTTTTGTTGAAAATGTTGCTTTTGTTGAATATGTTGCTGTTATTGAAAATAATGCTGTTGTTGAAAATGTCGCTGTTGATGAAAATGTTGCTGTTGATGATAATGATGCTGTTGATGAAAATATTGCTCTTGATGAAAAGGTTGCTGTTGTTGAAAATGTTGCTGTTGTTAAAAATGTTGCTGTTGATGAAATATTGCTGTTGATGAAAATGTTGCTGTTGATGAAAATGTTGCTGTTTATGAAAATTTTGCTGTTAATGAAAATGTTCCTGTTGATGAAAATGTTGCTGTTGATGATAATGATGCTGTTGATGAAAATATTGCTCTTGATGAAAAGGTTGCTGTTGTTGAAAATGTTGCTGTTGTTAAAAATGTTGCTGTTGATGAAATATTGCTGTTGATGAAAATGTTGCTGTTGTTGAAAATGTTGCTGTTGCTGAAAATGTTGCTGTTGTTGTTGTTAAAAATATGTCTGTTGCTGTCTTTGAAGATGTTGCTTTTGCTGTTGTTGAAAATTTGCTGTTGTTGAAAATGTTACTGTTGTTGAAAATGCTGCTGTTGATAAAAATGTATTGGTTGATTAAAATTTTGCTGTTGATGAAAATAATGCTGTTTATGAAAAAGTTACTTTTGATGAAAATGATGCTGTTGATGAAAATGTTGCTGTTCATGAAAATGTTGCTTTTGAAGAAAATGTTGCTGTTGATGAAAATGTTGATGTTGATGAAAATGTTGCTGTTGTTGAAAATGTTGCTGTTGTTGAAAATATTGCTTTTGTTGAAATAGTTACTGTTGTAAAAATGTTGCTGTTTTTGAAAATGTTGCTGTTGTAGAAAATGTGTCTTTTGTTGAAAATGTTGATGTTGTTGAAAATGTTGCTGTTGTTGAAAATAATGTTGTTGTTGAAAATTATTCTACTGTTGAAAATGTTGCTGTTGTTGAAAATTTTGCTGTTGTTGAAACCGTTACTGTTGTTGAAAATTTTGCTGTTGTTGAAAAAGTTGCTGTTGTTGAAAATGTGTCTGCGTTTTACAATGTTGCTATTGTTGAAAATGTTGCTCTAGTTGAAAATGTTTTTTGTTGTTGAAATAGTTGCTGTTGTTGAAAATGTTGCCGTTGTTGACAATGTTGCTGTTGTTGAAAATGTTGCTGTTGTTGAAAATGTACAGTTGTTGAAAATATTGCTTGATGAAAATTTTTGCTGTTGATGAAAATGTACTGTTGATGGAAATGTTGCTGTTGATGAAAATGTTGCTGTTGATGAAAATGTTTCTAATGATGAAACTGTTGCTGTTGATGAAAATGTTGCTGTTGATGAAATTGTTGCTGTTGTTGAAAATGTTACTGTTGATGAGAATATTAATGTTGTTGAAAATGTTGCTGTTGTTGAAAATGTTGCTGTTGTTGATAATTTGATGTTGTTGAAAATGTTGCTGTTGTTGAAAATGTTGTTTTTGTTGAAAATATTGCTGTTGCTAAAAATGTTGCAGTTGATAAAAATTTTGCTGTTGATGAAAAATTTGCTGTTGATGAAAATGTTGCTGTTGATGAAAATGATGCTGTTGATGAAAATGTTGCTGTTGCTGTTGATGAAAATGTTGCTGTTGATGAAAATGTACTGTTGATGAAAATATTGCTATTGATGAAAATGTTGCTGTTGATGAAAATGTTGCTGTTGATGAAAATATTGCTTTTGCTGAAAATGTTGCTGTTGATGAAATTGTTAATGTTGTTGAAAATTTTGCTGTTGTTGAAAATTTTGCTGTTGTCAAAAATATTGCTGTTGTTGAAAATGTTGCTGTTGTTGAAAATTTTGCTGTTGTTGAAAATGTTGCTGTTGTTGCAAATGTTGCTGTTGTTGAAAATGTGCTGTTTGTAAAAATTTGCTGTTGTTGAAATGTTGCTGTAGTTGAAATTTCTGCGGTTGATTAAAATGTTGTTGTTGATGAAAATTTTGCTGTTGATGAAAATGTTGCTGTTGATGAAAATTTTGCTGTTGATGGAAATGTTGCTGTTGATGAAAATATTGCTTTGATGAAAATGTTGCTGTTGATGAAAATGTTGCTGTTTATGTAAATGTTGCTATTGTTGAAAATGTTGCTGTTGTTGAAAATGAACTTTTGTGTAAAATGTTTTCGTTGATGAAAATTTTGCTGTTGATGAAAATGTTGCTGTTGATGAAAATGTTTCTGTTGATGAAAATGTTGTTGTTGATGAAAATGTTGCTGTTTTTGAAAATGCTGCTGTTGATAAAAATGTATTGGTTGATTAAAATTTTGCTGTTGATGAAAATAATGCTGTTTATGAAAAAGTTACTTTTGATGAAAATGTTGCTGTTCATGAAAATGTTGCTTTTGAAGAAAATGTTGCTGTTGATGAAAATGTTGATGTTGATGAAAATGTTGCTGTTGTTGAAAATGTTGCTGTTGTTGAAAATATTGCTTTTGTTGAAATAGTTACTGTTGTAAAAATGTTGCTGTTTTTGAAAATGTTGCTGTTGTAGAAAATGTGTCTTTTGTTGGAAATGTTGATGTTGTTGATAATGTTGCTGTTGTTGAAAATAATGTTGTTGTTGAAAATTATGCTCCTGTTGAAAATGTTGCTGTTGTTGAAAATTTTGCTGTTGTTGAAACCGTTACTGTTGTTGAAAATTTTGCTGTTGTTGAAAAAGTTGCTGTTGTTGAAAATGTGTCTGCGTTTTACAATGTTGCTCTTGTTGAAAATGTTGCTCTAGTTGACAATGTTTTTTGTTGTTGAAATAGTTGCTGTTGTTGAAAATGTTGCCGTTGTTGATAATGTTGCTGTTGTTGAAAATGTTGCTGTTGTTGAAAATGTACAGTTGTTGAAAATATTGCTTGATGAAAATTTTTGCTGTTGATGAAAATGTACTGTTGATGGAAATGTTGCTGTTGATGAAAATGTTGCTGTTGATGAATATGTTTCTAATGATGAAACTGTTGCTGTTGATGAAAATGTTGCTGTTGATGAAATTGTTGCTGTTGTTGAAAATGTTACTGTTGATGAGAATATTAATGTTGTTGTAAATGTTGCTGTTGTTGAAAATGTTGCTGTTGTTGATAATTTGCTGTTGTTGAAAATGTTGCTGTTGTTGAAAATGTTGTTTTTGTTGAAAATATTGCTGTTGCTGAAAATGTTGCGGTTGATAAAAATTTTGCTGTTGATGAAAAATTTGCTGTTGATGAAAATGTTGCTGTTGATGAAAATGATGCTGTTGATGAAAATGTTGCTGTTGCTGTTGATGAAAATGTTGCTGTTGATGAAAATGTACTGTTGATGAAAATATTGCTATTGATGAAAATGTTGCTGTTGATGAAAATGTTGCTGTTGATGAAAATATTGCTTTTGTTGAAAATGTTGCTGTTGATGAAATAGTTAATGTTGTTGAAAATTTTGCTGTTGTTGAAAATTTTGCTGTTGTCAAAAATATTGCTGTTGTTGAAAATGTTGCTGTTGTTGAAAATTTTGCTGTTGTTGAAAATGTTGCTGTTGTTGCAAATGTTGCTGTTGTTGAAAATGTGCTGTTTGTAAAAATTTGCTGTTGTTGAAAATCAACAACAACAAAACAACAAAACATTCAACAACAAAAAACATTTTCAACTAGAGCAACATTTTCAACAAGAGCAACATTGTAAAACGCAGACACATTTTCAACAACAGCAACTTTTTCAACAACAGCAAAATTTTCAACAACAGTAACGGTTTCAACAACAACATTATTTTCAACAACAGCAACATTTTCAACAACATCAACATTTCCAACAAAAGACACATTTTCTACAACAGCAACATTTTCAAAAACAGCAACACTTTTACAACAGTAACTATTTCAACAAAAGCAATATTTTCAACAACAGCAACATTTTCAACAACAGCAACATTTTCATCAACATCAACATTTTCATCAACAGCAACATTTTCTTCAAAAGCAACATTTTCATGAACAGCAACATTTTCATCAACAGCATCATTTTCATCAAAAGTAACTTTTTCATAAACAGCATTATTTTCATCAACAGCAAAATTTTAATCAACCAATACATTTTTATCAACAGCAGCATTTTCAACAACAGTAACATTTTCAACAACAGCAAATTTTCAACAACAGCAAAAGCAACATCTTCAAAGACAGCAACAGACATATTTTTAACAACAACAACAGCAACATTTCAACAACAGCAACATTTTCAACAACAGCAACATTTTCATCAACAGCAATATTTCATCAACAGCAACATTTTTAACAACAGCAACATTTTCAACAACAGCAACCTTTTCATCAAGAGCAATATTTTCATCAACAGCATCATTATCATCAACAGCAACATTTTCATCAACAGGAACATTTTCATTAACAGCAATATTTCATCAACAGCAACATTTCATCAACAGCAACATTTTTAACAACAGCAACAGTTTCAACAACAGCAACCTTTTCTTCAAGAGCAATATTTTCATCAACAGCATCATTATCATCAACAGCAACATTTTCATCAACAGCGACATTTTCAACAACAGCATTATTTTCAATAACAGCAACATTTTCAACAAAAGCAACATTTTCAACAAAAGCAACTGTTTCAACAACATCAACATTTTCAACAACAGCAACATTTTAACAGTAGCAACATTTTCAACAACAACATTATTTTCAAAAACAGCAACATTTTTAACAACAGCAACATTTTCAACAACAGCAACATTTTCAGCAACATCAACATTTTAATGAACAGCAACATTTTCATAAACAGCATTATTTTCATCAAAAGTAACTTTTTCATAAACAGCAATATTTGCATCAACAGCAAAATTTTAATCAACCACATCATTTTTATCAACAGCAGCATTTTCAACAACAGCAACATTTTCCACAACTACAAATTATCAACAACAGCAAAAGCAACATCTTCAAAAACAGCAATATTTTCAATAACAGAAACATTTTCAACAACAGCAACATTTTCAACAATAGCCATATTTTCAACAACAGCAACATATTCAACAACATTAACATTTTCATCAACAGCAACATTTTCAACAACAGCAATATTTTCATCAACAGCAACATTTTCATCAACAGCAACATTTTCATCAACAGCAACATTTTCTTCATTAGCAATATTTTCATCAACAGCAACATTTTAATCAAAGCAACATATTTATCAACAGCAACATTTTCATCAACAGCAACATTTTCATCAACAGCAAAATTTTCAACAACATCAACATTTTCATCAACAGTAACATTTTCAACATCACAACCATTTTCAACATCAGCAACATTTTCAACAACAGCAACATTTTCAACAATAGCCATATTTTCAACAACAGCATCATTTTCAACAACGTTAATATTTTCATTACAGCAACAATTTCAACAAAAGCAACATATTCATCAACAGCAACATTTTCATAAACAGCAACATTTTTATCAACAGCAACATTTTAATCGACAGCAACATTTTCATCAACAGCAACATTTTCATCAACAGCAAAATTTTCAACAAACATTAACATTGTCTTCAACAGCAACATTTTCAACAACAGCAACATTTTCATAAACAGCAACATTTTCATCAACAGCAACAATATCATCAATAGCAATATTTTCATCAACAGCAACATTTCCATCAACGGCAAAATTTTCATCAACAGCAACATTTTCAACAACAGCAACATTTGCAACAACAGCAACATTTTCAACAACAGCAAAATTTTCAACAACAGCAACATTTTCAACAACAGCAATATTTTTGACAACAGCAAAATTTTCAACAACAGTAAAATTTTCAACAACATTAACAATTTCATCAACAGCAACATTTTCAACAAAAGCAATATTTTCATCAACAGCAACATTTTCATCAACAGCAACATTTTCATCAATAGCAATATTTTCATCAACAGTACATTTTCATCAACAGCAACATTTTCATCAACAGCAACAGCAACATTTTCATCAACAGCATCATTTTCATCAACAGCAACATTTTCATCAACAGCAATATTTTCAACAAAAACAACATTTTCAACAACAGCAACATTTTCAACAACAGCAAATTATCAACAACAGCAACATTTTCAACAACAGCAACATTTTCAACAACATTAATATTCTCATCAACAGTAACATTTTCAACAACAGCAACAATTTCATCAACAGCAACATTTTCATCAACAGCAACAGTTTCATCATTAGAAACATATTCATCAACAGCAACATTTTCATCAACAGCAACATTTCCATCAACAGTACATTTTCATCAACAGCAAAAAGTTTCATCAAGCAATATTTTCAACAACTGTACATTTTCAACAACAGCAACATTTTCAACAACGGCAACATTTTCAACAACAGCAACTATTTCAACAACAAAAAACATTGTCAACTAGAGCAACATTTTCAACAAGAGCAACATTGTAAAACGCAGACACATTTTCAACAACAGCAACTTTTTCAACAACAGCAAAATTTTCAACAACAGTAACGGTTTCAACAACAGCAAAGTTTTCAACAACAGCAACATTTTCAACAGTAGCATAATTTTCAACAACAACATTATTTTCAACAACAGCAACATTTTCAACAACATCAACATTTCCAACAAAAGACACATTTTCTACAACAGCAACATTTTCAAAAACAGCAACATTTTTACAACAGTAACTATTTCAACAAAAGCAATATTTTCAACAACAGCAAAATTTTCAACAACAGCAACATTTTCATCAACATCAACATTTTCATCAACAGCAACATTTTCTTCAAAAGCAACATTTTCATGAACAGCAACATTTTCATCAACAGCATCATTTTCATCAAAAGTAACTTTTTCATAAACAGCATTATTTTCATCAACAGCAAAATTTTAATCAACCAATACATTTTTATCAACAGCAGCATTTTACACAACAGTAACATTTTCAACAACAGCAAATTTTCAACAACAGCAAAAGCAACATCTTCAAAGACAGCAACATTTTCAACAACAGCAACATTTTCATCAACAGCAATATTTCATCAACAGCAACATTTTTAACAACAGCAACATTTTCAACAACAGCAACCTTTTCATCAAGAGCAATATTTTCATCAACAGCATCATTATCATCAACAGCAACATTTTCATCAATAGGAACATTTTCATTAACAGCAAAATTTTCATAAACAGCAACATTTTCATCAACAGCAACATTTTCATCAACAGCAATATTTCATCAACAGCAACATTTTTAACAACAGCAACAGTTTCAACAACAGCAACCTTTTCTTCAAGAGCAATATTTTCATCTACAGCATCATTATCATGTACAGCAACATTTTCATCAACAGCGACATTTTCAACAACAGATTTATTTTCAATAACAGCAACATTTTCAACAAAAGCAACATTTTCAACAAAAGCAACTGTTTCAACAACAGCAACATTTTAACAGTAGCAACATTTTCAACAACAACATTATTTTCAAAAACAGCAACATTTTTAACAACAGCAACATTTTCAGCAACATCAACATTTTTATGAACAGCAACATTTTCATAAACAGCATTATTTTCATCAAAAGTAACTTTTTCATAAACAGCAATATTTGCATCAACAGCAAAATTTTAATCAACCACATCATTTTTATCAACAGCAGCATTTTCAACAACAGCAACATTTTCCATAACAGCAAATTATCAACAACAGCAAAAGCAACATCTTCAAAAACAGCAATATTTTCAATAACAGAAACATTTTCAACAACAGCAACATTTTCAACAATAGCCATATTTTCAACAACAGCAACATATTCAACAACATTAACATTTTCATCAACAGCAACATTTTCAACAACAGCAATATTTTCATCAACAGCAACATTTTCATCAACAGCAACATTTTCATCAACAGCAACATTTTAATCAAAGCAACATATTTATCAACAGCAACATTTTCATCAACAGCAACATTTTCATCAACAGCAACATTTTCATCAACAGCAACATTTTAATCAAAGCAACATATTTATCAACAGCAACATTTTCATCAACAGCAACATTTTCATCAACAGCAAAATTTTGAACAACATCAACATTTTCATCAACAGTAACATTTTCAACATCACAACCATCTTCAACATCAGCAACATTTTCAACAACAGCAACATTTTCAATAATAGCCATATTTTCAACAACAGCATCATTTTCAACAACGTTAATATTTTCATTACAGCAACAATTTCAACAAAAGCAACATATTCATCAACAGCAACATTTTCATCAACAGCAACATTTTTATCAACAGCAACATTTTCATCAACAGCAACATTTTCATCAACAGCAACATTTTCATCAACAGCAACATTTTCAACAAACATTAACATTGTCTTCAACAGCAACATTTTCAACAACAGCAACATTTTCATAAACAGCAACATTTTCATCAACAGCAACAATATCATCAATAGCAATATTTTCATCAACAGCAACATTTCCATCAACGGCAAAATTTTCATCAACAGCAACATTTTCATCAACAGCAAAATTTTCATCAACAACAACATTTTAATCAACCGCAGCATTTTCAACTACAGCAACATTTTTAACAACCGCAAATTTTAACAAACAGCACATTTTCATCAACAGCAACATTTTCAAAAACAGCAACATTTTCAACAACAGCAACATTTTCAACAACAGCAACATTTTCAACAACAGCAACATTTTTGACAACAGCAACATTTTCAACAACAGCAAAATTTTCAACAACATTAACAATTTCATCAACAGGACCATTTTCAACAAAAGCAATATTTTAATCAACAGCAACATTTTCATCAACAGCAACATTTTCATCAATAGCAATTTTTTCATCAACAGTACATTTTCATCAACAGCAACATTTTCATCAACAGCATCATTTTCATCAACAGCAACAGCAACATTTTCATCAACAGCATCATTTTCATCAACAGCAACATTTTCATCAACAGCAAATTTTTCATCGACAGCAAAATTTTTATCAACCGCAACATTTTCAGCAACAGCAAATTATCAACAACAGCAACATTTTCAACAACATAAATATTCTCATCAACAGTAACATTTTCAACAACAGCAACAATTTCATCAACAGCAACATTTTCATCAACAGCAACATTTTCATCAACAGCAACATTTTCATCAATAGCAATATTTTCATCAACAGTACATTTTCATCAACAGCAACATTTTCATCAACAGCAACAGCAACATTTTCATCAACAGCATCATTTTCATCAACAGAAACATTTTCATCAACAGCAAATTTTTCATCAACAGCAAAATTTTTATCAACCGCAACATTTTCAGGAACAGCAATATTTTCTACAAAAACAACATTTTCAACAACAGCAACATTTTCAACAACAGCAAATTATCAACAACAGCAACATTTTCAACAACAGCAACATTTACAACAACATTAATATTCTCATCAACAGTAACATTTTCAACAACAGCAACAATTTCATCAACAGCAACATTTTCATCAACAGCAACAGTTTCATCATTAGAAACATATTCATCAACAGCAACATTTTCATCAACAGCAACATTTCCATCAACAGTACATTTTCATCAACAGCAAAAATTTTCATCAAGCAATATTTTCAACAACTGTACATTTTCAACAACAGCAACATTTTCAACAACAGACACATTATCAACAACGGCAACATTTTCAACAACAGCAACTATTTCAACAACAAAAAACATTGTCAACTAGAGCAACATTTTCAACAAGAGCAACATTGTAAAACGCAGACACATTTTCAACAACAGCAACTTTTTCAACAACAGCAAAATTTTCAACAACAGTAACGGTTTCAACAACAGCAAAATTTTCAACAACAGCAACATTTTCAACAGTAGCATAATTTTCAACAACAACATTATTTTCAACAACAGCAACATTTTCAACAACATCAACATTTCCAACAAAAGACACATTTTCTACAACAGCAACATTTTCAAAAACAGCAACATTTTTACAACAGTAACTATTTCAACAAAAGCAATATTTTCAACAACAGCAACATTTTCAACAACAGCAACATTTTCATCAACATCAACATTTTCATCAACAGCAACATTTTCTTCAAAAGCAACATTTTCATGAACAGCAAATTTTTCATCGACAGCAAAATTTTTATCAACCGCAACATTTTCAGCAACAGCAAATTATCAACAACAGCAACATTTTCAACAACATAAATATTCTCATCAACAGTAACATTTTCAACAACAGCAACAATTTCATCAACAGCAATATTTTCATCAACAGCAACATTTTCATCAACAGCAACATTTTCATCAATAGCAATATTTTCATCAACAGTACATTTTCATCAACAGCAACATTTTCATCAACAGCAACAGCAACATTTTCATCAACAGCATCATTTTCATCAACAGAAACATTTTCATCAACAGCAAATTTTTCATCAACAGCAAAATTTTTATCAACCGCAACATTTTCAGCAACAGCAATATTTTCTACAAAAACAACATTTTCAACAACAGCAACATTTTCAACAACAGCAAATTATCAACAACAGCAGCATTTTCAACAACAGCAACATTTTCCATAACAGCAAATTATCAACAACAGCAAAAGCAACATCTTCAAAAACAGCAATATTTTCAATAACAGAAACATTTTCAACAACAGCAACATTTTCAACAATAGCCATATTTTCAACAACAGCAACATATTCAACAACATTAACATTTTCATCAACAGCAACATTTTCAACAACAGCAATATTTTCATCAACAGCAACATTTTCATCAACAGCAACATTTTCATCAACAGCAACATTTTAATCAAAGCAACATATTTATCAACAGCAACATTTTCATCAACAGCAACATTTTCATCAACAGCAACATTTTCATCAACAGCAACATTTTAATCAAAGCAACATATTTATCAACAGCAACATTTTCATCAACAGCAACATTTTCATCAACAGCAAAATTTTGAACAACATCAACATTTTCATCAACAGTAACATTTTCAACATCACAACCATCTTCAACATCAGCAACATTTTCAACAACAGCAACATTTTCAATAATAGCCATATTTTCAACAACAGCATCATTTTCAACAACGTTAATATTTTCATTACAGCAACAATTTCAACAAAAGCAACATATTCATCAACAGCAACATTTTCATCAACAGCAACATTTTTATCAACAGCAACATTTTAATCGACAGCAACATTTTCATCAACAGCAACATTTTCATCAACAGCAAAATTTTCAACAAACATTAACATTGTCTTCAACAGCAACATTTTCAACAACAGCAACATTTTCATAAACAGCAACATTTTCATCAACAGCAACAATATCATCAATAGCAATATTTTCATCAACAGCAACATTTCCATCAACAGCAACAGCAACATTTTCATAAACAGCAACATTTTCATCAACAGCAAAATTTTCATCAACAACAACATTTTAATCAACCGCAGCATTTTCAACTACAGCAACATTTTTAACAACCGCAAATTTTAACAAACAGCACATTTTCATCAACAGCAACATTTTCAAAAACAGCAACATTTTCAACAACAGCAAAATTTTCAACAACAGCAACATTTTCAACAACAGCAATATTTTTGACAACAGCAACATTTTCAACAACAGCAAAATTTTCAACAACATTAACAATTTCATCAACAGGACCATTTTCAACAAAAGCAATATTTTAATCAACAGCAACATTTTCATCAACAGCAACATTTTCATCAATAGCAATTTTTTCATCAACAGTACATTTTCATCAACAGCAACATTTTCATCAACAGCATCATTTTCATCAACAGCAACAGCAACATTTTCATCAACAGCATCATTTTCATCAACAGCAACATTTTCATCAACAGCAAATTTTTCATCGACAGCAAAATTTTTATCAACCGCAACATTTTCAGCAACAGCAAATTATCAACAACAGCAACATTTTCAACAACATAAATATTCTCATCAACAGTAACATTTTCAACAACAGCAACAATTTCATCAACAGCAACATTTTCATCAACAGCAACATTTTCATCAACAGCAACATTTTCATCAATAGCAATATTTTCATCAACAGTACATTTTCATCAACAGCAACATTTTCATCAACAGCAACAGCAACATTTTCATCAACAGCATCATTTTCATCAACAGAAACATTTTCATCAACAGCAAATTTTTCATCAACAGCAAAATTTTTATCAACCGCAACATTTTCAGCAACAGCAATATTTTCTACAAAAACAACATTTTCAACAACAGCAACATTTTCAACAACAGCAAATTATCAACAACAGCAACATTTTCAACAACAGCAACATTTACAACAACATTAATATTCTCATCAACAGTAACATTTTCAACAACAGCAACAATTTCATCAACAGCAACATTTTCATCAACAGCAACAGTTTCATCATTAGAAACATATTCATCAACAGCAACATTTTCATCAACAGCAACATTTCCATCAACAGTACATTTTCATCAACAGCAAAAATTTTCATCAAGCAATATTTTCAACAACTGTACATTTTCAACAACAGCAACATTTTCAACAACAGCAACATTATCAACAACGGCAACATTTTCAACAACAGCAACTATTTCAACAACAAAAAACATTGTCAACTAGAGCAACATTTTCAACAAGAGCAACATTGTAAAACGCAGACACATTTTCAACAACAGCAACTTTTTCAACAACAGCAAAATTTTCAACAACAGTAACGGTTTCAACAACAGCAAAATTTTCAACAACAGCAACATTTTCAACAGTAGCATAATTTTCAACAACAACATTATTTTCAACAACAGCAACATTTTCAACAACATCAACATTTCCAACAAAAGACACATTTTCTACAACAGCAACATTTTCAAAAACAGCAACATTTTTACAACAGTAACTATTTCAACAAAAGCAATATTTTCAACAACAGCAACATTTTCAACAACAGCAAATTTTCATCAACATCAACATTTTCATCAACAGCAACATTTTCTTCAAAAGCAACATTTTCATGAACAGCAACATTTTCATCAACAGCATCATTTTCATCAAAAGTAACTTTTTCATAAACAGCATTATTTTCATCAACAGCAAAATTTTAATCAACCAATACAATTTTATCAACAGCGGCATTTTCAACAACAGTAACATTTTCAACAACAGCAAATTTTCAACAACAGCAAAAGCAACATCTTCAAAGACAGCAACAGACATATTTTTAACAACAACAACAGCAACATTTTCAACAACAGCAACATTTTCAACAACAGCAACATTTTCATCAACAGCAATATTTCATCAACAGCAACATTTTTAACAACAGCAACATTTTCAACAACAGCAACCTTTTCATCAAGAGCAATATTTTCATCAACAGCATCATTATCATCAACAGCAACATTTTCATCAACAGGAACATTTTCATTAACAGCAATATTTCATCAACAGCAACATTTCATCAACAGCAACATTTTTAACAACAGCAACAGTGTCAACAACAGCAACCTTTTCTTCAAGAGCAATATTTTCATCAACAGCATCATTATCATCAACAGCAACATTTTCATCAACAGCGACATTTTCAACAAAAGCAACTGTTTCAACAACATCAACATTTTCAACAACAGCAACATTTTAACAGTAGCAACATTTTCAACAACAACATTATTTTCAAAAAGAGCAACATTTTTAACAACAGCAACATTTTCAACAACAGCAACATTTTCAGCAACATCAACATTTTAATGAACAGCAACATTTTCATAAACAGCATTATTTTCATCAAAAGTAACTTTTTCATAAACAGCAATATTTGCATCAACAGCAAAATTTTAATCAACCACATCATTTTTATCAACAGCAGCATTTTCAACAACAGCAACATTTTCCACAACTACAAATTATCAACAACAGCAAAAGCAACATCTTCAAAAACAGCAATATTTTCAATAACAGAAACATTTTCAACAACAGCAACATTTTCAACAATAGCCATATTTTCAACAACAGCAACATATTCAACAACATTAACATTTTCATCAACAGCAACATTTTCAACAACAGCAATATTTTCATCAACAGCAACATTTTCATCAACAGCAACATTTTCATCAACAGCAACATTTTCTTCATTAGCAATATTTTCATCAACAGCAACATTTTAATCAAAGCAACATATTTATCAACAGCAACATTTTCATCAACAGCAACATTTTCATCAACAGCAAAATTTTCAACAACATCAACATTTTCATCAACAGTAACATTTTCAACATCACAACCATTTTCAACATCAGCAACATTTTCAACAACAGCAACATTTTCAACAATAGCCATATTTTCAACAACAGCATCATTTTCAACAACGTTAATATTTTCATTACAGCAACAATTTCAACAAAAGCAACATATTCATCAACAGCAACATTTTCATAAACAGAAACATTTTTATCAACAGCAACATTTTAATCGACAGCAACATTTTCATCAACAGCAACATTTTCATCAACAGCAAAATTTTCAACAAACATTAACATTGTCTTCAACAGCAACATTTTCAACAACAGCAACATTTTCATAAACAGCAACATTTTCATCAACAGCAACAATATCATCAATAGCAATATTTTCATCAACAGCAACATTTCCATCAACGGCAAAATTTTCATCAACAGCAACATTTTCAACAACAGCAACATTTGCAACAACAGCAACATTTTCAACAACAGCAAAATTTTCAACAACAGCAACATTTTCAACAACAGCAATATTTTT
Source organism: Ischnura elegans (assembly GCF_921293095.1). Lineage (NCBI taxonomy): Eukaryota > Metazoa > Arthropoda > Insecta > Odonata > Coenagrionidae > Ischnura > Ischnura elegans. Next base: position 126,239,042 of record NC_060248.1, read on the forward strand.
GACAACAGCAAAATTTTCAACAACAGCAAAATTTTCAACAACATTAACAATTTCATCAACAGCAACATTTTCAACAAAAGCAATATTTTCATCAACAGCAACATTTTCATCAACAGCAACATTTTCATCAATAGCAATATTTTCATCAACAGTACATTTTCATCAACAGCAACATTTTCATCAACAGCAACAGCAACATTTTCATCAACAGCATCATTTTCATCAACAGCAACATTTTCATCAACAGCAAATTTTTCATCAACAGCAAAATTTTTATCAGCCGCAACATTTTCAGCAACAGCAATATTTTCAACAAAAACAACATTTTCAACAACAGCAACATTTTCAACAACAGCAAATTATCAACAACAGCAACATTTTCAAAAACAGCAACATTTTCAACAACATTAATATTCTCATCAACAGTAACATTTTCAACAACAGCAACAATTTCATCAACAGCAACATTTTCATCAACAGCAACAGTTTCATCATTAGAAACATATTCATCAACAGCAACATTTTCATCAACAGCAACATTTCCATCAACAGTACATTTTCATCAACAGCAAAAAGTTTCATCAAGCAATATTTTCAACAACTATACATTTTCAACAACAGCAACATTTTCAACAACAGCAACATTATCAACAACGGCAACATTTTCAACAACAGCAACTATTTCAACAACAAAAAACATTGTCAACTAGAGCAACATTTTCAACAAGAGCAACATTGTAAAACGCAGACACATTTTCAACAACAGCAACTTTTTCAACAACAGCAAAATTTTCAACAACAGTAACGGTTTCAACAACAGCAAAATTTTCAACAACAGCAACATTTTCAACAGTAGCATAATTTTCAACAACAACATTATTTTCAACAACAGCAACATTTTCAACAACATCAACATTTTCATCAACATCAACATTTTCATCAACAGCAACATTTTCTTCAAAAGCAACATTTTCATGAACAGCAACATTTTCATCAACAGCATCATTTTCATCAAAAGTAACTTTTTCATAAACAGCATTATTTTCATCAACAGCAAAATTTTAATCAACCAATACATTTTTATCAACAGCAGCATTTTACACAACAGTAACATTTTCAACAACAGCAAATTTTCAACAACAGCAAAAGCAACATCTTCAAAGACAGCAACAGACATATTTTTAACAACAACAACAGCAACATTTTCAACAACAGCAACATTTTCAACAACAGCAACATTTTCATCAACAGCAATATTTCATCAACAGCAACATTTTTAACAACAGCAACATTTTCAACAACAGCAACCTTTTCATCAAGAGCAATATTTTCATCAACAGCATCATTATCATCAACAGCAACATTTTCATCAACAGGAACATTTTCATTAACAGCAAAATTTTCATAAACAGCAACATTTTCATCAACAGCAACATTTTCATCAACAGCAATATTTCATCAACAGCAACATTTTTAACAACAGCAACAGTTCAACAACAGCAACCTTTTCTTCAAGAGCAATATTTTCATCAACAGCATCATTATCATCAACAGCAACATTTTCATCAACAGCGACATTTTCAACAACAGCATTATTTTCTATAACAGCAACATTTTCAACAAAAGCAACATTTTCAACAAAAGCAACTGTTTCAACAACATCAACATTTTCAACAACAGCAACATTTTAACAGTAGCAACATTTTCAACAACAACATTATTTTCAAAAACAGCAACATTTTTAACAACAGCAACATTTTCAACAACAGCAACATTTTCAGCAACATCAACATTTTTATGAACAGCAACATTTTCATTAACAGCATTATTTTCATCAAAAGTAACTTTTTCATAAACAGCAATATTTGCATCAACAGCAAAATTTTAATCAACCACATCATTTTTATCAACAGCAGCATTTTCAAGAACAGCAACATTTTCCACAACAGCAAATTATCAACAACAGCAAAAGCAACATCTTCAAAAACAGCAATATTTTCAATAACAGAAACATTTTCAACAACAGCAACATTTTCAACAATAGCCATATTTTCAACAACAGCAACATATTCAACAACATTAACATTTTCATCAACAGCAACATTTTCAACAACAGCAATATTTTCATCAACAGCAACATTTTCATCAACAGCAACATTTTCATCAACAGCAACATTTTCTTCATTAGCAATATTTTCATCAACAGCAACATTTTAATCAAAGCAACATATTTATCAACAGCAACATTTTCATCAACAGCAACATTTTCATCAACAGCAAAATTTTCAACAACATCAACATTTTCATCAACAGTAACATTTTCAACATCACAACCATCTTCAACATCAGCAACATTTTCAACAACAGCAACATTTTCAACAATAGCCATATTTTCAACAACAGCATCATTTTCAACAACGTTAATATTTTCATTACAGCAACAATTTCAACAAAAGCAACATATTCATCAACAGCAACATTTTCATCAACAGCAACATTTTTATCAACAGCAACATTTTAATCGACAGCAACATTTTCATCAACAGCAACATTTTCATCAACAGCAAAATTTTCAACAAACATTAACATTGTCTTCAACAGCAACATTTTCAACAACAGCAACATTTTCATAAACAGCAACATTTTCATCAACAGCAACAATATCATCAATAGCAATATTTTCATCAACAGCAACATTTCCATCAACGGCAAAATTTTCATCAACAGCAACATTTTCATCAACAGCAAAATTTTCATCAACAACAACATTTTAATCAACCGCAGCATTTTCAACTACAGCAACATTTTTAACAACCGCAAATTTTAACAAACAGCACATTTTCATCAACAGCAACATTTTTAAAAACAGCAACATTTTCAACAACAGCAAAATTTTCAACAACAGCAACATTTTCAACAACAGCAATATTTTTGACAACAGCAACATTTTCAACAACAGCAAAATTTTCAACAACATTAACAATTTCATCAACAGGACCATTTTCAACAAAAGCAATATTTTAATCAACAGCAACATTTTCATCAACAGCAACATTTTCATCAATAGCAATTTTTTCATCAACAGTACATTTTCATCAACAGCAACATTTTCATCAACAGCATCATTTTCATCAACAGCAACAGCAACATTTTCATCAACAGCATCATTTTCATCAACAGCAACATTTTCATCAACAGCAAATTTTTCATCGACAGCAAAATTTTTATCAACCGCAACATTTTCAGCAACAGCAAATTATCAACAACAGCAACATTTTCAACAACATAAATATTCTCATCAACAGTAACATTTTCAACAACAGCAACAATTTCATCAACAGCAACATTTTCATCAACAGCAACAGTTTCATCAATAGAAACATTTTCATCACCAGCAATATTTTCATCAACAGCAACATTTCCATCAACAGCAATATTTTCAACTACTGTACATTTTCTACCACAGCAACATTGTCAACAACAGCAACATTATCAACAACAGCAACTTTTTCAACAACAGCAACATTTTCAACAACAAAAATCATTTTCAACTAGAGCAACATTTTCAACAAGAGCAAATTTGTAAAACGCAGCAACATTTTCAACAACAGCAAAATTTTCAACAACAGCAAATTTTCAACAACAGCAAGATTTTCAACAGTAGCATAATTTTCAACAACAACACTATTTTCAACAACAGCAACATTTTCTACAACATCAATATTTTCAACAAAAGACACATTTTCTACCACAGCAACATTTTCAAAAACAGTCACATTTTTTACAACAGTAATTATTTCAACAAAAGCAATATTTTCGACAGCAGCAACATTTTCATCAACATCAACATTTTCATTTATAGCAAAATTTTCTTCAAAAGCAAAGTTTTCATGAACAGCAACATTTTCATCAAAAGCATCATTTTCATCAAAAGTAACTTTTTCATAAACAGCAATATTTTCATCAACAGCAAAATTTTAATCAACCAATACATTTTTATCAACAGCAGCATTTTCACCAACAGTAACATTTTCAACAACAGAAATTTTAAACAACAGCAAAAGCAATATCTTCAAAGAAGGCAACAGACATATTTTTAACATTAACAACAGCAACATTTTCAAAAACAGCAACATTTTCAACAACATTAATATTTTCATCAACAATAACATTTTCATCAACAGGAACATTTTCATTAACAGCAAAAGTTTCATACACAGCAACATTTTCATCAACAGCAACATTTTCATCAATAGCAATTTTTTCATCAACAGTACATTTTCATCAACAGCAACATTTTCATCAACAGCATCATTTTCATCAACAGCAACAGCAACATTTTCATCAACAGCATCATTTTCATCAGTAGCAACATTTTCATCAACAGCAAATTTTTAAAAACAGCATTATTTTCAATAACAGCAACATTTTCAACAAAAGCAATATTTTAAACAACAGCAACTATTTCAACAACAGCAACAGTTTCAACAACAGCAACATTTTTAACAGAAGCAACATTTTAAACAACAACATTATTTTCAAAAACAGCAACATTTTTTACAACAGTAACATTTTCAACAATAGCAACATTTTTAACAACATCAACATTTTCAACAACAGCAACATTTTCATCAACATCAACATTTTCATCAACAGCAACATTTTCTTCAACAGCAACATTTTTATGAACAGCAACATTTTCATAAACAGCATTATTTTCATCAAAAGTAACTTTTTCATATACATTAATATTTTCATCAACAGCAAAATTTTATTCAACCACAACATTTTTATCAACAGCAGCATTTTCAACAACAGCAACATTTACAACAACAGCAAATTATCAACAACAGCAAAAGCAACATCTTCAAAAACAGCATTATTTTCAATAACAGAACCATTTTCAACAACAGCAAGATTTTCAACAATAGCCACATTTTCAACAAAAAACATTTTCAACAACATTAACATTTTCATCAACAGCAACATTTTCAACAACAGCAACATTTTCATCAACAGCAACATTTTCATCAACAGCAACATTTTCATCAACAGCAACATATTCTTCAATAGCAATATTTTCATCAACAGCAACATTTTAATCAAAGCAACATATTTATCAACAGCAACATTTTCATCAACAGCAACATTTTCATCGACAGCAAAATTTTCATCAACAGCAACATCTTCATCGACAGCAACATTTTCATCAACAGCATCATTTTCATCAATAGCAATATTTTCACCAACAGCAACATTTTCATCAACAGCAACATTTTCATCGACAGCAACATTTTCATCAACAGCAACATTTTCATCAATAGCAATATTTTCACCAACAGCAACATTTTCATCAACAGCAACATTTTCATCAACAGCAAAATTTTCATCAACAGGAACATTTTTATCAACAGCAGCATTTTCAACTAAAGCAACATTTTCAACAAGAGCACATTTTCATCAACAGCAACATTTTCAACAACAGAAAAAATTTTCAACAACAGCAACATTTTCAACAACAGCAATATTTTTGACAACAGCAACATTTTCAACAACATCAAATTTTCAACAACATTCACTATTTCATCAACAGGACCATTTTCAACAAAAGCAATCATTTCATCAACAGCAACATTTTCATCAACAGCAACATTTTCAACAATAGCAATATTTTCATCAACAGAACATTTTCATCAACAGCAACATTTTCTTCAACAGCTACATTTTCATCAATAGCAACAGCAACATTTTCATCAACAGCATCAATTTCATCAACAGCAACATTTTCATCAACAGCAAATTTTTCATTAACAGGAAAATTTTTATCAACCGCAACATTTTCAGCAACAGCAATTTTTTCAACAAAAACAACATTTTCAACAACAGCAACATTTTCAACAACAGCAAATTATCAACAACAGCAACATTTTCAACAACATTAATATTCTCATCAACAGTAACATTTTCAACAACAGCAACAATTTCATCAACAGCAACATTTTCATCAACAGCAACAGTTTCATCAATAGAATCATTTTCATCAACAGCAACATTTTCATCAACAGCAACATTTTCATCAACAGCAACATTTTCAACAACAGCAACCTTTTCATCAAGAGCAATATTTTCATCAACAGCATCATTTTCATCAACAGGAACATTTTCATCAACAGCGACATTTTCAACAAAAAGCATTATTTTCAATAACAGCAACATTTTCAACAAAAGCAACATTTTAAACAACAGTAACTGTTTCAACAACAGCAACATTTACAACAACAGCAACATTTTTTACAGTAGCAACATTTTAAACAACAACATTATTTTCAAAAACAGCAACATTTTTTACAACAGTAACATTTTCAACAATAGCAACATTTTTAACAACAGCAACATTTTCAACAACAGCAACATTTTTTCAACAGCAACATTTTCATAAACAGCATTATTTTCATCAAAAGGAACTTTTTCATAAACAGCAATATTTTCATCAACAGCAAAATTTTAATCAACCACCACATTTTTATCAACAGCAGTATTTTCAACAACAGCAACATTTTCAACAACAGCAAATTATCAACAACAGTAAAAGCAACATCTTCAAAAACAGCATTATTTTCAATAACAGAACCATTTTCAACAACAGCAAAATTTTCAACAATAGCCACATTTTCAACAACAGCAACATTTTCAACAACATTAACATTTTCATCAACAGCAACATTTTCAACAAAAGCAACATTTTCATCAACAGCAACATTTTCATCAACAGCAACATTTTCTTCAATAGCAATATTTTCATCAACAGCAACATTTTAATCAAAGCAACATATTTATCAACAGCAACATTTTCATCAACAGCAACATTTTCATCAACAGCAAAATTTTCATCAACAGCAACATCTTCATCGACAGCAACATTTTCATCAACAGACAGTTTCATCAATAGCAAAATTTTCACCAACAGCAACATTTTCATCAACAGCATCATTTTCATCGACAGCAACATTTTCATCAACAGCAACATTTTCATCAATAGCAATATTTTCACCAACAGCAACATTTTCATCAATAGCAACATTTTCATCAACAGCAAAATTTTCATCAACAGCAACATTTTATCAATAGCAGCATTTTCAACTACAGCAACATTTTCATCAACAGACAGTTTCATCAATAGCAAAATTTTCACCAACAGCAACATTTTCAACAACAGCAACATTTTCAACAACAGTTTTTTTTCAACAACAGCAACATTTTCAGCAACAGCAACTTTTTCATAAACAGCAACATTTTAACAACAGCAAAATTTTCATCAACAGCAACATTTTTATCAACAGCAGCATTTTCATCAACAGCAACATTGTCATGAACAGCAACATTTTCAAAACAGCAGCATTTTCAATAACATAAATATTTTCATCAACAGGAACATTTTCAAAAACAGCAACATTTTCATCAACAGCAACAGTTTCATCAATAGAACTTTTTTCATCAACAGCAATATTTTCATCAACAGCAACATTTCCATCAACAGTATATTTTCATCAACAGCAAAATTTTCATCAACAGCAATATTTTCAACAACTACATTTTCTACAACAGCAACATTTTCAACAACAGCAACATTATCAACAACAAAAATCATTTTGAACTAGAGCAACATTTTCAACAAGAGCAACATTGTAAAACGCAGCAACATTTTCAACAACAGCAACAGTTTCAACAACAGCAACATTTTTAACAGAAGCAACATTTTAAACAACAACATTATTTTCAAAAACAGCAACATTTTTTACAACAGTAACATTTTCAACAATAGCAACATTTTTAACAACAGCAACATTTTCAACAACAGGAACATTTTCATCAACATCAACATTTTCATCAACAGCAACATTTTCTTCAACAGCAACATTTTTATGAACAGCAACATTTTCATAAACAGCATTATTTTCATCAAAAGTAACTTTTTCATATACATTAATATTTTCATCAACAGCAAAATTTTATTCAACCACAACATTTTTATCAACAGCAGCATTTTCAACAACAGCAACATTTACAACAACAGCAAATTATCAACAACAGCAAAAGCAACATCTTCAAAAACAGCATTATTTTCAATAACAGACCTATTTTCAACAACAGCAACATTTTCAACAATAGCCACATTTTCAACAAAAAACATTTTCAACAACATTAACATTTTCATCAACAGCAACATTTTCAACAACAGCAACATTTTCATCAACAGCAACATTTTCATCAACAGCAACATTTTCATAAACAGCAACATATTCTTCAATAGCAATATTTTCATCAACAGCAACATTTTAATCAAAGCAACATATTTATCAACAGCAACATTTTCATCAACAGCAACATTTTCATCAACAGCAAAATTTTCATCAACAGCAACATCTTCATCGACAGCAACATTTTCATCAACAGCATCATTTTCATCAATAGCAATATTTTCACCAACAGCAACATTTTCATCAACAGCAACATTTTCATCGACAGCAACATTTTCATCAACATTAACATTTTCATCAATAGCAATATTTTCACCAACAGCAACATTTTCATCAACAGCAACATTTTCATCAACAGCAAAATTTTCATCAACAGGAACATTTTTATCAACAGCAGCATTTTCAACTAAAGCAACATTTTCAACAAGAGCACATTTTCAACAACAGCAACATTTTCAACAACAGAAAAAATTTTCAACAACAGCAACATTTTCAACAACAGCAATATTTTTGACAACAGCAACATTTTCAACAACATCAAATTTTCAACAACATTCACTATTTCATCAACAGGACCATTTTCAACAAAAGCAATCATTTCATCAACAGCAACATTTTCATCAACAGCAACATTTTCAACAATAGCAATATTTTCATCAACAGAACATTTTCATCAACAGCAACATTTTCTTCAACAGCTACATTTTCATCAATAGCAACAGCAACATTTTCATCAACAGCATCAATTTCATCAACAGCAACATTTTCATCAACAGCAAATTTTTCATTAACAGGAAATTTTTTATCAACCGCAACATTTTCAGCAACAGCAATTTTTTCAACAAAAACAACATTTTCAACAACAGCAACATTTTCAACAACAGCAAATTATCAACAACAGCAACATTTTCAACAACATTAATATTCTCATCAACAGTAACATTTTCAACAACAGCAACAATTTCATCAACAGCAACATTTTCATCAACAGCAACAGTTTCATCAATAGAATCATTTTCATCAACAGCAACATTTTCATCAACAGCAACATTTTCATCAACAGCAACATTTTCAACAACAGCAACCTTTTCATCAAGAGCAATATTTTCATCAACAGCATCATTATCATCAACAGGAACATTTTCATCAACAGCGACATTTTCAACAACAGCATTATTTTCAATAACAGCAACATTGTCAACAAAAGCAACATTTTAAACAACAGTAACTGTTTCAACAACAGCAACATTTACAACAACAGCAACATTTTTTACAGTAGCAACATTTTAAACAACAACATTATTTTCAAAAACAGCAACATTTTTTACAACAGTAACATTTTCAACAATAGCAACATTTTTAACAACAGCAACATTTTCAACAACAGCAACATTTTCTTCAACAGCAACATTTTCATAAACAGCATTATTTTCATCAAAAGGAACTTTTTCATAAACAGCAATATTTTCATCAACAGCAAAATTTTAATCAACCACCACATTTTTATCAACAGCAGTATTTACAACAAACAGCAACATTTTCAACAACAGCAAATTATCAACAACAGTAAAAGCAACATCTTCAAAAACAGCATTATTTTCAATAACAGAACCATTTTCAACAACAGCAAAATTTTCAACAATAGCCACATTTTCAACAACAGCAACATTTTCAACAACATTAACATTTTCATCAACAGCAACATTTTCAACAAAAGCAACATTTTCATCAACAGCAACATTTTCATCAACAGCAACATTTTCTTCAATAGCAATATTTTCATCAACAGCAACATTTTAATCAAAGCAACATATTTATCAACAGCAACATTTTCATCAACAGCAACATTTTCATCAACAGCAAAATTTTCATCAACAGCAACATCTTCATCGACAGCAACATTTTCATCAACAGACAGTTTCATCAATAGCAAAATTTTCACCAACAGCAACATTTTCATCAACAGCATCATTTTCATCGACAGCAACATTTTCATCAACAGCAACATTTTCATCAATAGCAATATTTTCACCAACAGCAACATTTTCATCAATAGCAACATTTTCATCAACAGCAAAATTTTCATCAACAGCAACATTTTTATCAATAGCAGCATTTTCAACTACAGCAACATTTTCAACAAGAGCAAATTTTCAAACACAGCACATTTTTACAACAGCAACATTTTCAAAAACAGCAACATTTTCAACAACAGTTTTTTTTCAACAACAGCAACATTTTCAGCAACAGCAACTTTTTCATAAACAGCAACATTTTAACAACAGCAAAATTTTCATCAACAGCAACATTTTTATCAACAGCAGAATTTTCATCAACAGCAACATTGTCATCAACAGCAACATTTTCAAAACAGCAGCATTTTCAATAACATAAATATTTTCATCAACAGGAACATTTTCAAAAACAGCAACATTTTCATCAACAGCAACAGTTTCATCAATAGAACCATTTTCATCAACAGCAATATTTTCATCAACAGCAACATTTCCATCAACAGTATATTTTCATCAACAGCAACTTTTTCATCAACAGCAAAATTTTCATCAACAGCAATATTTTCAACAACTACATTTTCTACAACAGCAAAATTTTCAACAACAGCAACATTATCAACAACAAAAATCATTTTGAACTAGAGCAACATTTTCAACAAGAGCAACATTGTAAAACGCAGCAACATTTTCAACAACAGCAACATTTTCAACAACAGCAAATTTTCAAAAACAGCAAATTTTCAACAGTAGCATAATTTTCAACAACAACATTATTTTCAACAACAGCAACATTTTCTACAATATCAATATTTTCAACAAAAGACACATTTTCTACAACAGCAACATTTTCAAAAACCGCAACATTTTTTACAACAGTTACTATTTCAACAAAAGCAACATTTTCTTCAAAAGCAACATTTTCATGAACTGCAACATTTTCATCAACAGCATCATTTTCATCAAAAGTAACTTTTTCATAAACAGCAATATTTTCATCAACAGTTACATTTTCAACAACAGAAATTTTCAACAACAGCAAAAGCAACATCTTCAAAGACAGCAACAGACATATTTTTAACAACAACAACAGCAACATTTTCAACAACAGCAACATTTTCAACAACATTAATATTTTCATCAACAATAACAGTTTCATCAACAGGAACATTTTCATTAACAGCAAAAGTTTCATACACAGCAACATTTTCATCAACAGCAACATTTTCATCAACAGCAATATTTCATCAACAGCAAAATTTTCATCAACAGCAACATTTTCAACAACAGCAACCTTTTCATCAAGAGCAATATTTTCATCAACAGCATCATTATAATCAACAGCAACATTTTCATCAACAGCGACATTTTCAACAACAGCATTATTTTCAATAACAGCAACATTTTCAACAAGAGCAATATTTTAAACAACAGCAACTGTTTCAACAACAGCAACATTTTCAACAACAGCAACTTTTTTAACAGTATTAAAATTTTAAACAACAACATTATTTTCAAAAACAGCAACATTTTTTACAACAGTAACATTTTCAACAATAGCAACATTTTCAGCAACAGCAACATTTTCATAAACAGCAACATTTTATCAACAGCAAAATTTTAATCAACCACAACATTTTTATCAACAGCAGCATTTTCAACAACAGCAACATTTACAACAACAGCAAATTATCAAACACAGAAAAAGCAACATCTTCAAAAACAGCATTATTTTCAATAACAGAACCATTTTCAACAACAGCAACATTTTCGACAATAGCCACATTTTCAACAACAGCAACATTTTCAACAACATTAGCATTTTCATCAACAGCAACATTTTTAACAACAGCAACATTTTCATCAACAGCAACATTTTCATCAACAGCAACATTTTCATCAACAGCAACATTTTCTTCAACAGCAAAATTTTGATCAACAGCAACATCTTCATCGACAGCAACATTTTCATCAACAGCAACATTTTCATCAATAGCAATATTTTCACCAACAGCAACATTTTCATCAACAGCAACATTTTCATCGACAGCAACATTTTCATCAACAGCAATATTTTCATCAATTGCAATATTTTCACCAACAGACACATTTTCATCAACAGCAACATTTTCATCAAGAGCAAAATTTTCATCAACAGCAACATTTTTATCAACAGCAGCATTTTCAACTACAGCAACATTTTCAACAAGAGCACATTTTCAACAACAGCAACATTTTCAACAACAGCAAAATTGTCAACAACAGCAACATTTTCAACAACAGCAATATTTTTGACAACAGCAACATTTTCAACAACATCAAATTTTCTACAACATTCACAATTTCATCAACAGGACCATTTTCAACAAAAGCAATATTTTCATCAACAGCAACATTTTCATCAACAGCAACATTTTCATCAATAGCAATATTTTCATCAACAGTACATTTTCATCAACAGCAACATTTTCATCAACAGCTACAATTTCATCAACAGCAACAGCAACATTTTCATCAACAGCATCATTTTCATCAACAGCAAATTTTTCATCAACAGCAAAATAATTATCAACCGCAACATTTTCAGCAACAGCAAAATTTTCAACAAAAACAACATTTTCAACAACATTTACATTTTCAACAACAGCAAATTATCAACAACAGCAACATTTTTGACAACATTAATATTCTCATCAACAGTAACATTTTCAACAACAGCAACAATTTCATCAACAGCAACATTTTCATCAACAGCAACAGTTTCATCAATAGAAACATTTTCATCAACGGCAACATTTTCATCAACAGCAACATTTTCATCAACAGCAACATTTTCAACAACAGCAACCTTTTCATCAAGAGCAATATTTTCATCAACAGCATCATTATCATCAACAGGAACATTTTCATCATTAGCGACATTTTCAACAACAGCATTATTTTCAATAACAGCAACATTTTCAACAAAAGCAACATTTTAAACAAAAGCAACTGTTTCAATAACAGCAACATGTTCAACAACAGCAACATTTTAAACAACAACATTATTTTCAAAAACAGCAATATTTTTTACAACAGTAGTATTTTCAACAATAGCAACATTTTTAACAACAGCAACATTTTCAAAAACAGCAACATTTTCATCAACATCAACATTTTCATCAACAGCAACATTTTCTTCAACAGCAACATTTTTATGAACAGCAACATTTTCATAAACAGCATTATTTTCATCAAAAGTAACTTTTTCATAAAGAGCAAAATTTTCATCAACAGCAAAATTTTAATCAACCACAAAATTTTTATCAACAGCAGAATTTTCAACAACAGCAACATTTTCAACAACAGCAAATTATCAACAACAGTAAAAGCAACATCTTCAAAAACAGCATTATTTTCAATAACAGAACCATTTTCAACAACAGCAACATTTTCAACAATAGCCACATTTTCAACAACAGCAACATTTTCAACAACATTAACATTTTCATCAACAGCAACATTTTCAACAACAGCAACATTTTCATCAACAGCAACATTTTCATCAACAGCAACATTTTCATCAACAGCACCATATTCTTCAATAGCAATATTTTCATCAACAGCAACATTTTAATCAAAGCAACATATTTATCAACAGCAACATTTTCATCAACAGCACCTATTTCATCAACAGCAAAATTTTCATCAACAGCAACATCTTCATCGACAGCAACATTTTCATCAACAGCCATTTTCATCAATAGCAATATTTTCACCAACAGCAAAATTTTCATCAACAGCATCATTTTCATCGACAGCAACATTTTCATCAACAGCAACATTTTCATCAATAGCAATATTTTCACCAACAGCAACAATTTCATCAACAGCAACATTTTCATCAACAGCAAAATTTTCATCAACAGCAACATTTTTATCAACAGCAGCATTATCAACTACAGCAACATTTTCAACAAGAGCAAATTTTCAACAACAGCACATTTTTACAACAGCAACATTTTCAACAACAGCAACATTTTCAACAACAGTTCATTTTCAACAACAGCAACATTTTCAGCAACAGCAGCATTTTCATAAACAGCAACATTTTAACAACAGCAAAATTTTCATCAACAGCAACATTTTTATCAACAGCATCATTTTCATCAACAGCAACATTTTCATCAACAGCAACATTTTCAAAACAGCAACTTTTTTAACAACAGCAACATTTTCAACAATAGCCACATTTTCAACAACAGCAACATTTTCAATAATATAAATATTTTCATCAACAGGAACATTTTCAAAAACAGCAACATTTTCATCAACAGACACATTTTCATCAACAGCCACATTTTCATCGATAGCAATATTTTCATCAACAGCAACATTTTCATCAACAGCAAAATTTTCATCAACGAAAACATTTTCAACAAAAGTTCATTTTCAACAACAGCAACATTTTCAACAACAGCAACATTTAATGAACAGCAACATTTTCATCAACAGCAACATTTTCATCAATAGCAATATTTTCATCAACAGCAACATTTCCATCAACAGCAAAATTTTCATCCACAGCAACATTTTCATCAACAGCATAAATTTCATCAACAGCAATATTTTAATCAACCGCAGAATTTTTCAACTTCAGCAACATTTTCAAGAACAGCAAATTTTAACAAACAGCACATTTTCAACAACAGCAACATTTTCAACAACAGCAACATTTTCAACAACAGCAATATTTTTGACAACAGCAACATTTTCAAAAACAGCAAAATTTTCAACAACATTAACAATTTCATCAACAGCAAAATTTTCATCAACAGCAACATCTTCATCGACAGCAACATTTTCATCAACAGACATTTTCATCAATAGCAATATTTTCACCAACAGCAACATTTTCATCAACAGCATCATTTTCATCGACAGCAACATTTTCATCAACAGCAACATTTTCAACAAGAGCAAATTTTCAACAACAGCACATTTTTACAACAGCAACATTTTCAACAACAGCAACATTTTCAACAACAGTTCATTTTCAACAACAGCAACATTTTCAGCAACAGCAACATTTTCATAAACAGCAACATTTTAACAACAGCAAAATATTCATTAACAGCAACATTTTTATCATCAGCAGCATTTTCATCAACAGCAACATTTTCATCAACAACAACATTTTCAAAACAGCAACTTTTTCAACAACAGCAACATTTTCAACATTAGCCACATTTCAACGACAGCAACATTTTCAATAACATAAATATTTTCATCAACAGGAACATTTTCAAAAACAGCAACATTTTCATCAACAGCAACATTTTCATCATCAGCCACATTTTCATCAATAGCAATATTTTCATCAACAGCAACATTTTCATCAACAGCAACATTTTCATCAACAGCAAAATTTTCATCAACGAAAACATTTTCAACAAAAGTTCATTTTCAAGAACAGCAACATTTTCAACAACAGTACATTTTTATAAACAGTAACATTTTCATCAACATTAACATTTTCATTAATAGCAATATTTTCATCAACAGCAACATTTCCATCAACAGCAAAATTTTCATCAACAGCAAATTTTTCATCAACAGCAAAATTTGAATCAACCGCAATATTTTCAGCAACAGCAATATTTTCAACAAAAACAACATTTTCAACAACAGCAACATTTTCAACAACAGCAAATTATCAACAACAGCAAAAATTTCAACAAGAGCAACATTTTCAACAACATTAATATTCTCATCAACAGTAACTTTTTCAACAACAGCAACAATTTCATCAACAGCAACATTTTCAACAAAAGCAATATTTTCATCAACAGCGACATTTTCATCAACAGCAACATTTTCATCAATAGCAATATTTTCATCAACAGTACATTTTCATCAACAGCAACATTTTCATCAACAGCAACATTTTCATCAACAGCAACAGCAACATATTCATCAACAGCATCATTTTCATCAACAGCAACATTTTCATCAATAGCAATTTTTCATCAACAGCAAAATTTTTATCAACCATAACATTTTCAGCAGCAGCAATATTTTTAACAAAAAAAACATTTTCAACAACACAAAAATTTTCTACAATAGCAAATTATCAACAACAGCAACATTTTCAACAAGAGCAACATTTTCAACAACATCAATATTCTCATCAACAGTTAAATTTACAACAACAGCAACAATTTCATCAACAGCAACATTTTCAACAACACAACCATTTTCAACATCAGCAACATTTTCAACAACAGCAACATTTTCAACAATAGGCATATTTTCAACAACAGAATCATTTTCAACAACATTAACATTTTCATCAACAGCAACGATTTCAACAAAAGCAACATATTCATAAACAGCAACATCTTCATCAACAGGTCCATTTTCATCAACAGCAACATTTTAATCGACAGCAACATTTTCATCAACAGCAACATTTTCATCAACAGCAAAATTATCAATATTATTAACATTTTCTTCAACAGCAACATTGTCAACAACAGCAACATTTTCATAAACAGCAACATTTTCATCAACAGCAACATTTTCATCAATAGCAATATTTTTATCAAGAGCAACATTTCCATCAACAGCAAAATTTTCATCAACAGCAACATTTTCATCAACAGCAAAATTTTCATCAACAACAACATTTTAATCAACCGCAGCATTTTCAACTACAGCAACATTTTCAACAACAGCAAATTTTTACAAACAGCACATTTTCAACAACAGCAACATTTTCAACAACAGCAACATTTTCAACAACAGCAAAATTTTCATCAACAGCAACATTTTCAACAACAGCAATATTTTTACAACAGCAACATTTTCAACAACATCAAAAGGACCATTTTCAACAAAAGCAATATTTTCATCAACAGCAACATTTTCATCAACAGCAACATTTTCATCAATAGCAATATTTTCATCAACAGAACATTTTCATCAACAGCAAAATTTTCTTCAACAGCAACGTTTTCATCAACAACAACATTTTCACCAACAGCTATATTTTTATCAACAGCAACATTTTCATCAATAGCAACATTTTCAACAACAGCAAATTATCAACAACAGCAAAAGCAACATCTTCAAAAACAGCATAATTTTCAATAACAGAACCATTTTCAACAACAGCAACATTTTCAACAATAGCCACATTTTCAACAACAGCAAAATTTTCAACAACATCAACATTTTCATCAACAGCAACATTTTCAACAACACAACCATTTTCAACATCAGCAACATTTTCAACAACAGCAACATTTTCAACAATAGCCATATTTTCAACAACAGCATCATTTTCAACAACATTAACATTTTCATCAACAGCAACAATTTCAACAAAAGCAACATATTCATCAACAGCAATATTTTCATCAACAGCAACATTTTCATCCACAGCAACATTTTCATCGACAGTAACATTTTCTTCAACAGAAACATTTTCATCAACAGCAACATTTTCAACAACATTAACATTTTCTTCAACAGCTAAATTTTCAACAAAAGCAACATATTCATCAACAGCAACATTTTAATCAACAGCAACATTTTCATCAAAAGCAACATTTTAATCAACAGCAACATTTTCATCAACAGCAACATTTTCATCAACAGCAAAATTTTCAACAACATTAACATTTTCTTCAACAGCAACATTTTCAACAACAGCAAAATTTTCATCAATAGCAATATTTTCAACAACTGTACATTTTCTACAACAGCAACATTTTCAACAACAGCAACATTATCAACAAAAGCAACATTTTCAACAACAAAAAACATTTTCAACTAGAGCAACATTTTCAACAAGAGCAACATTGTAAAACGCAGCAACATTTTCAACAACAGCAACATTTTCAACAACAGCAACATTTTCAACAACAGCAACATTTTCAACAACAGAAACGGTTTCAACAACTGTAAAGGTTTCAACAACAGCAACATATTCAACAACAGCAACATTTTCAACAGTAGCATAATTTTCAACAATAACATTATTTTCAACAACAGCAACATTTTCTACAACATCAATATTTTCAACAAAAGACACATTTTCTACAACAGCAAAATTTTCAAAAACAGCAACATTTTTTACAACAGTAACTATTTCAACAAAAGCAATATTTTCGACAACAGGAACATTTTCAACAACAGCAACATTTTCATCAACATCAACATTTTCATCAACAGCAACATTTTCTTCTAAAGCAACATTTTCATGAACAGCAACATTTTCATCAACAGCATCACTTTCATCAAAAGTAACTTTTTCATAAACAGCAATATTTTCATCAACAGCAAAATTTTAATCAACCTATACATTTTTATCAACAGCAGCATTTTCAACAACAGTAACATTTTCAACAACAGCAAATTTTTAACAATAGCAAAAGCAACATCTTCATAGACAGCAACAGACATATTTTTAACAACAACAACAGCAACATTTTCAACAACAGCAACATTTTCAACAACATTAATATTTTCATCAACAATAACATTTTCATCAACAGGAACATTTTCATTAACAGCAAAAGTTTCATAAACAGCAACATTTTCATCAACAGCAACATTTTCATCAACAGCAATATTTCATCAACAGCAACATTTTCAACAACAGCAACATTTTCAACAACAGCAACCTTTTCATCAAGAGCTATATTTTCATCAACATTATCATTATCATCAACAGCAACATTTTCATCAACAGCGACATTTTCAACAACAGCATTATTTTCAATAACAGCAACATTTTCAACAAAAGCAACATTTTAAACAACAGCAATTTTTTCAACAACAGCAACATTTTCAAACCCAGCAACATTTTTAACAGTAGCATCATTTTAAACAACAACATTATTTTCAAAAACAGCGAATTTTTTTTTAAAACAGTAACATTTTCAACAATAGCAACATTTTTAACAACAGCAACATTTTCAACAACAGCAACATTTACATCAACATCAACATTTTCATCAACAGTAACATTTTCTTCAACAGCAACATTTTTATGAACAGAAACATTTTCATAAACAGCATTATTTTCATCAAAAGTAACTTTTTCATAAACAGCAATATTTTCATCAACAGCAAAATTTTAATCAACCACAACATTTTTATCAACAGCAGCATTTTTAACAACAGCAACATTTTCAACAACAGCAAATTATCAACATAGCAAAAGCAACATCTTCAAAAACAGCATTATTTTCAATAACAGAACCATTTTCAACAACAGCAACATTTTCAACAATAGCCACATTTTCAACAACAGCAACATTTTCCACAACATTAACATTTTCATCAACAGCAACATTTTCAACAATAGCAACCATTTCATCAAAAGCAACATTTTCTTCAACAGCAACATTTTCTTCAATAGCAATATTTTCATCAACAGCAACTTTTTAATCAAAGCAACATATTTATCAACAGCAACATTTTCATCAACAGCAACATTTTCATCAAGAGCAAAATTTTCAACAACATCAATATTTTCATCAACAGCAACATTTTCAACAACACAACAATTTTCAACAACAGCAACATTTTCAACAACAGCAACATTTTCAACAATAGCCATATTTTCAACAACAGCATCATTTTGAACAACATTAACATTTTCATCAACAGCAACAATTTCAACAAAAGCAACATATTCATCAACAGCAACATTTTCATCAACAGCAACATTTTCATCAACAGCAACATTTTAATCAACAGCAACATTTTCATCAACAGCAACATTTTCATCAACAGCAAAATTTTCAACAGCATTAACATTTTATTCAACAGCTAAACTTTCAACAAAAGCAACATTTTCATCAACAGCAACGTTTTCATCAACAATAACATTTCCACCAACAGCAATATTTTTATCAACAGCAACATTTTCATCAACAGCAACATTTTCATCAAAAGTAACATTTTCATCATCAGCAACATTTTCTGCAACAGCAACATTTTCATCAACAGCAACATTTTCATCAACAGCAAATTTTTCATCGACAGCAACATTTTTATCCACCGCAAAATTTTCAGCATCAGCAACATTTTCAACAACGGCAACATTTTCAGCAACAGCAACATTTTCAACAACAGCAAATTTTCAACAACAGCAACATTTTCAACATGAGCAATATTTTCAACAAAAGCCACATTTTCAACAACAGCAACATTTAACACATTAGCAATATTTTCAACAACAGTAACATTTTCAACAACAAATATTTTCAACAACAGCATCATTTTCAATAAAAACAACAATTTTAACAACAGCAACATTTTCAACAACAGCAACATTGTCAAAAACAGCAACATTTTCAACAACAGCAACATTTCCAACAACAACAACCTTTTCAACAACAGCAACATTTTGAACATCCACATATTTAACAACAGACACATTATCTAAAACTGCACATTTTTAACAACAGCAACATTTTCAACAGTAACATTTTCAACAACAGCAACATTTTTGACATAAGCAACAATTTCAACAACAGCAACATATTCAACAACAGCAACATTTTCAAAAACACCAACATTTTCAACAGCATTTTCATCAACAGCAACATTTTCAACGACAGCAACATTTTCATCAACGGCAACATTTTCATCAACAACAACATTTTCATATACAGTATTATTCAGCAACAGCAACATTTTCAACAACAGGAACATATTCAACAACCGCAACATTTTCAACAAACTCTATATTTTCTAAAACAGCAACATTTTCAACAACAACAGCAGCAACATTTTCAGCAACGACTACAGCACGGGTTTCTTTAACAACAATATTTTCATTAACAGCAACATTTTCAACAGCAGCAACAGTTTCAACCACAGCAACTTTATCAACAACATTAATATTTTCATCAACAATAACATTTTCAACAACAGCAACACTTTCATCAACAGCAACATTTTCATCAACCGCAACATTTTCATCCACAGCAAACATTTCATCAACAGAAAAATTTTCATCAATAGCAACATTTTCAACAACATTACATTTTTAACAACAGCAACATTTTCAACAAGAGCAACATTTTCAACAACAGCAACATTTTCAACAAGAGCAACATTTTCAACTATAGAAACATTTTCAACAACAGAAACATTTTCAACAACAGCAGCATTTTCAACAACAGCACCATATTCAACAACAGCACCATTTTCCGCAACAGCAACATTTTCAACATAAGCAACATTTTTAACAGAAGCAACATTATCAAAAACAACATTTTCAACATCAGCAACTTTTTCAACGGCATCAAAATTTTCAACAACGGACAAATTTTCCTCAAAAGCAATATTTGCAACAACAGCAACATTTTCAATAAAAGCAACAATTATAACAAAGAAACATTTTCAACAACAGCAACTTTTTAATCAACAGCAACATTTTCATCAATAGAAAATTTTCATCAACAGCATCATTTTCATCAACAGCAACATTTATATCAAAAGAAACCTTTTTCTTCAACAGCAAAATTTTCATCAACAGCAACATTTTCAACAACAGTACATTTTCAACAACAGCAAAATTTTCAACAACAGCAACATTTTCATCAATAGCAACATTTTCATCAACAGCAAATATTTAATCAACCACTACAATTTTATCAATAGCAGCATTTTCAAATACAGCAACATTTTCAACAAAGGCAATTTTTCAACAATAGCAAAAGCAACATCTTCAAAAAAAGCAAGAGAATTATTTTTAACAACAACAAAAGCAACATTTTCAACAACAGCAACATTTTGAACAACATTATTTTTTTCATCAACAATAACATTTTCATCAACAGGAAAATTTTCATTAACAGCAATATTTTCATCAACAGCAACATTTTCATCAACAGCAACTTTTTCATCAACAGCAATGTTATCAACAACAACATTTTCCGCAACAGCAACATTTTCAACAAAAGCAACATTTTTAACAGAAGCAACATTATCAAAAACAACATTTTCAACATCAGCAACTTTTTCAACGGCATCAAAATTTTCAACAACGGACAAATTTTCCTCAAAAGCAATATTTGCAACAACAGCAACATTTTCAATAAAAGCAACAATTATAACAAAGAAACATTTTTCACAACAGCACCTTTTTCATCAACAGCAACATTTTCATCAATAGAAAATTTTCATCAACAGCATCATTTTCATCAACAGCAACATTTATATCAAAAGAAACCTTTTTCTTCAACAACAAAATTTTCATCAACAGCAACATTTTCAACAACAGTACATTTTCAACAACAGCAAAATTTTCAACAACAGCAATATTTTCATCAACAGCAACATTTTCATCAACAGCAAAATTTTAATCAACCACTACATTTTTATCAATAGCAGCATTTTCAACAACAGCAACATTTTCAACAACAGCAAATTATCAACAACAGCAAAAGCAACATCATCAAAAACAGCATAATTTTCAATAACAGAACCATTTTCAACAACAGCAACATTTTCAACAATAGCTACATTTTCAACAACAGCAACATTTTCAACAACATTAACATTTTCATCAACAGCAACATTTTCAACAACAGCAACATTTTCATCAACAGCAACATTTTCTTCAACAGCAACATTTTCTTCAATAGCAATATTTTCATCAACAGCAACATTTTAATCAAAGCAACATTTTTATCAACAGCAACATTTTCATCAAATGCAAAATTTTCAACAACATCAACATTTTCATCAACAGCAACATTTTCAAAAACAAACCATTTTCAACAACAGCAACATTTTGAACAACAGCAACAATTTAAACAATATCCATATTTTCAACAACAGCATCATTTTCAACAACATTAACATTTTCATCAACAGCAACAATTTCAACAAAAGCAACATATTCATCAACAGCAACATTTTCATCAACAGCAACATTTTCATCAACAGCAACATTTTCATCAACAGCAACATTTTAATCAACAGCAACATTTTCATCAACAGCAACATTTTCATCAACAGCAAAATTTTCAACAACATTAACATTTTCTACAACAGCTAAATTTTCAACAAAAGCAACATTTTCATCAACAGCAACGTTTTCATCAACAACAACATTTTCACCAACAGCAATATTTTTATCAACAGCAACATTTTCTTCAACAGCAACATTTTCATCAAAAGTAACATTTTCATCATCAGCAACATTTTCTGCAACAGCATTATTTTCATCAACAGCAACATTTTCATCAACAGCAACATTTTCATCAACAGCAAATTTTTCATCAACAGCAACATTTTTACCCGCCGCAAAATTTTCAGCATCAGCAACATTTTCATCAACGGTTCATTTTCAGCAACAGCAACATTTTCAACAACAGCAAATTTTCAACAACAGCAACATTTTCAACATGAGCAACATTTTCAACAAAAGCCACATTTTCAACAACAGCAACATTTTACACATTAGCAACATTTTCAACAACAGTAACATTTTCAACACCAAATATTTTCAACAACAGCAATATTTCATCAACAGCATCATTTTCAACAACAGCAATATTTCATAAACAGCAACATTTTCAAACACAGCAACATTTTCAACAACAGCAACCTTTTCATCAAGAGCAATATTTTCATCAACAGCATCATTATCATCAACAGCAACATTTTTTCAACAGCGACATTTTCAAGAATAGCATTATTTTCAATAACAGCAACATTTTCAACAAAAGCAACATTTAAAACAACAGCAACTTTTTCAACAACAGCAACATTTTCAACAACAGCAACATTTTTAGCAGTAGC
Organism: Ischnura elegans; assembly: GCF_921293095.1. Classification (NCBI taxonomy): domain Eukaryota; kingdom Metazoa; phylum Arthropoda; class Insecta; order Odonata; family Coenagrionidae; genus Ischnura; species Ischnura elegans. The sequence goes on from NC_060248.1 coordinate 126,263,124, forward strand.
AACATTTTAAGCAACAACATTATTTTCAAAAACAGCAACATTTTTTACAACAGTAATATTTTCAACAATAGCAACATTTTAAACAACAGCAACATTTTCAACAACAGCAACATATACATCAACATCAACATTTTCATCAACAGTAACATTATCTTCAACAGCAACATTTTTATGAACAGACACATTTTCATAAACAGCATTATTTTCATCAAAAGTAACTTTTTCATAAACAGCAATATTTTCATCAACAGCAAAATTTTAATCAACCACAACATTTTTATCAACAGCAGCATTTTCAACAACAGCAACATTTTCAACAACAGCAAATTATCAACAACAGCAAAAGCAACATCTTCAAAAACAGCATTATTTTCATAACAGAACCATTTTCAACAACAGCAACATTTTCAACAATAGCCACATTTTCAACAACAGCAACATGTTCAACAATATTAAAATTTTCATCAACAGCAACATTTTCAACAATAGCAACATTTTCATCAAAAGCAACATTTTCTTCAACAGCAACATTTTCTTCAATAGCAATATTTTCATCAACAGCAACTTTTTAATCAAAGCAACATATTTATCAACAGCAACATTTTCATCAACAGCAACATTTTCATCAAGAGCAAAATTTTCAATAACATCAACATTTTCATCAACAGCAACATTTTCAACAACACAACCATTTTCAACAACAGCAACATTTTCAACAACAGCAACATTTTCAACAATAGCCATATTTTCAACAACAGCATCATTTTCAACAACATTAACATTTTCATCAACAGCAACAATTTCAACAAAAGCAACATATTCATCAACAGCAACATTTTCATCAACAGCAACATTTTCATCAACAGCAACATTTTAATCAACAGCAACATTTTCATCAACAGCAACATTTTCATCAACATCAAAATTTTCAACAACATTAACATTTTATTCAACAGCTAAATTTTCAACAAAAGCAACATTTTCATCAACAGCAACGTTTTCATCAACAATAACATTTCCACCAACAGCAATATTTTTATCAACAGCAACATTTTCATCAACAGCAACATTTTCATCAAAAGTAACATTTTCATCATCAGCAACATTTTCTGCAACAGCAACATTTTCATCAACAGCAACATTTTCATCAACAGCAAATTTTTCATCGACAGCAACATTTTTATCCACCGCAAAATTTTCAGCATCAGCAACATTTTCAACAACGGCAACATTTTCAGCAACTGCAACATTTTCAACAACAGCAAATTTTCAACAACAGCAACATTTTCAACATGAGCAATATTTTCAACAAAAGCCACATTTTCAACAACAGCAACATTTTACACATTAGCAACATTTTCAACAACAGTAACATTTTCAACAACAAATATTTTCAACAACAGCATCATTTTCAATAAAAATAACAATTTTAACAACAGCAACATTTTCAACAACAGCAACATTGTCAAAAACAGCAACATTTTCAACAACAGCAACATTTCCAACAACAACAACCTTTTCAACAACAGCAACATTTTGAACATCCACATATTTAACAACAGACACATTATCTAAAACTGCACATTTTTAACAACAGCAACATTTTCAACAGTAACATTTTCAACAACAGCAACATTTTTGACATAAGCAACAATTTCAACAACAGCAACATATTCAACAACAGCAACATTTTCAAAAACACCAACATTTTCAACAGCATTTTCATCAACAGCAACATTTTCAACGACAGCAACATTTTCATCAACGGCAACATTTTCATCAACAACAACATTTTCATATACAGTATTATTCAGAAACAGCAACATTTTCAACAACAGGAACATATTCAACAACCGCAACATTTTCAACAAACTCTATATTTTCTAAAACAGCAACATTTTCAACAACAACAGCAGCAACATTTTCAGCAACGACTACAGCACGGGTTTCTTTAACAAAAATATTTTCATTAACAGCAACATTTTCAACAGCAGCAACAGTTTCAACCACAGCAACTTTATCAACAACATTAATATTTTCATCAACAATAACATTTTCAACAACAGCAACACTTTCATCAACAGCAACATTTTCATCAACCGCAACATTTTCATCCACAGCAAACATTTCATCAACAGAAAAATTTTCATCAATAGCAACATTTTCAACAACATTACATTTTTAACAACAGCAACATTTTCAACAAGAGCAACATTTTCAACAACAGCAACATTTTCAACAAGAGCAACATTTTCAACTATAGAAACATTTTCAACAACAGAAACATTTTCAACAACAGCAGCATTTTCAACAACAGCACCATATTCAACAACAGCACCATTTTCCGCAACAGCAACATTTTCAACAAAAGCAACATTTTTAACAGAAGCAACATTATCAAAAACAACATTTTCAACATCAGCAACTTTTTCAACGGCATCAAAATTTTCAACAACGGACAAAATTTCCTCAAAAGCAATATTTGCAACAACAGCAACATTTTCAATAAAAGCAACAATTATAACAAAGAAACATTTTCAACAACAGCAACTTTTTAATCAACAGCAACATTTTCATCAATAGAAAATTTTCATCAACAGCATCATTTTCATCAACAGCAACATTTATATCAAAAGAAACCTTTTTCTTCAACAGCAAAATTTTCATCAACAGCAACATTTTCAACAACAGTACATTTTCAACAACAGCAAAATTTTCAACAACAGCAACATTTTCATCAATAGCAACATTTTCATCAACAGCAAATATTTAATCAACCACTACATTTTTATCAATAGCAGCATTTTCAAATACAGCAACATTTTCAACAAAGGCAATTTTTCAACAATAGCAAAAGCAACATCTTCAAAAAAAGCAAGAGACATATTTTTAACAACAACAAAAGCAACATTTTCAACAACAGCAACATTTTCAACAACATTAATTTTTTCATCAACAATAACATTTTCATCAACAGGAACATTTTCATTAACAGCAATATTTTCATCAACAGCAACATTTTCATCAACAGCAACATTTTCATCAACAGCAATGTTATCAACAACAACATTTTCCGCAACAGCAACATTTTCAACAAAAGCAACATTTTTAACAGAAGCAACATTATCAAAAACAACATTTTCAACATCAGCAACTTTTTCAACGGCATCAAAATTTTCAACAACGGACAAATTTTCCTCAAAAGCAATATTTGCAACAACAGCAACATTTTCAATAAAAGCAACAATTATAACAAAGAAACATTTTTCACAACAGCACCTTTTTCATCAACAGCAACATTTTCATCAATAGAAAATTTTCATCAACAGCATCATTTTCATCAACAGCAACATTTATATCAAAAGAAACCTTTTTCTTCAACAACAAAATTTTCATCAACAGCAACATTTTCAACAACAGTACATTTTCAACAACAGCAAAATTTTCAACAACAGCAATATTTTCATCAACAGCAACATTTTCATCAACAGCAAAATTTTAATCAACCACTACATTTTTATCAATAGCAGCATTTTCAACAACAGCAACATTTTCAACAACAGCAAATTTTCAACAACAGCAAAAGCAACATCTTCGAAAAAGCAAGTGACATATTTTTAACAACAACAAAAGCAACATTTTCAACAACAGCAACATTTTCAACAACATTAATTTTTTCATCAACAATAACATTTTCATCAACAGGAACATTTTCATTAACAGCAACATTTTCATCAACAGCAACATTTTCATCAACAGCAACATTTTCATCAAGAGCAATGTTATAAACAACAACATTTTCAACAACAGCAACCGTTTCATAAAGAGCAACATTTTCATCAACAGCAGCATTTTCATCAACGTCAACATTTTCATCAACAGTAACATTTTCTACAACAGCAACATTTTCAATAACAGCAACATTTTCAACAACAGCAACATTTTCAACAACAGTAACATTTTCAACAATAGCAACATTTTCAACAACAGCAACATTTTCAACAACAGTAACATTTTCAACAACAGCAACATTTTCAACAACAGCAACATTTTCAACAACAGTAACATTTTCAACAACAGCAACATTTTCAACAACAGCAACTGTTTCAACAACAGCAACATTTTCAAAAACAGCAACATTTTCAACATTAGCAACAATTTCAACAACAACATTATTTTCATCAACAGCAGCATTTTCATCAACGTCAACATTTTCATCAACAGCAACATTTTCTACAACAGCAACATTTTCAATAACAGCAACATTTTCAGCAACAGCAACATTTTCAACAACAGTAACATTTTCAACAATAGCAACATTTTCAACAACAGCAACATTTTCAACAACAGCAACATTTTGAACATCCACATATTTAACAACAGACACATTATCTAAAACTGCACATTTTTAACAACAGCAACATTTTCAACAGTAACATTTTCAACAACAGCAACATTTTTGACATAAGCAACAATTTCAACAACAGCAACATATTCAACAACAGCAACATTTTCAAAAACACCAACATTTTCAACAGCATTTTCATCAACAGCAACATTTTCAACGACAGCAACATTTTCATCAACGGCAACATTTTCATCAACAACAACATTTTCATATACAGTATTATTCAGAAACAGCAACATTTTCAACAACAGGAACATATTCAACAACCGCAACATTTTCAACAAACTCTATATTTTCTAAAACAGCAACATTTTCAACAACAACAGCAGCAACATTTTCAGCAACGACTACAGCACGGGTTTCTTTAACAAAAATATTTTCATTAACAGCAACATTTTCAACAGCAGCAACAGTTTCAACCACAGCAACTTTATCAACAACATTAATATTTTCATCAACAATAACATTTTCAACAACAGCAACACTTTCATCAACAGCAACATTTTCATCAACCGCAACATTTTCATCCACAGCAAACATTTCATCAACAGAAAAATTTTCATCAATAGCAACATTTTCAACAACATTACATTTTTAACAACAGCAACATTTTCAACAAGAGCAACATTTTCAACAACAGCAACATTTTCAACAAGAGCAACATTTTCAACTATAGAAACATTTTCAACAACAGAAACATTTTCAACAACAGCAGCATTTTCAACAACAGCACCATATTCAACAACAGCACCATTTTCCGCAACAGCAACATTTTCAACAAAAGCAACATTTTTAACAGAAGCAACATTATCAAAAACAACATTTTCAACATCAGCAACTTTTTCAACGGCATCAAAATTTTCAACAACGGACAAATTTTCCTCAAAAGCAATATTTGCAACAACAGCAACATTTTCAATAAAAGCAACAATTATAACAAAGAAACATTTTCAACAACAGCAACTTTTTAATCAACAGCAACATTTTCATCAATAGAAAATTTTCATCAACAGCATCATTTTCATCAACAGCAACATTTATATCAAAAGAAACCTTTTTCTTCAACAGCAAAATTTTCATCAACAGCAACATTTTCAACAACAGTACATTTTCAACAACAGCAAAATTTTCAACAACAGCAACATTTTCATCAATAGCAACATTTTCATCAACAGCAAATATTTAATCAACCACTACATTTTTATCAATAGCAGCATTTTCAAATACAGCAACATTTTCAACAAAGGCAATTTTTCAACAATAGCAAAAGCAACATCTTCAAAAAAAGCAAGAGACATATTTTTAACAACAACAAAAGCAACATTTTCAACAACAGCAACATTTTCAACAACATTAATTTTTTCATCAACAATAACATTTTCATCAACAGGAACATTTTCATTAACAGCAATATTTTCATCAACAGCAACATTTTCATCAACAGCAACATTTTCATCAACAGCAATGTTATCAACAACAACATTTTCCGCAACAGCAACATTTTCAACAAAAGCAACATTTTTAACAGAAGCAACATTATCAAAAACAACATTTTCAACATCAGCAACTTTTTCAACGGCATCAAAATTTTCAACAACGGACAAATTTTCCTCAAAAGCAATATTTGCAACAACAGCAACATTTTCAATAAAAGCAACAATTATAACAAAGAAACATTTTTCACAACAGCACCTTTTTCATCAACAGCAACATTTTCATCAATAGAAAATTTTCATCAACAGCATCATTTTCATCAACAGCAACATTTATATCAAAAGAAACCTTTTTCTTCAACAACAAAATTTTCATCAACAGCAACATTTTCAACAACAGTACATTTTCAACAACAGCAAAATTTTCAACAACAGCAATATTTTCATCAACAGCAACATTTTCATCAACAGCAAAATTTTAATCAACCACTACATTTTTATCAATAGCAGCATTTTCAACAACAGCAACATTTTCAACAACAGCAAATTTTCAACAACAGCAAAAGCAACATCTTCGAAAAAGCAAGTGACATATTTTTAACAACAACAAAAGCAACATTTTCAACAACAGCAACATTTTCAACAACATTAATTTTTTCATCAACAATAACATTTTCATCAACAGGAACATTTTCATTAACAGCAACATTTTCATCAACAGCAACATTTTCATCAACAGCAACATTTTCATCAAGAGCAATGTTATAAACAACAACATTTTCAACAACAGCAACCGTTTCATAAAGAGCAACATTTTCATCAACAGCAGCATTTTCATCAACGTCAACATTTTCATCAACAGTAACATTTTCTACAACAGCAACATTTTCAATAACAGCAACATTTTCAACAACAGCAACATTTTCAACAACAGTAACATTTTCAACAATAGCAACATTTTCAACAACAGCAACATTTTCAACAACAGTAACATTTTCAACAACAGCAACATTTTCAACAACAGCAACATTTTCAACAACAGTAACATTTTCAACAACAGCAACATTTTCAACAACAGCAACTGTTTCAACAACAGCAACATTTTCAACAACAGCAACATTTTCAACATTAGCAACAATTTCAACAACAACATTATTTTCATCAACAGCAGCATTTTCATCAACGTCAACATTTTCATCAACAGCAACATTTTCTACAACAGCAACATTTTCAATAACAGCAACATTTTCAGCAACAGCAACATTTTCAACAACAGTAACATTTTCAACAATAGCAACATTTTCAACAACAGCAACATTTTCAACAACAGTAACATTTTCAACAACAGCAACATTTTCAACAACAGCATCATTTTCAACAACAGTAACATTTTCAACAACAGCAATATTTTCAACAACAGCAACTATTTCAACAACAGCAACATTTTCAACAACAGCAACATTTACAACAACATCAACATTTTCAACAAATGACACCTTATCTACAACAGCATCATTTTCATCAAAAGTAACTTTTTCATAAACAGCAATATTTTCATCAACAGCAACATATTTAGCAACAGCAACATTTTAAACAACAGGAATATTTTAATCAACAGCAACATTTTCAACAAAAGCAACATTTTCAACTAGAACAACTTTTCAACAAGAGCAATATTTTCAACAATAGCAATATTTTCAATAACAGAACCATTTTCAACAACAGCAACATTTTCAACAGTCGCAACATTTTCATCAACAGCAAATTTTTCATCAACAGCAACATTTTTGTCAACCGCAACATTTTCAACATCAGAAAAATTTCAACAACTGCAACATTTTCAGCAACAGCAACATTTTCAACAACAGAAACATTTTCAACAACATTAATTTTTTCATCAACAATAACATTTTCACAAACAGGAACATTTTCATTAGCAGCAACATTTTCATCAACAGCAACATTTTCATCAACAGCAACATTTTCATCAACAGCAATGTTATCAACAACAACATTTTCAACAACAGTAACATTTTCAACAACAGCAACATTTTCAACAACAGCAACCTTTTCATCAACAGCATCATTTTCATCAACGTTACATTTTCATCAACAGCAACATTTTCTACAACAGCAACATTTTCAGTAACAGTAATATTTTCAACAACAGCAACATTTTCAACAACATTAACTGTTTCAACAACAGCAACATTTTCAACAACAGCAACATTTTCAACATTAGCAACATTTTCAACAACAACATTATTTTCAACAACAGCAACATTTTCAACAACATCAACATTTTCAACAAATGACATGTTTTCTACAACAGCAACATTTTCAAAAACAGCAACATTTCTTACAACAGCAACATTTTCAATAAAAGCAACATTTTCAACAACAGCAACATTTTCAACAACAGCAACATTTTAATCAACATCAACATTTTCATCAACAGCAACATTTTCTTCAACAGCAACATTTTCATGAACAGCAAAATTTTCATCAACAGCAGCATTTTCATCAAAAGTAACTTTTTCATAAACAGCAATATTTTCATCAACAGCAACATTTTTAGCAACAGCAACATTTTCAACAACAGCAACATTTTCATCAACAGCAACATTTTCAACAACAGCAACATTTTCAACTAGAGCAACATTTTCAACAAGAGCAACATTTTCAACAACAGCAATATTTTCAGCAACGGCAACATTTTCGTCAACAAAAAAATTTTCAAACACAGTAGTTTTCAACAACAGCAACATTTTCAACAACAGTAACATATTCAACAACCGCAACATTTTCATCAAATGCAACATTTTCAAGAACAGCAACATTTTCAACAACAACAACAGCAGCATTTTCAACAACAACTACAGCACGGGTTTCTTTAACAACAACATTTTCATTAACAGCAACATTTTCAACAGCAGCAACATTTTCAACCACAGCAACATTATCAACAACATTAATATTTTCATCACAACAATCACAACAACAACAACATTTAGATGAACAACAACAACAACAATTTAGATGAACAACAACAACAATTTAGATGAACAACACCAACAACAACAATTAAGATGAACAAAAGACAACAACAATTTAGATTAATACAACAACAACAACTGTTTGGTTGTGAATTTCCTAGAAAAAGTCGAGCCTCGCCACCTGTTGGCGATACCACGAATTGTCGGGTTTTCGTTTTGGTTTTGTTTTTTGTTTTGTCACTCCGAGAACGGGAGTGAATAGGCAGTCGTCCAGTGAACTTCGCAAGCGTATGAGCAACCCCAGGAGAAGGAGCCATGTCGCGCCCCCGACGGGAACAACAGCAGCGGTGAGTGGTATGCCATCGGCCCGGCTCGACTTTGATTTAAACAATATACAGTCCACATTTATTATCACGATCGGAAGTGATCATATGGTCCTTCGGGCCGGATTTGTCGTTGTAGAATCAGTGTTGGTGTTAGAATACTTTTGGTTTTCCCTTTTTTGGTTTGTTTTATTAGGGAACGTTGAAAATGCCAGCGATCGACGATGTAGAGTTTCGTATTGCGTCTCTCTTAGCGAAGATGGGTCGTATTGATAATGTCGCTAAAGATTTCGAAAAGAATTCGAGTGATGTAAAAAAGAGGAATTTATTACAAGCTATGACGGACCACGTGGATAGTCTTTTGGAGGAATTCAATGAGGGTATTTTGAAATTAGCCTCGTTGTACGCGAAACAGTCCCCTCCCGTCGAAAAGGACAAGGAATTGCGTGAGTCTACGGAGGAGTTCGAGGCTATGTTTTTTAATACTAAGGCAATTCTTCTGACATATTTCCCAGATATAGAGCCACACTTAAGGTCAACGGGCCAACTTGCGACCGGGGAAAGTAATTCAACTCTTACCGTAGCTCTCCCTAAGCTCGATTTAGTCGCGTTTAATGGCGATTTAATGCAATGGCAGTCATTTTATGATGTATACCTATCTGCGGTTCATGAAAACCCATCCTTGAGTGACGTTCAGAAATTTTTGTATCTCAAATCTATTCTTAAGGGGGAAGCTCATTCGTATGTTTCGTCTTTACCTGTGTCCTCGGCGAATTACTCGGTCGCGTGGGAGAGTTTGAAAGCGCGCTATATGGACTCGAACAGGTTGACTAATGCGTATCTGGAGGCTTTGTTCGATATCAACCCGATCACCCGGGAAGGTCAAGCTATTCGCAAATTTTGCACATTAATTACTGAGTATGTTGGTGCGTTAAGCGCTGTGGGGCATAATGTCGAAAGTTGGTCGGTCCCAATGCTTTTTATGTTGCGCCGCAAACTCAATTCCGTGTTACGCGAGCGGTGGGAAAAGGTAGCGCTCAACGTTGGTGAGCCTTCCCTACAAACATTTTTTGATTTTTTAAGTGAGGAAGCCAAGATTTTGGAAGCAGCCTCATCGTTTCATTCAGATACTGGTCTGAATAAAAGGCCCCATAAGCCAATGCAATCTTTAAGAAAGTCTACCAGTATGGTTGTTAATACTGATAGGCAAAGGGTCCAGAAATCGTGCCCAAATTGTTCGTTGCCGCATTCTTTGGAAAAATGCAGGAAGTTTTTGAAATTGTCAGTGGGATCTCGGCTAAGATTAGTTAAGGCTAAAGGGTGTTGTTTAGTTTGTTTCAGCCAAGACCATTATTTAAAAGATTGTGAATTCAAAATGCCATGCCCTAAGTGTAAATTGCTTCACAATGAATTAATTTGTTTTGCCAATCGTGAGGGTTCATGTTCGAAATTAGATAAAGATAATACTGCGGTAGAGCAGAAGCAGCAAAACCCTCAATTAGTGAGCGCAGACCCAGATGAGACGAAAGAAAATCCAGTTCGAGAGGTGTCTTCTTTCCAAACGTGCACTCATCGGTTGGGGTCTGTCGTGATGCTTGCGACTGCCAGGGCGATCGTATTGGGCATTGATGGCAATGGCCGCGTAATTAAACTCTTGCTTGACACTGCAAGTCAGGGAACCTTTATCACGGAATCTTGCGTTCGAAAGCTACGGTTGAATTCCAATAAAATTAGAACTCCTATTTTTGGGTTCGGAAATAATAATTCCGTGATATCGTCTGGAATTGCCAGTTTGAAAATGAAACCTTTGTCTGAAAGCACGTTGAAATTGGAAGTCAAAGCTATGGTGGTTCCTCATATTGCTCAATGTCCAAAATTATCGGTCTTTAATAGATCATGGCCTCATATAAAGGGGTTGAAACTTGCGGACCCGAGCTATTACGATGAGGAAGAAATAGATGTATTATTGGGGGCAGAATGGTTTGCACGCGTGGTAGTTAACGCGCCGATAATTGGTCCTCCAGGGACACCAGATATTTTGCCAACTGTTTTTGGTCATTGCCTAATGGGGAAAATTGAAAATAAAGCAAATCAAATCCGAGTGTTCTGCTCAACACTTGGTGATAATATTGAAGGTTTACTGCGAAAGTTCTGGGAGTCTGAGGAACCTCCTAAGAGATATCAGTGTAGTCCAGAAGATGATGCTTGCGAGCAGCATTATAAGAACAATATTTCTCGTGAATTGAAAAAGTATGTTGTTCGTTTACCTTTTATCTCATCTACCCTTGAATTGGGGCAAAGCCATGGTTCCGCGCTGCAGAGGTTCTATATGCTAGAACGCAGATTAACCAAAAACTCCGCTATACGCTCGAAGTATAACGAATTTATGAAGGATTATTTTGAGCAAGGCCATATGGTTGTGGCAACGAGTGCCCCATTGAGAACATCTTATTACATTCCGCACCATTGCATTTATCGTTCAAAGGCGGAATTATCGCGATTTAGAGTGGTTTTTGATTGTTCTATGAAAACCACTAATGGCATATCATTGAATGATGTGTTGCATCCCAAGGGTCCCAAATTACAAGTGGATCTAATCGACATTTTGATGCGCTTTCGATTGCATGAGGTTGTGGTGATCGCTGATATACGCCAGATGTATAGAAATATTAAGCTACACCCGGCCGATTATGATATGCAACGAATATTTTGGAGATTTAGTCCCGAGGAAGAGCTCCAAGAATATTGCTTGACCACTGTGACTTATGGAATGAAATCAGCTCCATTTTTGGCAATTCGGACACTTCATCAGTTGGTATGCGATGAAGGCGCAGAATTTCCACTTGCATCTCGAATAATTCGAGAAAATACTTACATGGACGACATAGTTTCTTCAGTTCGAACCATTGACGAAGCATTAGTATTGCAGAGCCAATTAAAGAAGCTTTTAGATCGTGGAGGATTTGAGTTGCGCAAATGGTTGAGTAACCAGTTGGAACTGCTAGAGAATGTACCCTCAGAATTTTGCATTCTGAAGCCAGAGTGTTTTACTTTTCAGCATGAAAACCAACCTGCCGCTGAAATTTTGGGTTTGGCATGGAATCCTAGGAAGGATAAATTTTCGTATAAGTTTGAGGCTGGATTTGGTGTCATCACGAAAAGAACCATATTGTCGGAAGTCGCTCGCTTATTTGATCCACTTGGATTTATTAGTCCTGTCACATTTTATGGAAAATGGCTCATCCAGCACCTTTGGCATTGCGGACTTGAGTGGGATGACACTCCTCCCGAAGAAGTGGTTGTCAAATGGAAACAATTCCGACTTGAGTTACCACTCATTTCGAAATTTGAATTACGTCGTTGCTTGAAAGTAGACTCGGCAATCGACCTTCAGTTGCACGCCTTTGCGGATAGTTCGGAGAGGGGATATGCGGCGGTGGTTTATTTACGAATTGTGAATTCCGACCAGACGGTTGCCACGTCATTACTGATAGCTAAGTCTAAGGTGGCACCGATCAAGCGGATATCATTACCTCGATTAGAATTATTAGGTGTGGTTTTGGCTACTAACCTTATTGATTACGCAAGAGATATATTGCTCCCTCACTGCGTAATTTCTGATGTTGTCGTATGGAGTGATTCAATGGTTGCTCTTCAGTGGATCAAGTCATCTCCTCACCGCTGGAAATCATTTATCGCAAACAGAGTCACTATGGTGCAAGAGAAATTATCTCCGAACAAATTTCGGTATGTTCCATCAGACTCTAACCCTAGTGACATAGCATCGAGAGGAGCCCTTCCTCGTCAATTGGTCGAGGACGCAGGTTGGGTGACGGGCCCGTTATGGCTAAGTGAACAATCGGAGGCATGGCCGAGGGCTCCCAGCCTATCTCGCCAAACGGATCGTGATGCCCTTGAAGTGGAAGCTCGAACAATTAATCTCCATACGGCACTAGAGGAAAACACGCTGACTTGGTTGTTGATGTATTCTTCATTTTCACGACTGAAGAGGATAGCAGCATATTTGCTGCGATTCATTCATAATTGTAAGCACCCTAACGAGAAACATATTGGTTATCTCACTACTGGAGAGTTGGGCCAGGCTGAGGTGCGGTTGGTAATCTTAGTGCAGCGAATTGAGTTTCAAAAGGAATTAGATTTATTACGGAAAGAAGAAGTGCCAAGTCGCTTAAGAAAATTGAACCCATTCATCGATGAGGAAGGTGTCTTAAGGGTTGGAGGCAGATTGAAGCATGCCAAAATTGCATTCCGCCAGAAGCATCCAATGTTGCTTCCAAGTTCTCATCATTTAACGGCTTTGATTATCGATTATTATCATGAGACCTACCTACACCCTGGGTCACTTCATTTGCACTGCCTTATCCAGTCGAAATTTTGGATCATTAATGCTAGAGACGTTGTTCGTCGAAGAATATTGCACTGCATTAAATGTTTTCGTGCAAACCCCAAACCGAAAGAGCAGTTTATGGGCAATCTACCGCCCTCTAGATTGAAAAAAATGAATGCTTTCAGCATATCGGGTGTTGACTATGGCGGGCCATTTGCTCTAAAAATGGCTAAAATCCGAAATTCTAAGATATTAAATGGATATATTTGCTTGTTCGTTTGCTTTGCAACAAAGGCAATACATTTAGAGCTTGTTTCGGATTTAAGCACAGACTGCTTCTTAGCCGCGCTAAAGCGGTTTATCGCTCTTAGAGGCGCTGTGACAGAAATCCATAGTGATAATGGTACTAATTTTGTAGGGGCACAGAGAAGGATGGCGACTTGGAGGAAAGTAACGTTATCAACTGACTTCAATGACAGAGCCGAACGATATCTGGGTGGAAGAGGAATCACATGGAAATTCATACCACCGGGCAGTCCTCATATGGGAGGACTATGGGAAGCCGGGGTAAAATCGGTGAAAAGTAATTTGGGAGCATTACTCGGCGGTCAAGTGCTGACGTACGAAGAATTTTACACGGTGTTAGTACAGGTAGAAGCTGTATTAAACTCAAGGCCTATTACTCCAGTTAGTTCGGATCCTAAAGATTTTGAGGCTTTAACTCCTGGCCACTTTCTCCTACAAGAACGAATTTACGCACTTCCTGAAGAACTGGAGCATGGTAATAGTGGATTGGGGAGACGATGGAGTTTGCTGCAACAAGTAGTAGGGACATTCTGGAAGCGATGGCAAAATGAGTACTTAATGACTCTGCAGCGGAGAGGAAAATGGACCTCAAAAAGTGGTAATATCAAGGAGGGTGACTTAGTTATATTGAAGGAACCGAATCGTAGCCCATGTAGGTGGAGACTTGGCCGAATAAACCGTTGCTTCTTGGGGACAGATGACTTGGTTAGGGTTGCTGAGGTTAAAACCAAGCAGGGAGTGTTTAGACGGTCAGTAAAAGATTTGTGTCCATTACCGCTATCGCATAATTAACGTTTGAGGTCAGGATTTCGTTTTGGTTTTTTTTGTAATGTTAGGTTTAGTTCTGTAGTTGATAATTTAGTGTTTCGTATTTGTGAACCTTTCAGAGGGCTACCCATTCCTATTAAGTCTCCTTGATGGCCCCCTTGGAGTGAAGAATAAGCAATCCTTTCCTTTTTGTTTTGTCTTTCCCTCTCCTTACCCAAAGTTGAGGTTGGTTTAGTTAAAGTTGGACTATATGATCACATTCGAAAGGTGAAGTAATATATGATTGTTTATCTATTCGATATTAATTTAATTGATAATTACTTTAGGTTTTTTTTGATTTGGAACGTTGTTCCAAGGGCGGGGGAATGTTTGGTTGTGAATTTCCCAGAAAAAGTCGAGCCTCGCCACCTGTTGGCGATACCACGAATTGTCGGGTTTTCGTTTTGGTTTTGTTTTTTGTTTTGTCACTCCGAGTACGGGAGTGAATAGGCAGTCGTCCAGTGAACTTCGCAAGCGTATGAGCAACCCCAGGAGAAGGAGCCATGTCGCGCCCCCGACGGGAACAACAGCAGCGGTGAGTGGTATGCCATCGGCCCGGCTCGACTTTGATTTAAACAATATACAGTCCACATTTATTATCACGATCGGAAGTGATCAACAACATTTAGATGAACAACAACAGCAATTAAGATGAACAACAACAACAAACACAATTTAGACGAACAACAACTACAACAAAAACAACAACAATTTAGATGAACAACAAAATCGACAACAACAAAAAATTAAATGAACAACAACAACAAAAATTTAGATGAACAACAACAACAACAATTTAGATGAACAACAAAAACAACAACAACAATTTATATGAACAACAACTACAAGAATAACAATTTAGATGAACAACAACGACAACAACAACAATTTAGATGAACAACAACAACAACATTTAGATGAACAACAACAACAACAATTAAGAATAACAACGACAACAACAATTTAGATGAAAAACAACAAAAACTACAACAACAACAACTTAGACGAATAACAACAACGACAACAACAAAAATTTAAATGAACAAAAACAACAACAATTTAGATGAACAACAACAACAACAATTTAGATGAACAACGATAACAACAACAACAACTTAGATGAACAACAACGACAACAACTACAATTTAGATTAACAACAACGAAAACAACAACAACAATTAAGATGAACAAAACAACAATTTAGATGAACAACACCAACAACAACAATTTAGATGAACAACAAAACAACAACAATTTAGATGAACAACAAAATCAACAACATTCTGATGAACCACAACAACAACAACAATTTAGATGAACAACAACAAGGACAAAAACAAAAATTTAAATGAACAGCAACAGCAACAATTTATATGAACAACAACAACAACAATTTAGATGAACAACGATAACAACAACAACAATTTAGATGAACTACAACTACAACAACAACAATTAAGATGAACAACAAAGACAACAACAACAATTTAAATGAAGAACAACGACAACAACAACAATTAAGATGAACAACAACAACAACAAAATGTAGATGAACAACAACAACAACAATTTAGAAGAACAACAACAACAATTTAGATGAACAATGACAACGAGAAAATCAAAAATTTAAATGAACAACAACAACAATTTAGATGAACAACAACAATTTAGATGAACAACAACAATTTAGATGAACAACAACAACAACAACAACAATTTAGATGAACATCAGCAACAACAACAATTTAGATGAACAACAACAACAATTTAGATGAACAACAACAACAATTTAGATGAACAACAACTAC
Organism: Ischnura elegans; assembly: GCF_921293095.1. Classification (NCBI taxonomy): domain Eukaryota; kingdom Metazoa; phylum Arthropoda; class Insecta; order Odonata; family Coenagrionidae; genus Ischnura; species Ischnura elegans. Next base: position 126,279,554 of record NC_060248.1, read on the forward strand.
AATTACAACAATTTAGATGAACAACAACGACAAGAAAAACAATTTAGATGAACAACAACGACAACAACAACAATTTTGAAGAACAACAACGACAACAACAACAATTTAGATGAATAACAACGACAACAAAAACATTTTAGATGAACAACAACGACAACAACAACAACTTAGATGAACAACAACGACAACAACAACAATTTAGATTAACAACAACGAAAAAAACAACAACAATTAAGATGAACAAAACAACAATTTAGATGAACAACACCAACAACAACAATTTAGATGAACAACAAAACAACAACAATTTAGATGAACAACAAAATCAACAACATTCTGATGAACCACAACAACAACAACAATTAAGATGAACAACAACAACAAAAACAATTTAGATGAACAACAACAACAACTACAACAACAACAATTTCGATGAACAACAACAACGAAAACAAGAAAAATTTAAATGAACAAAAACCAGAACAATTTAGATGAACAACAATAACAACAACAACAATTTAGATGAACAACAGCTACAAGAACAACAATTTAGATGAACGACAACAACAACAATTTAGATGAACAACAACAACAACATTTAGATGAACAACAACAACAACAACAATTAAAAATAACAACAACAACAATTTAGATGAAAAACAACAACAACTAACACAACAACAACTTAGATGAACAACAACAACAAAAATTTAAATGAACAAAAACAACAACAATTTAGATGAACAACAACAACAACAATTTAGATGAACAACAATAACAACAACAACAATTTAGATGAACAACAACTACAACAACAACAATTTAGATGAACAACAACGACAACAACAACAATTTAGATGAACAACAACGACAACAACAACAATTTAGATGAACAACAACGACAACAACAACAATTATGATGAACAACAACGACAACAACAACAATTTAGATGACCTATAACGATAACTACAACAATTTATAAGAACAACAACGACAACAAATTTGATAAACAACAACGACAACAACAACAATTAAAGTAAACAACATTAACAGCAATTTATATGAACATCAAAAACAACAACAATTAAGATGAACAACAACAATAATTTAGATGAACAACAACAACAACAACAATTTAGATGAACAACAACAACAAAAATTAAAATGAACAAAAAAAATTTTAATGAACAACAACAAAAATTTAGATGAACCACAACAACAACAATTTAGATGAACAACATTGACACCAACAGCAACAATTAAGATGAACAACAACAACAATTATTATTATTATTATTATTATTGAACATTAAGATGAACAACAGCAACAACAACAACAACAAGAATTTAGATGAACAACAACAACGACAACAACATATATTTAAATGAACAACAACAACAACAATTTAGATGACCAACAACAACAACAACAACAACCACAACAATTTAGATGAAAAACAACAACAACAACAATTTAGATGAACAACATCAACAACAACAACAACAACAACCACAACAATTTAGATGAACAACAACAACAACAACAATTTAGATGAACAATAAAACAACAAGTTAGATGAACAACAACAACGATTTAGATGAATAACAACAACAATAATTAAGATGAATAACAACAACAACAATGTAGATGAACAACAACAACAACAATGTAGATGAACAACAACAACAACAATTTAGATGAACAACAATAACAACAACAACAATTTAGATGAACAACAACTACAACAACAACAATTTAGATGAACAACAACGACAACAACAACAATTTAGATGAACAACAACGACAACAACAACAATTTAGATGAACAACAACGACAACAACAACAATTATGATGAACAACAACGACAACAACAACAATTTAGATGACCTATAACGATAACTACAACAATTTATAAGAACAACAACGACAACAATTTTGATAAACAACAACGACAACAACAACAATTAAAGTAAACAACATTAACAGCAATTTATATGAACATCAAAAACAACAACAATTAAGATGAACAACAACAATAATTTAGATGAACAACAACAACAACAACAATTTAGATGAACAACAACAACAAAAATTAAAATGAACAAAAAAAATTTTAATGAACAACAACAAAAATTTAGATGAACCACAACAACAACAATTTAGATGAACAACATTGACAACAACAGCAACAATTAAGATGAACAACAACAACAATTATTATTATTATTATTATTATTATTGAACATTAAGATGAACAACAGCAACAACAACAACAACAAGAATTTAGATGAACAACAACAACGACAACAACATATATTTAAATGAACAACAACAACAACAATTTAGATGACCAACAACAACAACAACAACAACAACCACAACAATTTAGATGAAAAACAACAACAACAACAATTTAGATGAACAACATCAACAACAACAACAACAACAACCACAACAATTTAGATGAACAACAACAACAACAACAATTTAGATGAACAATAAAACAACAATTTAGATTAACAACAACAACGATTTAGATGAATAACAACAACAATAATTAAGATGAATAACAACAACAACAATGTAGATGAACAACAACAAACAACAAAAACAATTTAGATGTTCTACAACGACAACAACATCAATTTAGATGAACAACAACAACAACAACATTTAGATGAACAACAACAATAATTTAGATGAACAACAACGACAACAACAAAAATGTTGATGAACAACAACAACAACAACATTTAGATGAACAACAACAACAACAAAAATTTATATGAACATCGATAACAACAACAACAACAATTTAGATGAACAACAACTACAACAACAATGATTTAGATGAACAACGATATCAACAACAATTTAGATGAACAATACGATACAACAACGATTAAGATTAACAACAACAACAATGTAGATGAACAACAACAACAACAATTTAGATGAACAACAACAACAATTAAGATGAACAATCCCAACAACAACAACAACATTTAGATGAACAACAAGAACAACAACAACAACAATTAAGATGAACAACAACAACATTTTAGATGAACAACAACAACAATTTAGATGAACAACAACGACAACAACAACAATTTAGAAGAACAAGGAAGGACAAGGGTCGTAAATCAGTTCGTGGCCCCGACCATCTGGTACCGCCTACAGACCCAATGCATTAGCCCTCAATGCATCCGGCGGGTGCAAGCCGCCTTCACGGATTTTGTGTGGGGTAGGGGCCGAAAACACTGGGTTGCCGGAGCCGTGCTGACGGCCCCGCTCGGGTGCGGAGGACTTGGGCTGACTGACGTGCAAAAATTACCGCTATGAGGATAAATTTCTTTCAACGGTACGTCACGGGTGAAGTTCAACCGTGGAAAATCTTCGTTTCCTACTTCCTCGAGACCAGGCCTAAGAGGAACGGTTTCTACTCCTCACTGAAAAGCGCCCTCGACACAATGGACGTGAGGTCCGGGGAAAACGGAGGACCTCTCCCCACATCTTGGCCCCCGACGGAGGAATCTCTCCCCTTCGGTTTCCGGAGCGAGCTGTCGAAGCGAACGCGAACGTTTCCCATACACAAAAGCGAGATTTACCGAGAAATCGTTGCCAAAAAAAAACAAAGAGAAGTGGCCCTACAAGGACGGCATATGGGGAGAGTCTACATGCTGGAAAGCCTTCTGGACGGCGCAAGTCCTGGGGAGGGAGGGGGTGGTGTCTTGGAGACTGGCACATGATCGCCTGGCAGACGCCGTTTTCCTGTCGCGGTCGGGATTGCGAGAAAACTCAGTGTGCAGAGCATGCCCCGGAAGCCAGGCCACGGCCTGGCACATCCTTTACGACTGCAGAGAGGCCGGAGAGGTATGGCGGACAGCAAAGGAGTGGATAAAAGGAGTCACGGGCCGCAGAGTGAGGAGCGCACTGGAATTACACAGGGGGAGACTTCCTCAGAGGGGCGGCTATACAAAGCGAGATTTACTGGAAAACTTCATCATAGCCGAAACAAAGGCAAGCATATATCATTGTTTTACAGCAAAAGAAAAAGGTGAAAGGTCGGCTCAAAAAACATACGCCGAGTACTTAAAAAAAGGAATCGAAAGAAGAATCAGGAGGGAGTATATATATCATAAATGCAAGGGCGACACAAAATCTTTTATTGACTTGTGGTGTCAGAGCGGTGTCCTTTCTGAAGTGGAAGAAACGGAGTCAGGGAACACAATTTTAAAAGTGAAAATGGCGCCATAGAGAAGAAAGAATGAAGTAACAAGGGCGAAACCACAAGGATGCATTAACCACTCGGAAGGGGAGGCCACATGCGCGGAGGGATGGGGTCCAAGGTTGCGGTAACCAGCCCCTTCGGCGGACCTCCCCTGTGCGCGGCCCTCCCCTTCGGAGAGTGCAAAGGCGGAGAAGAGATGCAAAAAGAATAATGACTGAAAATGATGATTTTATTGAGAAATAAAACAAGGTGACGAAGGAAAACTTTTAAAACCTTTTAAAAAAACCGCCCATAGAAAAAAAAAAAATTTAGAAGAACAACAACGACAACAACAACAATTTAGATGAACAACAACGACAACAACAATTTAGATGAACAACGATAACAACAACTAATTAGATGAACAACAACGACAGCAACAACAATTTAGATGAACAACAACGCCAATTACATCAATTATAATGAACATCAACGACAACAACAAAAATTTAAATGATTACAAAGAACAAAAACAACAATTTAGATGAACAACAACGAAAACAACAACAATTTAGATGAACAAACACGAGAACAACAACAATTTAGATCAAAAACAAAGACAAAAACAACAACAATTTAGATCAACAACAACGACAAACACAACAATTTAGATGAACAACAACGACAACAACAACAATTTTGATGAACAATACGAAAACAACAACAATTTAGATGATCACAACGACAACAACAACAATTTAGATGAACAACAACGACAACAACTACAATTTAGATGAACTACAACGATAACTACAACAATTTATAAGAACAACAACGACAACAATTTTGATGAATAACAACGACAACAACAACAATTAAAGTAAACAACATTAACAGCAATTTAGATGAACATGAACAACAACAACAATTCAGATGAACAACAACAATAATTTAGATGAACAACAACCACAACAACAACTATTAAGATGAACAACAACAACAAAAATTAAAATGAACAAAAAAAATTTTAATGAACAACAACAAAAATTTAGATGAACCACAACAACAACAATTTAGATGAACAACAACGACAAAAACAACAATTAAGATGAACAACAACAACAATTATTATTATTATTTTTATTATTATTGAACATTAAGATAAACAACAGCAACAACAACAACAATGTCAACAAGAATTTAGATGAACAACAACAGAGAAAACAACATAAATTTAAATGAACAACAACAATTTAGATGAACAACATCAACAACAACAACCACAACAATTTAGATGAACAACAACAACAACAACAACAACGACAACATCAATTTAGATGAACAACAACAACAACAATGTAGATGAAGAACAACAACAACAATTTAGATGAACAACAACAACAACAACAATTTAGATGAATAACAACACCAATAATTAAGATGAATAACAACAACAATGTAGTTGAACAACAACAAACAACAAAAACAATTTAGATGTTCAACAACGACAACAACATCAATTTAGATGAACAACAACAACAACAACAACAACATTTAGATGAACAACAACAACAACAATAATTTAGATGAACAACAACGACAACAACAACAATGTTGATGAACAACAACAACAACAACATTTAGATGAACAACAAAAACAACAATAATTTAGATGAACATCAATAACAACAACAACAATTTAGATGAACAACAACCACAACAACAATGACTTAGATGAACAACGACATCAAAAACAATTTAGATGAACAATACGACAACAACAACAATTAAGATTAACAACAACAACAACAACAACAATGTAGATGAACAACAACAACAATTTAAATGAACAACAACAACATATAAGATGAACAATCACAACAACAACAACATTAAGATGAACAACAACAACAACAACAACAATTTAGATGAACAACAACAGAAACAACAATTTAGATGAACAACAACGACAACAACAAAAATTTAGAAGAACAACAACGACAACAACAACAATTTAGATGAACAACAACGACAACAACAATTTAGATGAACAACAACGACAACAACAATTTAGATGAACAACGATAACAACAACTAATTAGATGAACAACAACGCCAATTACAACAATTAAAATGAACATCAACGAAAACAACAACAATTTAGATGAGCAACAACGACTACAACAACAATTTCGATGAACAACAACGACAACAAAAACAATTTAGATGAACCACAACGACAACAACAACAATTTAGATGAAGAACAACGACAACAACAATTTAGATGAAGAACAACGACAACTACAACAATTTACATAAACAACAACGACAATAACAACAATTAAGATGAACAACAACGACAAAAACAACAATTTAGATGAACAACAACGATAACAACAAAAATTTAGATGAACAACAACGACAACTACAACAATTTAGATGAACAACGACGACAACAACAACAATTTTGATGAACAACAACGACAACCACAAAAAATTTAGATGAACAACAACGACAACAACAACAATATAGATGAACAACAACGAAAACAACAACAATCAGATGAAAAAACATGAAAACAACAAAAATTTAGATCAAAAACATCAACAACAACAACAACAATGTAGATGAACATCAATGTTGATGAAAATGTTACTGTTCATGAGAATGTTGCTGTTGTTGAAAATGAACTGTTGCTGAAAATGTTGCTGTTGTTGAAAATGTTGCTGTTATGAAAATGTGCTGTTGTTGAAAATTGGCTGTTGTTGAAAATGTTGCTGTAGTTGAAAATGTTGAGGTTGTTAAAATAGTATCTGTTGATGAAAGTGTTGCTGTTGATGAAAATGTTGTTGTTGTTGAAAATGTTGCAGTTGCTGCTGTTAATAAAAATATTGCTGTTGATGAAAATTTTGCTGTTGATGAAAATGTTGCTGTTGATGAAAATTTTGCTGTTGTTGAAAATGTTGCTGTTGATGAAAATGTTAATGTTATTGAAAATTTTGCTGTTGTTGAAAATTTGGCTACTGTTGAAAATGTTGCTGTTATTGTTGAAAATGTGCTGTTGCTGTTGTTGTTGAAAATGTTGCTGTTGCTGTTGTTGAAAATGTTGCTGTTGTTGAAAATGTTGCTGTTTTTGAAAATGTTGCTGTTGTTGAAAATGTTGCTGTTGTTGAAAATGTTGCGGTTGTTGAAGTAGATGCTGTTGATGAAAGTGTTGCTGTTTATGAAAATGTTGCCGTTGATGAAAATGTTGCTGTTGATGAAAATGTTGCTGTTATTCAAAATGTTGCTGTTGTCGAAAATGTTGCCGTTGTCGAAAATGTTACTTTCGTCGAAAATTTTGCTGTTGTCGAAAATGTTGCTGTTGTGGAACATGTTGCTGTTGAAAAAGTTGCTGTTTTTGAAAATGTTGCGGTTGTGTAAAATGTTGCCTTTGTTGAAAATGTTGCTGTAGTTGAAAATGTTGCTGTTTTGAAAATATTGCCGTTTTGAAAATGTTGCTATTGTCGAAAATGTTGCTGTGTTCGAAAATTTTGCTGTTGGTAAAAATGTTGCTGTTGTTTAAAATGTTGCTGTTGTTGAAAATATTGCTGTTGATGAAAATGTTAATGTTATTGAAAATTTTGCTGTTGTTGAAAATTTGGCTAATGTTGAAAATGTTGCTGTTATTGTTGAAAATGTGCTGTTGTTGTTGTTGTTGAAAATGTTGCTGTTGCTGTTGTTGAAAATGTTGCTGTTGTGGAACATGTTGCTGTTGTTGAAAAAGTTGCTGTTTTTGAAAATGTTGCGGTTGTGTAAAATGTTGCCTTTGTTGAATATGTTGTTGTAGTAGAAAATGTTGCTGTTTTGAAAATATCGCCGTTTTGAAAATGTTGCTATTGTCGAAAATGTTGCTGGGTTCGAAAATTTTGCTGTTGGTAAAAATGTAGCTGTTGATGAAAATGTTGCTGTTGTTGAAAATGTTGCTGTTGATGAAAATGTTAATGTTATTGAAAATTTTGCTGTTGTTGAAAATTTGGCTAATGTTGAAAATGTTGCTGTTATTGTTGAAAATGTGCTGTTGTTGTTGTTGTTGAAAATGTTGCTGTTGCTGTTTTTGAAAATGTTGCTGTTGTTGAAAATGTTGCTGTTGTTGAAAATGTTGCTGGGTTTGAAAATGTTGCTGTTGTTGAAAATGTTGCTGTTGTTGAAAATGTTGCTGTTGTTGAAAAAGTTGCTGTTGATGAAAGTGTTGCTGTTTATGAAAATATTGCCGTTGATGAAAATGTTGCTGTTGATGAAAATGTTGCTGTTGTCGAAAATGTTGCTGTTGTCGAAAATGTTGCCGTTGTCGAAAATGTTACTTTCGTCGAAAATTTTGCTGTTGTCGAAAATGTTGCTGTTGTGGAACATGTTGCTGGTGTTGAAAAAGTTGCGGTTTTTGAAAATGTTGCGGTTGTGTAAAATGTTGCCTTTGTTGAAAATGTTGCTGTAGTTGAAAATGTTGCTGTTTTGAAAATATTGCCGTTTTGAAAATGTTGCTATTGTCGAAAATGTTGCTGTGTTCGAAAATTTTGCTGTTGGTAAAAATGTTGCTGTTGTTTAAAATGTTGCTGTTGTTGAAAATATTGCTGTTGTGGAAAATAGTGCTTTGTTTGAAAATGCTGCTGTTGTTGAAAATTTTGCTGTTGTATAAAATGTTGCTGTTGTTGAAAATGTTGCTGTTATTCAAAATGTTGCTGTTGTTGAAAATGTTGCTGTTATTGAAAATGTTGCGGTTATTGAAAATGTTGCGGTTGTTGAAAATGTTGCGGTTGTTGAAAATGTTGCTGTAGTTGGAAATGTTGCTGTTGTTGAAAATGTTGCTGTTGTTGCAAATTGTGCTTTTGTTGAAAATGTTGCTGTTGTAGAAAATGTTGCTGTTGTGTAAAATCTTGCAGTTGATGAAATTGATTCTGATGATGAAAATGTTGCTGTTGATGAAATTGTTGCTGTTGATGAAAATGTTGCTTTTAATGAAAATGTTGCTGTTGTTAAAATTTTGCTGTTGTTGAAAATGTTGCTGTTTTTGAAAATTTAGCTGTTCTTGAAAATGTTGCGGTTTTTGTAAATGTTGCTGTTGATGAAATTGTTGCTGTTGCTGAAAATGTTGCTGTTGATGAAAATGTTGCTGTATTTGAAAATGCTGCTGTTGATGAAAATGTTGCTGTTGATGAAAATGCTGCTGTTGTTGAAAATGTTGCTGTTGATGAAAAAGTTGCTGTTGTTGAAAATGTTGCTGTGGTTGAAAATGTTGCAGTTTAAAATGCTGCTGTTTGTAAAATTTTGCTGTTGTAGAAAATGTTGCTGTTGTTGAAAATGTTGCTGTTGTAAAAATATTGTTGTAATTGAAAATATTGCTATTGTTGAAAATGTTGCTGTTGTTGAAAAATTTGCTGTTGTGGAATATGTTGCTGTTGTTGAAACTGATGCTGTTGTTGTTGTAGAAAATGTTTCTGTTGTTGTTGCTGAAAATGTTGGTTTTGTTGTTATTGAAAATGTTAGAGATGTTGTTGTTAAAAAAGTTGCTGTTGTAATTCTTAGTGTTTAAAATGTTGCTGTTGTTGTATTTGTTTAAAATGTTGCTATTGTTCTTGTTGTTGTTGAAAATGTTGCTGTTCCTGTTGTTGAAAATGTTGCTTCTGTTGAAAATGTTGCTGTTGTTGAAAATGTTGGTGATGTTGAAAATATTGCTGTTTTTAATATGTTGCTGTTTTTGAAAATGTTGCGGTTGTTAAAATAAATGCTGTTGATAAAAGTGTTGCTATTGATGAAAATGTTGTTGTTGAAAATGTTGCAGTTAATGTTGTCGAAAAGGTTGCTGGGTTTGTCGTCGAAAATGTTGCTGTTGTTGTTGTTGTTGAAAATGTTGCTGTTGTTGTTGTTGTTGAAAATGTTGCTGTTGCTGTTGTTGAAAAAGTTGCTGTTGTTGAAATTTGATGCAGTTGTTGAAAATGTTTCTGTTGTTGAAAATTGTGCTGTTGTTGAAAATGTTGCTGTTGTTGAAAATGTTGAGGTTGTTAAAATAGTATCTGTTGATGAAAGTGTTGCTGTTGATGAAAATGTTGTTGTTGTTGAAAATGTTGCAGTTGCTGTTGTCGAAAATGTTGCTGGGTTTGTCTACGAAAATGTTGCTGTTGTTGTTGTTGTTTAAAATGTTGCTGATGTGTTTGTTGTTGAAAATATTGCTGTTTTTGTGTTGTTGTCGAAAATATTGCTGTTGTTGTTGTTGTTGAAAATTTTGCTGTTGTTGTTGTTGTTGAAAATGTTGCTGTTGCTGAAAAAGTTGCTGTTGTTGAAATTTGATGCAGTTGTTGAAAATGTTGCAGTTGTTGAAAATGGTGCTGTTGTTGAAAATGGTGCTGTTGTTGATAATGTTGCTGTTGTTTAAATAGTTGGTGTTGATGATATTGTAGCTATTGATGAAAATTTTGCTGTTGATGAAAATTTTGCTGTTGATGAAAATGTTGCTTTTGTTGAAAATGTTGCTGGGTTTGAATATGTTGCTGTTGTTGAAAATGTTGCTGTTGTTGAAAATGTTGCGGTTGTTGAAGTAGATGCTGTTGATGAAAGTGTTGCTGTTTATGAAAATGTTGCCGTTGATGAAAATGTTGCTGTTGATGAAAATGTTGCTGTTGTCGAAAATGTTGCTGTTGTCGAAAATGTTGCCGTACTCGAAAATGTTACTTTCGTCGAAAATTTTGCTGTTGTCGAAAATGTTGCTGTTGTGGAACATGTTGCTGTTGTTGAAAAAGTTGCGGTTTTTGAAAATGTTGCGGTTGTGTAAAATGTTGCCTTTGTTGAAAATGTTGCTGTAGTTGAAAATGTTGCTGTTTTGAAAATATTGCCGTTTTGAAAATGTTGCTATTGTCGAAAATGTTGCTGTGTTCGAAAATTTTGCTGTTGGTAAAAATGTTGCTGTTATTTAAAATGTTGCTGTTGTTGAAAATATTGCTGTTGATGAAAATGTAAATGTTATTGAAAATTTTGCTGTTGTTGAAAATTTGGCTAATGTTGAAAATGTTGCTGTTATGTTGAAAATGTGCTGTTGTTGTTGTTGTTGAAAATGTTGCTGTTGCTGTTGTTGAAAATGTTGCTGTTGTGGAACATGTTGCTGTTGTTGAAAAAGTTGCGGTTTTTGAAAATGTTGCGGTTGTGTAAAATGTTGCCTTTGTTGAATATGTTGTTGTAGTAGAAAATGTTGCTGTTTTGAAAATATCGCCGTTTTGAAAATGTTGCTATTGTCGAAAATGTTGCTGTGTTTGAAAATTTTGCTGTTGGTAAAAATGTAGCTGTTGATGAAAATGTTGCTGTTGTTGAAAATGTTGCTGTTGATGAAAATGTTAATGTTATTGAAAATTTTGCTGTTGTTGAAAATTTGGCTAATGTTGAAAATGTTGCTGTTATTGTTGAAAATGTGCTGTTGTTGTTGTTGTTGAAAATGTTGCTGTTGCTGTTGTTGAAAATGTTGCTGTTGTTGAAAATGTTGCTGTTGTTGAAAATGTTGCTGGGTTTGAAAATGTTGCTGTTGTTGAAAATGTTGCTGTTGTTGAAAATGTTGCGGTTGTTGAAGTAGATGCTGTTGATGAAAGTGTTGCTGTTTATGAAAATATTGCCGTTGATGAAAATGTTGCTGTTGATGAAAATGTTGCTGTTGTCGAAAATGTTGCTGTTGTCGAAAATGTTGCCGTTGTCGAAAATGTTACTTTCGTCGAAAATTTTGCTGTTGTCGAAAATGTTGCTGTTGTGGAACATGTTGCTGGTGTTGAAAAAGTTGCGGTTTTTGAAAATGTTGCGGTTGTGTAAAATGTTGCCTTTGTTGAAAATGTTGCTGTAGTTGAAAATGTTGCTGTTTTGAAAATATTGCCGTTTTGATAATGTTGCTATTGTCGAAAATGTTGCTGTGTTCGAAAATTTTGCTGTTGGTAAAAATGTTGCTGTTGTTTAAAATGTTGCTGTTCTTGAAAATATTGCTGTTGTGGAAAATGTTGCTTTGTTTGAAAATGCTGCTGTTGTTGAAAATTTTGCTGTTGTATAAAATGTTGCTGTTGTTGAAAATGTTGCTGTTATTCAAAATGTTGCTGTTGTTGAAAATGTTGCTGTTATTGAAAATGTTGCGGTTGTTGAAAATGTGTCGGGTATTGAAAATGTTGCGGTTGTTGAAAATGTTGCTGTAGTTGGAAATGTTGCTGTTGTTGAAAATGTTGCTGTTGTTGAAAATTTTGCTGTTGTTGAAAATGTTGCTGTTGTTGAAAATGTTGCTGTTGTGTAAAATCTTGCAGTTGATGAAATTGATTCTGATGATGAAAATGTTGCTGTTGATGAAATTGTTGCTGTTGATGAAAATGTTGCTTTTAATGAAAATGTTGCTGTTGTTAAAATTTTGCTGTTGTTGAAAATGTTGCTGTTTTTGAAAATTTAGCTGTTATTGAAAATGTTGCAGTTTTTGTAAATGTTGCTGTTGATGAAATTGTTGCTGTTGATGAAAATGTTGCTGTTGATGAAAATGTTGCTGTATTTGAAAATGCTGCTGTTGATGAAAATGTTGCTGTTGATGAAAATGTTGCTGTTGTTGAAAATGTTGCTGTTGATGAAAAAGTTGCTGTTGTTGAAAATGTTGCTGTTGTTGAAAATGTTGCAGTTTAAAATGCTGCTGTTTGTAAAATTTTGCTGTTGTAGAAAATGTTGCTGTTGTTGAAAATGTTGCTGTTGTAAAAATATTGTTGTAATTGAAAATATTGCTATTGTTGAAAATGTTGCTGTTGTTGAAAAATTTGCTGTTGTGGAATATGTTGCTGTTGTTGAAACTGATGCTGTTGTTGTTGTAGAAAATGTTTCTGTTGTTGTTGCTGAAAATGTTGGTTTTGTTGTTATTGAAAATGTTAGAGATGTTGTTGTTAAAAAAGTTGCTGTTGTAATTCTTAGTGTTTAAAATGTTGCTGTTGTTGTATTTGTTTAAAATGTTGCTATTGTTCTTGTTGTTGTTGAAAATGTTGCTGTTCCTGTTGTTGAAAATGTTGCTTCTGTTGAAAATGTTGCTGTAGTTGAAAATGTTGATGATGTTGAAAATATTGCTGTTTTTAAAATGTTGCTGTTTTTGAAAATGTTGCGGTTGTTAAAATAGTTGCTGTTGATAAAAGTGTTGCTGTTGATGAAAATGTTGTTGTTGTTGAAAATGTTGCAGTTAATGTTGTCGAAAAGGTTGCTGGGTTTGTCGTCGAAAATGTTGCTGTTGTTGTTGTTGAAAATGTTGCTGTTGTTGTTGTTGTTGAAAATGTTGCTGTTGTTGAAAAAGTTGCTTTTGTTGAAATTTGATGCAGTTGTTGAAAATTTTTCTGTTGTTGAAAATTGTGCTGTTGTTGAAAATGTTGCTGTTGTTGAAAATGTTGAGGTTGTTAAAATAGTATCTGTTGATGAAAGTGTTGCTGTTGATGAAAATGTTGTTGTTGTTGAAAATGTTGCAGTTGCTGTTGTCGAAAATGTTGCTGGGTTTGTCTACGAAAATGTTGCTGTTGTTGTTGTTGTTTAAAATGTTGCTGATGCGTTTGTTGTTGAAAATATTGCTGTTTTTGTGTTGTTGTCGAAAATATTGCTGTTGTTGTTGTTGTTGAAAATGTTGCTGTTGTTGTTGTTGTTGAAAATGTTGCTGTTGCTGAAAAAGTTGCTGTTGTTGAAATTTGATGCAGTTGTTGAAAATGTTGCAGTTGTTGAAAATGGTGCTGTTGTTAAAAATGGTGCTGTTGTTGATAATGTTGCTGTTGTTTAAATAGTTGGTGTTGATGATATTGTAGCTATTGATGAAAATTTTGCTGTTGATGAAAATTTTGCTGTTGATGAAAATGTTGCTTTTGTTGAAAATGTTGCTGGGTTTGAAAATGTTGCTGTTGTTGAAAATGTTGCTGTTGTTGAAAATGTTGCGGTTGTTGAAGTAGATGCTGTTGATGAAAGTGTTGCTGTTTATGAAAATGTTGCCGTTGATGAAAATGTTGCTGTTGATGAAAATGTTGCTGTTGTCGAAAATGTTGCTGTTGTCGAAAATGTTGCCGTTCTCGAAAATGTTACTTTCGTCGAAAATTTTGCTGTTGTCGAAAATGTTGCTGTTGTGGTACATGTTGCTGGTGTTGAAAAAGTTGCGGTTTTTGAAAATGTTACGGTTGTGTAAAATGTTGCCTTTGTTGAAAATGTTGCTGTAGTTGAAAATGTTGCTGTTTTGAAAATATTGCCGTTTTGAAAATGTTGCTATTGTCGAAAATGTTGCTGTGTTCGAAAATTTTGCTGTTGGTAAAAATGTTGCTGTTGTTTAAAATGTTGCTGTTGTTGAAAATATTGCTGTTGTGGAAAATGTTGCTTTGTTTGAAAATGCTGCTGTTGTTGAAAATTTTGCTGTTGTATATAATGTTGCTGTTGTTGAAAATGTTGCTGTTATTCAAAATGTTGCTGTTGTTGAAAATGTTGCTGTTATTGAAAATGTTGCGGTTGTTGAAAATGTGTCGGTTGTTGAAAATGTTGCGGTTGTTGAAAATGTTGCTGTAGTTGGAAATGTTGCTGTTGTTGAAAATGTTGCTGTTGTTGCAAATTGTGCTTTTGTTGAAAATGTTGCTGTTGTAGAAAATTTTGCTGTTGTGTAAAATCTTGCAGTTGATGAAATTGATTCTGATGATGAAAATGTTGCTGTTGATGAAATTGTTGCTGTTGATGAAAATGTTGCTTTTAATGAAAATGTTGCTGTTGTTAAAATTTTGCTGTTGTTGAAAATGTTGCTGTTTTTGAAAATTTAGCTGTTCTTGAAAATGTTGCGGTTTTTGTAAATGTTGCTGTTGATGAAAATGTTGCTGTTGATGAAAATGTTGCTGTTGATGAAAATGTTGCTGTTTTTGAAAATGCTGCTGTTGATGAAAATGTTGCTGTTGATGAAAATGTTGCTGTTGTTGAAAATGTTGCTGTTGATGAAAAAGTTGCTGTTGTTGAAAATGTTGCTGTGGTTGAAAATGTTGCAGTTTAAAATGCTGCCGTTTGTAAAATTTTGCTGTTGTAGAAAATGTTGCTGTTGTTGAAAATGTTGCTGTTGTAAAAATATTGTTGTAATTGAAAATATTGCTATTGTTGAAAATGTTGCTGTTGTTGTAAAATTTGCTGTTGTGGAATATTTTGCTGTTGTTGAAACTGATGCTGTTGTTGTTGTAGAAAATGTTTCTGTTGTTGTTGCTGAAAATGTTGGTTTTGTTGTTATTGAAAATGTTAGAGATGTTGTTGTTAAAAAAGTTGCTGTTGTAATTCTTAGTGTTAAAAATGTTACTGTTGTTGTATTTGTTTAAAATGTTGCTATTGTTCTTGTTGTTGTTGAAAATGTTGCTGTTCCTGTTGTTGAAAATGTTGCTTCTGTTGAAAATGTTGCTGTTGTTGAAAATGTTGGTTATGTTGAAAATATTGCTGTTTTTAAAATGTTGCTGTTTTTGAAAATGTTGCGGTTGTTAAAATAGTTGCTGTTGATAAAAGTGTTGCTGTTGATGAAAATGTTGTTGTTGTTGAAAATGTTGCAGTTGTTGTTGTCGAAAAGGTTGCTGGGTTTGTCGTCGAAAATGTTGCTGTTGTTGTTGTTGTTTAAAATGTTGCTGTTGTGTTTATTATTGAAAATGTTGCTGTTTTTGTGTTGTGGTTGAAAATGTTACTGTTGTTGTTGTTGTTGTTGAAAATGTTGCTGTTGTTGTTGTTGTTGAAAATGTTGCTGTTGCTGTTGTTGAAAATGTTGCTGTTGTTGAAAATGTTGAGGTTGTTAAAATAGTATCTGTTGATGAAAGTGTTGCTGTTGATGAAAATGTTGTTGTTGTTGAAAATGTGCTGTTGTTGTTGTTGTTGAAAATGTTGCTGTTGCTGTTGTTGAAAATGTTGCTGTTGTGGAACATGTTGCTGTTGTTGAAAAAGTTGCGGTTTTTGAAAATGTTGCGGTTGTGTAAAATGTTGCCTTTGTTGAATATGTTGTTGTAGTAGAAAATGTTGCTGTTTTGAAAATATCGCCGTTTTGAAAATGTTGCTTTTGTCGAAAATGTTGCTGTGTTTGAAAATGTTGCTGTTGGTAAAAATGTAGCTGTTGATGAAAATGTTGCTGTTGTTGAAAATGTTGCTGTTGATGAAAATGTTAATGTTATTGAAAATTTTGCTGTTGTTGAAAATTTGGCTAATGTTGAAAATGTTGCTGTTATTGTTGAAAATGTGCTGTTGTTGTTGTTGTTGAAAATGTTGCTGTTGCTGTTGTTGAAAATGTTGCTGTTGTTGAAAATGTTGCTGTTGTTGAAAATGTTGCTGGGTTTGAAAATGTTGCTGTTGTTGAAAATGTTGCTGTTGTTGAAAATGTTGCGGTTGTTGAAGTAGATGCTGTTGATGAAAGTGTTGCTGTTTATGAAAATATTGCCGTTGATGAAAATGTTGCTGTTGATGAAAATGTTGCTGTTGTCGAAAATGTTGCTGTTGTCGAAAATGTTGCCGTTGTCGAAAATGTTACTTTCGTCGAAAATTTTGCTGTTGTCGAAAATGTTGCTGTTGTGGAACATGTTGCTGGTGTTGAAAAAGTTGCGGTTTTTGAAAATGTTGCGGTTGTGTAAAATGTTGCCTTTGTTGAAAATGTTGCTGTAGTTGAAAATGTTGCTGTTTTGAAAATATTGCCGTTTTGATAATGTTGCTATTGTCGAAAATGTTGCTGAGTTCGAAAATTTTGCTGTTGGTAAAAATGTTGCTGTTGTTTAAAATGTTGCTTATCTTGAAAATATTGCTGTTGTGGAAAATGTTGCTTTGTTTGAAAATGCTGCTGTTGTTGAAAATTTTGCTGTTGTATAAAATGTTGCTGTTGTTGAAAATGTTGCTGTTATTCAAAATGTTGCTGTTGTTGAAAATGTTGCTGTTATTGAAAATGTTGCGGTTGTTGAAAATGTGTCGGGTATTGAAAATGTTGCGGTTGTTGAAAATGTTGCTGTAGTTGGAAATGTTGCTGTTGTTGAAAATGTTGCTGTTGTTGAAAATTTTGCTGTTGTTGAAAATGTTGCTGTTGTTGAAAATGTTGCTGTTGTGTAAAATCTTGCAGTTGATGAAATTGATTCTGATGATGAAAATGTTGCTGTTGATGAAATTGTTGCTGTTGATGAAAATGTTGCTTTTAATGAAAATGTTGCTGTTGTTAAAATTTTGCTGTTGTTGAAAATGTTGCTGTTTTTGAAAATTTAGCTGTTATTGAAAATGTTGCAGTTTTTGTAAATGTTGCTGTTGATGAAATTGTTGCTGTTGATGAAAATGTTGCTGTTGATGAAAATGTTGCTGTTTTTGAAAATGCTGCTGTTGATGAAAATGTTGCTGTTGATGAAAATGTTGCTGTTGTTGAAAATGTTGCTGTTGATGAAAAAGTTGCTGTTGTTGAAAATGTTGCTGTGGTTGAAAATGTTGCAGTTTAAAATGCTGCTGTTTGTAAAATTTTGCTGTTGTAGAAAATGTTGCTGTTGTTGAAAATGTTGCTGTTGTAAAAATATTGTTGTAATTGAAAATATTGCTATTGTTGAAAATCGTGCTGTTGTTGAAAAATTTGCTGTTGTGGAATATGTTGCTGTTGTTGAAACTGATGCTGTTGTTGTTGTAGAAAATGTTTCTGTTGTTGTTGCTGAAAATGTTGGTTTTGTTGTTATTGAAAATGTTAGAGATGTTGTTGTTAAAAAAGTTGCTGTTGTAATTCTTAGTGTTTAAAATGTTGCTGTTGTTGTATTTGTTTAAAATGTTGCTATTGTTCTTGTTGTTGTTGAAAATGTTGCTGTTCCTGTTGTTGAAAATGTTGCTTCTGTTGAAAATGTTGCTGTTGTTGAAAATGTTGATGATGTTGAAAATATTGCTGTTTTTAAAATGTTGCTGTTTTTGAAAATGTTGCGGTTGTTAAAATAGTTGCTGTTGATAAAAGTGTTGCTGTTGATGAAAATGTTGTTGTTGTTGAAAATGTTGCAGTTAATGTTGTCGAAAAGGTTGCTGGGTTTGTCGTCGAAAATGTTGCTGTTGTTGTTGTTGAAAATGTTGCTGTTGTTGAAAAAGTTGCTTTTGTTGAAATTTGATGCAGTTGTTGAAAATTTTTCTGTTGTTGAAAATTGTGCTGTTGTTGAAAATGTTGCTGTTGTTGAAAATGTTGAGGTTGTTAAAATAGTATCTGTTGATGAAAGTGTTGCTGTTGATGAAAATGTTGTTGTTGTTGAAAATGTTGCAGTTGCTGTTGTCGAAAATGTTGCTGGGTTTGTCTACGAAAATGTTGCTGTTGTTGTTGTTGTTTAAAATGTTGCTGATGTGTTTGTTGTTGAAAATATTGCTGTTTTTGTGTTGTTGTCGAAAATATTGCTGTTGTTGTTGTTGTTGAAAATGTTGCTGTTGTTGTTGTTGTTGAAAATGTTGCTGTTGCTGAAAGTGTTGCTGTTGATGAAAATGTTGTTGTTGTTGAAAATGTTGCAGTTGCTGTTGTCGAAAATGTTGCTGGGTTTGTCTACGAAAATGTTGCTGTTGTTGTTGTTGTTTAAAATGTTGCTGATGTGTTTGTTGTTGAAAATATTGCTGTTTTTGTGTTGTTGTCGAAAATATTGCTGTTGTTGTTGTTGTTGAAAATGTTGCTGTTGTTGTTGTTGTTGAAAATGTTGCTGTTGCTGAAAAAGTTGCTGTTGTTGAAATTTGATGCAGTTGTTGAAAATGTTGCAGTTGTTGAAAATGGTGCTGTTGTTAAAAATGGTGCTGTTGTTGATAATGTTGCTGTTGTTTAAATAGTTGGTGTTGATGATATTGTAGCTATTGATGAAAATTTTGCTGTTGATGAAAATTTTGCTGTTGATGAAAATGTTGCTTTTGTTGAAAATGTTGCTGGGTTTGAAAATGTTGCTGTTGTTGAAAATGTTGCTGTTGTTGAAAATGTTGCGGTTGTTGAAGTAGATGCTGTTGATGAAAGTGTTGCTGTTTATGAAAATGTTGCCGTTGATGAAAATGTTGCTGTTGATGAAAATGTTGCTGTTGTCGAAAATGTTGCTGTTGTCGAAAATGTTGCCGTTCTCGAAAATGTTACTTTCGTCGAAAATTTTGCTGTTGTCGAAAATGTTGCTGTTGTGGTACATGTTGCTGGTGTTGAAAAAGTTGCGGTTTTTGAAAATGTTGCGGTTGTGTAAAATGTTGCCTTTGTTGAAAATGTTGCTGTAGTTGAAAATGTTGCTGTTTTGAAAATATTGCCGTTTTGAAAATGTTGCTATTGTCGAAAATGTTGCTGTGTTCGAAAATTTTGCTGTTGGTAAAAATGTTGCTGTTGTTTAAAATGTTGCTGTTGTTGAAAATATTGCTGTTGTGGAAAATGTTGCTTTGTTTGAAAATGCTGCTGTTGTTGAAAATTTTGCTGTTGTATATAATGTTGCTGTTGTTGAAAATGTTGCTGTTATTCAAAATGTTGCTGTTGTTGAAAATGTTGCAGTTGTTGAAAATGTTGCGGTTGTTGAAAATGTGTCGGGTATTGAAAATGTTGCGGTTGTTGAAAATGTTGCTGTAGTTGGAAATGTTGCTGTTGTTGAAAATGTTGCTGTTGTTGAAAATTGTGCTTTTGTTGAAAATGTTGCTGTTGTAGAAAATGTTGCTGTTGTGTAAAATCTTGCAGTTGATGAAATTGATTCTGATGATGAAAATGTTGCTGTTGATGAAATTGTTGCTGTTGATGAAAATGTTGCTTTTAATGAAAATGTTGCTGTTGTTAAAATTTTGCTGTTGTTGAAAATGTTGCTGTTTTTGAAAATTTAGCTGTTCTTGAAAATGTTGCGGTTTTTGTAAATGTTGCTGTTGATGAAATTGTTGCTGTTGATGAAAATGTTGCTGTTGATGAAAATGTTGCTGTATTTGAAAATGCTGCTGTTGATGAAAATGTTGCTGTTGATGAAAATGCTGCTGTTGTTGAAAATGTTGCTGTTGATGAAAAAGTTGCTGTTGTTGAAAATGTTGCTGTGGTTGAAAATGTTGCAGTTTAAAATGCTGCCGTTTGTAAAATTTTGCTGTTGTAGAAAATGTTGCTGTTGTTGAAAATGTTGCTGTTGTAAAAATATTGTTGTAATTGAAAATATTGCTATTGTTGAAAATGTTGCTGTTGTTGTAAAATTTGCTGTTGTGGAATATTTTGCTGTTGTTGAAACTGATGCTGTTGTTGTTGTAGAAACTGTTGCTGTTGTTGTTGCTGAAAATGTTGGTTTTGTTGTTATTGAAAATGTTAGAGATGTTGTTGTTAAAAAAGTTGCTGTTGTAATTCTTAGTGTTAAAAATGTTACTGTTGTTGTATTTGTTTAAAATGTTGCTATTGTTCTTGTTGTTGTTGAAAATGTTGCTGTTCCTGTTGTTGAAAATGTTGCTTCTGTTGAAAATGTTGCTGTTGTTGAAAATGTTGGTGATGTTGAAAATATTGCTGTTTTTAAAATGTTGCTGTTTTTGAAAATGTTGCGGTTGTTAAAATAGTTGCTGTTGATAAAAGTGTTGCTGTTGATGAAAATGTTGTTGTTGTTGAAAATGTTGCAGTTGTTGTTGTCGAAAAGGTTGCTGGGTTTGTCGTCTAAAATGTTGCTGTTGTTGTTGTTGTTTAAAATGTTGCTGTTGTGTTTATTATTGAAAATGTTGCTGTTTTTGTGTTGTGGTTGAAAATGTTACTGTTGTTGTTGCTGTTGAAAATGTTGCTGTTGTTGTTGTTGTTGAAAATGTTGCTGTTGCTGTTGTTGAAAAAGTTGCTGTTGTTGAAATTTGATGCAGTTGTTGAAAATTTTTCTGTTGTTGAAAATGTTGCTGTTGTTGCTAATGTTGAGGTTGTTAAAATAGTATCTGTTGATGAAAGTGTTGCTGTTGATGAAAATGTTGTTGTTGTTGAAAATGTTGCAGTTGCTGTTGTCGAAAATGTTGCTGGGTTTGTCTACGAAAATGTTGCTGTTGTTGTTGTTTAAAATGTTGCTGTTGTGTTTGTTGTTGAAAATATTGCTGTTTTCGTGTTGTTGTCGAAAATATTGCTGTTGTTGTTGTTGTTGAAAATGTTGCTGTTGTTGTTGTTGTTGAAAATGTTGCTGTTGCTGAAAAAGTTGCTGTTGTTGAAATTTGATGCAGTTGTTGAAAATGTTGCAGTTGTTGAAAATGGTGCTGTTATTGAAAATGGTGCTGTTGTTGATAATGTTGCTTTTGTTTAAATAGTTGGTGTTGATGAAATTGTAGCTATTGATGAAAATTTTGCTGTTGATGAAAATTTTGCTGTTGATGAAAATGTTGCTTTTGTAGAAAATGTTACCGTTGTTTAAAATGTTGCTTTTGTTTTTGTTGTTGCTGAAAATGTTGCTGTTGTTGTTGTTGATGAAATTTTTGCTGTAGCTGAAAATGTGTCTGTTGTTGAAACTGTTTTCTGTTGTTGAAAATGTTGCTGTTGTTGAAAATGTTTCTGTTGTATAAAATGTTGCTGTTGTTGAACATGATGCTGTTGTTGAAATATTTGCTGTTAATGAAAATGTTGCTGTTGATGAAAATTTTGCTGTTGACGGAAATGTTGCTGTTGATGAAAATGTTGCTTATGATAAAAATATTGCTGTTGATGAAAATGTTGCTGTTGACGAAAATGTTGCTGCTATTGAAAAAGTTGTTGTAGCTGTTTTTTTTGTTGTTGAATATGTTCCTGTTGTTGAAAATGTTGCTGTTGCTGATGTTTAAAATGTTGCTGTTGTTAAAATGTTCTGTTTGTTAAAATGTTGCCGTTGTTGAAAATGTTGTGTTTGTTGAAAATGTAGCTCTTGTTGAAATCGTTCCTGTTAATGAAAAATTTGCTGTTGATGAAAATGTTGCTGTTGTTGAAAATGTTGCTGTTGATGAAAATTTTGCTGTTGACGGAAATGTTGCTGTTGATGAAAATGTTGCTTATGATAAAAATGTTGCTGTTGATGAAAATGTTGCTGTTGACGAAAATGTTGCTGCTGTTGAAAAAGTTGTTGTTGTTGTTTTTTTTGTTGTTGAATATGTTGCTGTTGTTGAAAATGTTGCTGTTGCTGATGTTTAAAATGTTGCTGTTGTTAAAATGTTCTGTTTGTTGAAAATATAGCTCTTGTTGAAATAGTACTGTTAATGAAAAATTTGCTGTTGATGAAAATGTTGCTGTTGTTGAAAATGCTGCTGTTGATGAAAATGATGGTGTTGATGAAAATATTGCTGTTGATGAAAATGTTGCTGTTGATGAAAATATTGCTGTTGATGAAAATGTTGCTGCTCTTGAAAATGTAGCTTTTGTGTAAAATGTTGCAGTTGTTGAAAATGTTGCTGTTGATGAAAATGATGCTGTTGATGAAAAAGTTGCTGTTGATGATAATGTTGGTATTAAAGAAAATGTTGCTGTTGATGAAAATGTTGCTGTTGTTGAAAATATTGCTGTTGATGAAAATGTTGCTGTTGTTGAAAATGTTTTTGTTGTTGAAAAAATTGCTGTTCTTGAAAATTTAGCTGTTGTGTAAAATGTTGCTGTTGTTGAAAATGTTGCCGTTGTTGAATATGGTGCGGTTGTTGAAAATGTTGCGGTTATTGAAAATGTTGCTGTAGTTGGAAATGTGGCTGTTGTTGAAAATGTTGCTGTTATTGAAAATGTTGCTTTTGTTGAAAATGTTGCTGTTGTGGAACATGTTGCTGTTGTTGAAAATGTTGCTGTTGTTGAAAATGTTGACGTTGATGATAATGTTGCCGTTGATAAAAATGTTGCTGTTGATGAAAATGTTGCTGTTGTCGAAAATGTTGCTGTTGTCGAAAATGTTGCTGTTGTCAAAAATGCTGCTGTTGTCGAAAATGTTGCTGTTGTTGAAAATGTTACTGTTGTTGAAAAGGTTGCGGTTTTTGAACATGTTGCGGTTGTAAAAATGTTGCATTTGTTGAGAATGTTGCTGTAGTTCAAAATGATGCTGTTTTGAAAATGTGCCTGTTTTGAAAATGTTGCTGTTGTCGAAAATGTTGCTGTTGTCGAAAATGTTGCTGTTTTCGAAATTTTCGCTGTTGTTAAAAATGTTGCTATTGTTTGAAATGTTGCTGTTGTTGAAAATATTTCTGTTGTGGAAAATGTTGCTGTTGTTGAAAATGTTGCTGATGTTGAGAATGTTGCTGTTGTTGAAAATGCTGCTGTTGTTGAAAATTTTGCTGTTGAAAGATTATTGCTGTTATTGAAAATGTTGCTGTTGTTGAAAATGTTGCCGTTGTTGAAAATTTTGCGGTTGTTGAAAATGTTGCGGTTTTTGAAAATGTGTCGGTTGTTGAAAATGTAGCGGTTGTTGAAAATGTTGCTGTTGTTCAAAATGTTGCTGTTGTTGAAAATGTAGCTTTTGTTGAAAATATTGCTGTTGTTGAAAATCTTTGTGTTGATGAAATTGGTTCTGTTGATGAAAATTTTGCTGTTAATGAAATTGTTGCTGTTGATGAAAATGTTGCTTTTGTTGAAAATATTAATGTTGTTAAAATTTTGCTGTTGTTGAAAATGTTGCTGTTTTTGATAATTTAGCTGTTGTTGAAAATATTGCGGTTTTTGAAAATGTTGCTGTTGATGAAATTGTTGCTGTTGATGAAAATGTTGCTGTTGATGAAAATGATGCTGTTGTTGAAAATGTTGCTGTTGATGATAATGTTGCTTTTAAAGAAAATGTTGCTGTTGATGAAAATGTTGCTGTTGTTGAAAATGTTGCTGTTGTTGAAAATGTTGCTGTAGTTGAAAAAATGCTGTTCTTGAAAATGTAGCTCTTGTGTAAAGTGTTGCTGTTTTTGAAAATGTTACCGTTGTTGAATATGGTGCGGTTGTTGAAAATGTTGCGGTTGTGTAAAATGTTGCTGTAGTTGGATGTTGCTGTTGTTGAAAATGTTGCTGTTGTGGAACATGTTGCTGTTGTTGAAAATGTTGCTGTTGTTGAAAATGGTGCCGTTGATGAAAATGATGCCGTTGATGAAAATGTTGCTGTTGATGAAAATGTTGCTGTTGTCGGAAATGTTGCTGTTGTCGAAAAATTTTCCGTTGTCGAAAATGTTGCCGTTGTCGAAAATGTTGCTGTTGTCGAAAATGTTGCTATTGTTGAAAATGTTGCTGATGTTGAAAATGTTGCTGTACTGAAAATGTTGCTGTTGTGAAACATGTTGCTGTTGTTGAAAAGGTTGCGGTTTTTGAAAATGTTGCGGTTGTGTAAAATGTTGCGGTTGTGTAAAATGATGCATATGTTGAAAATGTTGCTGTAGTTAAAAATGTTGCTGTTTTTTAAATGTGCCTGTTGCCGAAAATGTTGCTATTTTCGAAATTTTTGCTGTTGTTAAAAATGTTGCTATTGTTTGAAATGTTGCTGTTGTTGACAATATTGCTGTTGTGGAAAATGTTGCTGTTGATGAAAATGTTGCTGTTGATAATAATGTTGCTGTATTTGAAAATGCTGCTGTTTGTGAAAATGTTTCTTTTGATGAAAATGCTGCTGTTGTTGAAAATGTTGTTGTTGATGAAAAAGTTGCTGTTGCTGTAAATGATGCTGTTGATGAAAATGTTGCACTTGTTGAAAATGTTGCTGTTGTTGAAAATGTTGCTGTTTAAAATGCTGCTGTTGTCTAAAATTTTGCTGTTGTTGAAAATGTTGCTTTTGTTGAAAATGTTGCTTTTGTAAAAATATTGCTGTAATTGAAAATGTTGCTGTTGTTGAAAATGTTGCTGTTGTTGAAAAATTTTCTGTTGTTAAAAATATTGCTCTTGTTGAAACTGATGCTGTTGTTGTTGTTGAAAATATTGCTGTTGTTGTTGCTGAAAATATTGGTTTTGTTGTTGTTGAAAATATTGCAGATGTTGTTGAAAATGTTGCTGTTGTTGTTGTTGAAAATGTTGCTGTTGTAAATGTCGAAAATGTTGCTGTTGTTGTTGTTGTTTCAAATGTTGCTGTAGTTGTTTTTCTTTAAAATGTTGCTATTGTTGTTGTTGTTGTTGAAAATGTTACTGTTGTTTTTTTGAAAATGTACCGTTGTTGTTGTTGTTGAAAATGTTGCTGTTGCTGTTGTTGAAAATGTTGCTGTTGTTGAAAATGTTGCTGTTGTTGAAATTTTGCTGTTGTTGAAAATGTTGCGGTTGTTGAAATAGTTGCTGTTGATGAAAGTGTTGCTGTTGATGAAAATGTTGTTGTTGTTGAAAATGTTGCAGTTGTTGTTGTCGAACATGTTGCTGGGTTTGTTGTCGAAAATGTTGCTGTTGTTTTTGATGTTGTTTAAAATGTTGCTGTTGTTGTAGCTGATAAAAATGTTGTTGTTTTTCTTGTTGAAATGGAAAATGTTGCTGTTGTTGTTGTTGTTGTTGAAAATGTTGCTGTTGCTGTGGTTGAAAAAGTTGCTGTTGTTGAAATTGTTGCTGTTGTTGAAAATGTTACTGTTGTTGAAAATTTTTCTGTTGTTAAAAATATTGCTCTTGTTGAAACTGATGCTGTTGTTGTTGTTGTTAAAAATATTGCTGTTGTTGTTGCTGAAAATATTGGTTTTGTTGTTGTTGAAAATATTGCAGATGTTGTTGAAAATGTTGCTGTTGTTGTTGAAAATGTTGCTGTTGTAAATGTCGAAAATGTTGCTGTTGTTGTTGTTGTTTCAAATGTTGCTGTAGTTGTTTTTCTTTAAAATGTTGCTATTGTTGTTGTTGTTGTTGAAAATGTTACTGTTGTTTTTTTGAAAATGTACCGTTGTTGTTGTTGTTGAAAATGTTGCTGTTGCTGTTGTTGAAAATGTTGCTGTTGTTGAAAATGTTGCTGTTGTTGAAATTTTGCTGTTGTTGAAAATGTTGCGGTTGTTGAAATAGTTGCTGTTGATGAAAGTGTTGCTGTTGATGAAAATGTTGTTGTTGTTGAAAATGTTGCAGTTGTTGTTGTCGAACATGTTGCTGGGTTTGTTGTCGAAAATGTTGCTGTTGTTTTTGATGTTGTTTAAAATGTTGCTGTTGTTGTAGCTGATAAAAATGTTGCTGTTTTTCTTGTTGAAATAGAAAATGTTGCTGTTGTTGTTGTTGTTGTTGAAAATGTTGCTGTTGCTGTGGTTGAAAAAGTTGCTGTTGTTGAAATTGTTGCTGTAATTGAAAATGTTGCGGTTGTGTAAAATGTTGCGGTTGTGTAAAATGATGCATATGTTGAAAATGTTGCTGTAGTTAAAAATGTTGCTGTTTTTTAAATGTGCCTGTTGCCGAAAATGTTGCTATTTTCGAAATTTTTGCTGTTGTTAAAAATGTTGCTATTGTTTGAAATGTTGCTGTTGTTGACAATATTGCTGTTGTGGAAAATGTTGCTGTTGATGAAAATGTTGCTGTTGATAATAATGTTGCTGTATTTGAAAATGCTGCTGTTTGTGAAAATGTTTCTTTTGATGAAAATGCTGCTGTTGTTGAAAATGTTGTTGTTGATGAAAAAGTTGCTGTTGCTGTAAATGATGCTGTTGATGAAAATGTTGCACTTGTTGAAAATGTTGCTGTTGTTGAAAATGTTGCTGTTTAAAATGCTGCTGTTGTTCAAAATTTTGCTGTTGTTGAAAATACTGCTTTTGTTGAAAATGTTGCTTTTGTAAAAATATTGCTGTAATTGAAAATGTTGCTGTTGTTGAAAATGTTGCTGTTGTTGAAAATGTTTCTGTTGTATAAAATGTTGCTGTTGTTGAACATGATGCTGTTGTTGAAATATTTGCTGTTAATGAAAATGTTGCTGTTGATGAAAATTTTGCTGTTGACGGAAATGTTGCTGTTGATGAAAATGTTGCTTATGAAAAAATATTGCTGTTGATGAAAATGTTGCTGTTGACGAAAATGTTGCTGCTGTTGAAAAAGTTGTTGTAGCTGTTTTTTTTGTTGTTGAATATGTTCCTGTTGTTGAAAATGTTGCTGTTGCTGATGTTTAAAATGTTGCTGTTGTTAAAATGTTCTGTTTGTTAAAATGTTGCCGTTGTTGAAAATGTTGTGTTTGTTGAAAATGTAGCTCTTGTTGAAATCGTTCCTGTTAATTAAAAATTTGCTGTTGATGAAAATGTTGCTGTTGTTGAAAATGTTGCTGTTGATGAAAATTTTGCTGTTGACGGAAATGTTGCTGTTGATGAAAATGTTGCTTATGATAAAAATGTTGCTGTTGATGAAAATGTTGCTGTTGACGAAAATGTTGCTGCTGTTGAAAAAGTTGTTGTTGTTGTTTTTTTTGTTGTTGAATATGTTGCTGTTGTTGAAAATGTTGCTGTTGCTGATGTTTAAAATGTTGCTGTTGTTAAAATGTTCTGTTTGTTGAAAATATAGCTCTTGTTGAAATAGTACTGTTAATGAAAAATTTGCTGTTGATGAAAATGTTGCTGTTGTTGAAAATGCTGCTGTTGATGAAAATGATGGTGTTGATGAAAATATTGCTGTTGATGAAAATGTTGCTGTTGATGAAAATATTGCTGTTGATGAAAATGTTGCTGCTCTTGAAAATGTAGCTTTTGTGTAAAATGTTGCAGTTGTTGAAAATGTTGCTGTTGATGAAAATGATGCTGTTGATGAAAAAGTTGCTGTTGATGATAATGTTGCTATTAAAGAAAATGTTGCTGTTGATGAAAATGTTGCTGTTGTTGAAAATATTGCTGTTGATGAAAATGTTGCTGTTGTTGAAAATGTTTTTTTTGTTGAAAAAATTGCTGTTCTTGAAAATTTAGCTGTTGTGTAAAATGTTGCTGTTGTTGAAAATGTTGCCGTTGTTGAATATGGTGCGGTTGTTGAAAATGTTGCGGTTATTGAAAATGTTGCTGTAGTTGGAAATGTGGCTGTTGTTGAAAATGTTGCTGTTATTGAAAATGTTGCTTTTGTTGAAAATGTTGCTGTTGTGGAACATGTTGCTGTTGTTGAAAATGTTGCTGTTGTTGAAAATGTTGACGTTGATGATAATGTTGCCGTTGATAAAAATGTTGCTGTTGATGAAAATGTTACTGTTGTCGAAAATGTTGCTGTTGTCGAAAATGTTGCTGTTGTCAAAAATGCTGCTGTTGTCGAAAATGTTGCTGTTGTTGAAAATGTTACTGTTGTTGAAAAGGTTGCGGTTTTTGAACATGTTGCGGTTGTAAAAATGTTGCATTTGTTGAGAATGTTGCTGTAGTTCAAAATGATGCTGTTTTGAAAATGTGCCTGTTTTGAAAATGTTGCTGTTGTCGAAAATGTTGCTGTTGTCGAAAATGTTGCTGTTTTCGAAATTTTCGCTGTTGTTAAAAATGTTGCTATTGTTTGAAATGTTGCTGTTGTTGAAAATATTTCTGTTGTGGAAAATGTTGCTGTTGTTGAAAATGTTGCTGATGTTGAGAATGTTGCTGTTGTTGAAAATGCTGCTGTTGTTGAAAATTTTGCTGTTGAAAGATTATTGCTGTTATTGAAAATGTTGCTGTGGTTGAAAATGTTGCCGTTGTTGAAAATTTTGCGGTTGTTGAAAATGTTGCGGTTTTTGAAAATGTGTCGGTTGTTGAAAATGTAGCGGTTGTTGAAAATGTTGCTGTTGTTCAAAATGTTGCTGTTGTTGAAAATGTAGCTTTTGTTGAAAATATTGCTGTTGTTGAAAATCTTTGTGTTGATGAAATTGGTTCTGTTGATGAAAATTTTGCTGTTAATGAAATTGTTGCTGTTGATGAAAATGTTGCTTTTGTTGAAAATATTAATGTTGTTAAAATTTTGCTGTTGTTGAAAATGTTGCTGTTTTTGATAATTTAGCTGTTCTTGAAAATATTGCGGTTTTTGAAAATGTTGCTGTTGATGAAATTGTTGCTGTTGATGAAAATGTTGCTGTTGATGAAAATGATGCTGTTGTTGAAAATGTTGCTGTTGATGATAATGTTGCTTTTAAAGAAAATGTTGCTGTTGATGAAAATGTTGCTGTTGTTGAAAATGTTGCTGTTGTTGAAAATGTTGCTGTAGTTGAAAAAATGCTGTTCTTGAAAATGTAGCTCTTGTGTAAAGTGTTGCTGTTTTTGAAAATGTTACCGTTGTTGAATATGGTGCGGTTGTTGAAAATGTTGCGGTTGTGTAAAATGTTGCTGTAGTTGGATGTTGCTGTTGTTGAAAATGTTGCTGTTGTGGAACATGTTGCTGTTGTTGAAAATGTTGCTGTTGTTGAAAATGGTGCCGTTGATGAAAATGATGCCGTTGATGAAAATGTTGCTGTTGATGAAAATGTTGCTGTTGTCGGAAATGTTGCTGTTGTCGAAAAATTTTCCGTTGTCGAAAATGTTGCCGTTGTCGAAAATGTTGCTGTTGTCGAAAATGTTGCTATTGTTGAAAATGTTGCTGATGTTGAAAATGTTGCTGTACTGAAAATGTTGCTGTTGTGAAACATGTTGCTGTTGTTGAAAAGGTTGCGGTTTTTGAAAATGTTGCGGTTGTGTAAAATGTTGCGGTTGTGTAAAATGATGCATATGTTGAAAATGTTGCTGTAGTTAAAAATGTTGCTGTTTTTTAAATGTGCCTGTTGCCGAAAATGTTGCTATTTTCGAAATTTTTGCTGTTGTTAAAAATGTTGCTATTGTTTGAAATGTTGCTGTTGTTGACAATATTGCTGTTGTGGAAAATGTTGCTGTTGATGAAAATGTTGCTGTTGATAATAATGTTGCTGTATTTGAAAATGCTGCTGTTTGTGAAAATGTTTCTTTTGATGAAAATGCTGCTGTTGTTGAAAATGTTGTTGTTGATGAAAAAGTTGCTGTTGCTGTAAATGATGCTGTTGATGAAAATGTTGCACTTGTTGAAAATGTTGCTGTTGTTGAAAATGTTGCTGTTTAAAATGCTGCTGTTGTCTAAAATTTTGCTGTTGTTGAAAATGTTGCTTTTGTTGAAAATGTTGCTTTTGTAAAAATATTGCTGTAATTGAAAATGTTGCTGTTGTTGAAAATGTTGCTGTTGTTGAAAATTTTTCTGTTGTTAAAAATATTGCTCTTGTTGAAACTGATGCTGTTGTTGTTGTTGAAAATATTGCAGATGTTGTTGAAAATGTTGCTGTTGTTGTTGTTGAAAATGTTGCTGTTGTAAATGTCGAAAATGTTGCTGTTGTTGTTGTTGTTTCAAATGTTGCTGTAGTTGTTTTTCTTTAAAATGTTGCTATTGTTGTTGTTGTTGTTGAAAATGTTACTGTTGTTTTTTTGAAAATGTACCGTTGTTGTTGTTGTTGAAAATGTTGCTGTTGCTGTTGTTGAAAATGTTGCTGTTGTTGAAAATGTTGCTGTTGTTGAAATTTTGCTGTTGTTGAAAATGTTGCGGTTGTTGAAATAGTTGCTGTTGATGAAAGTGTTGCTGTTGATGAAAATGTTGTTGTTGTTGAAAATGTTGCAGTTGTTGTTGTCGAACATGTTGCTGGGTTAGTTTTTCGAAAATGTTGCTGTTGTTTTTGATGTTGTTTAAAATGTTGCTGTTGTTGTAGCTGATAAAAATGTTGCTGTTTTTCTTGTTGAAATGGAAAATGTTGCTGTTGTTGTTGTTGTTGTTGAAAATGTTGCTGTTGCTGTGGTTGAAAAAGTTGCTGTTGTTGAAATTGTTGCTGTAATTGAAAATGCTGCTGTTGTTGAAAATGTTGCTGTTGTTTAAATAGTTGCTGTTGATGAAAGTGTTGCTGTTGATGAAAATGTTGCTGTTGATAAAAATTTTGCTGTTGATGAAAATGTTGCTGTTGTTGAAAATGTTGCTGTTGTTGAAAATGTTGCTTTTATTTTTGTTGTTGCTGAAAATGTTGCTGTTGTGGTTGTTGTTGAAAATGTTGCTGGGTTTGAAACTGTTGTCTGTTGTTGAAAATGTTGCTGTTTGTTAAAATGTTGCTGTTGTTGAAAATGTTGCTGTTGTTGAACTATTTGCTGTTGTTGAAATAGTTGCTGTTAATGAAAATGTTGCTGTTGATGAAATTTTTGCTGTTGATGGAAATGTTCCTGTTGATGAAAAATTTGCTGTTGTTGAAAATGTTGCTGTTGATGAGAATGTTGCTGTTGATGAAAATGTTGCTTATAATGAAAATGTAGCTGTTGAGGAAAATGTTGCTGTTGACGAAAATGTTGCTGTTGTTGAAAATGTTGCTGTTGTTGAAAATGTTGCAGTTGTTGAAAATGTTGCTGTATTGAAAATGTTGCTGTTGTGGAACATGTTGCTGTTGTTGAAAATGTTGCGGTTTTAGAAAATTTTGCGGTTGTATAAAATGTTGCATTTGTTGAAAATATTGCTGTATTTGAAAATGTTGCTGTTTTGAAAATGTTGCTGTTTTGAAAATGTTGCTGTTTTGAAAATGTTGCTGTTTTGATAATGTTGCTGTTGTCAAAAATGTTGCTGATGTCGAAAATTTTGCTGTTGTTAGAAATGGAGCTGTTGTTTAAAATGTTGCTGTTGTTGAAAAATTTGCTGTTGATGAAAATGTTGCTGTTGTTGAAAATGTTGCTGTTGATGAAAATTTTGCTGTTGACGGAAATGTTGCTGTTGATGAAAATGTTGCTTATGATAAAAATGTTGCTGTTGATGAAAATGTTGCTGTTGACGAAAATGTAGCTGCTGTTGAAAAAGTTGTTGTTGTTGTTTTTTTTGTTGTTGAATATGTTGCTGTTGTTGAAAATGTTGCTGTTGCTGATGTTTAAAATGTTGCTGTTGTTAAAATGTTCTGTTTGTTGAAAATATAGCTCTTGTTGAAATAGTACTGTTAATGAAAAATTTGCTGTTGATGAAAATGTTGCTGTTGTTGAAAATGCTGCTGTTGATGAAAATGATGGTGTTGATGAAAATATTGCTGTTGATGAAAATGTTGCTGTTGATGAAAATATTGCTGTTGATGAAAATGTTGCTGCTCTTGAAAATGTAGCTTTTGTGTAAAATGTTGCAGTTGTTGAAAATGTTGCTGTTGATGAAAATGATGCTGTTGATGAAAAAGTTGCTGTTGATGATAATGTTGCTCTAAAGAAAATGTTGCTGTTGATGAAAATGTTGCTGTTGTTGAAAATATTGCTGTTGATGAAAATGTTGCTGTTGTTGAAAATGTTTTTGTTGTTGAAAAAATTGCTGTTCTTGAAAATTTAGCTGTTGTGTAAAATGTTGCTGTTGTTGAAAATGTTGCCGTAGTTGAATATGGTGCGGTTGTTGAAAATGTTGCGGTTATTGAAAATGTT
Organism: Ischnura elegans; assembly: GCF_921293095.1. NCBI lineage: Eukaryota > Metazoa > Arthropoda > Insecta > Odonata > Coenagrionidae > Ischnura > Ischnura elegans. The sequence continues at coordinate 126,311,936 of NC_060248.1, forward strand.
GCTGTAGTTGGAAATGTGGCTGTTGTTGAAAATGTTGCTGTTATTGAAAATGTTGCTTTTGTTGAAAATGTTGCTGTTGTGGAACATGTTGCTGTTGTTAAAAATGTTGCTGTTGTTGAAAATGTTGACGTTGATGATAATGTTGCCGTTGATAAAAATGTTGCTGTTGATGAAAATGTTGCTGTTGTCGAAAATGTTGCTGTTGTCGAAAATGTTGCTGTTGTCAAAAATGCTGCTGTTGTCAAAAATGTTGCTGTTGTTGAAAATGTTACTGTTGTTGAAAAGGTTGCGGTTTTTGAACATGTTGCGGTTGTAAAAATGTTGCATTTGTTGAGAATGTTGCTGTAGTTCAAAATGATGCTGTTTTGAAAATGTGCCTGTTTTGAAAATGTTGCTGTTGTCGAAAATGTTGCTGTTGTCGAAAATGTTGCTGTTTTCGAAATTTTCGCTGTTGTTAAAAATGTTGCTATTGTTTGAAATGTTGCTGTTGTTGAAAATATTTCTGTTGTGGAAAATGTTGCTGTTGTTGAAAATGTTGCTGATGTTGAGAATGTTGCTGTTGTTGAAAATGCTGCTGTTGTTGAAAATTTTGCTGTTGAAAGATTATTGCTGTTATTGAAAATGTTGCTGTTGTTGAAAATGTTGCTGTTGTTGAAAATTTTGCGGTTGTTGAAAATGTTGCGGTTTTTGAAAATGTGTCGGTTGTTGAAAATGTAGCGGTTGTTGAAAATGTTGCTGTTGTTCAAAATGTTGCTGTTGTTGAAAATGTAGCTTTTGTGTAAAATATTGCTGTTGTTGAAAATCTTTGTGTTGATGAAATTGGTTCTGTTGATGAAAATTTTGCTGTTAATGAAATTGTTGCTGTTGATGAAAATGTTGCTTTTGTTGAAAATATTAATGGTCTTAAAATTTTGCTGTTGTTGAAAATGTTGCTGTTTTTGATAATTTAGCTGTTGTTGAAAATATTGCGGTTTTTGAAAATGTTGCTGTTGATGAAATTGTGTCTGTTGATGAAAATGTTGCTGTTGATGAAAATGATGCTGTTGTTGAAAATGTTGCTGTTGATGATAATGTTGCTTTTAAAGAAAATGTTGCTGTTGATGAAAATGTTGCTGTTGTTGAAAATGTTGCTGTTGTTGAAAATGTTGCTGTAGTTGAAAAAATGCTGTTCTTGAAAATGTAGCTCTTGTGTAAAGTGTTGCTGTTTTTGAAAATGTTACCGTTGTTGAATATGGTTCGGTTGTTGAAAATGTTGCGGTTGTGTAAAATGTTGCTGTAGTTGGATGTTGCTGTTGTTGAAAATGTTGCTGTTGTGGAACATTTTGCTGTTGTTGAAAATGTTGCTGTTGTTGAAAATGGTGCCGTTGATGAAAATGATGCCGTTGATGAAAATGTTGCTGTTGATGAAAATGTTGCTGTTGTCGGAAATGTTGCTGTTGTCGAAAAATTTTCCGTTGTCGAAAATGTTGCCGTTGTCGAAAATGTTGCTGTTGTCGAAAATGTTGCTATTGTTGAAAATGTTGCTGATGTTGAAAATGTTGCTGTTCTGAAAATGTTGCTGTTGTGAAACATGTTGCTGTTGTTGAAAAGGTTGCGGTTTTTGAAAATGTTGCGGTTGTGTAAAATGTTGCGGATGTGTAAAATGATGCATATGTTGAAAATGTTGCTGTAGTTAAAAATGTTGCTGTTTTTTAAATGTGCCTGTTGCCGAAAATGTTGCTATTTTCGAAATTTTTGCTGTTGTTAAAAATGTTGCTATTGTTTGAAATGTTGCTGTTGTTGACAATATTGCTGTTGTGGAAAATGTTGCTGTTGATGAAAATGTTGCTGTTGATAATAATGTTGCTGTATTTGAAAATGCTGCTGTTTGTGAAAATGTTTCTTTTGATGAAAATGCTGCTGTTGTTGAAAATGTTGTTGTTGATGAAAAAGTTGCTGTTGCTGTAAATGATGCTGTTGATGAAAATGTTGCACTTGTTGAAAATGTTGCTGTTGTTGAAAATGTTGCTGTTTAAAATGCTGCTGTTGTCTAAAATTTTGCTGTTGTTGAAAATGTTGCTTTTGTTGAAAATGTTGCTTTTGTAAAAATATTGCTGTAATTGAAAATGTTGCGGTTGTTGAAAATGTTACTGTTGTTGAAAATTTTTCTGTTGTTAAAAATATTGCTCTTGTTGAAACTGATGCTCTTGTTGTTGTTGAAAATATTGCTGTTGTTGTTGCTGAAAATATTGGTTTTGTTGTTGTTGAAAATATTGCAGATGTTGTTGAAAATGTTGCTGTTGTTGTTGAAAATGTTGCTGTTGTAAATGTCGAAAATGTTGCTGTTGTTGTTGTTGTTTCAAATGTTGCTGTAGTTGTTTTTCTTTAAAATGTTGCTATTGTTGTTGTTGTTGTTGAAAATGTTACTGTTGTTTTTTTGAAAATGTACCGTTGTTGTTGTTGTTGAAAATGTTGCTGTTGCTGTTGTTGAAAATGTTGCTGTTGTTGAAAATGTTGCTGTTGTTGAAATTTTGCTGTTGTTGAAAATGTTGCGGTTGTTGAAATAGTTGCTGTTGATGAAAGTGTTGCTGTTGATGAAAATGTTGTTGTTGTTGAAAATGTTGCAGTTGTTGTTGTCGAACATGTTGCTGGGTTTGTTGTCGAAAATGTTGCTGTTGTTTTTGATGTTGTTTAAAATGTTGCTGTTGTTGTAGCTGATAAAAATGTTGCTGTTTTTCTTGTTGAAATGGAAAATGTTGCTGTTGTTGTTGTTGTTGTTGAAAATGTTGCTGTTGCTGTGGTTGAAAAAGTTGCTGTTGTTGAAATTGTTGCTGTTGTTGAAAATGTTACTGTTGTTGAAAATTTTTCTGTTGTTAAAAATATTGCTCTTGTTGAAACTGATGCTGTTGTTGTTGTTGAAAATATTGCTGTTGTTGTTGCTGAAAATATTGGTTTTGTTGTTGTTGAAAATATTGCAGATGTTGTTGAAAATGTTGCTGTTGTTGTTGTTGAAAATGTTGCTGTTGTAAATGTCGAAAATGTTGCTGTTGTTGTTGTTGTTTCAAATGTTGCTGTAGTTGTTTTTCTTTAAAATGTTGCTATTGTTGTTGTTGTTGTTGAAAATGTTACTGTTGTTTTTTTGAAAATGTACCGTTGTTGTTGTTGTTGAAAATGTTGCTGTTGCTGTTGTTGAAAATGTTGCTGTTGTTGAAAATGATGCTGTTGTTGAAATTTTGCTGTTGTTGAAAATGTTGCGGTTGTTGAAATAGTTGCTGTTGATGAAAGTGTTGCTGTTGATGAAAATGTTGTTGTTGTTGAAAATGTTGCAGTTGTTGTTGTCGAACATGTTGCTGGGTTTGTTGTCGAAAATGTTGCTGTTGTTTTTGATGTTGTTTAAAATGTTGCTGTTGTTGTAGCTGATAAAAATGTTGCTGTTTTTCTTGTTGAAATGGAAAATGTTGCTGTTGTTGTTGTTGTTGTTGAAAATGTTGCTGTTGCTGTGGTTGAAAAAGTTGCTGTTGTTGAAATTGTTGCTGTTATTGAAAATGTTGCGGTTGTGTAAAATGTTGCGGTTGTGTAAAATGATGCATATGTTGAAAATGTTGCTGTAGTTAAAAATGTTGCTGTTTTTTAAATATGCCTGTTGCCGAAAATGTTGCTATTTTCGAAATTTTTGCTGTTGTTAAAAATGTTGCTATTGTTTGAAATGTTGCTGTTGTTGACAATATTGCTGTTGTGGAAAATGTTGCTGTTGATGAAAATGTTGCTGTTGATAATAATGTTGCTGTATTTGAAAATGCTGCTGTTTGTGAAAATGTTTCTTTTGATGAAAATGCTGCTGTTGTTGAAAATGTTGTTGTTGATGAAAAAGTTGCTGTTGCTGTAAATGATGCTGTTGATGAAAATGTTGCACTTGTTGAAAATGTTGCTGTTGTTGAAAATGTTGCTGTTTAAAATGCTGCTGTTGTCTAAAATTTTGCTGTTGTTGAAAATGTTGCTTTTGTTGAAAATGTTGCTTTTGTAAAAATATTGCTGTAATTGAAAATGTTGCTGTTGTTGAAAATGTTGCTGTTGTTGAAAATTTTTCTGTTGTTAAAAATATTGCTCTTGTTGAAACTGATGCTGTTGTTGTTGTTGAAAATATTGCTGTTGTTGTTGCTGAAAATATTGGTTTTGTTGTTGTTGAAAATATTGCAGATGTTGTTGAAAATGTTGCTGTTGTTGTTGTTGAAAATGTTGCTGTTGTAAATGTCGAAAATGTTGCTGTTGTTGTTGTTGTTTCAAATGTTGCTGTAGTTGTTTTTCTTTAAAATGTTGCTATTGTTGTTGTTGTTGTTGAAAATGTTACTGTTGTTTTTTTGAAAATGTACCGTTGTTGTTGTTGTTGAAAATGTTGCTGTTGATGAAAGTGTTGCTGTTGATGAAAATGTTGTTGTTGTTGAAAATGTTGCAGTTGTTGTTGTCGAACATGTTGCTGGGTTTGTTGTCGAAAATGTTGCTGTTGTTTTTGATGTTGTTTAAAATGTTGCTGTTGTTGTAGCTGATAAAAATGTTGCTGTTTTTCTTGTTGAAATGGAAAATGTTGCTGTTGTTGTTGTTGTTGTTGAAAATGTTGCTGTTGCTGTGGTTGAAAAAGTTGCTGTTGTTGAAATTGTTGCTGTTGTTGAAAATGTTACTGTTGTTGAAAATTTTTCTGTTGTTAAAAATATTGCTCTTGTTGAAACTGATGCTGTTGTTGTTGTTGAAAATATTGCTGTTGTTGTTGCTGAAAATATTGGTTTTGTTGTTGTTGAAAATATTGCAGATGTTGTTGAAAATGTTGCTGTTGTTGTTGTTGAAAATGTTGCTGTTGTAAATGTCGAAAATGTTGCTGTTGTTGTTGTTGTTTCAAATGTTGCTGTAGTTGTTTTTCTTTAAAATGTTGCTATTGTTGTTGTTGTTGTTGAAAATGTTACTGTTGTTTTTTTGAAAATGTACCGTTGTTGTTGTTGTTGAAAATGTTGCTGTTGCTGTTGTTGAAAATGTTGCTGTTGTTGAAAATGATGCTGTTGTTGAAATTTTGCTGTTGTTGAAAATGTTGCGGTTGTTGAAATAGTTGCTGTTGATGAAAGTGTTGCTGTTGATGAAAATGTTGTTGTTGTTGAAAATGTTGCAGTTGTTGTTGTCGAACATGTTGCTGGGTTTGTTGTCGAAAATGTTGCTGTTGTTTTTGATGTTGTTTAAAATGTTGCTGTTGTTGTAGCTGATAAAAATGTTGCTGTTTTTCTTGTTGAAATGGAAAATGTTGCTGTTGTTGTTGTTGTTGTTGAAAATGTTGCTGTTGCTGTGGTTGAAAAAGTTGCTGTTGTTGAAATTGTTGCTGTTATTGAAAATGTTGCGGTTGTGTAAAATGTTGCGGTTGTGTAAAATGATGCATATGTTGAAAATGTTGCTGTAGTTAAAAATGTTGCTGTTTTTTAAATATGCCTGTTGCCGAAAATGTTGCTATTTTCGAAATTTTTGCTGTTGTTAAAAATGTTGCTATTGTTTGAAATGTTGCTGTTGTTGACAATATTGCTGTTGTGGAAAATGTTGCTGTTGATGAAAATGTTGCTGTTGATAATAATGTTGCTGTATTTGAAAATGCTGCTGTTTGTGAAAATGTTTCTTTTGATGAAAATGCTGCTGTTGTTGAAAATGTTGTTGTTGATGAAAAAGTTGCTGTTGCTGTAAATGATGCTGTTGATGAAAATGTTGCACTTGTTGAAAATGTTGCTGTTGTTGAAAATGTTGCTGTTTAAAATGCTGCTGTTGTCTAAAATTTTGCTGTTGTTGAAAATGTTGCTGTTGTTGAAAATGTTGCTTTTGTAAAAATATTGCTGTAATTGAAAATGTTGCTGTTGTTGAAAATGTTGCTGTTGTTGAAAATTTTTCTGTTGTTAAAAATATTGCTCTTGTTGAAACTGATGCTGTTGTTGTTGTTGAAAATATTGCTGTTGTTGTTGCTGAAAATATTGGTTTTGTTGTTGTTGAAAATATTGCAGATGTTGTTGAAAATGTTGCTGTTGTTGTTGTTGAAAATGTTGCTGTTGTAAATGTCGAAAATGTTGCTGTTGTTGTTGTTGTTTCAAATGTTGCTGTAGTTGTTTTTCTTTAAAATGTTGCTATTGTTGTTGTTGTTGTTGAAAATGTTACTGTTGTTTTTTTGAAAATGTACCGTTGTTGTTGTTGTTGAAAATGTTGCTGTTGCTGTTGTTGAAAATGTTGCTGTTGTTGAAAATGTTGCTGTTGTTGAAATTTTGCTGTTGTTGAAAATGTTGCGGTTGTTGAAATAGTTGCTGTTGATGAAAGTGTTGCTGTTGATGAAAATGTTGTTGTTGTTGAAAATGTTGCAGTTGTTGTTGTCGAACATGTTGCTGGGTTTGTTGTCGAAAATGTTGCTGTTGTTTTTGATGTTGTTTAAAATGTTGCTGTTGTTGTAGCTGATAAAAATGTTGCTGTTTTTCTTGTTGAAATGGAAAATGTTGCTGTTGTTGTTGTTGAAAATGTTGCTGTTGCTGTGGTTGAAAAAGTTGCTGTTGTTGAAATTGTTGCTGTAATTGAAAATGTTGCTGTTGTTGAAAATGTTGCTGTTGTTTAAATAGTTGCTGTTGATGAAAGTGTTGCTGTTGATGAAAATGTTGCTGTTGATAAAAATTTTGCTGTTGATGAAAATGTTGCTGTTGTTGAAAATGTTGCTGTTGTTGAAAATGTTGCTTTTATTTTTGTTGTTGCTGAAAATGTTGCTGTTGTGGTTGTTGTTGAAAATGTTGCTGGGTTTGAAACTGTTGTCTGTTGTTGAAAATGTTGCTGTTTGTTAAAATGTTGCTGTTGTTGAAAATGTTGCTGTTGTTGAACTATTTGCTGTTGTTGAAATAGTTGCTGTTAATGAAAATGTTGCTGTTGATGAAATTTTTGCTGTTGATGGAAATGTTCCTGTTGATGAAAAATTTGCTGTTGTTGAAAATGTTGCTGTTGATGAGAATGTTGCTGTTGATGAAAATGTTGCTTATAATGAAAATGTAGCTGTTGAGGAAAATGTTGCTGTTGACGAAAATGTTGCTGTTGTTGAAAATGTTGCTGTTGTTGAAAATGTTGCAGTTGTTGAAAATGTTGATGTATTGAAAATGTTGCTGTTGTGGAACATGTTGCTGTTGTTGAAAATGTTGCGGTTTTAGAAAATTTTGCGGTTGTATAAAATGTTGCATTTGTTGAAAATATTGCTGTATTTGAAAATGTTGCTGTTTTGAAAATGTTGCTGTTTTGAAAATGTTGCTGTTTTGAAAATGTTGCTGTTTTGAAAATGTTGCTATTGTCGAAAATGTTGCTGATGTCGAAAATTTTGCTGTTGTTAGAAATGGAGCTGTTGTTTAAAATGTTGCTGTTGTTGAAACTATTGCTGTTGTGGAAAATGTTGCTGTTGTTGAAAATGTTGCTGTTGTTGAAAATGTTGCTGTTGTTGAAAATGTTGCTGTTGTTGAAAATGTTGTTGTTCTTGAAAATGTTGCTGTTGTTAAAAATGTTGCTGTTGTTGAAAATGTTGCCGTTTTATGAAAATGTTGCTGTTTTTGAAAATGTTGCTGTCGTTGAAAATGTTGCCGTTGATAAAAATGTTGCCTTTGATGAAAATGTTGCTGTTGATAAAAATGTTGCTGTTGTCGAAATCGCTGTTGTTGTCGAAAATGTTGCTGTTGTCGATAATGTTGCTGTTGTCGAAAATGTTGCTCTTCGCGGAAATGTTGCTGTTGTCGGAAATGTTGCTGTTGTTGAAAATGTTGCTGTTGTTGAAAATGTTGCTGTTGTGGAACATGTTGCTGTTGTTGAAAATGTTACTTGAAATGGAAAATCCTTGTTCTAATCGCGATTTTACTGCGGAGAGATACATAATTAAAAATGTGACTTGAAGTGAAAAATCCTTGTTCTAATCGGGATTTTACTGCGGAGAAATAAAAAATAAATATGTGACTTGAATTTAAAAATCGCAAAACTTGTTATAATCGCAATGTTAATGCGGAGTAATTAAGAATTAAAAATGAGACGTGAAATGGAAAATCCATGTTTGAATGTCCATTTCACTGCTAATAGTTAAAAAATGAAAAATATGACTTGAAATGGAAAATCCCTGTTATAATCGCGATTTTATTGCGGTTAAATAAAAAATCAAAAATATAAAAAATTAAAAATGTTACTCTAAATGGACAATCCTAGTTGTTATAGCGATTTTACTGAGGAGAGATAAAATATTTAAAAGGTGACTTGAAATGAAAAATCCTTATTCGAATCACGATTCTACTGCGGAGAGATAAATAATACACAATGTGACTTGAAATGGAAAATCCTTGTTATAATCGCGATTGTATTGAGAGATAAAAAATAAAAATGTGATTTGATAAGGAAAATCCTTGTTGTAATTGCGATTTTACTGCGGAAAAATAAAAAATAAAAATGTGATTTGAAATGGGAAATCTTTGTTTTTATCGCAATGTTACTGCGGAGAGATAAAAAATTAAAAATGAGACTTGAAATGGACAATCCTCTTTATAGCGATTTTACTGAGGAGAGATGAAATATTAAAAAGGTGACTTGAAATGAAAAATCCTTATCCGAATCGCGATTTTATATCGGAGAGATAAAAAATTAAAAATGTGACTTGAAATGGAAAATCCTTGTTATAATCGCGATTTTACTGAGGAGTGAAAAAAAATTATGTGTTTTTAAATGAAAAATCCTCGTTATAATAGCTTTTTTTCAGAGGAGGGAGAAAAAATTAAAAATGAGACTTGAATTGAAAAATCCTTGTCATAATCGCGATTTTACTGCGGAGAAATAAAAAAGTAAAAATGTGACTAGAAATGGGAAATCCTCGTTGTATTGTCGATTTTACTGCGAAGGGATATAAACTTAAAAATGTGAGATGAAATGGAAAATCCTCGTTATATTGCCATTTTACTTCAGAGAAATAAAAAGATAAAAATGTGTCTTGACATGAAAAATCCTCATTATAAACGCTATTTCATTGCGGATAGGTAAACAATTGAAAATGACATGAAATGAACAATTGTAGTTATAACCGCGATTTTATTACGGAAGTATAAAAAAAATGTGACTTGAAAAGTAAAATCCTTTTCATAATTGCGATTTAACGGCGGAGAGAAAAAAAATTAAAAATGTGACTTGAAATGAAAAAACCTTGTTTGAATGTCTATTTCACTGCGAATAGATAAAAAATTAAAAATGTGACTTGAAATGGATAATCCTTGTTCTTATTGCAATTTTACTGCGGAGTGATAAAAAATTAAAAATTTGACTTGAAATGGAAAATCCTTGTTCTTATTGTAATTTTACTGCGGAGAGAAAAAAATTAAAAATGTTACTTGAAGTGAAAAATCCTTGTTCTAATCGCGATTTTATTGAGGAGAGATAAAAAATAAATATGTGACTTGAAATGGCAAATCCATGTTATAATCGCGATTTCACTGAGGAGTGAAAAAATAATTATGTGATTTTAAATGAAAAATTCTCGTTATAATAGCATATTTACAGAGGAGGGAGAAAAAATTAAAAATGAGACTTAAATTGAAAAATCCTTGTCATAATCGCGATTGTAGGGGAGACCGGGGCACGTTGGCCCGATTTTTTTACATTTTTAAATATTTTTTATTTATGCATAGTTAACTTTATGAAATTATTGCTAAATTATAGAACAGACTTTCTTAATCTGGATGGCAATAATTAAACTTGAATGTATGAGGTATAAATTTTAAAAAATTAATAAATACTGGGCATATGACAGGTGGGCCAATCTGCCCCTACATCGGGGCAAGTTGGCCCAGCGGCTGGGGCACGTTGGCCCATGTATTTTTTGATAAGCTGATCTAGAATGCTTTTAAGGAAATCAAAATAAAACTAATAGTTATCAAGAAATATATTTCAATATATGTAACCATTTTACTAAAACAACGGGAAAGCTTTAAATTATTATGATTTATAGCTTGCTAATACAAACCAGTTGACTTTTGTGACTGTCCAGATACAAAGGATCAGCACAATTATTGCTCTTGTGAAATAGTACGCGGATTTCATTGTTCACACATGACTAATGAGCACAACGTTTGCAATCTGTGCACTAAATACATTGTGCTCCTGGCTGACTGTCGAAAAAGGCACACTTTAGGCACAGTGAATCTTCATCTTCCTATATCGGACGCGCGTATTTTATTTTTTTTAGCTCTAGTTGACATGCGTTACATTGTGATACTATGTTACGTTCAAATAGATGTATGTCTTCACCACTGCGCTTATATTTTAGTAACCTCTGTGAATTTAATTGAGTCTTTTTGTCTAATCAGTTCAGACGCAACCCAACGCTCCTAAAGATGACTAATCGCAGACCCAGCGGAACCTCTGGAGTTGACTATTGATGCAAGCTTACCCTCAAATGTAACACAAAATAATCCATGTAAGTGAGGAAAGGGTAATCCAGCTTTCGAGCTCAATTTAAATTGTAATCCAATTCTTCCTAATGAAGAGGTAATGAAATACGTAAGTCCACTCGACTTTTTTTCATTTTTCTCGGATGAACTGCTTGATCACATTTGCATTAACAGTGACATATATGCTAACCAGAAAAATGTAAACCGAGTTTTGGAGAAGGAGGAACGCATGACATGATAAAGTCAGGTAATATGACATGTAATGCTAATGTCATGCTACGATAAATACCCTAATTAACGTATGTGTTGGTCCAAAAAGGCAACAAAACTTAACAAAAGGTACTTCCCCACACTCTTGTTGGCAAGCATGCATTTTAACCGATTTGAAACAATATTAAGTCATTTACACCTGAATGACAGCTCAATTGATGATAGAAGTGACCGTGTATTCAAAATTAGGCCATTTTTGACGAAGAAATGCATAGGACGGGGCATGCTGGCTCGGGTGGCCAACGTGCCCCGTCGTCGCTGGGCCAACCTGCCCCATCGCCATGTTTACAATAAATTATATTCGTTACAAAACTCACTGAAGCAATTTAGATTGTATACCACGGAGAAGTTATCCTTAAACTATGATCTTTAATTATAGTACTCAACTATTGGGCCAAAATTGATCAAAACTTAATTAAAACACATTTAACCTGGGAGTAGAATTTTACTGAAACTCGCGCAAATACAATTAATCGCTACAACTTGTCAAAAACTGCTCCGCCAGTCATAATGGTGTTGTGGAGAAAGGGGATGTGTGCTACCAACCTTCTGATAGATTCCTAGCTCTATTCAGTGTCTATTGTATGAATTAACTCGACTGGGCCATCCTGCCCCTATGGCCAACGTGCCCCGGTCTCCCCTACTGCGGAGAAATAAAAATGTAAAAATGTGACTAGAAATGGGAAATCCTCGTTGTATTGTCGATTATACTGCGAAGGGATATAAACTTAGAAATGTGAGATGAAATGGAAAATCCTCGTTATATTGCCATTTTACTTCAGAGAAATAAAAAGTTAAAAATGTGTCATGAAATGGAAAATCCTCATTATAAACGCTATTTCATTGCGGATAGGTAAACAATTGAAAATGACATGAAATGAACAATTGTAGTTATAACCGCGATTTTACTACCGAAGTATTAAAAAAAATGTGACTTGAAAAGAAAAATCCTTTTTAATAATTGCGATTTAACGGCGGAGAGAAAAAAAATTAAAAATGTGACTTGATGTGAAAAATCCTTGCTACAATCGCAATGTTACTGCGGAGAGATAAAAAATTAAAATTATGACTTGAAATGGAAAATCTTTGTTATAATCGCGATTTCACTGAGAAGTGAACAATAATTATGTGGTTTTCAATGAAAAATCCTCGTTATAATAGCTTTTTTTCAGAGGAGGGAGAAAAAATTAAAAGTGAGACTTGAATTGAAAAATCCTTGTCATAATAGCGATTTTACTGCGAAGAAATAAAAAAGTAAAAATGTGACTAGAAGTGGGAAATCCTCGTTTTATTGTCGATTTTACTGCGGAGAGATAAAAAAGTAAAAATGTGACTTGATACGGAAAATCTTTGTTCTAAACGCGATTTTTACTGCGGAGAGATAAAAAATAAAAATTTTGACTTGGAATGGAAAATCCTTGTTCTAATCGCGATTTTACTGTGGAGAAAAAAAAATAAACATGTGATTTGAAATGGAAAATCCTTGTTTAATAGTCTATTTCACTGCGAATAGATAAAAAATTAAAAATGTAATTTGAAATGGAAAATCCTTGTTCTAATCGCGATTTTTCTGCGGAGAGATATAAAATTAAAATGTGACTTGAAATGAAAACTCCTTGTTATAATCGCCATCTTACTGCGGAGAGATAAAAAATTAAAAATTAAACTAGAAATGGAAAATCCTTGTTTAATGTCTATTTCACTGCGAATAGTTAAAAAAATAAAAATATGACTTGAAATGTAAAATCCTTGTTCTTGTCGCAATTTTACTGCGGAGAGAAAAAAATTAAAAAAGTTACTTTAAGTGAAAAATTCTTGTTCTAATCGCGATTTTACTGCGGAGAGATAAAAAATTAAAAATGTGACTTGAAGTGAAAAATTTTTGTTACAATCGCGATTTTACTGCGGAGAAATAAAAAATTAAAAATATAAAAAATTAAAAATGTAACTTGAAATGGACAATCCTTGTTGTTATAGCGATTTTACTGAGGAGAGATAAAACATTAAAAATGTGACTTGATACGGAAAATCTTTGTTCAAAACGCGATTTTTACTGCGGAGAGATAAAAAGTAAAAAATGTGACTTGAAATGGAAAATCTTCCATTCTTATCGCCATTTCTCGCGGAGAGATAAAAAATTAAAAATGTTATTTGAAATGGATAATCCTGGTTCTTGTCGCGATTTTACTGCGGAGAGAAAAAAATTAAAAAAGTTACTTGAAGTGAAAAATCCTTGTTCTAATCGCGATTTTACTGCGGAGAAATAAAAAATTAAAAATGTGACTTGAAGTGAAAAATCCTTGCTACAATCGCAATGTTACTGCGGAGAGATAAAAAATTAAAAATATGACTTGAAATGGAAAATCCTTGTTATAATAGCGATTTTACTGCGGTGAAAGAAAAAATTGAAAATGTTACTTGATATGGACAATCCTTCTTGTTATAGCCAATTTACTGAGGAAAGATAAAATATTAAAAAGGTGACTTGAAATGAAAAATCCTTATTCGAATCGCGTTTTTACTGCGGAAAGATAAAAAATCAAATATTTGACTTGAAGTGGAAAATCCTTCTTATAATCGCGATTTCACTGAGGAGTGAAAAAATAATTATGTGATTTTAAATGAAAAATCCTCGTTTTAATAGCATTTTTACAGAGGAGGGAGAAAAAATTAAAAATGAGACTTGAATTGAAAAATCCTTGTCATAATCGCGATTATACTGCGGAGAAATAAAAAAGTAAAAATTTGACTAGAAATGGGAAATCCTCGTTGTATTGTCGATTTTACTGCGAAGGGATATAAACTTAAAAATGTGACTTGAAGATGTAAAATCCTTGTTCTAATTGCGATTTAACGTCGGAGAGATAAAAAATTAAAAATGTGACTTGAAGATGTAAAATCCTTGTTCCAATCGCGATTTTACTGCGGAAAATAAAAAATTAAGAATGTGACTTAAATGGAAAATCCTTGTTTGATTGTCTATTTCACTGCGAATGGATAAAAAATTAAAAATGTGACTTGGAATCGAAAATCCTTGTTATAATCGCGATTTCACTGAGGAGTGAATAAAAATTTATGTGATTTTAAATGAAAAATCCTCGTTATAATAGCTTTTTTGCAGAGGAGGGAGAAAAAATTAAAAATGAGACTTTAATTGAAAATTCCATGTCATGATTGCGATTTAACGTCGGAGAGATAAAAAATAAAAAAAGTGACTAAAGATGTTAAATCCTTGTTCTAATCGAGATTTTACTGCGGAAAAATTAATAATAAAAATGTGATTTGAAGTGAAAAATCCTTGTTCTAATCGCGATTTTACTGCGGAGATATAAAAAAATAAAAAATGTGATTTGAAATGGAAAATGCTTGTTATAATCACGATTTTACTGCGGAAAAATTAATAATAAAAATGTGATTGGATGTGAAAAATCCTTGTTCTAATCGCGATTTTACTGCGGAGAAATAAAAAATAAAAAATATGACTAGAAACGGGAAATCCTCGTTGTAAATTCGATTTTACTGCGGAGAGATAAAAAATTAAAAATGTTAATTGAAGTGAAAATTCCTTGTTATAATCGCGATTTTACTGCGGAGAGATTTAAAAAAATGCCACTTTAAGTGAAAAAACCCTGTTACAATCTCGATTTTACTTCAGAGAAATAAAAAATTAAAAATGTGTCTTTAAATGGAAAATCCTAATTATTAACGGTATTTCATTGCGGTTAGTAAACAATTGAAAATGGTTTGAAATAAACAAATCTTGTTTTAACCGCGATTTTACTACGGAAGTATAAAAAAAATGTGAATTGAAAAGAAAAATCCTTTTCATAAATTCGATTTTACGGCGGAGTGATAAATTAAAAATGTTACTTGAAATGGAAAATCCTTGTTCTTGTCGCAATTTTACTGCGGAATGAAAAAAATTAAAAAAATTACTTGAACTGAAAAATCCTTGTTCAAATCGCGATTTTACTGCGAAGAAATAAAAAATTAAAAATGTGACTTGAAGTGAAAAATCTTTGTTACAATCGCAATGTTACTGCGGAGAGATAAAAAATTAAAAATTAAACTAGAAATAGAAAATCCTTGTTTAATGTCTATTTCACTGCGAATAGTTAAAAAAATAAAAATATGACTTGAAATGGAAAATCCTTGTCCTAATCGCGATTTTATTGCGGTTAAATAAAAAATTAAAAATGTGACCTGAAATGGAAAATCCTTGTTCTAATCGCGATTTTACTGTGGAGAAAAAAAATAAAAATGTGATTTGAAGTGAAAAATCCTTGTTCTAATCGCGATTTTACTGTGGAGAAAATAAATAAAAATGTGATTTGAAGTGAAAAATCCTTGTTCTAATCGCGATTTTACTGCGGAGAGATAAAAAATAAAAAATATAAAAAATTAAAAAAGTTACTTAAGTGACAAATCCTTGTTCCAATCGCGATTTTAATGCGGAGAAATAAAAAATTAAAAATGTGACTTGAAGTGAAAATTCCTTGCTATAATCGCAATGTTACTGCGGAGAGATAAAAAATTAAAAATGTGATTTGAAAAGAAAAATCCTTTTCATAATTTCGATTTTACGGCGGAGAGATAAAAAATAAAAAATGTGACTTGAAGATGTAAAATCCTTGTTCTAATTGCGATTTAACGTCGGAGAGATAAAATATTTAAAATGTGACTTGGAATCGAAAATCCTTGTTCTAATCGCGATTTTACTGCGGAGAGATAAAATATTAAAAAGATGACTTGAAATGAAAAATCCTTATTTGATTCGCGATTTTTCTGCGGAGAGATATAAAATTAAAATGTGACTTGAAATGGAAAATCCTTATTCGAATCGCGATCTTAGTGCGGAGAGAAAAAAATTTAAAAATATGACTTGAAATGGAAAATCCTTGTTATAATCGCGATTTCACTGAGGAGAGAAAAAAAATTTATGTGATTTTAAATGAAAAATCCTCGTTATAATAGCTTTTTTTCAGAGGAGGGAGAAAAAATTAAAAGTGAGACTTGAATTGAAAAATCCTTGTCATAATCGCGATTTTACTACGGAGAAATAAAAAAGGAAAAATGTGACTTGATACGGAAAATCTTTGTTCAAAACGCGATTTTTACTGCGGAGAGATAAAAAATTAAAAATGTTATTTGAAATGGATAATCCTTGTTCTTGTCGCAATTTTACTGCGGAGAGAAAAAAATTAAAAAAGTTACTTGAAGTGAAAAATCCTTGTTCTAATCGCGATTTTACTGCGGAGAAATAAAAAATTAAAAATGTGACTTGAATTGAAAGTGTAAAATCCTTGCTACAATCGCAATGTTACTGCGGAGAGATAAAAAATTAAAAATGTGATTTGAAAAGAAAAATCCTTTTCAAAATTTCGATTTTACGGCGGAGAGATAAAAAATAAAAAATGTGACTTGAAGATGTAAAATCCTTGTTCTAATTGCGATTTAACGTCGGAGAGATAAAATATTAAAAATGTGACTTGAAGATGTAAAGTCCTTGTTCCAATCGCAATTTTACCGCGGAGAAATAAAAAATTAAGAATGTGACTTTAAATGGAAAATCCTTGTTTGATTGTCTATTTCACTGCGAATAGATAAAAAATTAAAAATGTGACTTGAAAGGAAAATCCTTGTTCTAATCGCGATTTTACTGCGGAGAGATAAAATATTAAAAAGATGACTTGAAATGAAAAATCCTTATTCGATTCGCGATTTTTCTGCGGAGAGATATAAAATTAAAAATATGACTTGAAATGGAAATTCCTTGTTATAATAGCGATTTTACTGCGGTGAAAGAAAAAATTGAAAATGTTACTTGATGTGGACAATCCTTCTTGTTATAGCGATTTTACTGAGGAAAGATAAAATATTAAAAAGGTGACTTGAAATGAAAAATCCTTATTCGAATCGCGTTTTTACTGTGGAAAGATAAAAAATCAAATATGTGACTTGAAGTGGAAAATCCTTGTTATAATCGCGATTTCACTGAGGAGTGAAAAAATAATTATGTGATTTTAAATGAAAAATCCTCGTTATAATAGCATTTTTACAGAGGAGGGAGAAAAAATTAAAAATGAGACTTGAATTGAAAAATCCTTGTCATAATCACGATTATACTGCGGAGAAATAAAAAAGTAAAAATGTGACTAAAAATGGGGAATCCTCGTTGTATTGTCGATTTTACTGCGAAGGGATATAAACTTAAAAATGTGACTTGAAGATGGAATATCCTTGTTCTAATTGCGATTTAACGTCGGAGAGATAAAAAATTAAAAATGTGACTTGAAGATGTAAAATCCTTGTTCCAATCGCGATTTTACTGCGGAGAAATAAAAAATTAAGATGTGACTTTAAATGGAAAATCCTTGTTTGATTGTCTATTTCACTGCGAATAGATAAAAAATTAAAAATGTGACTTGGAATCGAAAATCCTTGTTCTAATCGCGATTTTACTGCGGAGAGATAAAATATTAAAAAGGTGACTTGAAATGAAAAATCCTTATTCGATTCGCGATTTTTCTGCGGAGAGATATAAAATTAAAATGTGACTTGAAATGGAAAATCCTTATTCGAATCGCGATCTTAGTGCGGAAGGAAAAAAAATTAAAAATATGACTTGAAATGGAAAATCGTTGTTATAATCGCGATTTCACTGAGGAGTGAAAAAATATTTATGTGATTTTAAATGAAAAATCCTCGTTATAATAGCTTTTTTTCAGAGGGAGAAAAAATTAAAAATGAGACTTAAATTGAAAAATCCTTGTAATAATCGCGATTTTACTGCGGAGAAATAAAAAAGGAAAAATGTGACTTGATACGGAAAATCTTTGTTCAAAACGCGATTTTTTCTGCGGAGAGATAAAAAGTAAAAAATGTGACTTGAAATGGAAAATCCTTGTTCTTATCGCGATTTTATTGCGGTTTAATAAAAAATTAAAAATATAAAAAATTAAAAAAGTTACTTGAAGTGTTCTTGTTCTAATCGCGATTTTACCGCGGTAAAATAAAAATTAAAAATGTGACTTGAAGTGAAAAATCCTTGCTACAATCGCAATGTTACTGCGGTGAGATAAAAAATTTAAAATATGACTTGAAATGGAAAATCCTTGTTATAATAGCGATTTGACTGCGGTAAAAGAAAAAATTGAAAATGTTACTTGATATGGACAATCCTTCTTGTAATAGCGATTTTACTGAGGAAAGATAAAATATTAAAAAGGTGACTTGAAATGAAAAATCCTTATTCGAATCGCGTTTTTACTGCGGAAAGATAAAAAATCAAATATTTGACTTGAAGTGGAAAATCCTTGTTATAATAGCGATTTCACTGAGGAGTGAAAAAATAATTATGTGATTTTAAATGAAAAATCGTCGTTATAATAGCATTTTTACAGAGGGAGAAAAAATTAAAAATGAGACTGGAATTGAAAAATCCTTGTTATAATCGCAATTATACTGCGGAGAAATAAAAAAGTAAAAATGTGACTAGAAATGGGAAATCCTCGTTGTATTGTCGATTTTACATCGAAGGGATATAAACTTTAAAATGTGAGTTGAAATGGAAAATCCTCGTTATATTGGCATTTTACTGCGGAGAGATAAAAAATTAAAAATGTTAATTGAAGTGAAAATTCCTTGTTATAATCGCGATTTAACTACGTAGAGATTAAAAAAAATGCCACTTTAAGTGAAAAAACCCTGTTATAAAGAGATTTTACTTCAGAGAAATAAAAAGTTAAAAATGTGTCTTGATATGGAAAATCCTGATTATAAACGCTATTTCGTTGCGGATAGGTAAACAATTGACAATGATATGAAATGAACAATTGTTGTTATAACCGCGATTTTATTACAGAAGTATAAAAAAAGTGATTTGAAAAGAAAAATACTTTTCATAATTTCGATTTTACGGCGGAGAGATAAAAATTTAAAAATGTGACTTGAAGATGTAAAATCCTTGTTCTAATTGCGATTTAACGTCGGAGAGATAAAAAATTAAAAATGTGACTTGAAGATGAAAAATCCTTGTTCGAATCGCGATTTTACTGCGGAAAGATAAAAAGTCAAATATGTGACTTGAAGTGGAAAATCCTTGTTATAATCGCGATTTCACTGAGGAGTGAAAAAATAATTATGTGATTTTAAATGAAAAATCCTCGTTATAATAGCATTTGTACAGAGTAGGGAGAAAAAATTAAAAATGAGACTTGAATTGAAAAATCCTTGTCATAATCGCGATTATACTGCGGAGAAATAAAAAAGTAAAAATGTGACTAGAAATGGGAAATCCTCGTTGCATTGTCGATTTTACATCGAAGGGATATAAATTTTAAAATGTGAGTTGAAATGGAAAATCCTCGTTATATTGGCATTTTACTGC